>NC_086330.1:236604743-237248279 GCF_032445375.1 Bacillus rossius redtenbacheri | reverse complement strand
CATTTAAAATACCGGTAAAATTTCCATTGCATAACGAAAATACCGACTTTAAACCACCGCTTTTCTAATTTGAAAGTTCTGCTTTTTGCATACTGAAAACACCGAAATTTTCCAGGCCCTAATCATTAGCATAATATTGAAGTTCATATATGTCTTCAATAAGTGAGTCCTATATGTCAGGTGAGTAAGTTAATTACAACTATCAATCATACCTATTTATAATTTAGTATTTTATTCCCACTTGATTTCGATAACTTAAAAAAAATTTTTCTCTTTTTAAATTATTTTAACCTTATAGTTAGAGCCCATGAAAAATGGTAAATAAAACTGCCTGATTTCGGTAAATAAATTATAGGATTTCGGTGCTATATTTCAATAAAAAAAAGTATTTCGGTGGTATATTTCGGTAAAATTTTTTTATTTTTTTTGTTAAATGAGTGCATTTGTTCTACTAATTATTGAATTTCATGATACACACACAAATCTGTACATGATACTTGATACAGCAATCACTAGATTCCTGCGTAAGCCTTAAAGAAGTGGAAATGTTATCTAGTAGATTATATACACATTACTTAAATATTACATCACAAATAGTGTCTAGAATTTTACAGTCTGTGTTTATGTATTTAAACATTTTGAGTATTAAATAGGCCTATGCTATGTTCCTGCACAAAACTTTAAAGAATTAATTTTTTCCTGTCAGGAGAATTGGCCACTTCGGCCAAATAGTTTGGTAAACATGTAAGAAAGGGTTCCCTAAAAAATTAGTTAATTACAATGATGATTTATAGTACATGTAAAATTTCAGACTCAAAGTTTTTTTTTTTTTTAAATTTACTATAATTTTGTTTTACTACACATTTTCCGGCATCTTTCCCATCAAATTGTGTTTATTAGGATGTTAGAACCGTAACACATTTCCTTGACTAACCTTTCCATGTATTCATTTAACCATTCCCTCATAGCTGGGTGATCTAGCTTCTCTAGGGGAATATTTGCAGAAACAAATGCATGCACTGTATAGCTTGCAAATTTGACTTTAATTTCCTTTGCTCATTTATGGAGAACAATATTATCCTCGAGTGTCACTTGCCTTTTAACTCCACAACCTGATGGTGATGTTTGACTTTTTTTCTTCTCTAAATGAGATGCTCGCTGTTTCCAGTGTTTTTCACACGTATCTTTCCTTTTCCAATCTACTACCGTATTGCAAAATTTACACATCATTATCCGCTTTTCTTTATTAAAACTAATGAATCCTTCATCCTCGTATTCTTTAGCTCGTTCAAACACTGATACGACCTTAGGCATTGTGAAGTATCAAGTAAACTTCAAACAAAACTAACCGCAACTACCTATTTTCGTTCACATTTACCTTTTACATGGAACGTAGGATCTTTTCAAAACTCATTTGGTCATTTCACATGACTGGCGTATTGCGATGTTAAAATCCCATAACCTCTGTGTTATTATTTACAAACAATACAACAACGGAAAGAGATAAGTATCTCTGCAATGGAAACGAATATGGCCAAACGGCTAACTTCATCCACATCCCTCTAGGATTGCTGATAAATGGTTGCCGCTTTCAGGCCGAGTGTTTGGTATTTATTTTGCTTCACCTTATCTATGGTGCATCTCATAATAAAGATGGCTTACAATGTTTTTGTTTACGAAACTAATACGTTTTGTGGCAAAAGTATTATTGTGAAACTTAAAAAATAAATATTCATATCGCGTTAAAATTCTGACATTTCGCGGATATTTCGTGAAACAAGAATATCGTGAATAGTAATGAATTTTGCGGCATCGCCAGTTATTTCGTGAAAACGAAATGCTGTAAAATCAAAATAGGCGTTTGGAAACACATTTGTAAGTGCTTAGAATGAAGTTCCAAATTCGTTAGTAAAATTTAGCGATTTCGTCATTAACGAAATTCGAGTACCTCTACTTATATTTCATTTAGGTCGTAATTCTGAGAGAGCATCTTTTCTAGAAAAATATCATAAGTTATTTTTTTAAATTTCTAACGTGTTTCCAAATGGTTTTCTAACATGTGATACATCAAGTAGTTGACCAATATTTCACCTTTTTAAAGATGGGTTAGGTTAGGTTAGAAACATTAAAAATACTATTAAAATAGTTTGAATGGTTTGTTAAGTTCGATTAGCTACATTAAGAATACTTTAAAATTGTTGGAAAATTAAAAATGCTACAGAATAGTGTAAAGTTACCAGACCCTACCCACCCCAGCTTTTGTGAGTTTTTTAGGGGAATAAATACACTAGAGTCCCGTTATAGCGAGGTGTCACGGTTCCGGGTGTGATCCTCGCTATAACCGTGTCCTCGCTATAACCGAATTGGACAGATTTTGGCCCACAAAAAAATAAAAATTAACCGAAAATAGCATTGTAACCTTTCATGTTCAACACGAGGGACACAAGAGGTGAAATTTAATACAGAGGTGTGCAATGTGTTACACTTTTATTCATCACAAACACGTACTCTTAATGAAATACAGTAGAATCTCGTTATAAAGTACATCAATAAAGCCCCAACTTTTTTACTTAGTAATGAAAGTACTTTATTCTGAAAGTCTATATATTTACCTTTAAAACGTAGTAGTTTTGAATTTTTAAAAACAAAGTAGTAGGGGATCAAATGTTACATTAGCTTGGAAGCAAATATTTGTAAAACAACAAGAATTAAAGGAAAAAAAAATATTTAACTTAGTACAGTAGCCTAAATTCTAGGCCTACATGTACAAAATTTATATCTGTTGAACACAAAATTACATATGGGTTAAACTATTTTGCAGATATGTACATTTATTGGGACAGAATTCCCTTGTTATCTCCTAGGCGAAGTCTCTTGCGACCAGCAAATAAAGATGACTGTTCATACATTTTAATAACTTTTTAGCGATCTTTTATTATTGTTGACAGTGTAGTGAGCACCAAACCAAATGACCGTGCCACATCTGCATTTCTCCTTCAATGTGAACTGCTTGAGTTTCTTTTTATCTTTTTGGCCAGCCATCCTGATTAAAATATTAAATCAACAATATTGTTTGCCTTGCGCCACATCAAACGTAAACAAACCTCGCATCCATTGATAACCATAGCGCCGCACTAGTAGCGCATGTTGCGAGCATGGCTGTGCCAGGCGACATTCCTATCTTCATGGCAACACAATGCATGTCGGCCATGTTGTGACACAAAACAGTTCAAAACTTCCTGCATAAATTAACATTGGATTTTCGATTACGTATATAAGTTAAAATATAATTTTTATTTAACGTTTGTATCTGCATTAATAAAAACTTTTCAAACGTGCTCTACAAATAACCAAAAGCAGGCACAGCTAAAAACAAGTCTTGAAGAAGGGGGAGACAAAAATTGATTGTTTAGATCGTCTCGTGCACTAAAGTGTGTGATCCATGGAGGAGGAAGAATGGCACGTTATACTGTACTATGATTCTATGAATCGTTGAGACATTGTTTGTTTACGTTTTATCGTTTTATACTTGTTAACGATTCTTGAAAGCGATAAAAAATAATCATAATGTACATTTATATTAAAGAACTCCTGCGCAAAAAACAATTATGTAAAATTTTCCTGATAACTGGAAAATAATGGACGTTGTATTGAAAGGTAGGATACGTTTTTAATGTTAAAGTGAAATATTTTTACATTGTTTACATTGGCGTTTTGAGCGGGAATTTAAAATCATACGTTATTTTGAAGTACGTTGTAACGGAATTTCACTGTACAATTATTCAACATGGGACAATATATCGAGGTACATTCGTTTTCGGAGGCTTCGCTCTTAACAGAATTGGACAGTAACTGCAAACAGACAAAACAAATTATTAGCAGATACCTTTGGTTTAGTGACACCGCCTTAACAAAAAGCACTGGGCTTGCGGCTCGCCAACTGCCACGTTACCTCGACGGGCAAGTGTCGAGTTACACTGTCAAATCAAAAATAAATTGTACTGAACTGCTCCAAGCAGCACTTTTAAATACATTAATCTTAAATACATTATACTGCAAAGATATTAGCTGTAATTCTATTTCACAAAAGAATATTACATACGTTGTCTGTTTTGAAATTCGGTTAAGACTCGCACATATGATCCTTACGTTAATCAATTTACTCTTAACAACTTGATTATTACATATTAATCAACACCTAAACTAGTGATTTGTACATTAACAGTAATGCCCTCAATTGGCAAAACTTTCGTTAATGTTTCAAGTTCCAGTTATGTCTTAACACGTAATTCAAAACACGTAGTCACATGCTGTAGTACTGTGACTATTGCTGTTAAGTCTTAGTACTGTGACTATTGCTGTTAAGTCTTTGTTTGAGTGTATACATCTTGGTTTGATTACAGGAACAGCTTAAACAGTTTATTGACAATATTGGACTTCATATGTTTCTTCAAAATGCTGTCGAGATTTACTGTCGAATCAATATAAAAAAAGAAGTCTCTTGTTGGTGGGTTTTATGCTCAAACACCGTCAGCTACAAACCTGCCCTCGTTACAGCTAGCCCCTCTTCTTTATGTTTTTACTCCGACTGGTAAAGCTTCCTTAACTGTGTCGTTCCCTGGGCTAACAGTTTTATGATGAAGCGCCTTACCACGCTGGTCGGAGTTTCTTCGGGCAGCGTGACGGCAGGCAGGCGAGGTTCTGACGGTGTAGCTTCGGGCGGCAGCAACTCCCCACCTCGGTGGTTGATTCGGAGTTGTCTCTCCTCCCCTCGGCAAATGGGGGACCTAATATACGCTGAAACTTGAGGAATAAAACATAGGAGACTGTTCTGGGCCTACATGACCGGAAACGCCACACAGGCGATGTCTGGTTCAAAGCCCGCCACACGAAGTCCGCCGAGCACTTCCGAGCGGCTCCGATGTTTGATGCACAGTGCGCGGCAATCCCTGTTCAGCGGGTAGCATCGGGCGCCCGCTTAGGCGTCGCGTAGACGTCATCATGTACGTGGTGCGGGAGCACACCAGGGTTCATACACGTCCTGGAAAACCTGGAATTTCAAAAAACTGTTTCCAGGACTGGAAATGTCCTGGAATTCGCAAATAATTGTAAATTGTCCTGGAAATTTTATCGGTATCCTTGAAATTTTATTTAGCACACACTGTGTTACAGTAAAACACTTGATTAAATAATTCAAGTTTCCTTTAACTGAAGTAAATTCTCCGTCCGTCCAGCATGTATTGTAAATAAACATAAATTCATAGATAACATGTCGTGAAGTAGACGTTCATCTATAAATTAAAAAGGCGTAATACACGATCTTGCACTTTAAAGCTGTTTTTTTTTTGGTGTTTTCACCAATGTGATTTTTTTTTGTGGATTCCCAAAGTTAATGATCAAACTTAATATGAATATTATATATTGATGCAGAGATACTAGTAAAAACATTTTTAAAGTCATTAAAATGAGGAAATTATTATTTACTTATAGTCAGATCTGTACATAATTCTAACTTTTATATTAATTTGTCAGTAATACTCTTAGCAAAAAAACATCACAGTTTCCTTCTTGTCACAAATCATAAAAATATATTTACAGCTGCAAAGCTTTCAAGTTGATATTTTCCTTTGGCTGGAGGATGTTGTTGTTTCAGAACGGGCTATTGGTATTTGGCCAAAAGTTACAGCATTTGTCGATTCTTACAAAGGTAAACCCAAATCTGCTCTGTGTACTAAGTCTTTTCAGACTGTTCAGAAGGCTACTAAAGATCCACTGATGGTTACCAAATTGTCTTTTTTTTCCTTTATTGGAAGTCAGATACAACCATACCTCAAGTGCTACCAGACTGATTCCCCCATGATTCCTTTCCAAGCTTCTGACACAATAGAATTGTTGTATGGACTAATGTCATTATTCATAAAGAAGGAAATTTTGGATAAGGCAAACAATGATGTAGATTTGTGTGCACTTGATCCTTATAGCAAGGATACCACAGTGTTTACGAAGAGTATCAAAACTGGTTTTGCAACAAGAAAACAACTGATTATGTGTGTTACACAAAAGAAAGTCACAGATGTCATGAATATAGACCAGTGTGTCAAGATGGCCGGCCTATGTAAACACAGTCAAGTAGTCGCTCGTGTTATTGTATGCATATTGTAGTCAGTTGACGAATAAATTAATTGCAAACAATCTCTCCGAATTGTCAACGTATTCATTTGCTAATGAATACATGGTGCCGAAACCCGGGACTGTGTTATGAAGAGTTAAACGAACATACAACTAACGTTAACAGTTAATAAGAAATCGTCATGGCCACGGAGTCGGGGGTAAGCTTAAAACCACCCAAACCATTAGTAATTACAGAACAAGGTATGGCGAATGCGTGGAAATTATGGAGTCAACAGTTTGAATGGTATTCTGTCGCAACTAACCTCATGAAAAAAAGTCCAGAAGTACAAGTTGCCACCTTCATGACAATAATAGGCCCGGATGCAGCTAATATATATAATACCTTCTCACTCACACAGGCAGAAGAAAGAAATTTAACAGAGATCAAAACAAAATTTGATGCATATTTCTCTCCTAAATCGAACATAACCTACGAACGGTATATCTTCAACAAGATTGTGCAAATGGACAACCAGCCCTTTGACGATTTCCTGACTTCTGTCATAAATCAAGGGAAAAAATGTGACTTCCAGGAATTGACAAATAGCCTTTTGAGGGATAAAATAGTGGTGGGCATCTACAGGGATTCTGTACGTGAACGACTGCTAGCTGAAGAAAAGCTAACCTTTGACCAGGCAGTAAAAATTTGCAGAGCTGCAGAACTAACTAAACAGCAATTACTAACGATGAAGACGGATAATGCACCAGCAGTTGAAGCCATCCGCATGGACAGACATAGAAAAGGAAGGCCTTCATCAAGAGGAACAGAAAGGAATCGGTCACCACCGTTTGAGTGTTCCAGGTGCGGCACTTCCCATCAAAGGAGATCATGTCCGGCGTTTGGGAAGTCTTGCAGAAAATGCGAGAAACCAGGGCACTTTGCACACATGTGCAAGTCCAGGCAAGTTACAACACTCACAAGTGTGAATTCACAAGTAGAACAACAGCAGAACACTGGCCAATTAGAAGACTCGGAGGAAGTGTTTCTAGTGTCATGTTTGGCCAGGTCCGAAGCAGAGTTTGACTGGATGGAAACATTGACCCTACAAAATAAATACAAGGTAAACTTCAAGCTAGACACTGGCGCACAGTGCAATGTCATAACTGATTCCATTGCTCACAAATGTAAGCTGGAAATTGTCCCATCAAAAACCAAGTGCCTCTTGTCCTTTAGTAAAGACGCAGTGGCAGTGCTGGGTGAAGCACACTCAACAGTAGTAACTAGCAGAAAGAGAGTAGCAGAGATCAAGTTTCTGATTGTCGAGAAAGGACACCAATGTGTACTTGGAAGGAAAACATGTGAAAGCTTACAGTTTGTTAAACGCATGGAAATTGTGGACACATGTGATGAATTATTTGATGGTATAGGGCGCTTGAAGGGTTTTGTTTACGATATAGACTTAGTAGACCAACCTAACCTCAAAGTACACCCACCTCGGAAAGTACCCTATCCTATAAGGGACAAGGTCAAAGAAGAGCTTGACAGTATGGTAAACAGCAACATCATCACACCCATTACTGAACCTACCCCGGCGGTCTCGCCCATGGTTGTTGTACGCAAGGAAGGTCAAGTTAGAATATGCATTGATCCCTCTGACATAAACAAAAACCTGAAAAGACGGCATTTCCCACTCCAGACGCTGGAGGAAATTGCAACTCGCTTAAATAAATCCAAATACTTTACACTATTAGATTGTAGAAAAGGATTCTGGCAAATAGAAGTATCAGAAAGGACTTCTAAATACTTGACCTTTGCAACACCCTGGGGCCGATATGCTTGCAAACGCATGCCGTTTGGCCTAGCCTCAGCTCCAGAGGTATTTCAGCAAGTAATGACTCATCTCTTGCAAGACATTGAAGGTACAGAATGCTCAATGGATGATATCCTGATTCATGCCCCCACAAAGGAAAAACTGGAATCCCTTACAACGACCGTGATAGCCAAACTCAAAGACGCGGGGCTGAAGCTAAATGCCAGTAAATGCTGTTTCAATAAAGAGCAAGTCAAATTCCTGGGTCACATCACAAGCAGCCAAGGACTCTCGCCAGACCCCGAAAAAGTGGAAGCAATCGAGCAAATAAAGAAACCCACAACAGTGCAAGAGTTACAGAGATTTCTTGGCATGGTGAACTACTTGTCCAAGTTCATACCAAAGGTGTCAGAAATATCGACACCCCTGCGACAGCTCTTGGAGAAAAATGTCGCTTGGTACTGGGGACAAGAGCAGGATAAAGCCTTCGAGACACTAAAAATCTGCCTCAAGAATCCCCCAGTATTAACATATTATGATCATCACAAACCAGTTACCTTATCAGTAGATGCAAGCAGCCACTCAGTAGCATCAGTTCTGATGCAAGAAGATCAGCCCATTGCCTATGCATCAAAGGCACTGACAAAGGCTCAGCTAAATTATAGCCAAATGGAAAAGGAAGCCCTGGCCATATTAACAGCATGTAAAAAATTTCACCAGTATATTTGGGGAAACACAAACCTACTAATTGAGACTGACCATAAACCTCTGGAGGCCATTTTCAAAAAACCACTCCTGGATGCGCCTGCCAGACTGCAAAGGATCCTGTTCGAGGTATTGCCATATCACCCCACAGTAACGTACAAAAGGGGAGCGCAATTGTACATAGCCGATGCATTAAGCAGAGACTGCCACAACATTCCAGAAACAGACAGTCCAACCTCTTTTGAAATCCACGTCTTACTGCCATTGTCAAAGGAGCGCACTATGGAGTTGCTAGAAGCCATTAACAATTGTGACGAACTAGTCACCTTACGGTCAATTATACTGAAGGGATGGCCGTCCAAACAGGAACTCCTACCAGAATGCCTGCGTAAATATTGGACTTATCGAGAAGATTTAGCAGTGTACAAGGACATAATTTTCAAAGGGATGCGCACCCTCATTCCAAGTAGCATGAAACCACTGGTGCTGTCACACTTACATCGTCCACATAAGAGCATCCTAGGTACCTTACAGCTCGCACGGGACCATGTGTTCTGGCCAGGAATGACGCAGGACATCACAGAATTTGTCCAAAAGTGTGCTACCTGCAACCGGTCACAACGGGACCCTCCTCAAGAATGCCTCAGTGCAGAACTCATCCCATCTCGTCCGTGGATGTTCGTGGCATCGGATCTATTTCAGATAAAGGGTGACAACTTCCTCGTCATAGCAGATAGTTATTCAGGCTACTTTGATTTTATACAGTTACGATCAACTACAAGTGATGCAGTTATCAAAGAACTGAAACGATGGTTTGCTCAACAGGGGATTCCAGACGAACTTAGGACAGATGGAGGCCCACAGTTCACCTCCTTTGAATTTGGAAAATTCCAAAAAGAGTGGAACTTCTCACACCGCATCTCTAGCCCCCATTTTCCCCGCTCGAATGGGTTAGCGGAGCGATACGTCCAAGAGGCAAAAAATTTATTGCGCAAATGCAGCATAGACAAGACAGACACAATGCTTGCCCTCTTGCACCACAGGAATACCCCTCGAGGAAGGCTTGGCTCTCCAGCCCAACGCCTCATGGGCCGCAGGACAAAAACGCTGCTTCCAACCAGTGAGAAGTTGCTGCTACCAGCACTAGTAAAAGGTGTTGCAAATAACCTCAAATTTTTACGACAAGCGGAAACACAAACGTTCAACAAAAACAAATCAAAGCCAACCACTCTTTTACCAGAAGACGAAGTCCTTTACCGGGAAGCACACAGGAATTGGGTTCCTGCAAAAATTGTTCAACCAGTACCAGAGGCACGCTCGTACATCATCGACACACCCACTGGTAGATATAGGAGAAACTCGTGGTTCATCAAACCCTCGGGTCCCTCCTCCGTGACTCTCAGCAACCACGTACATCGGAGAATGCCGCACATTCCAGGGGAAAATAGTAAGGACGAAGAGGAAGTGACACCACATCCAGCGGGCGAAGCAGCACAACCACCCACGTCTGATAGGACACTCTCAAGGAGCACTTCTCCAGACTTCCTGGGGTTCAAGGAAAACCTCCAGCATAGGAACCCTGCCGCGAACACCAGTTTCAGCCAAAGGAACACAAGCATGGATACACATATCCCCAAGATGACTCGCAGCGGAAGATACGTGATTCCTCCATCAAAAATGAACCTGTAATGTAAAGTAATACCAGCCTAGTGTACTGTGTATTTAGAAGTAGAATTAGTAATTGTCAGACTGTCAAGATAGCACTGGAATAGACTCGTTGGAAAAGGGAGGATGTCATGAATATAGACCAGTGTGTCAAGATGGCCGGCCTATGTAAACACAGTCAAGTAGTCGCTCGTGTTATTGTATGCATATTGTAGTCAGTTGACGAATAAATTAATTGCAAACAATCTCTCCGAATTGTCAACGTATTCATTTGCTAATGAATACAACAGACAAGGATGTTTTAGTGTTCAAATCTGAATGTCTACAGTTATTGAAAGTATTGGTTAAAAGAATTCAAGATAAAAATCCTGTAGCGAGATTTTCCAGGTGTCTTGACCCTAGAACTCTACTATGCAATGAAACTGAAACCACTGAAACATTTAAAAAGTTGATTCAGCAGATTGAAAATAGAAAACTGATCAGTACAGGTGTGTGTGATGCAACTTTACTACAGTTCAAGTTGTTCCTCAGAGAAGTGTCACCAGATCCTTCACAGTTTACAAACTTTGATAGAAATACTCAAAGGTTAGATTCTTTTTTTTTGTAAATATTTCCTGGACAACAAACAGTATGCAGATTTGTGGAAAGTATTTAAACTTATATTGACTCTCTCTTATGGCCAAGCATCTGTAGAACGTGGTTTCTCTGTCAACAGAGAAATGCTTGTGGAAAATTTAACAGAAAAAACTCTAGTAGCAATGAGGATTGTGTACGATGAATTTAAAGATAAAAAAGTAAGTGATGTTATTTTCAGTAAAGAACTGTTGGCAAATGATAGATCATCAAGAATGTGCTATCAGCACTTCTTGGATGAACAGAAGAAACAAACATCTAGAGAGGAAAGTAGTAGAAAGAGGTCACACATGTTAGAAACTGTCCAGGAACTGAAGAAGAAGAAGCTGCAGATTGAGAAATCAATTGATTCAATGAATAAAGATGCTGATTCAATGGCATTACTTGATGAGAAAAGAAATGATTTCACTCTTCTTTCAAAGTTCAACGCATACAGGAAAAAAATGATGTGAATCGGCAGCCGAAGTCGCAAAATGAAGTGAAGAGATTGAAACACTGTCTAAAAACTGTTAATAAAGGTAATAATTGTTTTGTTGTAGTTTAGAATCCTGGAAAAATATTGAAAAACAGCATTTTTATTATTATTAGTGTTTATCTTTGAATTAAGTGCTTGCCATTTTATCGATTACAACATAGTATCAAATAACAATTGTTATGTTTGAAAATCTGTGAAATGTCCTGGAATCGTCCTTGAAATTTTTTTTTTCAATTTGTGTATGAACCCTGCACACGTAACAGCATAAAAATTGTGTTTAAACCTGTATAATTGGAAAATAACAGGTTATATTAACGAAATTTTAATTTCTGTGAGCAGATGTGTGAATTCTCTTTAAAATGATACCCCACAAGTACGGATGCAATCACCGATTGCGTCAAAATAACCAGAATAACCTACCACGCCACGTAAGTATAGCATCTCAGCCCGCAATCGATTACTCGACTTGGCCCGCGGCCGACACAGCATTGACCTGCTATCTATTGTTGACGCGGGCTGTCTGCTGGCGGCCATGTTGGTTCGGGATGTTGCTAACGGGCGGCGCTAGTGTAGCGCGACGATTTAATTCCTTACAAAAAAGCAGGAGTGCGGCAACGCAGATATGCCTCAAACCAAATAGTCGCTGGAAAACTATACTTTTTTCATTTAAAGAAACCTGTAAACTTTTTTTGAAAATTAATTTGGGATTAAACACAAACCATCACCACCCCGTTCCCGGACAGATACCCCAACAACTGACCGAAACAAAAGTTACAAGAAAACTGTCCTAGCGATTCGGAAATAAATACGGTACAAAATGCCTACTATTTGTCAGATAGTAAAATAAATAACGTGACGTGTTTGTAAACGTGTCACGACTGAAATAATTCCAAACAAGTTTATAAATATTTGTGTATTATTAACGCGATCAATTAGCAACAAGTATAAAGACGGCTCTGACTTTTTTGGCCTAACATAGTTTTAAACAATGTTATTATTCGTTAATGAAAATGTCCCAACAAATTAATTAAGAGCATTTATATTTAAAAAAAAGTGTGCATTGTTATGTTTAATGGCGGGAAAAAATAGATTTTGTCTATTTTCTAAATA
This sequence comes from Bacillus rossius redtenbacheri, assembly GCF_032445375.1. Lineage (NCBI taxonomy): Eukaryota > Metazoa > Arthropoda > Insecta > Phasmatodea > Bacillidae > Bacillus > Bacillus rossius. Next base: position 237,235,769 of record NC_086330.1, on the reverse strand, counting down.
ATAAGAAATGATTACAAGTATATGTATATTCAAAGGCTTGGTTTATTCAAGTCGAGCATACCTTGGCCTTGAAGCCAAGTGGAAGTTTGATAAAAGAAAGAAAGGACGGGATTCTATTTTTAAAGCCCACTTAGGTGGCGACTGCAAGGCTGAAGAATGTGACAGGTGTCAACGGCAAGATGTCTAGTGGCGAGCGAGAGGGGTGGAGATAAAGCAGACAAATAACCAAAGCGTACTTCACGCGATCACGCCGTAAATTCCTCAAAAAGACCTCGTTATAGCCGTGTTCTCGCTATGTATTACCGTGCTCGCTATAACGGGATTCTCCTGTATTATGTTTTGTCATTCAGAGGGCTCAGTTGGTTATGGTTATGTAAGTTCGTCACAGTGACCTGGATTTAAATTTATATACTATTGTTTGGAATATTTTTGTAATTAATTTTGATATCTAATTATTCTATTTAGAAAAGCTTTTCAACTATATGTTTACTGGTTTTTACCTTTCTGACTAGGTTACTAATAATTATGTAAGTGTGAGTTTCAATGTTTTGTTTCATTTAAATGTCCTTTTTACATATGTGTTTCATAGTGTATGGGTGATGTTTCTAAACGTAAGACAGTGGTTTCTGTAAAAGGAAAGAAAGATGCCTGATGCCGTGGCGCCGAAATGATAGATGATACTGCAGCGCATCCCATGTTGGAGAGAGACGCTCACTAGGACCGTGGGAGTACTCTCTAACCAGGGAAACCCAGAATAGTACAATAAAACCATGTTAAGATGTTTTTCAAGGGACTGGATGATAAAAACTTATTAACAGGGAAAACTTCTTAAAAGGGAAATAGTACAGATCAGTTGCTACATAAAAAAAAAAATCATTAAAATGACGTACTTAGGTTATGCGCTGTTTGTTCAGCTTTCTCTTTTAAAATTTGGCCATTTGTGGGGATTCCATTACCACAAATATTGGTTGTTTTAGAAGCCTCACATTACTTTTAAATGTTTATTATTGAATTAAGTAATTATTCAAAATATTGAATTACCTTTTAAGTTACCATGAAAACCACACATTGGAGACCCTTAAAAGCCCTGGTGCAACCTGTACAGTGTTTGCTTCTCTAATTTTATGTTTTATTGGTAGTAGTCACCTGTAGGAAGACCCGTATGTATTAGCTCTATCATTACCAATGGCCAAAGTGGGTGGCAGTGTTTGTGACAGGTACCTTGAAAACCTCATATGGAGGCTCTCAGAGAGACTGATGCTACCTGTACGGTGGTTGACTCTTGAATTTTATTTTTTAATGGTAGTAGACACCTATGGAAAGGTCCTCAGGTCTATCGACATCATTGCACATTTTAATGTAAAAAAATAAAAACCGGGACAGAATTTGCCGTAGTTGTGTGGAATCTCATAGCATAGGCTGTTGTCCCAAGCTCTCTGTACAATGAAGCACTGAGCGGTAAATAGATCCAGCGGATAGAGCTAACTTCAGCACAGTTAGCATTTGTAGTACTAGTGTTAACCTCTGCATTTATGTTTTTGCAGCATTCTTTATTTTTGCTTAACAGGTATTACAAAATTTATAAATATTTTCAGTACAACTTTTTGTCGTAGATACATGTATCTAAATATACATGTATCTAAATATACCTTGTGATAAATATTTTATTTAAGGATTAACTCTGAATAATAAAATGTTTACTGTGACGGACTGGAAAAAAAAAATCTTTAATGTAATAGCTGCTGATCACAGCTGGTTTGTTTATAGCAGTGAAACGCCATAAACGGACGACCAAAATCAATGCCATGTTAGAAAGATTATTAAAAAAAATATATTGATAATTGCTGAGGAAGCACAAGCTATAAATTCTCACCTTTTATATAAACTTTTTATTGTAATAATACCATCACTCAAAACCAATTCCACCCCCCCCCCCCCCCCCCCCCAAATCCATTGCGTATACACTTTTCCGTAACTTTTTTATATCTCGTGCATGAGTTTTCATATCCTGAGATTTTTAAAATAATTTTAGCTTTTTTTTCCCAGCAGGCTTAGATGATCGCTACCGTAAACCTTCAGTAATCATTGCAACATCTTCTTACAGGAAAACAAAATCACAAAGCACAATCAACATGCAAGATGTCTGTCGTTCCTTTAAGCAGTAGCAGGTCAACCAAACTTGGAGCTTGAAGAAACCTGTGCATTGTGAAGCGTTGCCATGGGGCTCAAATTGGCTATTACATGCATGGGTTCTGATAATAATACATGTTCCATAGAATATTATTTTTTGAGGTTAAGTCTGCTTACCTTTAAGATTGTCTTGCATAAATAAAAGAATTCACAAATAATATTTGTAGACTTATTCTTTATTATTTCCTTTGCCACACACAAAACATGACAGCCATTTTACGATGCAGTAACATTTACATCAAGAGAACAAACAGAAACTTCTCAAACCAATTGGTTATCACTAGGCACAATATTAAAACTGCTGGTCAGTTAAATCCCATGATTGTTTATAATGCATGGTCCCAATGGCCGAGAGACATTGCATGCTCAGCTTTTTCTCAAGAGGCTCCACTTTGACCCTTCGCTGCTGCCTGTGGAAGTAAAATTCTAGTTGACTGACTGAAATAAGGTTATAAAACAGCACGGCCTGGACCACAGGTGTGGAATTCTTCTCTCTCCTGCATGACACTCAACACACCTACCCTCGCGAATGCCACTTGCAGATGCCTGAGTAATGACTGACATGGCAACTTATGAATCCAGCTTCTTACCCACTGGGAAAAAAACTGCACTCATGATGCCATCAAAAACCAATTACAGAGCAGCTTACACATATGACCAATGACAAACTACTTTTTAGTGTGAAAACAGACTGTGATGCCTTGTGATGTCACCTACAAGACCCATTGCATGATTTACTTTTTCATATACCAAATATACCTGTCTCTCTCAAATGGTTATGTGATTGGCACCATATTGCATTAGACTGTGTTCAAAATCCCACAGCAAAAATATAAAAGTATATTATGTGAACACACACAAACTCTTGAAATGACTTTCTCATATTAAAGTAAGCATCTCATCAGAAATATTAAAAATGTGAAATAATGTAATATATAATCATAAAACATAATAACAATGCACACATAACTCAACAGAATAAACAGCTGTTGTTTTTACATCATGCCAGAAAACATAACCATATCATCTCTGATTAGAATACAGTAACAAATCTTTAATAAACTTATTTAGAAAGTGTGGATGGCAGCAGCCTGGGTTGCTAAAAGTTCACTTGAACAGACTTTATTTTAGTTATTAGTTAACAGCCGAGTGTTTGCAGGACAGCTAGTATCCCGCTGTCCTGTGACTGTAGGAATGTGATTGGTGGGGTGGTTCGTCATGCAGTGTGGAACTTGGGAGTCCAGCCCTCGAGACGTTCAATGACAACAGTATTTGAGCTTGTAGTACAAGGATTTTTGTGTAGAGTCTATATTTGTGGTTTTATTGTTTTTAAGCATATCTTCAACATCACGATTTTCTCGAGTATCGGTTTTTTTTTCCGGGGTGATCTGTATTTAATAATTGGAATCACTGTACTGATTTAAATTTTTTATTCTTTTCTGATTCTTAGTGAGGAAAGTGGGGTAATCGAAAAATTCACTTAGATATACAAAAGGCTTTGACGGAAAAAGCGCTGTCATGATCGGCTATAATGTGGATTAGAGTATAAAGAGGAGTGATTTCATCACCTGCCTGTAATATAAAGAGGACCTAATATATGATGACAATTTTTCAGCAGTGTTATTACGTGTTTTTTTTTTCTTTGGCTTTGATTATACTTCTATCCCATAAAGCACTGTTCTGACTTGGAACTATGTTGGCAGGTGCTGGTGTTAGACAACAATGGCATTAAATCACTGGAAGGAATGCCATCACTTCGGTCACTCCAAGAACTTTCATTGAAGGATAATGGCATTTCAGACGTAATGGAGCTGAAACTTGCCAAGACACGCTGCCCGTGTATCAACACTTTCAGCATTTCAGGAAACCCAGTGGAGAAAGAGAGTAGTTTGCTTGAGTTTGCAAGCGTAGCACAAGTTCTCATCAAACCATCTTAGCACACAACATCACATTGACTCTTTTTCTCACATATGGACTTGTTGGATTGGTTTATGTTATTGTTTACTTTTAATTTTTACATGTTATTATGTAAAGGACAAATTATATTGTCATGTTTGTTACGCAAAATATTATTGAAGTTAACGTTTCTTGTAAAGAAGGTATTTGATATAAACAATTTTTTGACAAGCATCTAAAATAAAGAATACGCTTGACAATAATGGAAAATGGTCAGGGTAATATAATATAGTATGCCTTTTTTTAGTTTTAATGATTCCAGGGAGTCCTTAATCAATATGAAATTGAATCAAATAATTTATGTATTAAGTTTTAACTCTTAAGAATGTTTAATCATAGTAATGGTGTTATGCTTCTGCAGAAACAGGTAGAAACTGTTATTTCTTATCCATATTATTAATGTGCATTATTGTGTTTCTGATAGTCATTCTCATTGCTGCTGTTGTTGCCAGCTTTTGTAAATAAATTTTCTCAGTACATCATACAAACCTTTAAGAAATTATGCTCTGTCCTCAGCTGGCCAGAAGCACTGCACCAATAGATCTGGGATGTGGTCGATGTAGTTCACAGATTTCTTTAGATCTTGGCTGTACTTGTTGGTGTTTATAGAGTGGTCACATATTCATTTCCTTTCTTCTTACATCGTGGCATTGGCTGATGGACTCTTGTCATTAGTCGGCTTGAAGTCGTCCGACATTTGTTAGCCTAAGTGGGGGGTCACTGTAACTCAGAGGACATACTCGCTTAGGCTAACAAGAGGTTTATTTTTACAATACCACTTAACTTGATAAAATAGTTTTTATTCTAGGATCGAAACGAATAGGTCCATCATTCCGTACGGGATGTCTAGTGAGAGATGAATTAAAGGAGATTTTTAAAAATAAATAACTTAACACTAATTTGATAATGATTTTTATTTAGTTTTTAAACTTCAAATAAACAAAATCAGTCTCAAGGAACAGGTAGTCTTTACAGATCATGATTAATATTACACTTAAAATTCACAACTACTATCTCTTAGTTATGATTCATGTAATAACTACTAAATGACCATACGAGAGAGAGAGAGAGAGCTTCACCAAACTCTTCCCTAATCCTTCCTAATGCGTAGGGACATGCAAATTTCGCATTTGCGATAAAATGTATTTTTGCGCAAAATTCAGGAATAACCTTACATAATTTCTGATACCGTGATTTTTTTTGCGAAATACGTCTGTTTACCACGAATAACCACACATTCCCGCCATTTGGTAACTTAAAAAAAAAGTAAATAAACAGCCGTTGTCACCATTGATACACCATCAATGTAAAGACTACACTTGCCAATGTTTATGTTTTATTATTTATTTGATAAAACACGTTCTTGGCAAACTGCATTCGAGCACTAATACGTTACGTACTCTCGAAGGGCACGTTTACAGAGTCAAAGAGTAATGTACAGCCATTTTGTTGGATATTTTGTGCGTTACAGCGCTTGTGTCGCAAAGCAAATTATAATTTACATACAACTGTTCATCTTGCATCTACTATGTATTGTGCAAACTGTTTTAATTTGTTCTCGTACTGTAAACAAACTTAACAATTTCGTTTTCTGTTTAAGAATAATAATTTTCTTTTAAAAATGTATTACCTATACAGTGCGGCTATTTTATAAAAACTGTAGTTTGTGATAGAAAACATCTTCATTTTTCTCAGCAGAAGTGTGAAAGTGTAAAATATGTCGAAACCTCAAGCAACCACCAAACTTCGTGAGCGCGAATTTCGTGATCGTGGGTTATATGCGAGTGATGAAAGAACATTAATGTGTCGTCACTGCAATGTTACTGTCTCGTGGGATAGAAAGGACACCTGCGAAAAAATGTGGAAAGTGTTAAACACAAGAGGCTGGCTGCTAACAATATTGAAAAGAAAAGACAAATGTCTCTCTCAGCTGTGTTGCAAACTGCAAAAAAGAAAAAAAGATTTAGCAAACAAAATGGCGAAAGACACGGTGGAAGCTTTTGTTAAAGCAAATATACCACTGGAAAATCTTGGTGATCCCAACATTCGGAGTTGGATGGATACATATATTGAAGGAGCGGGCAATTTACCACACTCAAGAACCCTTAGAGAAAAATATGTTCCTGAGCTTGCTAGTTCACATCTTGAAGAGGTCAAGGCAAAGTTACTAGGAAAGAAGATTGACATTCTTTGCGACGAGACAACAGACAAAATAGGGAGGTGCGTGTTTTTTGTGCTTTTTAGGATTTTGACAGATTCTAGCCCTGAACTTCTTGTTGGTAGTGTTCACTTTCTCGAAAGCGCCAATGTCACATATTGCTCAACATGTGCCATGTTGGGCACACAAGCTAAGTCTGGTTGGCAACATTTGGGCTCAGGAGTTAAAAGATCTCAATGAAGTAGTTGTCAAAACAAAGAATGTGTTTCTGAACATGAAGAAGAGGAAACACTTGTATTCTCAGTTCCTCAGAGAGAATAAAGGTGAAAACTGCCAGTTGTTTCCAATGCTTGTAGTCACAAGGTGGAATTCCTGGTTTGAAAGTGTTTTCTACCTTGCTGACTACTTTCATTTGGTTGTGGAGTTTTGCAAGTCAGATGATATGAAGGCTACCCAAAATGTTGCTGTGCTGTTTTTGTCCTATAAGTGACAGTGAAATAAGTGTGATTCAGTGCCTGGCGGTTGTTGTGAAAGATCATGAAAAGTGTCTTGTTGATTTAATAACGAGGCTAGAAGGCTCGAGCTACCCAAACACTCATATTTTGCATGGTGAGCTTACTAAGGTGCAGCGCAACTTTGAAAACATGAAGCAGTGCATTTTTTTTGACAAAACAAAACAAGTTTGGATCACATGAACACTACGAAAGCAGCTGCTGTGAAAAGAAGTGTAGTGCAAGTGGCTACAAAATCTCTGGTGAAGCTTACCAGCTTGATGGCTACAGATCCAAGCAGACTTGACTTTGAAACACTGACTGTCTTTGATCCTAAAAATATTTTGATTACAGACATGAGCCCTATTTTGCTTGCTAAGTTGTGTAAAGTTTCTACTCTGAAAAAAATGGACCTCCAGGAGCTGATCACCGGTTTTGGAGAGTTAAAATAGATAGTTGAGAAACAAATTAAGTAAGCAGTGTGGATGTAGTGAAGGCACTTCAAGTTGTAAAACTTTCACAACCTGAATTTTCTGAAAAGTGCCTGGAAGCAGTATGGATGTTGTGTGCAAACTTTGATTCGGAACACTTCTTGTCACAATACAATAATGTTCTTACTGACAAGAGAACTAATTTGAAACAAGAAAATTTAGCTACAATGGCTATTTTTTTCATTTTAAAATTAAATGTTGTGTCAAAGTACTTTGGTTCTGAAATTATTGGGTTGACTTAATTTAGAATCTGAGTTCTTAAACTTTTGTCTTTTTAACCTATATTTGTGTAATTTTAATATGTAATGTTTCAATTGATGATGCAATTATATTACAATGTCATAGCTGCCAACCTCAAATCACACCCATCAGTAATGACAATTATATGAAGAAAAAAAAGTACGCGTAAATAATGCACGATAAATGTTTCCTGGGGAATTATGACACATACAAGATAAAACAAGGAAAATAAAATGCAAAAAAAAAAATGAAAAATATAGGCCTATAGGTATATATGAATACAATGCAAATTAATGAATAAAAAAAACTATTTGAACAATACATTCATCTGAATATGTAAGAAATGTCAATAATTTTACTGGAAAGTTTGAACCTTCAATTCAAAGTATTCAAAGTTAAACTTGTGAACAACTGTCTTTTTATTTGCTTCTTTTATCCTGGTTGGATTAGAACTTCCTTGTAAACAAACAACAGAAGACAAACAAAAGAACTTGTAAACAATAACTCTGCGTTCGTTACTTTCGTTTCTTCAGATGTAGCGAAAAAAACGACGATATAGATATATTAATCGTCATGGCTATAAAATGTTCCGCATGTTTCTTTGATTCAATATGCCGTTTACAGTCATCCCTTCCACCATGTGCAATCGAAAAGTCACACGTGCATACATTACAAAACGCGTGGTGTTCCAAAACATTTGAAGACGACAAGCATGGCCATTCTTTTGAATAGTTTAAGTCGAAAGTTCTGAAGAATTGCGTTCTTTTTTTCCCCCCAGAAACACTTGTTCTGTCACACGCTTCATTTCTACAACCGGCACTGAAGAACAAAACACTATCGAAAAACATTAAAAAAAATTTCACGTCTGTAGAAAGACAAAAACACTATGATGAAAAAAATGGCTTTCAAAAAAAATTAAAACACAGGTTAGCCAAAGTACCGTGCAAAAATTATCGTGATGTAAGTAGCCGAAAAACGAAAAGTCCGAGAATATGTACTAGTTTTGTCGTACAACGGACGTAATACCATCCCATTACTATTTGAAAACACGAGAATTAATCTACTAATTTCAATAGTACATGCGCACACATACTAGTTCCGTTATTTGCGCAACCACGCGATGTATTCGAACTGCGTTCACGAAACCGCACAGCAGAAACTGAATTTTTTCCGTCTCCGTGCAGCACAACGCCTCGTTTCCGTAATACACCAGCGATGTTCCGTAATTCCGTAATTCGGTGTTAAATCCGTAATAATTACGGAAAATCCGTAATGGTTGGCAGCTATGCAATGTTCTCTTCATATTTCTTACACTCGAAATCGTAAAAATAAAAAATAATATAAACCCACTTATAGGTAAAAATAACACTGATTTTAAGGGAAAATAACATCACTTTTCATCACAAAATAAACACATCTTTTGCATGTCTCTACTAATGCGTTAAGGGCGCGGTTGACAAAATGGCAAGAAATTCCGAGCAAATTAGGGTGGCTGTAATAAACATATTTAATAAGAAATAAAAAACATAATACTGACAAATTAAAAAAGAATGCTTTCTTTCCACACACACCATAGTTAGAAAAAATAAATGACCCACATTCTGTAATAAATTTAATAATAATACTATTACTTTACAATACTTTTGGAATTAAGTGGTTTAGTGTTCATTTTGCCTAAAAAATGTTAGATGATCGCTGTCTTATATTTACACGAATATGTAATAACCCTGTTTTCAAACTGTATTGTGTTAGTCATGCTGTGATAAAAAAAAAGTATTTTTAATTATTTTTTTTTGTGTTCGATGTTTGCTTTGACTGGTCACAAAATAAACATTTTAAAGGATACAAATCTTTTAAAATGTAATAAATTTGTGGTGTAGTGGTTGGTTCGCATTTCCACTTAAATTCTGACTTAACAAAAAAAATTTATCTCTAGTAGTTTAATTGTAAAACAATAAACAGTGAAGGTACTATATATTAATATGTGCCTTTGCATCATCTGTCCAAATACGAAAAAATTGTTCAAATTGCTTAAAAACTCCGGGCGCTGTAACTGAATTGTGTAGGTGCGTGCCATTGCACGCACCTGAATAGATAGACTGTTCGCGACACATGACATCAAGAAGGGTTTCTTTGTCCGCATCCCCCTCCCCCTCCTCCTCGTCTATCCCTGGCTTGACTCACCACGTTATCTTCCAATCACGCCCGCATAGTAACAGTGCTAGCCAATAATCACACGTTTCCAAATATTCCCTTTCCCGTCCTCCAGGTTTTTTCAACTTGTGACCACGTCACACCAATATCATTATTCTCTAGATGTGTAAAAGTAACGAAAAAAAGGGTATCCGTATGTATTCGTTACTATAACAATTAGTACTCGTTACTATCATATCGTTACGTTACTCGTTACTTCTGATACCGCATAACATACTATGTTATGTTGCAGAAACGAATCGAGTCTTATTGCGTACGCGTACAATATGACGTCGCGTAAATAATAACAAATAGAATATAAACAATTAACAATATTTGATAATTAACAGTTTTTGTTAACCAAGAAACAATTAAATCTCATTAGAGCGGCTTTTTTATATTATCTCTTTTAAGATAACAAAAAAAACGTGAAAAAACGCGATAATAAAAAACAAAAACATACATATTTCTAATTTGTAAACAATACTTTCTTACGTTGTTTCTGTTCCAATCTCAAACTTTGTCTACACACACAATACCTTTAATAAAAAGTAAAAAACTTTGACGACGAATTTCCAAATTATACTTTACTTAATAAACAAACATCGTTCTTTGTAACGCAAATTCATCAAAGATGCGCGCGCATGCGTAAAACATACGAAAAATGCGACTAACGAGATGCAGCCGTGTGTAACGTTTCGTTATTCGTTACTAGATGGCGCACCCGTTACTCAGTACCGAATACATACGGTTTGCCACAGCTCTATTATTCTCAGTAAGAGCTTTGTGCGTGGTGTTTAGTTTTTGGAATACGTTTTTTATAAGTGCTGTTCGGACTTAGATTTTTTGCTTTTCTTCTTGGATTTTTACTACAGATTGCGAATGGAATTGACTATACTGCCTGTTGATGACCTGCTTAACTTTTTTATTGGTACATGACTTTATTTACTAACCATTTCTTTCTGGGGATTGTAAATAATTAATCATTGGTATCAAGACATCAAGATGAACGTAAATTTGAACATGTCAAGGCAGCGAGAAAACTGCTGCGTAAACCAATAAACTGGTATTAGAACTGGGCAAAACTGGAACACGGGCGGTGGAGTTTTTATTTTTTTTCCGCTAAGCTCGCGTCTATTGGCTGGCTGCTGATGGAAGGTCATGAGTCTAGGCGGAGGGTAGAGTGAGTTATACTGCGCATGCGCAGCTCAGCGAACAAAGAGAGCCAGCTGGCGGCTACGCCGTGCCGTAACAGCAGCTGACCGAGTACAATGACCTTTCTTCACGTACGGCGCGCTATTGACGATAAATTTCCATCAATTTGTGGCCATTTTTTTTTTTTAATTTTTTACTGTGACACAATGTGTATGTAGCTCGTATGTTATAAACGCTGCAGGTTGCGACTGTATTTTAATAAACTTTAACGTATTTCTTACACTTTTCATATTTTTAAACTTTGTTTTATTTTATGCCTCATTTTTCACGGTTTCTGAAAATCTGTATGTACGACCGAGGTGTACGTACGAACCAGAGGCCGTACGAGCGAGATCAAAAACGTTGAAGATGGAAAGTTGACAAAGTCTGAGATAACACGGCAGCACAAGATATCAGCGTCGACCCTGTCTACGATATGGAAACGTAGGGACGCGATTATGAGTGCGGGGGTCATTGAAAATCGGTAATTCGGATTTAACGAATCATCGATTTAGAGTAAACATTTTCGGTAACCATAGCACTTCGTGCTTCATTGTAAATAAATATGGTAGTGTTGATAAAAATGATACTAATGGTCAATTAGATTAGGTTTGGTTAGCTACATTATAAATACTACTTTAAAACATTGTGGACAGTTGATTTGGTTAGGATAGCTACATTAAAGATACGGAAGAAGAAAAAAAAGCAAGCATGAACCTCGGGGAACTTTGGGTGTGGCTTCTATCGTCTGTGAAATGAAGGCTTCCCGTTCCCGTGCTAACGCCGCGCCGGGTGCCGGAAAAGGGGGCGGGTGCCGGGGACTCGCCGGCGGTACCTGCGGTCAGCGCGGGCAGCAGGGCGGCACACTGCCCCTCCTCCTCGGAGATCAGCTGCTCCTCGTCTCCGAACAAGGCCTCCTTCTGCAACACGCGCTGCGCCCGTCGTCACAGTGAGGCGTTCCGCACGCCTCCGCTCGCTTAATTTTTTTATATAAAAAAAATATAATAATAATGTTAATTGTTTTTGCTCTAGGTTTTGATTGATTTGATTTTTTATTGCATTCAATAGACCATACATAATGGTATAGAATATGAATGTTTACTTGCCAATGTTTGACGTGCTGCTTCTGAACTGCATTTGACTGATTTATCACAACAAATATCTGTAAGCTATCAATATTTATTTAATTGGTTTTCAGGCTGTTATAATTGGCCAGGCTACTGGTAAGCTGCTTTTTATTGGTGTCCGCAACAAATACTGCTGTATATGTGAGTGAGCAGCAAAGCAGAATGTCCCAGGAATACCCCATGGGTGTTATAAGAATTGGGACAAGTGCAGAGCTTTGACTTCAATGGAGCAAGATATTCTCGTAGAAGGTTTCAAGAATAGTGAAGCAATGCATGGTCTGAAATACAAATATTTTGTTGGTGATGGCGACTCGAGAGTTTATGCTAGACTCATGCAAAATGTTTCGTACGGACGCACTATCCACAAAATTGTGTGTTCCAACCACTGTGTTAAGAACTATACAAGTGCTCTCCACAAACTTTCATCCGACAAAACTTTCCCACCGAAGCTAGAAAAATCTTGAAATCGTCCATTCCTCGTTTGACAGCAGCAGCGAGAAGTGCCATTCGACACTGTGCCAATTCTGGTGACAAAGTTGAAGATCTGATAAAAGTTTTAAGCAAGGCCCTTATCATGTCTTTGGTGAGCACTCTAACTGCCATAAATACTTTTGCTCCCAAGAAAGCTGGAACTGCTACATTGAATCTCTTAAGGATTCCAAAATATTTGATCAGGTTCAAAGTCTAGTAAACAGATTGGTTGCTAAAGCACCAAGACTCATAGAAGATAAGACAAGCAACCAAGCAGAATTTTAAATGAGTCTCCTGGCGAAGTACAACGCCGGTACACAAAGCGTCTATGCACTGTTGCTGGAATGCGATTACAGAAAGGCCACACATGGGAGATCAGCCCTTTTAAGAAACTGACTGGAAGGAGTCCAGGAATGGTACACAAGAAGTTAATCAAAAAAAGAGTTTGACAGCATGTGACTATTACACTTTGTAAATTGGAATATTCTGAAACCGACAAGCCAGTTAAACGGCTGACGAAGACTACGGGCCTGATTTAGAGGAACCTGGGGATTTAAATAATGTGCAAAGAAAATGCGAAGAATTTCTTAAAACTTTGAGTGTGACAGCAGAAAGCCGTGACCATATTGTTCAACAGACGATTGGACAGTCAGATTGTGAACTGTGGCATGAAGTGAGAAGAATACGTCTCACAGCCAGCAATTTCGGGCCAGTTTGCCAGAGTAACGAGACGACTTGTTGCTATTCCCTCGTCAAGCAACTTCTCTACAAGCCACCAGTAACAACAGCTGCAATAGAATATGGACGATCAAATGAGTGTGTTGCAATAAAATGTTTTGAAGGAGAAACTGGTTTATTTGTTGACTTGGCATACAGGTTTCTAGGAGCAAGTCCAGATGGCTTATTGAGGGATGAAAATTCAATCATCAAAGTGAAATGTGTTCCTTCAGCCATTGGAATCGGGCTCAAACAATTGGCCAAACAGATGAAAAGTTTCTTTTTAGAAGAAAATGAAGGAAAATTAATTCTGAGGAAAACACACAATTATTTTTATCAAATTCAAGGGACACTGAACATTTCAGAACGAGATACTTGCTACTTGATAGTGATGAGTGACCTGAAAGAAAATCTGCATATTGAAAAGGTTTACAAAGATGTTGTATTTTGGGAGAGAGAAATGGTTCCGAAACTTTGTCGGTTTTATATTCACTGTTTATTACTGAGATTGTGGAACCAAATGTGAGCAGGGGTAAAAGTATTCGTGAATCTGAATATATTTTAAAAGCGCAAGAGGAACAGAAGAAAAAAACTGTGTTTCAAGAAAAGAAAAGAAGGCGAGATGAAGAGTGTATGTAAATAATTTAATTCAGTGCAAACAAACATAATTACATGACAGTAGTGTTAAGGTTAGTTCGTAGACTCAATTAATTGCGAGACATCAATACCATAATATTTTTTATAAGGCGAATTAGTGGTTGATTTTAGAAGTAACTGATTTTGTTTATCATAGATTTTGCAGAAAGTTAAGCAATTTGGGGCTCTGAGTCAATGAAAAGGTATTATTCGAGTATTTTTTTCGTGTAAACAATATTATTATTACTTTTCGTCGGTTTTGTGCATTCACTCTACAACTGTCTTACGTAACACAATTTAAAAATGGCTTAGTGTTAACAGACTACTGACTTTATTCCTTAACTTAAGCTATTTAATGATAACTTTCATACATACTTGATGATAATTGAAGAATAATTTTGTAATAATAAGCATACTCTTTGTGATCAAATTATAACAATAACATCCACCCAAAATATTATACTGCAATTAAATTAAGGTTTTACAATGGGCTAATTTTATTTACATTTTACAATTATCCTCTTTTTAACACGCTTTTATTAACTTCACTTGTAACTAACTAGCTAACTATGTAACTAACTATGTAATCAAACTTGCAAGTTTATTTTAACCTACTTCTAATTGTCTTATCGCTTTTAAACTTTGCAAGTTTGTGTAACCCAGATAACAAAACAATTTCGTTCCATCGAACTGATCTCACTTGTAACTAAGTAAATAACAAGCTATGTAAACAAATTTTATAAGTCGGTTTTAACCAACTTCTAATGGTCGTATGGATTCGAAACTTTGCAATTATCTATAATTCAGATTTATGTATGTATATATATTACAGAGTCAAGAGCCCCGTATTTCATGGACGGGACTTGCAAACCATGTACCAAGTACATAGTTCTACACAGCTCTACATTACTCCTGGTTATAATTATCCAGCCAGGTCCGAATACTCTCTTTCGAAAAATTGTCGTAAATATTGTTAGTATTTTATGTACTCATTTAAATATTTCGTCAGCGAGATTTAAGCTACCATTAATGAAAGACATTAGATATAACTTATGCTAGGAAAACAAAACTCACGATCGCAAGAGAATGGAAACTTCAGTAGACCTCAAGGGGACTGAGGAGAAGTTAGCTTCGAAGCCCAGCTTCGAATCGAAAAACGTACCGTAATTATCATACATGGCGGAAATAATCTGTAGGAAGTTAATGCAAGAAGGGACTAAGTGAAAATAATTAATCCCAAAGTTCGAAGAGCTAAATTTTTTCTTTTAAAACCTATGTATGTAATACAGGACTAGTGCTGTTTAAAGAACACAATGTTACGATTAATGCAAAGTATCAGCTTCGTAGTAACATCATCTGGTTTACATTTTATAGTGTTTCTAACCTGACCATTTATAACCATACACATCTCAGAGTTCGAAGCGCTAAAAAAATGTTAAAAACACTACATACGTTATACAGGACTAGTGCTCCATAAAAAACACACTTCTGCGTGTAATGCAAAGTATCAGCTTCGTGGCAACATCATCTGGTTTCCATTTTATAGTGTTTCGAACTTGACCATTTATAACCATACACGTCTCAAAGTTCGAAGTGCTAAAAAAATGTCAAAAAAACTACGTACGTTATACAGGACTAGTGCTCCATAAAAAACACACTTCTGCCTGTAATGCAAAGTATCAGCTTCTTAGCAACATCATCTGGTTTACATTTTATAGTGTTTCGAACTTGACCATTTATAACCATACACATCTCAGAGTTCGAAGTGCTAAAAAATGTCAAATAAAACTACGTACCTTATATAGGACTAGTACTCCTTAAAGGAAACATCCTATGAGTAATGCAAACTATCAGCTTCTTGGCAACATCATCTGGTCCATTTTATAGTGTTTCTAACTTGACCAATCATCAACTAACACACCTCAAAGTCCCAGATGCTATAAAAATTTTAAAAACACTACGTACGTTATACAGGACTAGTACTCCTTAAAGAAAACAATCCTGTGAGAAATGCAATCCTTCAGCTTCTTGGCTACATCATCTGATTTCCATTTTACAGTGTTTCGAACTTGACCATTCATAACCACACACATCTCAAAGTTCGAGGTGCTATAAAAATTTAAAAAAACTACGTACATGCATTAAGCAAGCAGGTAACTACTGGACAAGAGGTGAAAAGGTCCAGGTTAGAATAGTGGGGCGGGGCACAAAAGTACCAAGAAATTTGGTGCTGGAGCCTTGGAGCCCGCATTAAATGTTGAGCCGCACTGGGATGCAGTTCCTGGGGCGCAAGCACCTCTGTGAGCGGGCGACTTGAGTCGTCAACCCGCCCAGCCTTCCAGTCAGCTGCTGTGGAAAGAAGGGCGGAGAGCACGAGGCTCTCAGCGACGGCAGACGCACACAGACAGCTTGGAGGGTCTTTCATCTTCCAGTTGTAACGTTGCAAGACCCCTGCCCTCTTAGTTAATTTTTTTTTCTTTTGAACTGTTTTCATGCATGTAATAACCTTTCTTAAGAAGTCTCGCTAGGAATATGTTACCGTTTTTTATGTATTTTATGGTTGATATTTGCACTTGCTGTGTGTTTTAATAATGTACTTTGTAGTTTAAGGCATTTTAAATCATTACTATTTTTTATGTTTTTGTTCACAAATAAGTCGTACTGGATTTTTGTCTGTTTTAGCCTACTTTTTCAGGTTTTTTCTAAATAAGTTTAAATTTTGTCAAGTAATTTGTATTAGGATTGCTGTTTTTAACTTTTATTAATGTGTTACATGATTGTCTGATAATCACTTATTTTGCATTTTCAAGAAAGCTTTTAAACTTTGTTTACTAACTATATTTGTATAACACTGTGTATGAATGTTTTCTACAATACTACTTATTTTGATTTTAATATGGTATTATAGTGATATATTACGTTTTTATTCAGGACAGGCTGTTACATAATGTTCTAGAACAAGGGACTTGGTGTGGAATGTATTAGAAAGAGACAGGTATATGAGACCTATGAGTGCGAGTGAGATAGAAATGGTGATTCCCCACCAAGAGAGAGACAGAAACGATATGTCTTCGGAGCGTTGGTAACCAAGGTCAGATATTTTTCATAAAATTAAGAAGGGATGGAGAATGGGAAGTCCCTGTCTATATGTATGGAAAATGCAATTCAGTGATTATGTTGTGTACTTTTATTGGCTTGTGAATTGAATTGTGTGTGAGAGAGTATGTGATTGGTCTGTGAGGTCATGTGACTTCTCCTTCCTGCGTGATGAAGGAGGTGCCATGATCTCACCAGTCGTCTGTCCATCACTGCACCAGGAGGGCGCGTTCGGTGGCTTCTCACCAAAAATGTAGGAATTTTAAGGAGGTTAAATTTAACGTTGGTAGCTAGAGTCATGCCGAAGAGAGTAAATGAATCATGTTGTTGTTTTGGAACCATACAAATGCTAAATGCTGAATATGCTATATAAAAATGCTATAAATATCCATCTCTATTTATACTTTATTTGTATAGATACATATGAGGATGGTAAATAAAGAGATGTCATACAACTATAGTGTTAAAATTCACTATTTAGGGCTCTACATCAGCTATGTGTGCCAAGTAAAAGATAGTGACCTTAATTATTGCGGATTTAAGAATGTCATTCTGATTACTCCATTCTTTACTATAAACCATTTTCCTGTGGCCATGCTCAGCTCCACTGCCTTTACGCACCAAGTCAACGTCTTCTGATAAGCATTCATGCCGCCAGCCGGCAAGACTTCTCTGGCCCATATAATACTCATCTGTTTGGGTGTTATTTTGTTTATCAGCTCATTTACTACAATCAAAACATCCACATTAATTTTAAATGAAAGATAAAGAAAATTAGTTAAAATTACCTTTTTTTCCTCCATCTGTTGTTCTTGTAACAAAGAAGCAAGGTTATAAATCTTATAAAATTCATTGCAGGTAGCACCATGTGGTCATGCACAACTTTAATTATACAAAACAATTTCTCAAATATCCAATATTACAAATCAAACCATTGGTATGGTATGTCTATAGCACACACAAACACCCCCATTTACATACAAATGCATAAACAATAAACATGTCATATAAAATTATGCTATTGACATTAACAACAAAACATAACTAGTAGTATTCTAAACTTGAAAAGTACCAAAATAAATGTTACAATACATTTAAAACAATGTTCTCATATGTTGCTGCTAGCTAACTAATATTTCCCTTACACTTCGCCTTACAGTAAGGCACACTCCCCACAGCCTTCCACACACACTTGCTGCACTGATTGCTTGCAAATATGTGAATTCACAAATGCTGAGAACAGTGCTCAGTGAGCCAACCTAACTACTGTCATAAAAACACAAGAAATGCACAGTTGTCACACGTCTTCTGTATTTTACAGTTTTAATTCTTAATGAGGCAAACCCACAAAAAAAAATATATTTTTTTTATTTTTTATTATAACATGATTAATAACAGAAAACATTAGCAGTTCAGCACCAAAAATCTATTCAAATTCTCTGAGTGCTACCTATAGAAACTGGAAAAATAATCCTCAAACTCATACATAACACTATTATAGTTTTGTAAAAAAAAATACAAAAAATTTAAATGTTTATTTTACTTAAATAAAAACTGGTATTTCAACATGCCAGAAAATATTAAATGATGAATTTATTGGATTAGACAAATATTTTAAAGTTATCTTAGAAGCACAACTTGGCCACATTACACACTCATGATGGAAATAGCACGCAGCACGCTAGTCACAAAAACTATACATGTACGATGTACTATACTATACAAAAACTATACTCGTACAACTCCGCATTTGCATTACTCGTTCCAGGTTCTACACTCGTCCTCGGCGGAGACGGGCTAGGTCCTTGTTATTATTGTCTCCCCAGACAATCATATGTTGTCATGTGTTAAATATTTGGGTTTAGTGTTGCTGTGGTTTAATTTGCACTCCACTAAATAATGCAAGTCAACACAGTTTGTGTATTAACTGATGTGCCAGTAAGCCTTAGTGACAAAACTTACATTTCACAGAAATGAAATTGTACACACCTATGTGTCGCAGACAATCTGCAAAGTACAAATATATGGTAAATATAGGATTTTTGAATGGAGAGGTGAGTCAGGTCACATCTATGTCTGAAATGATACATTTTGTAACACAATTAACAAACGTGTTAAAGTTTTGTATTTTAGGGAATTTAATAAAGGAATTTTTAAAAATGAACAAAATATTAATATAATGTAGCTGAAAAAAACATTTAGATTGAAAATTAGCAAGGAAAAAGAATTCCGAGTGCAAGTTATCAAAAAAATTGTATCCATAGCAATGTGCTAATTTTTTACTGCCCATAGTTATACAGGCTACACCTGTTTAAAATAAAAAGCCTGTTTAACATGTTATGATCTCATATACACAAAAAGATAATTTATGTCTCAAATATAGGAAAAAAAATATATATTCTAGAATACACAAGCGACACAAGTTGAAAAAATCTTATTGGCATTCTAGCTTAGCACATTTTAAATGTCACTTTGAATAACATACGACTCTTGCATCTCCAGAGAGGAAACACAATTACAGAGCTGCCAACCTCAAATCACACCCATCAGTAATGGCAATTAGGTATATGAAAAAAGTACGCGTAAATCATGCACGATAAATTTTTCCTGGGGCATTATAACACACTCACAAGATAAAACAACGACAATAATATGCAAAAGAAAAAGAAAAATATGAATACAATGCAAATTAATACATAAAAAAATCTATTTGAACAATACAATCATCTGAATATGTAAGAAATATTAATAATTTTACTGGATATTTTGAATCTTCAATTCAATGTATTCAAAGTTAAACTTTAAAACAACTGTCTTTTTATTTGCTTCTTTTATCCTGGTTCGATAAGAAATGTCATGTAAACAAACAAGACAAACACAAGGACTTGTAAACAATAACTGCGTTCGTTACTTTCGTTTCTTCAGATGTAGCGAAAAAACGAAAATATAGATTTATTGCTAGTCACGGCTTTAAAATGTTCTGCATGTTTCTTTGATTCAATATGCCGTCTACAGTCATCCCTTTCACCATGTGCAATCGAAAAGTCACACGCGCATACATTACAAAACCGTGGCGTTCCAAACATTTGAAAACGACAATCATGGCCATTCTTTTGAATATTTAAGTGGAAAGTTCTGAAGTCTTGCGTGTTTTTTCCCACAGATGCACATTATTCTGTCACACGCTTCATTTCTACAACCGGCACTGAAGAACACAACACTATCGAAAAAAATAAAAAAATTTTCACGTCTGTAGACACGACAAAAACCGGACAAAAACACTATGATGAAAAAAATGGCTTTCAAGAAATAAATTAATACAACACAGGTTAGCCAAAGTACCGTACAAAAATTATCGTGATGTAAGTAGCCTTCAAACGATAAGTCCGAGGATATGTACTAGTTGTATCGTACAACGGACGTAATACCATCCCATTATTATTTGAAAACACGAGAATTAATTTACTTATTTCGACAGTACATCGTACATGCGCACACTTACTAGTTCCGTTATTTGAGCAACCAACCGAAGTATTCAAACAGCGTTCACGAAACACGCACAGCAGAAACGTAAATTTTTCCGTTACCATGCAGCACAAAGCCTCGTTTCCGTAATAAACTAGCGATGTTCCGTAATTCCGTAATTCGGGGTTAAAATCCGTAATAATTACGGAAAATCCGTAATGGTTGGCAGCTCTGCAATTACAAAGTATGGTATGATGCCAGAATGCAATGTTGTCAGCAGCAATCTCGAGCGAACAGAGGGCCGCTAATCCACGGCTTCGTCCACATCTGAAAAGAGGTCCTCTTCCTTGTCGCTCTCATCAGACTTGGAGCCTCGTGGCAGAAATCCAGCTTTTGATTCTAAAAATAATATTTACAAATGTAGGTCACAGTAAACTACTCACGTGTGTTCTCGTATAAGAAAAAAATAAGAAACTGAAACTTTAGTGAAAAGTGGAAAGCAAATAGTTTATTTATTTTTGGTGGTAAAAAATGATCAAAAATGTTGATAAACTGTAGGGGTGCTAAAGATAAAACAAGTAGATTTCTTTGGTAAACATATAGCTAAATGATTACTGTTTGACTTTTATAAAACAGACAAATTTTGATAAAAAATATTTACCTTGTGGCAATGGCAATATAAGTTAATAAATAGGTACTCTGCACAGTAACTAGAAATGCATTAAGTTTTCAAAATAAAATCTCAATGAACTCTGCAGTTCATCCGACAATTTTATTTTTAACAATCTTTCAAAAAAAAAATTGAGGGTGGGAGGAGGATTTTAGTGCTTCAGAGACCAAATTAGACAGGACATTTTTAAATATAAAATCTACTACAGATACTATTATGCAAAATAAAAGTAAATGATTAAAGAATAGAGAAAATGAATATTTAACTTTACTACCAAAATTATACTACATTATATAACTACCCAGTTTAGAGGGTTTAAAGGTTACACATAATCAAAAACATGAACAATACTCTGAATTTTTAACACATAAGTATTTAAATTATTTGAATACCATCTCACAATACAATAGTAGAAAATATTGAGTGGACAATTCAAAACATGGTATATTTGTGACATTTCAAACTTGAAAACAAGCTATTCTTTGTATTAATTTTATAAAGTATCTCGAAGTTACGATCAACAGCCATGCTCTTGTTGTTAAATATTTTCGGAGTGATTCACTTATACTAATTAGTGACCTTATTGCGCATCATATTGTCCTTAATGACTGGCTTGAAGTTGGATTTAAATCGCTACTGACCTTAACTACCAATATAGAATGGCAGACTTACAAAATAATATGCCAATGTTAACATCCTTCAGGAGTAAACTGAATGCTCTATTCTAAAAAAAATTCTGCATCTCTGCATCAATGGTTTAACTCATATTTTTTTTTTGGTAATTGAATTTCCTATCGTTTAAATATTTTTAGTAAACCTGTGTTACTTTAAATTTTAGCACATAAAAATTTAATTGATTATTCTACTATATAAATCGAGGACTAATTGTTTTTCTACTCATTATTTACACTTTCTCTAAAATGGCTTTTTAAACTTTTTAATTTTTTAAACCTCTTAAATAATGTTTATTAATTTATGTTTAGTTTAATTGTTGGTTAAACTTTTGCTAAATATTTTTTGTTGTTTATGCTATTGCTTTATGTGAATAATTATTTATTTTCATATTTAAATTTAAGTTAAGAACTGTGACTAAATGTTTTAATTTTTTTTTTTTTAGAAAGATTTTAGTCACAGCAGTTACATACTTGAAATCCAGTTTAAAGTGAACTTTGATAAATTTTTGGGAGACTTAGTATATGTTGCCTCGCAAGAAAGATTGTATTTTCACTTAAAAACTTGATTTTCATGTGCACACAAACACACATAGGTATCCCTGTTTTATGAAATATTTTAGTGTAAAAAATTATTACAAGTGTTTTGGCTGACTGTTACCATCCAGTGTAACTTGTCTCCACTTGAGAGCTAGCAGTGTGCAGAATCGCGCAGTGTAATTTGGACTACAGGGACTGTGGCCTTGACAGTGCCCAATCTGATGCAACTGGAAGGATTTTGTTATTGAACACTAGTGCAATACTGACATATGAACTTCATTTCGTGAGCGAGGTTTTACCAACTTTTGTAACTGCTCATGACCAAAGGTATATAACTGAATGTATGTAGTCTCTGGCTTCTCAGTTAAACAAATTTATGAACTTTTTTGTGATTGCCACAAATTTGAAAATGTGGTCATAAATGTGCAGGGATACCATTTTGACTATGCTGATGCACTGTTTGGCAGCTCACTAATAACAGTCAGGGCTGGGTCGCAACTAATGTAACGTAACCTTAGTTTTTTCTTAGCTTGGGGCATTCACCTGGAAATTAGGCCCCAGACGTGCGGTGCAGTCCCGGGTGGTCCATTGGTCCACCGAGACATAGTTCCGTGTTTTTACGTACCTAAATGATGAGATCGATAGGGACTTTTTTTCTTTAAGGCACAGGACTGGGAGTAACGAGTAGCGAAAATGAATGAGTGATTTCTGTTGGACCTAATTTGTAAAGTACACATAGGTTTTTCATTGTGCGATGAATAATGCCAAAAATCATATTAAATGCTTTTATTTAATTTCAACAAGACATAGTTTTCTGAAAGGTTAATAATCATAAACAGAACTTTACACCCCACAACCTGCATTTTCAGATATTCAAGTGTTTATGTATGTGCAAGGAACAGTCATTGTCTAAGCCGAGCATGATTGTGACTTGTAACAACTTAGTCACTATTTATTTTATTATTTTAAAAAATATTTTACTACCTTTGGAATGTAAGAAACAATAGGTTAACTGTATCAATAGCAAAAAATTATGTCTGCCTGGAATATCTACTTACAACTCACTACATATTAATTTCAAACTACAAACAGGAGGAAACCTACACACTATTGGTGGTCAGATAAACCTACATTAACAATATATATTTTTATGTTCATTTACTGAAGCTGTGACTTAAATATGTAGTTGCCAGTCATAACTGGGATATTGCATCACTGCATGGCATTTCAGTATCTCACTTCCCACTAAACTCTACAGAAAAAATTAGAACTTTTTTATGAAATATGAAACACTAACTGAATAAACCTAAAATATCGCTAAAACCACCACAATTCAGTCAACTTATCTACTAACATTAAAATATATACAAAATCTATCATGACAATGCAGTGACCAGTAGTGGAACATAATACGGTTTTGACTCCAGTATAAAAATAGCTGTTTTACTGCTGAACAAACCTGAAAAAATCCCATCTGTTTCCTCAGGGACATCAATGTGATCCAAACTCCACTTTGCTTTGATAACATTTTTTTCTGGAATGACTAGGTACGGCCACTTGAAACCTAGTACAACAGATATTAAAATACCACATTTATAACCAAGAAAATTAAATTTTTATTTCTACAAAATAAAACACACCAATTAAAACACATTCAATTTTGAGTGTGAAAGGAAGGCTGACCGTGAAATAATATGTTATAAGTGATCCTCTGATAGTCTGTTATCAATTCCTTCACTGTGAAACCTCATTATAAAGTACCTCATGTAGTGGATTTTTCACTTTAAAGTATATATTTTCACACCCCTATAAATGAATTGCATTTAGTAACAGTTAAGTATAAAAAAGGTACTTTCATCATAAATTACAAAAAAAAATGTGGAGTTTTTCTATCAGCTACCTTGTAATGAGATTTAATTGTACAGTTTAAGAAATTAATAATAATTGTAAACACACTAAAGAATTAATAGAATAATAAAATAAAAATACTACTGCCCGAAAAATGAATTAGTGTTTAACGTACGATGGTTCAAATGAGGTGGCGCAATACTGAAATGCATCAATGTGAAAAATCTAGGGATGGGGCGACCGAATCCAATGTCCGCCGAATCCGCCGAATCCTAGGGATTCGAAGCTTCGGCAGGTCTGATATAGGATTCGTCAAAGGATTCTGTGTTTTACTAGTTACGGAAAAAAAAATACAGTAAAACTCGCTTACGAGGTCCCGCATGGTAGGTTTTTCCGTATAAAGCGTTTAAATTGCCCGGGGTCTCATCATTTACGCCATTAAATGTGATATTAAGTCCCGTTAATTTTTTTTATGTAAGTTCCTGTCTCAAATAGTAATGGCGCACGTAAATATGAAGAAAAGACAAATGAACAACAACAAACAAAGAAATGTGGATGATGTACCATAACTATAGTTCAAACCCAATACATAGTTATTTTAAGATAATTACCATAAAAAGAACTAAAGATCCTTTGTAGATACCATAATTACTACAGAAGCAGATAGCTACCTAGAGGTGGGTTGTTACAGCAATTTTTGGTATCTGTTCCAACCTGTTACTGATACAGTAATGTACTAGTTACAAGTAGCTGATACTTCTGTATCAGCTAGAGCATTAGCGATCCCAGGAAGCAACAAGGTATCAGCATTCTCGTTACAGGTTACACATCCTCCGTGCCGTCATCACCAGCGTAAAAAAGGTATTGGTGTTCTCTTACCACGCCTTTCGTAATCTGCAGCCCACCCCCCTTCTCGTCATACTTCATTCCCCCCTTTCCGACGTTAAAGGAGTATTTCTCACTCTCTTCTAACCTCCCCTCCCTGTGCTTACTTCTCTCCAACAGTATAAGGAATGGATAAGTGCAGGAAAAAGACTTCACGGATAATAATGAGTTTGCTCTAAGTGTAATTTGTGTAAACAAAAACTGAGTTATAAATCATCATCGACTAATCTGAAGAAACATTTGAAACGTAAACATCCAACTGTACAGTTACCTGATCAGAATCAAGATAGTTTAACATCACTATCACTGTCCAGAAGTATGAGCGATGATCGACACTCGTACAACTACCCACATCTCAAGAGAGTAGTGCTAGAGAAGTTTGCTACAGTTGCTACCTCTGTTCCTTGTGAACAATTGTCCTCAAAAACTGGAATTATTGTGTCTGATCGACGTTCCCGAACATCAAGCGAGAAAGTCAAGAAACTTGTTTTTCTAAATGCCAATAAGAAATATTGTAAATAGTGACTGAACTTGACTTATTGTGTCTGACCGATGTTCCCGAACATCAAACGTGTAAGTTAAGAAAATAATGCAATAATTATTTGTTAAATAGTGACTGAACTTGCAAAGTGTTTTTTTTTATCGATATTGGCACTGCTATCTGCCTGATGTAACTCAAATGTCTATTGATATAGTATGCTCACTAATGTACCTATCTGTTTTTTTATTTTTAATGTATGAAAACACTAGTTACTAATTGTTTTCAAAAAAAGAAAGTCCATATGTTGATTACATCTGTTATTAGGGTCAACTGAGAATTTATTTGCATTTTCATAGCTGTTAGGTGCACAAATATAAATATAATATATTTTATTAATGTACTTTTTAATATTAAAATTTAATTAGTTTTATTATTTAACGAGACAGTGTTTTAGCTTTGCTCCCTAGATCCTAGATCCACATATCTATCACCTAAGGATGATGGATCTAGAACCAGTGTCCTTGGTCATGTATCGCTATTAGCGTACTAGCTAGTCTTCAGTCTTCGCAAGAAGCACGCACTACGCACTGAGCGTACTTTGATGTGGGACAATAAACAAAACGACTCGTAACAATTTCGTTCTGCGCCTCTTCTTCAACGCCTTCCCCTGCGCTTTCTCCCCTTTCTTTCCCTTCTTTATCACTTATTCGTTGTGCCGCTCCCTCCCCTTTCACAAGCTCCGCCCAAGTGACCGTCATCTGCGATCGGGTTCTGCGCACATTGGCCGTGGTGTTGCTCCAGGCGAATTCTAAACTGATACTAAAGTACTTGATACTTGAATAGTGTACTCATTTGCAGTACCTGATTAATACATGTATCAGTTACAAAGTAGCAGGTTGTTACTCTGCGACCCACCTCTATGCTACCACATTTGCACAATAGCTACCGTAACAACCGAGATATATATTTACAGTGATAGTAATGTATTATTTATTTATGACATATTAAATTAAAGAACATTCTTGAAAAAAAAATAGGATGTTAAATTTTGATATGTTGCTAAGAAATAATGCAATCTGAAAGAATGCAGTACTACTACGAAAAGTGAAAATAGTACTCGTGGATTTTTAGGTTAATTTTTAGATTATGGCAGTCTCTTTCATTTTTCAGTAATATCGGCCGAAAATTAACAAGCCTATCGGAAGTTAACAGAAATGCCGATTCAACTAAATATTGGCAAAATCTGCTTCTTCAGTACAGCTCTACATTTGATGACATGAGTAAACATATTTCAGACTTCAGGATATTGAAAAAGACTTTAATTTCCATGTAGGTTTATTGTGCGTATGTTTTTTTTTGCAAATGTAAATTGAATTAAGTAAAATGCTATTTTTATTATTTTCAATTGATTAAACTTTAATGACCAGTTACAGATATTTATGACACTAATTTTGAGGTTAAGCAATTTTACTAAAGCATTCCAGCCACGCAGGTTTCCAGCGAGAGACGCTTCTCTTCTGCTGGAAAAACTATCTCCAATCGCCTAGCTAATTTAACTCCTGAACGTGCAGAAAAAATTATTTTTCTGCATGATAGATTAAAAAAACAGAATTTAATACTCTATGACAATCTCTCTCAGAATTATTGTGCTGAAAAGTGGAAATGTTGAAACAATGTGAATGTACTTTTCAAACAACATGATTTTTGGTGCTAAGTTTGTTGAAGCTCAGTAAGGACTCCAGAAAAATTGACAAGGATGAAATTATTCCAAAGATATGTTACATTTACACAAACATATGCTTGTAAACTGTGATTATGTAGTTGGATGATATCAGTTACTAATGAACCAATGGAAACATGTAAGATTCAATGGAAAAAAATGTTTTTTTTTTTCTAGCAGTGCAAAATGTAAACACATTCTGTAAATAGTTACCCAAAATTAATAAGCCCACTTCATTTTAATACTTTATTCAAACATTATACTAAGTTTAAGATAAAAATAATTTCCAAAAAGTGCAACTGTACTGTTGCGTGTGCTCCGCATACGCACATCAAGATATGTTGCGCGGTGCCTAACCGCGCGCCGATGCAACCAGCACAAGCCAAGTGTTCGCGCGCTGCGCGCATGACGTTCAGAGCCGCACGGGAGCCCTCGGGGAGGCTCGTTTTGGCGGGCTGCCAACCGGACATCGCCGAAGGCGCCTGTTCCGGTTGCCCCGACCGAGAACAATCTGCCATGTTCGATACTAGCAGTTCACAGAGTATAAAAGGGGTCCCGTTTTCTGCTGACAGAGGAGACTCGTCACGACCACCAGCGACACCAGCCGGAGGCCCTGCTGGCCTTTCCTGCCGAAGGAAACTACACTGTCAACACGTCTCGCCGGTTTGCCGGTTTGCCTCTTAAACAAAACTATAAACACAAACCATATAGGGAAGTTGTTATGGAGTGAGAGAGCTGGGCACTCACTCTCAGTCAACTACACAACTATTAAAATGGAGCAATTACTTTTAATTCATCAACACTAGCATCCATTCAAATTAAAAATCATTTAATTTTTTAACACCAACTATAATGTTATATACAAAAACTGAGCTATGCAGTATGAAGATACAAACCTGCAGTCTGCTTTCTCAACTTCAAATGGTAACCACCAACTATTTGGGCACACAGCGACTCCTGTGGTTCGATGACACCACACAGGTCCAGGCTGATGTAGTAGACGTCAGAAACAGCAGCCCTAGAATGGAATACAGTAGTTCACAATCAGCATGTTGAGAACTGAGGACTGCATGCCACTGAAAAGCTTAGCCAAGGCAGAGCTTGAAACAAGAAACCACTCAACAAAAAAGCAGTTTTCACATACAGTGAATTTTAAATTTTATTTTTGTACTTCTTAGTACTTAGTAATTACTCAACTACGGATAAAATTGTACTGACTTAAAATAATTTTAGTTAAAAGTAATTTTACTTCAGGTTAAGCTAGCTATGGAATTTCTGACTCCATTATTTTTTAATATTTTTCTTATTTATAGACACACACTATTTTTTTTTCTCTCTCTCTCTTTAAACAAAGATTTAATTAAATGTTTTACAAATAAAGATATCTCACTAATATAAATTTTTCACACATTATTTGATGTGTTATGTAGCCTACATATCGGAACTGTCCTAGTGACTTTAAGTGTTTTTGTTTAGTTAGATTGACATTAGTGATTCAGTTGCAAACAGTGAAAAAAATGGAGCTTCCCAGAAAGTTCGTAATTTTGTTAATTTCGTCATGTTGCAGATTCTAAAGTAAGTTGATATCCATACATGATTCAAATTAAGCAAATGTCAATTCCATTAATAGAATATATTGTTATTTACTGGTGATACACAGAACATTAGGACACAAATCTGACTGCATTTAATTAATAAACAAATAAATACACTCTATAGAAATCCAGACTGAATGTGCTGTGGTGGCTACATGAGGTAACTTTCAGTATCTTTCCACCACTTGTCTAAATAGCATTATAACGTTCCTACTGACTGAAGGTATGTGCCTAACAAGGCAAAACTGTTTAAGCATTGGGAAGATGTAAATGCCATCTAGAGAAATCTTATTCTGATACACATAAATGAAAATAAACTAATTTTAGTTGCAGCCAACTTAAAAGAAATTAGAACTTCTAAAGATTTTTTATAAATGGAGGTTTAAGGTGTTGTCAGTTAGGAGGTGATTAGAGACGGCAGCCACAAAACAGAAACAGGGATACCTGGGAAGGAACACGCCGATGCCTGTCGCGAGGACCTCGCAGCATTGGCGTGATTGTGGAAAACCATGCAAAACGAAAACTAGGATTCGAACATGGTCCTCTGGCATATGAGTCCAGTGTCACCACACACCATTACTTTGTACAAGATGCTATATCGGCAGTGCTGCCAACTCCAGGCACACCCATCAATAATCACATTTATCTCAACAATAAACAAAATTTAAAGATAGAAAATTCTTTGTTTCGATAAACAATTTTAACTCAATTACATGTTGCAAGCTCAGCTCTGGTGTATCTCAAGGTGGGATTCTCCCCTTCTCTTAAGTATATTCATTAATGACATAACTGATGAGTTAAATCAGTCCAATGGTTTTCTGTTTGCAGATGACCCAAAAATCTTTAGAACTAATACATCTGTAAATGACTGTCATTTACTGCAGCGAGTCATTATTGCAACTTGGTTAAATAGAACTACAATAACATATACTAGAAAATATCATCCTAATAATATACTATTTATTATGATTATAAATATTTGAATTATTCTATTAAGAAATCAAAAATATGTGCCAGATTTAGGTATCTTTCTTGATTCTAAATTACTCTTTTCTTATCATGTTGTTACATTCCTTGCGGCCCGGCTAACACATAGAAATGTAACAATACAAACAATGTTCTTTAAGAATTTATGATTACGATGGTCGATTCAGATAATTTTTAGTTACATCAAAATATGTTTTAAATTGGAAATGAAAGAGTTTATTGCATTACTTTTTGTTTATTTCGTTTCAAACCAAAGAAATGATAGTTTTTTCAGTTACATGACAACACAATTCAGACAAATTTGGTTCTAAAGCTTTGTTACTTGCACAGTTTTTGTTCTACAAATTTTTTCGAAGTCCTTGAATTTTGATAGGATGAGGTCCAAATGCATACCATACCAGACATTTTTCTGTTGATGGTCGTTGAGTCTTGTCGCTCACAAAAAAAATAGAATTTATTACTGTCCCTTGGTTAGCGATGTAACTCAAGGTACGGTCGCGCACTGACCGAAGTCGCGCGAAGTTGGGCCGTCGCCGACGCCTAGGGCCTATTTCTAGTTACATGATTCCGAAAAAATCTTTAGGTTAAAATTTACGGCCTGGCCCTAACCCCTAGGCGTGAAATTTTCCCTTAGTGCAACTCCATAATATTGTGCGAGTTGCCGACGACGCGACCGGACTGGACGACAATCGAGCGACGACTGAGTTGGTAGACGAGATTACCTCCCTTGTATAGGTGAAGACAAGGGAAGCAACCCCGTGGGCCAACCGACCAATCACAGTACAGCATTCATCAACATGCCCAAATAAGGAATTTCGGCCGAGCGCATCACACCACGCCAGGACTCGCCCTGATTGGTTGGCTAGTGGTAGCCTCCAGAGAACCTTCCAGACCGTCGCGAAAGCTATGCGTCCACGTGACGCGTAAATCCCCAACAACGCATTTACAACGAGGAAAATAACTTGCTGGCGCCAGTGTGTCGCGCCTGTCCGCTCTTCCTTCTGGGCTTTCCAGACTGTTCTCGAATTATTCCACTACAATCTCAATAGAATTCAAAATTTACCCAACTAATTTAAATATAATATTCAAATTTTAGCAATTGAAGTTGAAATTCACATTCAAAATTTTAGTTTAAAAATTATGTCCTGTAAAATTATCTTCTCCATTGCCTTAAATAAAACAATTAATGAAATCATATATCAAAATTAGTTATGAGCTGGAGTTAACCCACAAATTAATAATTAAATATCTCGGGAAAATAAGTATTTTAAGACTTTACATGAAATTTAAAAAGAGTAATTAATAACAATTTTTAACATATCTGAACTGTTCTCTATATCAACAAAAAAAAAAAAAAATATCCTTCACCTCAAACTTATTCTTAATATTCTTATGACCCATTTTGCAATGCTACAATGTTCAAACTTTAATATCTAGTGTGAATATAACTCTTGCTCTCATTAAATAAATTACTTTTAATGCATTTAATTTAGATTCTATCTTAAGTCTTTATATATATATATATTTTATTTATTTAAAAATTGTAACCTACAGTTATAATAGACTTTACTGGTGGACACGACCAGATAAAAAAAGAGTCATATTAGCTGCTTTATTTGTTAAAAATTGTTATGAAAGTAAACTTAAATTTCTTGGAAAACTCTGGAAATAAAATTCCGTCTTTTGATAGTCAATATCATCCACTGTTATACACATTGAACCATATATAGACTAGCCAAAAATTTCAATAAAAATGATAACTTAATACCCTTAATTGTAAATTAATTAGTAAAATTCTCTATTTTAGTGCAATTATATATAATTTGTAACAACCCAGATTACAGCCTTCCTCATGCAATACAATAATAATCTTTTGTTATAATATTTTTTTGACAAATTTCAGGTTAGATGTAAAGTTTTTTCCTTTTAAAAGTTATTGTAAGCGTAATTCTCTGGGTTTATTGTTTTTATTTTTAAAATTCATAAGTTTATTTTTCTAGTAATTTTTTGAGGGCTTCTTTGTGTGGGAAGGCGTGCTGACGTAATTCTCCTTCGTTTGTCCACGAACGAGGCTTCGTTTCACACGCTAGGTGTTTGGACTTGTGATGTTTTTAAATTTGTGTAAATATGTTGGGACTTTGAGACATTCCTTATATCAAGACTGTGTTTGAACTTCCCGCGCTACTGGCTGCGGTAGCACCACTAGCTGGCAGTGCCGGCAACTAGTCAGTCTTTGTTATCGCGCCACCGCGGTAAGTCGTTCCGTCAGGAAGATGGTGTTATCAGTCCACAGTCAAAACATTTGGTCCTCCGGGCCGGATCTTGCCGGCGTGTTTAGTCTTTCAAGAAATAGTTTCGTAGGTGTTTAGTTAACTTCGTCGGCGTGCGTCAATATGCGTCGTTCAGTTCAAGTGTGGTCCGCTGACGTCTGAAGTGCATTGATCATATTTGTTTTGTACTCTGATGCAATTAACTTGCTCGTGTAAATGCATCAGACGTGAAGCACCCTATTGTTGTGTTTGTCACGGATTGGGAAATTATCGTATTTGTCCTGAGTGTGCCGCACCGCGCCGTGACTTTAACCTCTCCTTTGTATTACGTCGCCGTCCTTTATCATTGTTCAGGGTCCGTGACCTTTCCCTTGTTTGTCCCCTCGTCTCCTTTGTCCATAGTGTCTCGTCGCTGCCTTTGTCCTTTAGTATCCTGTCGCTGCCTTTGTCCTTTAGTGTCCTGTCGCTGCCTTGTTCGCCGTATCCCGCAGTTGCCTTTGTCCGTTACGTGACGTCACAGTTCTTTGTGTCAATGAATAAAGATTACGTGTTTTGACACAATAACAGTACATCATGGCAGACGTTCGGTCGGCGTTATTGCGCCTTAGACTTGCTGAAGACCGGGTTAAACGTGCGGCGGACATTGCACACACTGCGGCGGGGGACCCGAATAAAAGGGGCCTATTTCTTGCAACGGCTCGTGATCTTGCTTCAGTGAAAACTGGTTTTGATGCAGACTATCTCGCTGTGGAGGCTGCAGCGGACCCAGCTACGGGTTTCGATCCTGAAGCCCATGTAGCTCGTATAATCTCATTTGAAAATTACTATTATTCAGCGATGGCCGCCGTGGAGTCCTTCACTATTGAAGAGAGGGCTAGAGACTTAAAGGAGCAAACAAAGAGTATTTCATCCGGGAATTCTCACGTTGCTCTACCAAAAATAGTGCTGCCACATTTCAATGGCAACCCTAGGGAGTGGATGAATTTTGCCAACCTGTTCACCACTCTTGTGACAACGAATGCCAACCTTACTGAGGTTGAGAGACTAGTGTACCTCAAAACCGCACTAAGTGATGAGCCACTTCAGTTGATTCAGTCGTTGACAATCACAGACGTGAATTTTAAAGTAGCCTGGAAATTACTCACTGATCGGTATGACAACAAACGCTTAATCATATCTGTTCATGTTGAAGCCCTTCTGCAGGCACCTTTTGCATCTGCTGATGCACCAGCATCACTTCGACATCTTTTAACGGTTATCACAGAAAATGTGGCAGCATTGGCCGCACTTGATGTCCCAGTCAGTCAGTGGGATTTAATATTGCTTCCTATTCTCTGCAAGAGATAAATGTGGTACTTCAAACCCAGTGGGAAATGACACTCACCGGTCAAGACCTACCATCCTTGGCCAAGTTCACCGAATACCTGGAAAAGCACTGTCATGCTCAAGAGGCTGTGATATCATCCAGGGGAAAGGTACCCACTACACAGATCACTCGGCAGAAAAATTTCCCCTCTTTTGCACCTGTTCGTAAGTCTGTTCTGCCTAAATACCAAAGTGCAAATACCTTCCTTGCCAAATCAGAGACACAATCCTGCCAAATGTGCAGCAGTGCTCACTCATTGTTTAAGTGCTCTAAATTCAATCAGCTTAGCCCAACAGAGAGATACTCTGTAGTCAGACAACACAGACTATGTTTGAACTGCCTTAGATCATCATATCAAGCAAAAAACTGCCTCGTGGGTTCATCTTGTCGCCATTGTGGTTCGCGTCATCATTCACTTTTACATTTTGAGGACGAAACTTGTGAGGATGAACAAGGTGATGCTGCTCCCGACTCTGCAGAGGGACAGTCGACTGTACACGACGTAAATCCAACCTCAACATTATCCACTGTCACCTCTTGTAGTGCTGTGCACTTAGTGTCAACAGTCCTGTTGTCGACAGCCCAGGTTCAGATTCATGACATGCGTGGAAACCCACATACGTTTCGGGCCCTGCTAGACTCTGCCAGCCAGGCCAGTTTTATCAGTGAAAGATGTTTTCAGTGTTTGAGTCTGCCTCGCAAAAATGCTCACCTACCCATAGAGGGTTTATCCAATACACCAGTGAATGTTGCCAAGTCTTACACTTCAGTGGTAATTAGTCCAGTTGGTGAAGACAGTACTCGGTTTGCTCTCAATGCCTTCATCCTTCCACGAATTGCTAATAGCTTGCCCAGTGTTCAGTTGCCTTCTGACACTCGTCAGTCTGTTGTTCACCTCAAGCTAGCGGATCCCTCATTTGATATCCCTGGTGCTGTAGATTTGCTTCTTGGAGCCGACTTGTTTCCACAATTATTGACTGGTGGTAAGTTAGAAGGCTCTCCCATGGCCCTCAACTCAGTACTGGGATGGGTCCTTATGGGAAAAGTGGAGACAGCATCTTGTAGAACTGCAACATTTGTCACATCCATGGTGACCACCATTTCCCCCTTGGAGGAAATAATGAAAAGGTTTTGGGAGCTGGAGGAATTTCCACACTACCTCTCCCAAGATGACACTGTATGTGAAGAACTGTTCAAGAAAACACATTGTAGAAGTGCTGAGAGGCGGTATAGTGTTGCCCTGCCGTTCAGGAATCCCGAACCCGAATTGGGAACCTCTCGATCCCTTGCATTGAGCAGGTTTGAACGTTTGGAGAGGCGACTGAGTGACAATGTTCCACTTCATGGAATGTATTCAGATTTCATGAAGGATTATTTGATGGCAGGCCACATGGAAAAGGTTCCAAAGTCACAGATTGATTGCTCTACTTCCTTTTACATTCCATCACTGCATAATCAAGCCAGACAGTTCAACCACCAAACTTCGTGTAGTCTTCGATGCGTCAGCCAAAGGTTCAACTGGAGTATCTCTCAATGATGAACTGCTCACGGGACCCAAGCTGCAGCAAGACATTGTTAAGGTACTAAGTAACTTCCGCCTTCACCCAGTGGTGTTTACCGCTGACATAAAGCAAATGTACAGGCAGATAGGTGTGCACAGAGAGCATCAAGATTTTCAATGAATTGTGTGGCGGTTCAATAAATCGGAACCAGTTGAAGATTATCTACTGAAAACCGTGACGTATGGAGTGTCCTCAGCACCTTACTTAGCAATTCGCACCCTGCATCAACTTGCTGCTGATGAGCGGGAACAGTTTCCTACTGCTTCAAGGACACTCTTGTCAGATATCTATGTGGATGATGTTGTGACTGGAGCTGACTCAGTAGATGCAGCCTTGGAACTTCAGCGAGAACTCATGACACTTCTCGATAAAGGTTGGTTCATGTTACGCAAATTCATAAGTAATAATCCTGTGCTCCTGGAGTGGCTCCCTCCCGATGCTGTTCAACTGCCAGGGCCATTCTCCATGGACCAAGACAGTGAAGTAATAGTAAAGGTACTTGGGCTGCAGTGGGACCCACTCTCGGACACCTACTCGTACAATGTCCAGGCTAGCTCTGAATCACCAACTAAATGCTCTATCTTGTCTAATTTGGCTCGCGTATTTGATCCTCTTGGTTTCCTGACACCCTTGACCATGTTCGCAAAGAGCCTCATCCAGGAATTATGGCTGAAGAAACTGGATTGGGATACAGTTCCACCACCTGAGATTGTAAGAGTGTGGGAATGTTTCAGTAAAGAATTGCCACACTTGTCGTCCCTTACAGTTCCCAGACATGTCAAAGGCTGTTCAGATTGCTCTTATGAACTTCATGGATTCTGTGATAGCTCTGAGAAGGGTTATGCAGCTGTTGTGTACCTGCGTGTGAGTTGTAAGGGTGAGGTGAAAGTACATCTCTTGGTTGCGAAGTCAAAGGTCGCACCTGTCAAGGTAGTTTCATTGCCTCGTTTAGAGTTATGTGGTGCTTTAGTGTTGGCTCGGTTGCTGCAGCATACTCTGGCAATTTACAAACACCATATTAAGCTTCAGTCCATAACTGCCTGGACTGACTCCCAAGTTGTTCTGGCCTGGGTCAATACTGCGCCACATCAGTTGAAGACTTTTGTGGCAAACAGAGTAAGTGAAATTCAAGACTGCACTGAAACCTCCTGGTGGCGACATGTACGTTCCGAAGACAACCCAGCAGACTGTGCCTCTCGAGGCTTGCTTCCTGTAGACTTGCTGAACCACTCGTTGTGGTGGTGTGGTCCACAGTGGCTAAGACATCAACCCTCTCAGTGGCCTGTCCAAATAGCATTTGATGACATGGCACCTGATTCATTGGTGCTAGAGAAAAAGAACCTCAATCTCATCAGTGTTGTAACACCTCATCAGTGTGATCAACTGCTGGAACGATGTAGTCGTCTATCAAGACTGCTTCATGTAACATGCTACGTGTTGCGATTCATTCACAACTGCCATGCCAAGCAGGCGAAGTTAGTAGGTCAGATTGGTACTCATGAGATAAAAGGGGCAATGATGTTTTGGGTCAAACGAGTGCAAGCTATTGTTTTTTAGGGTGATATTACAGCTCTAAAAAATGATAAGTGTACATCCCCACAGCTTCGTAAACTGGTCCCATTCCTCGATCCCTCTGGAACGGTCAGGGTGGGCGGTCGATTGCCTCAGTCTAGTTTGCCCTTTGAGCACAAACATCCCATTCTGTTGCCAAAAACTCATCGATTCACAGATCTCATCATTAGTCATTACCACGAACTTAACCAGCACCCTGGACTACAAACTCTGCAAGGCATTCTCAGAGAAGCCTTCTGGATCATCGCAGACAAGCAAGCAATACGTCGTCGTTTAGGTCGTTGCCTTAAATGTTTCAAGGCTAGACCCTCTACTCAAGCCCCATTAATGGGTGATCTCCCAGCCATGAGAGTTCAACAGGTGAAGCCCTTTTCCAAGGCAGGAGTGGACTATGCCGGTTCCTTCACCATAAAAATGGCACGTATTCGTCGACCTACCCTATTAAAGGCCTACATGTGCATCTTTGTATGCTGTACAACTAAGGCAGTGCATGTGAAACTGGCATCAGATCTGTCCACTGAAGTTTTCATTGGAGCTTACAAGCGCTTTCTTGCTCGCCGGGGCCGATCATCAGACATTTATAGTGACTGTGGGACAAATTTTGTCGGAGCTCGCAATCATTTGCAAGAATTACAGCAGCTGTTGTCGTCATCAGAACACCATAAAGGTGTTACAGAATCTCTGCAGCCACTTGGAGTGACATGGCACTTCAACCCCCCGTCTGCCCCGCACTTTGGTGGGCTATGGGAGGCAGGGGTGAAGTCCTTCAAGACACACCTCAGGCGAGTTATTGGCGAGCAGGTACTGACATACGAGGAACTGTACACTGCCTTGGTGCAAGTGGAAGCGATCCTAAATTCAAGACCACTATGCCCACTGAGTTCAGATCCAAATGATCTGAAGGCTCTCACTCCAGGCCATTTTATAACCCTTGAACCCTTGGTCGCGCTGCCTGAACCCACCTTGGAAGCAATCCCCATTGGCCGTCTGCAGCGTTTTCAGCTGGTGGAACGTCTGCACCAAGACTTTTGGAAGCGTTGGCACCAAGACTACCTCCACACGCTGCAGCAGCGTGGCAAGTGGTCTCGACAAGACAGACCTATGGTACCAGATCAACTAGTGCTGCTCAAGGATGACAGGATCCCCCCCTTGCAGTGGTGTTTAGGACGCATCATTCAACTGCATCCAGGAAATGACAATATTCCTCGTGTTGCGACTGTCTGCACCTCTAATGGGATGGTCAAGCGTCCTGCTGTAAAACTTTGCCCCCTACCAGTTGAATTTTGAAAACAGTGTTTCAAGGTGGGTGGTTATGTTTGGACTTGTGATGTTTTTAAATTTGTGTAAATATGTTGGGACTTTGAGACATTCCTTATATCAAGACTGTGTTTGAACTTCCCGCGCTACTGGCTGCGGTAGCGCCACTAGCTGGCAGTGCCGACAACTAGTCAGTCTTTGTTATCGCGCCGCCGCGGTAAGTCGTTCCGTCAGGAAGATGGTGTTATCAGTCCACAGTCAAAACACTAGGCGTGTGAGTCACTGTCACTGGAGTGTGAGAAAGAGACAAAATCACTGCGTCGTGGGAACAGAAGTAAGCATTTCGTTGAGTCTCTGCTGCCATGCGCCGTGATTGGCTGAAAATTATGTCAGTGAGCCCAGGACACTGCCCGCACAAAGGGAAGGAAGGC
Organism: Bacillus rossius redtenbacheri; assembly: GCF_032445375.1. NCBI lineage: Eukaryota > Metazoa > Arthropoda > Insecta > Phasmatodea > Bacillidae > Bacillus > Bacillus rossius. The sequence continues at coordinate 237,197,489 of NC_086330.1, read as the reverse complement.
TATAAAATTCAGTCATTGTTCGAGCACCGTGACGATAGGTCGTGGTCGGTCGATGGCTCGCATAATATTATAATGTTTTATTAAAGTACAACTTCGCGGCTACGGTCCGGGTGACGCCTAACAACTTTTTTTTTCTCTTCGGACATTTTAATTAATTAGAAATTTTTTGACCGTAGTCGTAGGCAAAGCCCACAGCGAGGCGACAAAGGGTTTTGTCCAGCTGTCGCTGCCCGGAACTGTTCCGGGCAATATAATGTACACTAGAGTCCCGTTATAGCGAGGTGTCACGGTTCCGGGTTTGATCCTCGCTATAGCCGTGTCCTCGCTATAACCGAATTGGACAAATTTTGGCCCCCCAAAAATAAAAATTAACCGAAAATAGCATAAAAATTGTGTTTAAACCTGTATAATTGGAAAATAACAGGTTATATTAACGAAATCTTAATTTATGTGAGCAGATGTGTGAATTCTCTTTAAAACGATACCCCATAAGTACGGATGCGATCACCGATTGCGTCAAAATAACCAGAATACCCTGCCACGCCACGTAAGTATAGAATCTTGGCCCGCGGCCGACACAGCATTGTCCTGCTATCTATTGACGCGGGCTGTCTGCTAGCGGCCATGTTGGTTCGGGATGTTGCTAACAGGTGGTGCTAGTGTAGCGCGACGATTTAATTCCTTACAAAAAAGCAGTAGTGCGGCTGCGGCAACGCACGTACGCCTCAAGGCCTTTTCACAATACCGCGATGCGACGCGATCTGGCGACGCGATGTAGTAAAGGCAGCGACGTAAATATATGTCGCCAGCTAGTGCACTTCAAAATAGCGCGACGCGATTGAATACAGCTGGCGAAAAAAAAACCGAACCAGCCTGCACTCTGCTGGGGATATTTTACAACATGATTGTAAACAAAAGTTTTTGGCGGTAATATTCATATTGTTGTTATTATATTTGTACACTGACTGACTGGTAGAAGCATTTAATTATGGATAGGAATCGCGAAGCCCATAATATATTTCTAGCCCAGTATTATTTTTCTCCATCTGATTACAATGTTTGTTACTAGAAACATCGTACAAACACGGCTTTTTCTGAACTTCATCAATCAGACGCTCTTCAATACTCATTTCAATTGAACAAAATCCACGTGTTGTTTACTAACATTACTTAGATGCATCAATACATCGTTTCTTACCTTTTGTTTTCAGAGTACTTCATCTTTACCACAATCTTGTTTCTGATTGGCTGTTATTTCTGACGTCATTAGCGACATCGCCGAAGCGACGAAACAGCCTCGTCGCCAAGTGAGCTGTCCCGCATCGCGTGCGATGTAGTTGTGATTGGCTGGTTTGGTATGACGTCACGTCACATCGCGTCGCATCGCGGTATTGTGAAAAGGGCTTCAAACGTAATAGTCGCTGGAAATCTATACTTTTTTCATTTAAAGAAACCTGTCAACTTTTTTAGAAAATAAATTTGGGATTAAACTCAAACCATCACCACCCCTTTCCCGGACAGATACCACAACAACTGACCGAAACAAAAGTTACAAGAAAACTGCCCTAGCGATTCGGAAATAAATACGGTAGTGCCTACTAGAGGTGTAAAAGTAATGAAAAAATGCGTACTCGTATGTATTCGTTCCTATAACAATTAGTACTCGTTACTATCGTTACGTTACTCGTTACTTCTGATACCGCATAAGGCATAACATGCTATGTTATGTTGCAGCAACGAATCCAGTCGTATTGCGTACGCGTACAGTATGACGTCGCGTAAATAATAATAAATAGAATATAAACAATTAACAATATTTGATAATTAATAGTTTTTGTTAACCAAGAAACAATTAAATCTCATTAGAGCGGCTTTTTAATATTATCTCTTTTAAGATAACAACAAAAAAAAAACGTGAAAATACGCGATTATAAAAACAAAAACATACATATTTCTAATTTGTAAAAAATACTTTCTTAGGTTTTTTCTGTTCCAATCTCAAACTTTGTCTACACACGGCACAGATAACTAACGGAAGTTTGATAAAAGAAAGAGAGGACGGGATTCTATTTTTAAAGCCACGCACTTAGGTGGCGACTGCACGGCTGAAGAATGTGACAGGCGTCAACGGCAAGACGTCTAGCAGCGAGCGAGGGGTGGAGATAAGCAGACAAATAACAAAAGCGCGCTTCAAGCGATCACGCCGTAAATTCCTCAAAAATACCTCGTTATAGCAGTGTTCTCGCTATTACCGTGCTCGCTATAACGAGATTCTACTGTAATTCGTATTAAGAATCTACATGTTTTTTTCTCCTTTCTGGAAGTACAGTTCAAATATTTTTGTGTGCTCTTTTGTACGAAATATGGTGTGATTTTTACATGAATAAAAAAAACAGGTAATCCATTGAACATTGAGTAATAATTTCTTCGTGACCTGCTACATAACTTGTATGTTCCACTCATCACCTAATTTTGAGCTAGCCGGAGGTGGTAAGTGGTAACAAATTTATGATCTAGATAGTGTTATTTAGTTGTATGTATTATACAGTTATATGTATGTATTATGTATTATTCATTTATATGTATTGTTCAGTTACATGTATTATCCAATACTGTTTTGTATGATATTGTTTCTAGTGCTGTCCATTTTTCATGAAGTACGGTATTGTTTAATATTTATCTCTATACCATGGTACAGTAAACTCTCGATTATCTGTGTTAATTGGGACCTTCTGATGCCCGGATAATTGAATGCCCATAAAAAAACCGGATAATCCGTGTCACCACTTAAAAATGGTGTATTTACTGGCAAAAGAGTGTCTCTTCAGTAGAATTCTATGAGTACAAGCAAAGGCTTTGTATACCGTGTCCCAGCTTATTGGACCGTAAACAATACTGGCACTGTGTTGCCGCCATCCTTCTCCTGTCCCCTTTATTGCTACATGAGGGAGAGCGGCGGCAGTCCCAACTCAGCATCTCCCTCCACCCTTTTAACGTCCTAAACCAAACATACAAAGCATTGTCAACATCTGCGTGGGTAGATGTTTTCATGCTTTTACTTTTAGAAGGCCCTGCCACACTGTCTGATCTACTAGCAAACTGCAAAAGTTTTTCTTCACTTTTATTAATGTCTCGCACGGTTTGGATTCCTATTTCATATTCCTGTGCTAATTTCGCGGCAGTTTCTCCTTTTTTTAACCTGTCCACAACTTCTAACTTCTCTGCTATTGTCAGCACTTTACGTTTCCTTTTACCAGACATGATTACAAAAACAAATGTGCCTGGGAGAACTGATGTAAATAACTGCGTGAAAAATGCCTCTTCCAGCCGTCAGGAGTGTGGGAAGGTAAAAGAGGTAGAGGGACCTTTTTTTTTTTAGCGTGGCGGGGGCGCTGTGAAAAGAAAGCTTGAAAAGAAAATGAAAAGGGGGGAGGGGGGTGAGTTGAGCTGGAAGCAGCAGTCAAGGCATTCCTTTTTGGTTTAAAGTGTGACAAATTGACGGGTGAGGGTGGGGGTTGGGGGGGGGGGGGGGAACCGAGGGTCTGAAGGGTCAGGTAAATAGCTTTCTGACACAGCAGAAAAAAAAAAAAAAAAAAAACGCAGCGGCGTAGTTACACCCCATCATTTTTTTACGACTTCATAAAAAAATCAAGCACGGATAACCCGAAAACCGGATAATCCAGGCCCGGATAATCGAGAGTTTACTGTATTTATTTTTATTGTGTTCTGTGTGAAGAATGAAATGTGGTCAATTTGTGGCTCTTATGGTGTCGCAACGTTCATTGGCATGTTACAATTGTAAATAAATAAAACACACTAATAAAGTAATGAGCTAATCCATCCAGTAAATAGTTTAATATTCTAAAAACAACTTTATGAAAAACTAAATAAGTATCAGGATTAATATTCATGCTTAGTATTTTTTGGCTACTTTATTATTAACAATTGATAATGCAAGCAATGCATGCTTGGATAAATCTCTTTAGGATATTTTATTTTTATAGCATTCTTTATAAGATGAACTGAATTAAACAAAACTGGAGTACACCAAAATTATTGTGCAAGTTATGAAGTCTACGGCCAACCAAAAATTATGAGCAAGTTTTATCATAAAAAATGACGATAGACATACATTATTTCTGACGAGTTATTAAGTTTCTTTGTTTCCGTAATAAATAAATCCCAATTTGTAATTCAGCGATTGGACATCTACATCCGTAATACTCAACGGAAATGGCTTCTTTTGACCAGTGTCCTCCAGTAGCTATACCTGAACTGTAAGTGGGTGCGTGAGCAGCGCACACTGCAGCTGTCGGCGCCCGGCGTCCGCACCTCGAAGCACACCCAGTGAGCGTCCTGGTGCCAGCTGAGCCGCGGAGTTCTGGCGCACGACGCCAGCGGCGGCATCACCTCGCCAGGGTGAGTGGGGCGTGACGCGGACTCGCCGTCCCCCAGTTCCACTATCTGCGCAGAGAAGACGACACATGCACCCGGCCTGAGCACTCCTTCAACTAACACGTAGCCGCCAACCTCAAACAATAACAATTTAAACATAGTACTGAGCACGAGCACAATGGCGCCATTCATGGTGCTTTCAACGCACTGCTCAGATAATTTTAACTAAACAACTTACACTTACTCGTAACATACTTATATTTAAAACCAACAAAGGACAGTTATTTACTCACATACTCAAGATACACTGCAGTTATAATTGTTATTACCCAAAGTTATAAATTCACATAAGAATCGCACTACAAGTTTTTAAACTAAAAATCGGCATAAAATATGCAACCCATACAAGGACTAATATGGTACAAATACTCTAAATAACACAAGGTAAAATAAAGCAGCTCCAAGCCTGAACTATTATAAAATGTATTGGTCTACGACCAATTGGGTACCTAGCAATATTATTAACAATTGCTAACAAAATATTAAGTTTATAAATTGAATGCTGCAGGCAATAAATCTTAACTGTCTATGATGTGGCACGAAGTTAATTTAGTCCACTTCTAACAGCTGCTGTGATTCCGCATACACAAACTGACTTCGCTAATAAATTTTTCTATAGTTAAATTGGCAGCTAAATTCAGTTGTTTAAATTCATTAAAATGATCATAAACCCTGCCTGTAAAATTCTCACTTGAATGGCCCTATTCCTCTGATAAACTCCATAGAGCCTAACTAACATTTGTTACAATTCGCAATCATAAAATATGCATGCAGTGCACACGTATTCATGTTTCAAAAGAAAACTTTTTGATGATTTAAAAAGGGCTCCTCGATGCAAACCAGCTGCACTGATGTCCTTGTGATCCACAGGCAGGAATTTAGCATGAACAACATAAAAATGGACAAAATTGGACTTAATGTTCATCTTCATAGCCGGGTTAGAAACGTTTATGAATTGCAATGCCTCCAGGATGGCACTGTTAAAATCTTGCAAATTCGCCTCAACTTATTCTCCTCAATATGGTTACACATCGCTGCACGTCTTTAAATTTCCCGATGACCATTGCACATGCAAGAGCCTGGCGTGTGTGTCCCGATTCATCACATGTTCGTGCTCGGTTGTTCCAAATTCAATTCCACTAAGGTTGGGAACCGCACTTCTCACTGGCACAGGGCACACTTACTTTTTTTCTTACGCTGTCCACAGTATTGCCATCTAGCGGGCCACTACTGAACTCATTCACCAAATATTTAAACACTTAGTTCATCACTATCGCTGCCTCGGAGTCTCACTCACATCAGTTCTGAATTCTGTCGCAGTCTATTATGCCGAGTTAAATACAAGAGACATATTTTTTATAAAGATACAAATATTAATATAAATATTAAAACTGCCATTTACATAAATAGTATTACACTTACCCATATACTCTTGGAGCTGCTAAATAAAAATATTAATAATACATTTAAGAATATACTATCCTTATAAACATTACATCAAGGTGTTATAAAATAAATGAATAGATACAATAAACATTCTTGAGGACATGGTAAGGGCCTCACTCCATCTACATCTCTTACCATGCACCTCGGTCCCTACAAACTTACTCCCACTAACTGTCCAGCGCACTGCAGCACTGTCATGGACATGCCAACCTTCACACCCACAGTCCACCGCTCATCGCCTGATATCTCTATTGAAGAGGCTCTCGAGACTATCTCGCGGGGCACCCTCGCTGGTATCGCTACCAGAGACACTTCCTCACTCTCTGGGCTCCTACAAGCTAGGACTCTTCTCGCCCTAACTTGACACACTGTCCCTCACTGGTAGCACTAACTGTTTTGCTCTCCTCCTCCAGACTCACCTGGGCTCACTCCAAGGAAACCCCGATGACAACACCAGCCTATTCTGTATGTTTTATTATGATGGGAAAATCGGCAGATATCCTTTCCCAAGTGAAACGGTAATTTTATCATGTTTGTATGCCAGCCAATCAGACAGAACTTTTGTGTTTTGTGCATTGATTTTTTTACAGACCTGCCTATATGTAAATGTATTTTGTGTGAAATTGTGTCCTTGTATGAGGAAGCTGTGATGTGATTGACTGGTGAGGTCACGCACATGCCTTATCCCTGCATAGTCTCACCAGTTCTCTGCTCAATGTTGACTATGTAGCTCACGACTGGCAGTGGCTCACTGTGCAGCAAATTTGAAGTATTTGGCACAAATTTATTTTTCACCTAAATTCCCTGATATAAACTTTGTTAGGCCATTGTTTTTTCTGATCAAATCTTTCCTACTAGAGTCCCGCTGCATTTTGCCAGCACCGCAACTGATAACCTGATGCGATTTTGCCAGCCAAGTGTAAGACGTCATTTTTCTTCCCACCTCGGGCTACAAACACAACTAGTAACAGTGTCTGAATCGTGAACAAGAGGGCTTCACTCAGCATCCTCCCAGGGCAGCCCACTTCCCAGAGCTCGGCTGAGGTTGGCAGCTCTAGTCATGCCCCATACTAATGCTCCAGGGCTGTGAGGCACGTATCGGCGCCCGGCTGAAGATATTTCTCTCATGAGCCAGCAGATCCCCCCCCCCCCCCTTCCCTCTTTTCCACAAACTCTACAGCCAGGGCATCGAACGCTCCCGGCGAGCCTAAATGAAGATCTTCTCGCTGACTGGTGAAAGGACTGCTTTCGCCATCTCATGGCGAAGATCCCAACTTCATTACTCCAGTTCGGTGCTGGAGCGAGACCTCTAGCAGCCGTCACCACACTTCTCCCTAGTTCCCATTTTGCCTGACAGAGCGCGCACCAGCTAGTCCCATAAGGGCCAGGCTTACACTAGTCCCTCTTGCAGGACTTTTGTGAACTAACCCCGAGTCTGCTTCTTCCGTGCCCCGACGGATTGCGCTGCCTTTTGGAGCGCGAGTAACCTCCGATGCCCCTTAAGGCTAAGATCCATAGTTTTGTAGGCACCAGGGAAATTATTTCTCCCATGAATATAATTGTAGGTAAACAAACATAATAGACATAGTATTGTAAAGAAAGCTGTGAATGAAAAAAAAAAAAATCAAAAAATTTATTTTTTATAAAATATTTATTAAGAAAATTTTCAAACTAAATATAAGGTATTTATAAAAACTGTACAAGGCTTTTGCTTTGCACACAATGTAAATAAAATATCCTGAACAATTATAAGTTGCTTAAATGTTTAAATACCCCTTACAGAATTTAAATTACTTGAGTATAAAACATGTTATTTAACCGACGCGTGAAGCTCAAGCAACGAACGAATTATGTGAGAGTTCAGCTAGGCGTCAGGCACAATGAGTTCAGAGTTTGCCCGCTAGATATCCCAACTGTCGCAGAGTAGTTCAGGAGGAAAAACAATGTTTTTAAAAGGATTGACTACCAAACTGGTGTCGGTGTCAGTAAGTCGTATTTTGAAGATAGAAAGAAGCTAATCGACGAAAACTCTTCCATTTCCTTCAAACTATATTGAACATTGAAATATTTATTTCCTAATATTTCACAGATTTGAAATGACGGTACTCTGTAGAAATTTAATTGTTTTATCATTATATTCTCAATCAGTTTTTCATTATAACAAAGTTTATTGTATTTATATTAATAGTCCTATTGCGTGAACCAATCGTGACCTAGTATATAATATACATTCAAAATATATTATACATAAGAGCGGAAATGATACCTATCTGTGAAAACTAGGCAAATTATGTGGTTAGGAATCTGGAAGATGTACTAGCAAAATTGTTCCACACCAATGTAATAGTTGTACGCTTACAAGCGTGCAGTGTTTGCTAAAACACATTTGAATTATTTGGTTTCAAAACCGCATAAATGTTTTTTTTTTATTTTACTTTTTACAGCAACACGCGTCCTCTTTCGCTCCATGGTCCGCTCTGTTAATATCAGGTCACACAATATTTTGAATGTTATTGCAATTTTGGCAGTTTTAAATCTGTGATTTGTGTGTAGTAAAGTAATAACATTTACAACAGCTTGAAGCAATGAAACAGCTTTTGCTGATTTTTTTTATAAAAAATACCCATACAAGGCAATTGATGATAAATCACTACGAATTTTTTGTAAAGCATCTAAGACATTTGACACGATTAATCAAAATATAATGTTGAGTAAAAATAATTAAATTTAACTGGGAATAGTATAAAAATACACTAATTATTATAGTATTATCTTATTGACATGAAGGATTCAGCTCAGCCTGCCTTTCCCATTTCTGCCCCTTTGGTCGGATTTTTGCCATTAACAAACTCGACCGAGATTTCCCAATGCTTATTTTTGTATTCGTTTGGAAATGTTTTGAGCATAATTACGTCAGTTATCGTGTTCATAAAAATTTGTGTGAGTGTATGTATGTATGTGTGTATATATATGTATATATGTGTACATATGTATATATGTGTATGTGTGTGTATATATACATATATATGTATAAACATATATACAGGGTGGGCACAAAGTCCCGTTACCCCCCCCCCCCTTTCCCCTGCAAGCCGGATATATACGTATGTATATACGTATGTATATATGTATATATATGTGTGTGTGTATATATGTATATATATGTGTGTGTATATATGTATACACACACACACACATATATATATATGATGTAACGTAGCACATGAGCACTACTGTGGACTGTTACATTCGCACACTGTATTCTTGTCTGTTTCAGGTGTGAAAACATGGCGGATTCCAGTGATTACAGCATTGAAGAGCGCGTAATTGCAAGTGTCTGGGTTCATGAAAGGCTAAGAACTGGACAATTGTTACAACAAGTGTGTACGAACCTCCAGTTGCGATTCGGACGTGAGCCACCTCCAAAACAAACACTTCTGCGGTGGGAGAAAAAACTCTTTGCTACCGGTAGTGTTAGGGATAAATCCAGAAGTGGTCGGCCATCAACGCGAGAAGAACAATGCAGAGACGTTGCAGCATCTGTGGAAAGGTCACCAATGAAGTCAACACGGAAAAGGTCAGCAGAACTGGGTGTGCCCCGGTCCACTTTGCGCACGCATATGAAAGATGACTTAAAGTTACGCCCGTATCGCCCAACGTGTGTGCAGGAATTGTCAGACGATGATTTACGCCGACGGAAGGATGCATGTGATGCACTGCTGCAGGTTTTTGACACAATACCGAAACGTGGCAAAGTGATATTTAGCGACGAATGTGCCATATACCGGAGTTCCCGTTCAAATGTCGTCTTTTGGTCAAAAGAGAACCCGTATTTTTATGAAGAGGTGGAGAGTAACCCTCCCCATGTAATGATATGGGCTGCATTGGATAGCAAACAGATTTACGGTCCATATTTCTTTGAAGGAACCGTAAATCAACATCATTACCTTCAGATGTTACGAACCTGGTTCATACGCCTGTTGATGACAAAGGTATCAGAGAGGATCGCTGGTTTCAACAAGATGGTGCGCCTCCCCATTATGCCATTTCAGTGCGTGAATATCTTAATGAGGTGATTCCAGAACGCAGGATTGGCCGTGGATCACCTGCATTACCAGCTCCACTTGTCTGGCCACCCTGTAGCCCCGACCTCACAACATGTGACATGATACTCTGGGGGTTCATCAAAGACATTGTTGCTGAGCAGCGGTATGCAAATGTTGATGACTTGAAGGAGGCCGTGAGGCAGGCATTTCAAAGGGTTACTCCAGCGATGCTGCGCAAAATGTCGCACAGAACGTGGCGCCGAATTATTTTGTGTTCGGAGATGATGACAGTTAAAAGACAAAACTGGTGTATATGTGTACGATAAATAGATGTTAGCATGTCGGCCATTGCCAAGAGAGTTAGGCGCTACCTGGTTCAGTGTTGCCAACTGTGACCTGATAGTACATCCTCCTTCCCTTATTTATTGATCAATGTATACATCAATTTACATCCATTTAAGAAGCTTCCTACATTTACATACAGTTGATACTGTTGAGACGTTTCTTAGTTAATCCACCAAAGCAACGAACACAGATTACAAAGAACTTCATAGTTTTCATTACTACAAACAGTTATATAAAGTTAACTGATTGAAACAGTCTTGAGCCATAAATAACTATTACATGAAACACAGGTTTAACTTAAAGTTAGAAATACAGCGACCCAAATGCAGTGAATATTGTCTGATTTTGCATTTGCATTACATTACTACGTTACCCAATAAACATACATTTTACACAAAGTCAGATATACAAGATTCTCTACGGTTACTCTATGTAGTCTTTCAACCACCTTGGTCTGTTAATGTTCCTTTTTAAGCTCTGCCTCTCTAGTTCTTTGGACCCTCCCTTAGAATTAGTGGCTATTTCTGTTTCCTGGTTATCAAAACCCCTAAACCCTTCTGTACTCTCACTATCCTCTGCATCACTGATACTTTCCAAGACTTTTTCTGTAGGCTGAATGTGATTACCTGGTTTATCTAAAATCTTTGGAGGTATTTCGTAACATCCGAGTACCTGCCGGTAAGGGGCAGGTATAAGGAACCACCGATTCCTCCTGTAACATCCCCTGTCTGTGTCGATTATGTATGATCTAGGCTCTGGCCCAACCTGTTGGATTCGACCATATCTACGTAAATCAGTTATCCATACCGAATCACCCTTCTTAAAATTTTCTAGGTTTTTGACATTATGTCTTTTGTCATACTGCTTAGCCTGCTTGTCTGCTCTTCGCTCCTCCCTTCTCTGAACCTCCCGGGGACTAACCTGCTGAGAAAGTTGGGATGGTAGCAAAGGAAGGTTGGATCGAAGCCTTCGATTCATGAGCAGTTCTGCCGGACTAAACCCATTCTCCAAGGGAGTACTTCGATAAGCTAGGAGTGCAGAAAATATATCCTCGTTTTTTTTAATGAGTTGTTTCGCTACCTTGACCGCTGCTTCAACCCCTCCATTTGACTGGTGGTAGTGCGCTGAGGTCACTGTTTGAAAGTTATTTTCATCTGCAAACTGCTTAAAGCGATGTGACAGAAATTGAGAGCCACTGTCTGCCCTCAACTGTTCAGGAGTACCGAAGCGCGCAAAGACTTCTTTGAGTTTTCTTATTACCACTTCCTCTGATAAAGATGTTATGGGAAAGACCTCAAAAAATCGTGAGTAGTAGTCCGTTATGATAATATACCAAGTTTGATATTTGAAAAAATCTACCCCTACTTTTTCCCAAGGGCGCCTTGGAAATTTTTCTTTCAGTAATGGCTCTTTGTGATTTACTCTTTCTTCAACACAGCGTGGACAATTGCGGATCAAGTTTTCAAGCTGAGATGACAAACCTATCCACCAGACTGAAAGCTTGGCCCTTGCTCGACACTTCACAATCCCTTGATGCCCCATGTGAATGAAATTTATGCATTTCAGTTGTAGGCTGGGTGGAATGACAATTCTTGTTCCTTTCAGTAAAAGGCCCTCTCCAAAAGAAATTTCATACCTGAACTGATAATATGGCTGCAAGTTTTCTGGAATCTCGCACTTTTTAGGCCAAGTCCCCAAGGAAAATTCTTTCAATTTTTTACAAATAGGGTCTTGCTCTTGTTCGGTCTGTATGAGAGAAAGAAATTTATCTGTAATAGGATATGTTGTTAGGGTTTGATGCACAAAGGCTTCAACCTCCCGGGTTAGTTCTGGATCATTCTTGCTAGCAAACTCTTCTAAAGGATTTCTAGACAATGCATCAGCCACTACTAACTCCTTCCCTGGGACGTACAGGACCGTGTAGTCATACCTCATGAGTCGGATACGGAACCTCTGAAGACGAGGAGTAAGTTCATCTATAGGTTTGGTCTGTAAAATTTGTAGTAAGGGTTTATGATCAGTTTCCAAGATTACATGCAAACCAAGGATGTATTGTTGGAATTTCTCAGCGCCCCAGGCTAGGGCTAAAGTTTCTCGTTCAATCTGAGAGTAACGCTTCTCAGTGGGTGTAAGCGTTCGAGAACCATATGCCACTACTTGTCGAACTCCCGCTTTTGACTGCATAATACAACAACCTAACCCAAAAGAGCTGGCATCTGCACTCAGTATTATTTGCTGCTCTGGGTTAAAAAATGCAAGTGTAGGCGTTTCTGAAAGAAGTCTTTTAATCTCAGCAAAAGCCTTTGCCTGCGACGGTCCCCAAATAAATGAAGTGTTTTTCTTAAGAAGCGAAGACAATGGTTCAAGTGTTTCAGATTTGTTTGGGAGGAACTGAGATGAAAAATTCACCAACCCCAGAAATCGTTGTAATTCACTTGTGTTAGTAGGCTGAGGAAACTCTAACAACGACTGAACTCTTTCTGGGTCCACCGAAATCCCTTTGGATGTCAACACGTATCCCAGGTATTTGACTGCTGTTACCCCAAACTCACTTTTCTCTTTATTTATGGTTATCCCCTCAGTTTCCAGTCTACGTAAAACCTCTCTCAATGTAGCATCATGTTCGGAAATAGTAGAAGCATAGACAAGAATATCATCCATGTGGAATAAAACGCCTTGAATGTTTTCCAGAAGCTGTGCAATTTTGCTTGAAAAATACTCCGGAGCACATGCAACGCCAAATGGCAGTCTTTTAAAGAAATATCTACCAAACGGTGTAATAAAGGTTGTGAGAAGCTGACTATCCTTATCTAAGACCATTTGGTAGAATCCTGAATTGGCATCCACTTTAGAGAAGTATTTTGCTTCTTTTAGCATTGCTAGTTTAGTTTCTACGCTAGAAATTGGGAAATGAGGTCTACAAACACTGCGATTTAACTCTGTGTAGTCACCACATAAGCGAACTGTATCCCCTTTAGGGACTACTACTATGGGTGCTACCCAATCTGTCGGTTGAGTAACTGGCTCAATAATATCCATTGCTATCAGCCTGTCCAATTCCCCTTTCAATTTACCTTGCAATGGTATGGCTACTACCCTTGGAACGGACTGAACAAATGGTTTTGCACCCTCTTTCATCACAATTTTTACCTCTCCTTTCATTTTGCCTAATCCCTTAAGTAACCCTGGGAACTCTATCGGGATTTTAACCTTTGTGTGTTCCGAATTTGGGTCTACATAACCTTCATCATTTACGTTAGAAACCTCACAACAATCACCTCTGAAGTATACAATACCCAACCTTTGCAGACAAGCTCTACCCAATATTGCAGTTTGCAGCCCTGAAATAACAAACACCTTACATCTACTTTCTTGACCCTTTGTTTGCAAGAGCAAATCCAGAAAGCCAAGAACATTTAACTGGTGGCCATCTGGACCAGAAATTTTCACCCTACTCGTTTTAACAACCTTTAAGAAATTCTCTGGCACAACTGAAGTAGGAACACAACTAATGTCTGCGCCTGTATCTATAAGAAAGTCTACTGACATTTCGAAATCAACTATTTTCACTTTAGTGGTCCACTTGTCTATCACTCGACCTAGTGAATTTAGCCATAATCCTCCTATAAATGTACCCTCTTGCCTCTCATTCTCATCTCTATCCCTGTCTGAAACTGTAAAGACTTTACCCCGTGCTGGCTTCACCCCGGCTTTGCATACAGAAGCCCAATGCCCTAATTTATCACAATTGAAACACTTAGCTTTACGTGCTGGACACTTCATCCTCTCGTGTGCAGGTAATCCACAGAACTGGCACCGAGTTTCTTCTGGATGTGTCGGAAATCTGGACCGAGACGAGCCTTGTTGAGGAGAAACACTGCGTTGATTCGACGAACGAATTCCCTTATGGATCCTGTTGACATCACCACTGTATTGCTTCTCCCGATGAAGCACTGATGACTGCTGTGACTGAAGCTCTGCTTGTTTAGCTGCCAAAACCGCCTCTTCTAATGTCAGTTTTGAACGTAGTTGTAACTGCTCGCTAGTCTTCTTGTCCGCCATGCCAACCACTAACCTGTCCCGAATAAGTTCATTTTTAAGGTCGCCATAATTACAGCTTGCAGCCAAGGTGTGCAACGCCGTTACGAATCCACCAACCGATTCACCTTGAATCTGAACTCGAGAATTAAATTTGTATCTTTCAAAAATTGTATTTGTTCTGGGTGTGAAGTACTCACGAAACTCTTTCAACGCTTTTTCCAATGTGTTCGGCGTCGGGTGAAACTGTGTCCATATTTCCTCCGCACGTTCTCCCAACACGTACAGCAATAGATCAACCTTATCTTTCCCCGGTTTAGAACCATGCCCCGACACGGACATATACCGCAAAAATCTTCTTTCCCAAGCTGGCCATGCTGCCGGCTGAGTGAAGTCCATTGGCTGTGGTGGTTGAAGATTGTTTACTCGCCCAGGCGGCGAGGCCGCCTCTGACGCGTCGCTATCCATACTGATTTATTATGTAGTAACAGGTACAATGAATAAACTCCGAGCGCCTCGAAACACAACGGAAACATTAACGCTGTTTACCGCTGCCACCATGTACGATAAATAGATGTTAGCATGTCGGCCATTGCCAAGAGAGTTAGGCGCTACCTGGTTCAGTGTTGCCAACTGTGACCTGATAGTACAATATGTATTGGTGGTACTGTGTATTGGTCCAACATATTCACCATTTAACATGTTAGTAGGGGGGTAATGGGACTTTGTGCCCATCCTGTATATAAAGTTTTGAGATGACGATGATTTTGGGGACACAGAACTATGTAACGAAAATTTTTGTAAAAATTTTCCGGAAGTTGTACAGTGGTAACTGCTACAATAGGAAATCTTTCTCCGAAATCTACATAATTAGAAAAAAAAAGATTACTTTTATTTCAATGATT
Organism: Bacillus rossius redtenbacheri; assembly: GCF_032445375.1. NCBI lineage: Eukaryota > Metazoa > Arthropoda > Insecta > Phasmatodea > Bacillidae > Bacillus > Bacillus rossius. Next base: position 237,182,254 of record NC_086330.1, on the reverse strand, counting down.
TAACGGCTAGCAAAATTGCATACAAACAGCATATATTATTTTTCTTTTATTCACTCTATTAGTTGCGGCATTAATTTTTAGAGTTATAAACAAATCCAACTTAAACAAAAACAAAAAGAACAGTAAGGATTAAAATGAATAAACTACGGCTGAGTTACTACAGAGAACTATTTAAATCATTAAGATTCATCTTGTTCCTTGTATTTTTATCCTTGTATACATTTTATATATCAAAACAACATGAAAAAAACTTGATTATCGAACCAGAAACAACCACAAAATACACATGCTAGAATCACAAAAAATACTTACTGCCTTGGCAAGTGTTTATGCATTTAAACTTTATAACGGCCTTCCCAGTGTTTTATAAAATCAATCTCAAACTCTATTAAATTTAGATTAATTCTTATAGATAAATTGAAGATTGTAAGGCTGCGTCCTTATTCGCCTTAAGTATATACGTAACACTATACGTACTTGTCCCTGGAAGAGACATCACAAAGGCTGCCTAACTGGAAATGAAGTATGCTATACAAGTAAGCAAGTAAATAAATCTGTATACTTCGCACATACTTCCCGTTGAAAATACGTCACCATTTAAAAAAAAAAGTTTTCTATGTTATATTTGATATTACATATTTAAGAACTCTTAAAAATATAAACCATTTTTATTATAAATTTTATGAAAACATTAATTTATACACATTTACAAAGAAGTTTCAACAAAAACATGCATATACACAGCCTTCTGATCGTTACTACAAAACGTAGGTAAAATAATAAATTAAATTGCTGTAAATTTGCGGGACAGCAATTAAGTGTTATAAATAACTATTTTTAACTTAAATTTTTTTTCAATAAAAATTGTGTACAAAAATATAATGTAACCATCCTTTCTGGCTGAAGAGGCGAAACATTGAACCCGTCCTGATACGTCAAGGGCAAGTGAAGTACGCAAGATTGCAAGCACATAACTGCATACTTGAATTCGGATCTGCCTAAATAAACATGTTAGTAGTAGTATAGTTTTGCCCTCACTGGGTTCAAAACCGTTTTTTAAATAATAGTTTATTAAAATTTGATTATTTATATAATTTTTAAAACTTCTCTTATTGAAATTTGATAATAATTACGGATTTTCAAGATGGCGGTAGAGATGTCATAATCCAAGATGGCTTAGTGATTATATTTCAATTTTTATTAATTTTTATAAAAAAAATTTCTTTTTTTTTTTTTGGATAGTAATTACGGTTTTTCAAGATAGTGGCCGTAACGATAATTGCAATCTACACTAAAGTTATAATGAGAAAAGATTTGTTTGTTTGTATTGAATAGGCTCCGAAACTACTGGACCGATTTGAAAAATTCTTTTTCCATTAGAAGCCGACATTATCCCTGATGATGTGATGAACATAGGCTACTTTTTACAGCATTATTTATTAACCACATTATTTAAGCAACATATTTTAATATTTTAATCTTTGTAATTCAGTAACTAGCAACTGTCAGTCGTCGTCGTGTCTCTCTTGACGCTCGCGTTCCCACCACCGCCTGCCTCTGCTCCCGCGCCCCGCCCACACCCCGCTCGGCTAGCTAGGCAGCAGCATTTGACCTGAGCATCACTGCGGTGCGGGAGGGGAGTCAATGTCACACAATAAAGTGCAGCGCGGCTCACTCGCGCGGTTGGCTCCCTACGCAGCGGTTCTGTGCGATTTCGTATATTTTTCCTTGAAAATATTTTGAATTTTTTATAATTTTTCAATCACCACTTCATATACAGGCTAATTCCTGTTCAACATGTAAGCATATATTTGGTATTAGTTGATGAAGTATTAAGTTTTTTTTTATCATTTTAAAATGCCCAAAAGATCAAGATCTCAACTTTCTAAAAATAGTTAACAGGCTAGGGCAATAAAAATACGTAGTGATAGAGAATCTCCATCAGAAACTGAAAATCGTCTTGCAAGTCAGAGAGAATAAACGTCGCAATCGCATGCTAGAGAGTCAAGTATTGAGCGTTCACAACGGCTTGCTGAACAAAATTTGCGAACTTCTCAAGTCCGCGAGCGAGAGTCGATATTGAGTGTTTGCAGCGGCTTGAAGAACAAAATATTAGAAATGTACATGTTCACGCTAGGGAATCGAGCTCCGAGCGTTCCGAACGCCTTCGGAATCAGAGAGAAAGACAACAGACGTCAACAGCTAGAGTTCACAATCGAGTTTTAGCTCACAGTAACAGATCGGCTTTCAGATACGATCCACAGATTGATTATGCTCAACAGTTTTCCATCCAAATCGGAGCCATGAATATGATCTACTCTAAATGTTCTGCCAAAAAATGGGTCGATGAACCAAATGGTTTGTGCTGTGCTTCTGGAAAAGTCAGTCTCCCCAATATTCAGGAGCCTCCACAGCAAATAAAGTCTTTTGACAAATAATCATTCCCTATCTAGAAATTTTTTAACCAACATACGTAGGTACAATAGCTTATTTAAAATTACTTCGTTTGGCACAAAATAAATTAGAGAACAAAATTTAATGCACACTTTTAAAATAGAGGGCCAAGTTTATCATCTTATAAGTAGTCTTTTACCACCATCAGGTCAAAATCCTCAATTCTTGCAGATTTATTTCATTTCAGACGTAGAACTGTCAATATGATGGCAAAAATGATTTTGAAACTATAGTCAATAGCATGAATAATAACAAAGGAAAAGTTTTCTTTTTGGATGCCCCAGGTAGCACTAGAAAGACCTTCCTTGCAAATTTGATACTTGCGAAGATAAGACAATTAGGTAAGATAGCAATAGCAGTTGCTTCGTCAGGAATTGCTGGAACGCTCCTAAAGGATGGAAAAAATGCTCATTCTGCTGTTAAACTTCCGTTATCTGTAAATTTTGAGCAACAATCTACATGTTCTATCCGCAAAAATGGACAAAAAAAAAAACACTTTTAAAAATAGGTGTATAGAATAGTTGCTGGATACAAATAATAAAATAATCATAAAATTTATTATATCGAAACCTTCTAATATACTCATTTTTAGTAACCTCCAGTGAAAAAAGAAGAGTGTATGTATCATGTAAATAATTTAAAAAAAAAGAAAAAGAAATAATACATAAAAAAACAACAAAAAATACAAAATATACTGAGAGATTGAAAATAGGTGTAAGTATATACAGTCAAACCTCTCTGAAACGACCCCTCACGGTTCCCAGGAATAGGGTCGTAATAGATGTTTTCCGAAATTTTCAGTTGATTTCAACAGCCCCCCCCCCCCCCCCCCCCCCCCCTTTTCATTAAAACCGCTACTCGCTAAGAAACCAGCCGTACAATGGCAGGATGCTGTCACTCACAATGCTAGACGGCTTTGCTTTAAACCCACTTCAACCTTCATGACAAGTCCGTCGCCCTACAGGCCACCTCTAAAGAAAATATGTCAATAGACAGTTTATTTTTACTGGTTAGTTTACATGTACGTTTTCTGCTTGCCGTAGTTAAATACACTAGAACCCTGATGTCACGAACCCCGGATTTAACGAAGCAGTGATTTTACGAGTACATTCTCGGGAACCGCCAAAATATTGGACATTTTGACCAAAATGTGAAAATCAGAGGGAAAAAATTTAAAAAAAACTAAATGAAAGATCATTAAAATCTGTTAATTTTAACACACAGCGTATTTTTGTGTCAGTTTAATAATGTTCATGTAAGAATAACAAAAAAATAATGGGACATTACCTTTAAAAATACGGCAGCCGTAGCTTGTGCAACGTAAGTGGGAGCGCGGGAATCTCGTCTACACAGGCTGGCGGCAGCACAGGCGGCAGATGCATGACGTCATACGGTTTACCTCTCCTTCCCTTGTCCAGACTTCAAGGTTCATCCCTCCCAGGCATACAAACCATCGTGTCTCTCTCCCCCTCCTCCCTCAACATCCTTTGGCATGTGAAACTGTCAACACCCTTCCTCCCCTTCTCCAAGCTGCGTGCAACGAAAGCAAGGTTTGTATAGTCTATTTCTGGTAAAATGAAAAATTTTTAAGGGCCCCCCCCCCCCTCCCCCCCGACAGCCATTTACCGTTAATTGTTTTGATACAATTTGAAACAACATTATTTCTGCTGGAAAATCACTGAAACTTCAAAATTTCTTTAATGGAAAAATTTATCAGGGCCGTAAAAGTATTAATTTTTGCCGCAATTGAATTATACTCGCCCTTCCTGCCGGACAACATTCTCGGCGCGTGACGCATGGAAACTACAGTCGTGTGCCGCGCACAGCCACGAAAAACCTACGCGATTTCCAAACTACACTAGATATCCGACTGGAGTCTGTTTACGAAAAGCATTTAAGAATTTGTTAATGCCCAACTGGTTCTATTGAGATAAAATGGCTAAAAGGCATGTTTTCGAAGTTTTAGGTGTAAAAAACCCGTTACAAATTTCTTGAAAGTATCATAGGGAAATGCATTACACCTTTATCTTTATTTTTCCGCCATATAATGTTACGGTCACCGCTCAAATTTCACAGTTATCTGACGGGAACGAGATAACTGTGCGCCAGTTCAGAGCCTTGCACTTAGAGGTTTTACCGCGCTAGAACTACCATTCAGCGTTGCTCTTATCATCCCGCTTCACTAACACACACGCTGACCAGACGGCACCCTAAAGCTGATTAGAGGAAGCATGTAGAAATGCAAGGCAGGAAATTTTTCCAGCCTATCAACCTTTTCACATTAAAATATAAGAGACTTGTATTGTGTAATTTCGGTGTTATTAGCGGTTTTTATCTTAAAAATCGCTTTTTTCGCATTTTCCATATAAATTCGCGGAAAATTTCGCGATTCACCATATAATTGTGACCTTAGTTATTGCTCGCACGTTGCCATAAAAACCTTTATCTGCACCCTGCCGGCAAAGGGACGTGGAATGGGGGTTGTTAAGCGCTGACAGCGGTCGACAGGAAGCACTCGGCAAGAGAAACGCAGTAACACGCTACTCACCACAAGAAACTTATTTTCTGTCCTATTTTCTTCGGATTTTCGGCAATTTTTTCACGGTTCCTCGAAATCGGGTTGTAATAGAGAGGTGGTCGCAATAAATGGGGTCGCAACAAAAAGATTTTACTGTAATAGTAGCTGTAGGTAAGCACAAAAAAATTACAAATATAACAAAAATATATGTACTGTAGATACGCAACTCTGAACAACTGCAAGAAATATCTAATTTTTTTAAATGGGTACACCAACCGTGCAAAGCCGGGCCGGGCAGCAATATTCAATAAATTAAATGTTTCTGACGCGTACAAAGTCGCGGGTTTCAGCTATAGTCGTTAATTTTTGCGAATCAATTTTCACAATGAAGTACTATTTGTAACGATTGAAAAAATCCCACGCGGACGAAGTCGAGGGCCACGGCTAGTGTTCTATAATCCAAGATTGTGGGCATAACGAAAATTTCAACGCTGACGTTATACACATACAATATGGGGGATGTAACGAAACATGCAACATTTCTAGAATCCAAGATGGCAGACGTAACGATATGTGCAACTGTGTTTTTAGGTGATTTTTTATTATAATTTTATTCATTAAATTTTTATATAATTTTTTTTAGTTTTTTTCCTATTTTTTAGCATAAAAAATACGAATTTTCAATATGGTAGGCGTACTGATTATTGCAACAGTTACGACATAATTAAAAATGGTGGTGATGTCATCCTAATTGTCAAGGTCATGACCTCGGCAGCTTAGAGCGGTTTGACACTAAGGAAATTAAGCAGCTTTTAGGAATTTTCAAGGGAATTTTTGAGGAATAAAATGGGAAATTTTCCCTCAAACGGTAATTTTTCCCTCAAAATAGGAAATTTTGTTTTTAGGATTTTTGAGTAATTATGAGTAATTTCTGAGGAATTTTGAGACCAAAAATGGTCGCCGTGACGTCAGAGCAATCGGTCATTGACCCCATCCTCAACCTTCAGCCTAAAGTCTGGGCTCGGAGGAACCAAACTGTAGTACTCATGTTGTAATGCTATTAGAGCCTATACTTCAATTTCAGAGTCATTTTAATAAAATTATGTTTACCTCCAATAGTTTATTCAAATTAGAATTGTTTTGGTTTTTGTATTCTATGTCAACAAGGTCGATGTTAGCATAAATCAATTAATATTCGTTATGTTCTGTGCCTCATATGTTTATGTCCTTATGTATTCTTGATTAAAAAGTTAAAATGACAGGGCCCATAGCATAATTATATGTATCAGTTGCCGAAAATGTAATGTAATGATACTTGTATATTTAAGAAAAAATTTTTTTAAATTTATTTGCAATGAATGTGTAATTATTTTTCTACGTACATTTTTTATACATTGCAATTTAAATAAATAACTTGAACTCAAATTGTTTTATTTACATTTGTCTGAAGACATTTAATTATACACTAAGCTTACACTAATTTTTACTGTTTCTCAATTTTTCTTTATTATGCAATTTGAAAATGTAAATTTGGCATGCAGTAATTACAATTTCTAAAAAGTGAGTATAAATGACTATACAACTACGTCAATGACTTATATTTATTGTACTAGTATTTCTCGCTCCTAATCACTTAAGACTCTGGTTGAAGTTCCGTTACGTACTTATACATTTTTTCCGTATATAACATCAGTGGTTGTAATTTATGCACACCTTTTTCCTACTTAAATCTTCCAGGTTCAGATCTGAAGCAGTGTTTTTCATGTGGTGACATGTCGATTGTTTTTTAGTGGTTAGAGGGGAGGAAAAATTACTGCTCTTCGCGTATCACTTTATCTAGCTACCTCTGAAATATTTTTTTTGTTACCTATGACAATTAGCCTACTCCCTACATATTTTCATTCCGACACTTCTTACTGGGTAGCGAAGGCGGTTGGTGGTAAAGGTCTGTGACCCTTTCAGATTTAAATTTTAATTATAGAAATATTAATTATTAATTACAACATATGTTATTTCGTGCCTGTCCGAACTGCAGTACATAAATACCTACAAGGAGAACTACCGGTGATGGTTGACGTCACCCGTAGGGATAGCATGAAGGCGCTCTCCATTTCGTCAGACACGACCGCCAATATTTATGTTGCAATAATAAATTACTACACAATAGCATATTTTGTAAATTTTAATTACGTATTTTTAAAAGAACAAATTTTGATGAATGCCAGGGTCATTGAGAAAATAATGACATAGATTTCAATCATCATACATGATAATCAAAAATAAAGGGGTCATCGAAAGCCACAAGCTGCAGGTCGGCTAAAAGCAAACCAAAAAAAAAAAACTTCAGCTCTATCCTCATGTATACATACTTACATGCATAATACATTCAAACAACTAAAATTAGTGCAATAAGCTACAATATTTTGTGGACATATATTCAGCTACAAATATAAATTGATTGTATAAAAAGGTCATCTTTAATATCATCGTACAGAAAACTTTTAATCATATATCAAAAAATACCATTTTACAACAGAAAGTCACGTAATTAGATGTTCAATCATATATCTGTGACAAAATGTGTAAAGGAAGAAAACCTGTAGAAGCGCAAAACATTTATCATACAGCATATAAAACAATTTTTTTTTTACGGGAAGGAAAACTGCATTACTGGCCAACCTCCCTGATTGTAGTGGTCAGCTGTGCACGAGAGTTCTTGTGTCATTGCATGGATTAGCATATTTAGTATAAGCATGTCAAACTAGTCGAATATGTTATAATAAATAACTAAAAACTTGATATAGCATTACTTACAGAAGAGACCAAAACGGAGTGTTTCGCCACCAACCCACTGAGGTAAAATGTACAATATGTTTATCGTATATGTGAAGTGTTCTTTATATTTGTTTACATATGTATGCACAAAATTAATATTTCTTATAATTCTTCTGTGTTGCATACGGTTACGGGTTTGAAACTGAAATGTATCGAAAATAGTAATATTTATCCTCTTACGCGATTTGAGGGTCGAGCGGTCGAAGAAGTCTGGGGGCAATTGACAGAGAAGACCGAGCGGAAATCTTACTGCTCTCCGAAGCAGGCAGTTGGCTGGCTTCCCCCATCCCCCTTTTCCGGCTCGTTGAAGAACATGACACCACGCTGGGCGATAAGGACTTCTGAGAAAAGCGCCTTCTTTCATCCTACTCCTCCACCACCACCCCCCTATCCTTTCCATAGCTCATCCGTACAGCTAGTGCTCTCTATCGAGGATTTTGGAACTACATGTGTTGTGTTCTTTTTCTGCGTGCTCGGGAGAAACTCAGGATCTTAGCCTTAAGTTAGGTTACCAGCCATCTTTATTTTTTTTTTTTCGGTCGGCAGAGCTTGCCCTTTGCACGCTACCTCCAAACCGATCAGAGGCTAGTTCACCACTCCCTAGGCCTCCGGGCGCCTAACCCAAGTTGTTTAACTACATGCAGCCCTATGGATTGATTGATTCATCCTTCTGTCATCACCGTGGTCACATGTCTCGCCGTGACTAACTCAAGGGATGTGATTCCACGCAGTCCGGGTATGATACCTAGTTTTTTTTTTAATTTTCTAGTAATTTTCTAGTCACTTTAGTTTGGATTACATGGTGGCCACTCACAGTCCCAAAAATATTCCCTGATTTTTCCCTGATTTCCCTGATTAAAAATTAAAAATTTCCCTGATATTTACAATTACAAAAAAAAAAAAACATACTTTTGATGAAATAATACAATATTATAGAAGGAGATTACTCACATTTTAGCACCCTGCTGTATTTTCTTCATTATATACATACGGAAGTTCGTTAAATAACATAATACATTTTAAATATGTCACTTTACATTATAGCGTCCCTTTCAATGACCTGCAGTCTGTGTTTTGTTTTATGTCTAGAGACCGGAAAAATTCGCGAATTCATTTCGCATTAGGCTAAAATACAAATAGTTATACCTCAGTGCTGCATCTGCTATTGGCTCACTACTCACCTGGATGACTCTGGGCCAATGAGAAATACCCGACCAAAGCTTTATCGAATCTCATCAGGCTGCTACGTTGGGACGTCTCACAAGACAGCAGCCAATGAGTGGGTGGCATTTGACAGAGAATACGCAGAACTATGGAGTTCATCCTACAGGTCAATGAACCTGCAAATTTTTCCCGTCCCTAGTAATGGGGTATTTCAGTGGCGAGCGCTCAAACATTTTTCCACACAACTTTTGATAACTGTTCTTACATTTATTTATGATTTGAAGTGTAACATTTCTAGTTGCGAAATATTCTTAGTCTTAGTACTCTCAAAAAGGGATAACAGTACAGTGAAAATTTTACCTTGGGTTTGATTTAAAAATGAAACAACTAATAGATAAATCTTCACTGCATTACAATCCCTACTCCCATCTGTAGCTAAAGCAAATGGTCCACTTACTGAAGATTCAACAGTTTCAAATTAGTTTCACCAGCCATATACTCCATTAAGGCAGATGTTTTTGCTCTCGCACAGCTGTATTTCTGTGCAATTTTTGAGTCCGGAAACATAGCTCTATACAAATTACCCGAATGATCGGCTACTGCTATCGGTAAATTGTGTTCTACCAAAAAAACTTGAAAACATTAACTCTGCGTTTGTTACTTTCGCTTCTTCAGATGTAGCGAAAAACGACGATATAGATTTATTGCTCGTCATGGCTTTAAAATGTTCTGCATGTTTCTTTGATTCAATATGCCGTCTACAGTCATCCCTTCCACCATGTGCAATCGAAAAGTCACACGTGCATACATTACAAAACGCGTGGCGTTCCAAAACAGTTGAAGATGACAAGCATGGCCATTCTTTTGAATAGTTTGGTCAAAAGTTCTGAAGAATTACGTTTTTTTTTTTTGCTGCCCCAGATACACATTGTTCTGTCACACGCTTCATTTCTACAACCGGCACTGAAGAACACAACACTATCGAACAACATAAAAAGGTTTCACGTCTGTAGACACGACAAAAACACTTTGATGAAAAAAATGGCTTTCAAGAAAGTAATTAACACAACACAGGTTAGCCAAAGTACCGTACAAAAATTATCGTGATGTAAGTAGCTAACAAACGAAAAGTCCGAGAATATGCACTAGTTGTACCGTACAACGGACGTAATACCGTACCATTTCTATTACAAAACACAACAATTAATATACTTATTTCGACAGTACATGCGCACATTTATTAGTTCCGTTATCTGCGCAACCACGTGATGTATTCGAACTGCGTTCACGAAACACGCACACCAGAAATGGAATTTTCTTCTGTTACCCAGCAGCACAAAGCCTCGTTTCCGTAATAAACCAGCGATGATCCGTAATTCCGTGTTAAATCCGTAATAATTATGGAAAATCCGTAATGGTTGGCAGCTCTGCGGAAATATACATGACACAAAAAATTCCCGGTTATTAAAAAAATTCCCTGACATTTCCCTGATAATTCCCGATCAACGTGATTTCCCTGATAAATCCCGGTTTTCCCGGTGTGTGGCCACCCTGGATTACTAGGTAATCTCATAACATGACTCGCACCAGGCTACCGTGAGCATGCATGCAGCTCCAAGGGCAGTGATTTTCTTCATTCCACCCCCAAAATGTAAGTGGAAAATTCAATGCCCTTTTGCCTGTAGTTGGCCTCTATTTATCTTTTGCCCTAACTTCTCGATTCTTCTTGCTTCACACTTTAACTTCTACTCTTGACTACTGAATCTCCTTTTTCGTTTGGTTCCAGTGGGGTTCAAGAGATGGTGCACAAGTATCTCCGGGGTATCTCCGACTCAAGCCAATTCCGGAATTCTACTAAATTTACGCCTTTCTCTCTGGAATGGATTCTACGAGTCTCTCCCGCTTCTAGTCACCGCCAGTGAACAGTCAACAATCAGATATTGTTAAATCAAATTATATATAGTCCTGCACTCGTTGGGCTAACAAACATTTCAACTTAAATGAAATTATTTATTTTACCATGTTTTCTCGTACAATCGTCGCACATTTTATTCTAAAATCAAGTTTGAAAAGTAGGGGTGCGACGATTGTGCGGAAAAAAAATATTTTGTTAGGTAAAATTATTTATAAAAACAAAACCCGTTCATGGAAAGTGCGTTTATTTAAAAAAAGATGGAGTATACAATAGCACGCCAAAATATCTATATCAATATGTCCTTAAACAAAAACCTTTCTTCAACTTTAAATAGAAAAACCAAAACTCTAACGCGAACGCGTGCCACTTGAATGTGAAGTGAACGAACGTGTCGTAGTACATACTTGCCACGAAAGAATGCGGGCTATCTAATGTAGTTAACTCTGCACCTGACAGAGAGCGCGCGTTGCATCCAATAGGCGAGATATCGATATTCGACTACGTGCGCGCGCTCTATACGGGAAGCAACATAACCAAAGATGAATAATGCGCTGGCTACATTTTTATAAGCGGTACGCCGCGGTAACGCAGACAATAAGATAAAGGAAATACCATTTAAAAACGTCTTTAAAAGAAAATTTACACGTCAGACAACTTTGTATTTCCGTTAATTAAATAAATAAGTGGTAATGACCGAAATTAAATTTTAGATTATACCTACACCGCTTGAACGCAGACAATCAGATAAAGGAAATAACGTTTAAAAAGTCTTAATACGAAAATTTACTGTCCGGACCAAACGTTGTGAAAGCTGGCAGCGCGGGCGTGAAGGGGCAAGGCGGCGGAGGGGCAGGCGATGCGCGCGCAGGTCGGTACGTGTACTCGCAGCGCGTGTTACGAGACGTAGGGAAATGGACGGACGTGGACGTGGACGTGGACGCTGCCGACGGCCTCATAAAGTTATTCATAGTCGAGAAAGAGACATTATTGCTAAAGTAGTGAGTTGTTGTGATAGTGAATCAGAAAATAAATGTTTCGCAGCACCAATTCTGAAGGCAACAGAAAGAGCAGCGATATATACCGGTGTGAGTGAGTCCAGCATAATAAAGATAAGGAAATGGAGCAGACAATATCCAAATGACCCTCAGAGAACTCCAGGGAAAAAATGGTGAGCAATGTTGTTTACTCCATTTGGTGACAAAGTGATATGTTTTAAAATCGAATGTTTCCGGGTTGAATTATAAAATGAAAGGGAGCTGGTATCGTCAAACCTAGTAATAAATTGTTGATTGAATATCGTATGTACAATGTACCCGACTTGTTTTCAAAGCAAAACATTTTAAATAATTGTATTTTTCGCCTAAATTATATAAAATTATGATGTGGAATTCCAGTGTACATGGTATAAACGATGTTCAACGTTTCTATTATGCAGTTTTACGATATCCGTGTCCGTACTGGAATGTAAAAGTACAAATCGCAAAAGCAGCATAGATAGAAATGCAATGGCCGTAAAGGCATAGTTGAGTGAAAGTTGTGCAATCACTAAGTAATTTAAAGCTTGTTTTGAAATCTCAGTTTTGTGTTTGTTTCATGTTGTTAAGTATTTATTGTTAGGGTAAAAGCACCAACTATCGGCCCCTGACCCCATATTGGTGTTTTGAAATACAACACAAATAATAACATAAATAATTTTCTTAACACTGCGGACTAATTCATGCAGGCACATTAGATATTCTGTTTCGGCATAAATTACAGCGGCTGTTTGAAGACAGATGATTATTGGATAAAATATCTGTCGAGGTGAAATTCAGACTACTGGTAACGTGTGCATTGCATTCATATGGGTTGATTACATTGCCGTCCTTGGGTTGCTAATATCAGTCACACCATCAGTTTTACATTTCTCGTTATGTAGTAAAGAAATGATATGGGCCTAAGGTGTCATGATAAGGACAAGTGAAACCCAAAGCGTTGTGGCCTGGGGAGCGATGAGAAAGCGATACAGTTTTTGTAACAGAGACAATACGTCCGAGCCGTGCCGGGCCGTGCCGCGCCTAGAGCACTAGGGAGTCCAGCTACCACAACGTTTGGTCCGGACAGTACACGTCAAACAACTTTGTAATTTTCCGTTAATTTATTAAGTAAGTGGTAATGACCGAATAAATATTAGATTTCTACTTTAAAATACATAGTTTTATACGGAAAAGATACCTACACAAAGCGCTCGGCATCTACTAGCGGGACCAAAAACATCATACTACGTTTACGCGATAAGTTTTTTTATCCCAATTTTGACAGCCTAAAATATGGTTGCGACGATTACGCGCGTGCGACCATTATGCGATAAAACACGGCAGTTCTTTTGTAAAATCTTAATTATGTCAAAGGTGAATGTTAAATTTATTTTACAGGTAAAATTATTAGTGTTTGTAATTGATAAATTTTGATGGCTGGGGCCCCATTAATTCTGATGTGTAATTTTGTAATTTTTGAAACTATCAAAAGGAAATAATAAAAACCATAATTAACAATAAAAGGGGTAAGCTTTAAGCAAACTTCTTTTTTTATTACTTTTCACCCACTTAAAGCAGCTTCCAGGAATTTTATAACATAATTAATACAAAACTTTCTTTAACCATACAAGGGCAGTAACGTCACGCCAAAAGATACTGTACTAAGTGATGAACTTTACGGTTGCGGTCCAGGCTGCACCGGGACTGACCTTTTGTTTCGAATATGTTTAGTTAGAACTTCAGTGACAGTCGTCAGCACTCAGCTTGCATTCTCGACGCGAACCTACTTTGGGAATTAATCTTAAGATATTATGTGCGAATTAGAAAATGTGTTTGTAAAATGGCTGAATAATATACATTTACCTGTTTGCGGTAACAATGAAAAGGCGTGAATTGTATAAATATAAGCTCATTTAATCTATTTCACAAACAGAATTAAAAAATATATATATATATCACGCTTTCTTCTCTTGAAATTTATTGGATTTTGCTGTATTTTTCGATTCACAAACATTTTTTGAATCAATATTTACAGTAGGTAGCTGGTTCTGAGAAATCAGGCCAATAAAAACTGAAGTAAAAGGGTGGTTTATTTAGGTTATGTTAGGTTGGATCAGCTACATAAAAATACATTTTTTTAAACATTTAAATATAAATATATTTATAGCAAATATTTAATGTTTAATTACGTACTGTAGCTGACTATACCTATCCAAACTTTTATTTCAGTATTAATTGTCTAATTTGTCAGAAGGCATTACACTCCACATTTTCCATTTATATATCTATCTATATATTTCATATGAAGTGAAAAAATATTTTTAGTATATTTCCAAACCTTATTTATAATATTCAAATTAAATATTCAAATTCAAAAATGATTTAGTGTCCATATTCAAATTTGACTTGAACTAAAAAAGTGATATTCACACAGGCCTACATACTGTGCCAATCCACTTACTTTATTTGATTCAGACACTGGAGCTGGTGGAGCACCATGGAACTTTCGTAGCATCTCGAGTGCTTCTTCCTCCGTGAACTCAACATCAGAATCATCAAAATCTGAGTCAGCCGCAGACGCATGGCCAAAGTTGAGGAGCTCTTGGTTCACGTCCACACAGCCGTGTTCGTTGACACCTGTCAGCCTCACGCTGTGCTTCATACCTCCTGTCGTGGACGGCTCTGATCGGGCCAGTACCTGATACACAACGTCATGTGTACAGCAGCAGATGCCCCAACCAAGACAAAACACAACGTAGCACACATTTAAAACAAATGCAATTAAAAGTTTTGATTACCAACTTTAATACATATGAACAAGATACATATAGGCATGTACATATTCAAGCACAAACAAAAGCAGACACTTTTGTAAACACATAAATGCACATATTGAATGTTGTGATTATATATGGATGGACAAGCACACATATTTTACCTTCTATAGTACTATAGTACATTCTCAGATCAATACCACTTATATAGATAAGCTTTAATAAAAAAGATTCATAAATTTTTTTTTAATAATAAAAAATGATAATAGTCATTAATGCAATACCAGTTTTTCTTGGATACAAAAAGGGCTTGATAAAAATGGTTTTTAAAAGAGAGAGTACAGATTTGTACTGAAAAAACAGACACCTACGTAATTTGCGGTTGTGACATCAAGGAACTTGTATAGGCCTACTTGTAGGTCTAACCAAAAGGCTAGTTTTTTGTCCAGTAAATCCATTAGGTAAGTAATTTTGGATACACACTAGCTTCGAAAATGTAAATGGTTAAGTAATATGCTGTATGACCATTGTAAAATTGTTTAAAGGTAACTACCTTTCAAAAAGGCATGCAAAGTAATAAATTGTGGCATTTGGCATGGCTAAATGACAGAGAAGGACTTGAACAATACAAATAATGAAGAAAATATATTTGATTGATGTGAATACTGATTGAGAACAATACTTTTTTAATTCAGGAAAAAAATAATATATGAGAAGTGTACTATAATATTTCTAGTATAGGTTTCTAATTTGCACATGTAGAATTTATGGAAAGTAAACAAAGTAATTAAAAAAAAGTTTATTACTTTAAAACAAAACAAAATGACAATTATAGATAAGGCCAATGACAGTTGAACATCTGTTGTTAATGACTTGGCAGCAGCTCATGCACCATTAGTTTTTATATTTCAATATAAACAGCAGCACAAATGTTAATAGGTTTAGGTATGTATTGTTTTTAAAAAATAAACTTCTGTTGAGAACAAACTACATGTTTCTTAACATTTTTAATCCAAGTATCTTAGTGTTTAACATTCCTGTAACCATATTGTGAACCAAATCTGTAAAGATTAAAAATATTAAATAAAAATTATTACAGCAAACATTTCATGTGTATGCTACAGTAGAATCACAAAAGGATTATCTAGTCCAAGAATAATAACAATCTACTTCAAATACAAAATTTTCACATCACACACCTAAGGATCACATTCAAAATTAAATGAAAATGTGTGATTTTATACAAAAACTTATCTTCCCTTTCAATTTATACCTAGTGTAGGTAAGTTTAGTTGTATTAATGATATAACTCACTTTTAAACTTGTATATTACTTAAGTATGATTTAGATACTTGATTCATGATTGCTGCTTCAAGCATGATTTGATGATTAGAATCACTTTACCACAAAAAAAGACACCAGCTAACAACTATGGCAGTTGGCTAGCACTGACTTTATACGCTCACAGCCAACACGAAGTAACTGGCAATATTCATGGAAGAGTTCAAAACTTTGATTTTTTTAATATACTAATTGATTGAAAGCTAAAGCACAAAACAGAAATAATATTTTGTTTGGTTGTATTATACAATTATTTAAATGACATTGGCTAGGAGAAGTTTAAATTTATAGGAATAATCCCTATCAAATTCTTTTAAATGATAATTTTTTTTTGCACACAGCATTCAAAATCTATGCAGATTCTAGATATGATGGAAGGAGGAAGGAAGGTAGAGTCAGTGCAAATTCCCCCACCCCCCTCTTAAACATTATGTTAGATAAGTATGATACAGCTATCGATTTTATGGCTATCACGTTACTCACATACATCAATATAACCAGCGCTGATGAAATGATCCATTGAAGTGCTCTCTGTTATAATTTACAAATGGTTAAATATTTAAGTACCACTTCCCTTTCAAGTGATCATAATCATTTCAATAATCTACAAGAACATACAGGCAATATAGCCAGAAAGAAAAAAAAAATTGGCAAAGCATTACATAAAATGCCACAAAATGGTATATGTTTTAATGTTAATACATATACTAATATTTGTTAATATTACATGTTAATTTAGAACATGTTTTTCTGAAAGTCTGGAAAGGGTGGATTTTAAGGCAGCCAAGCGTAGATGACGTATAATTTTTTTCTCATTTTTTAAAATGTTTGTTGAATTACAAATTGTCATATGCAATTTACTTGCATCACTTTACTTAATATTAGTGAAAATAATATCCCAAATATATATAACAAAGATTTGAAGGTTTTATTATATGAATTGTGTTCAGTTTAATTTATTGAAATCATTATTATGGACATATGCCATTGCTAGTCTCCGAAATTGACTGATGCATACCCATTTTGAGAATCATTCTTAGAAAATATGTTTAATTTACATAGATGTCATGAAGTGTCACTTCCTTTTGGCCCCGAAGGAAAAATTAGTCGCTAACAAGTAAAGCATAGTTTTAGCACAGTTTTATATTCGTGAATTCAAAGCAAGATTAGAAAGAAAAACTCATTTGGACATTGACATTGCTTAACAGATTTACTGAGTAAAAATATCTGAAGCACTATAAGTGAGGGCAATGCTGCACGGTAGTCGTGCCAAGATGGACATATCTTCAGATCCTTCTACTGCCTTCTGTATTTTAACTTTAATTTTATCCAGAAAAAATTATATTTATGTCAAGTATTAATACATTGGACATATTATAAATTTTTAGGTATTGATATTCATGGTTTAACTTATGCAATTTAAATACAGTTTTGGTATATGTAAATAGTACTGTCAATAATATCATTTTGGGTAAATCATCTGCAAAAATATGCATGTACATACTAAGACTGTCTATTAACTACGTTAGGTAAAATATCTAATTTAAAAAAAATGTAAAACTTAGTTTACTTACCTCAACAGACCAGTTAAACTCTTCACTTGCCAAGTTGTAAAATTCCTCCTTAATCCAGTCTTCCCAAATGTTGCCATGGGGGGATTTAACTGATGCCAGTTCACACTCAATTGCCTTCATAACAAAGAAATGATTAAACAAGTGCATTTATTTTATCTAACTACATGCCCGCAAAAAACACACACACAAACACTTACATACACAAAAACACAGACCAAATGCAAACACAGAAAATGCAAACACGCACACATGCACAAAACAGCAAATTGAACTTATTAAAATTTAAAGAAAATAACTTAAAATAAATAAACAACAAATTTAATAATTTACATATTTTAAAACTAACATTCCTAATTATAAAGATTAAAAAATCAAGAATTATAATTTAAAAACACCCAACATCTAAAATACAATAATAAATTTAAACCAAAACTTAGTAAGTTCATAACATTCTTGACCTAAGGTTGTGTTCAAGGTTGTATTTTATTCAAGTTTGTAATATTATAGATATTATATTCAAGGTCATTTAGTATTAGAGGTCATCTTACATTAGAAGTAGTTTTATATTTTAAATAGATTAATGTTCAATGTCACCTATTAACCCAAGACATTAAATATTTGGGTAGCTTTTAAATAATTGGGATTGGAGTAAAAATTTATATTCATCAGATTAGAATTTCAATGAAATGCACATGGAATCAAAAAACTGATCTGATCAATCACTAGTAACAATATTATAATATTAAACATTTACCTGGAATGACAGTTTGGTCAATAATGTCTGAGGCAAAACAGCAACTTCATTACAGCTAACAACAATAAAATCTCCCAAATCAACAGAGAACAGCTCAATGCGACCATCTTCAAACAGCTCTACTACTTTTGCTCTATACCACCTGCAATCCAAAACAACATTCACAGAACATTCTTCCAATGAGGTAATAATACACACGTTGGCAAAACAATATGAAAAAATGAACATGTTCACTACATTATACAGCAGTAAAAGCACCAAATCCTTGAAGTCAAACACATGGTAACAACCTAACCACTAACCAACACCATATATTTAAGGGCCCTTATTCATCACAAACATAAAAAATACCCAATTTTAAATTTGTAATTATTTTCTTGCAGTAACATAGGTATGATTTAGTGCCAACAGGAGAAAAAATTAAATTTAGTCCAAGATGAACAAACTTCAAGATGAGACTTCAGCCAGTTTGAATCCATGCCGATGAGCTCTTTGCTGAAGTTTGACTCTTTAAATTAGAGAACAATCTCTTAAACAAGGAAGTGGTGTGCAATATTACTAGAGCATAACTCATTTAGAAAACAAAAAATCAATAACATGGTTCACTTTATGAAATTATTTTTTATATACAGGATGCATAAGGGCCTCTGAGGTATTCAAATGTGTGGTTTACCGGCTTTCTGTCAAAAACTTTATTTTTTATACCACAGAACATGAAATGGTACCAGAAAATCTGACACGTGTTTACTACAAATTAAAAATTGATTTAGCGATACAAACTCAGTACAGTGTGCACCAGTCTATTATTTTTTTTGGTCACACGGAAAAAAAAAAATTTTAATTTCTGAATCCTACATCCGAGATGGATGCAAGTTCACAAGAAAAAGGCTGACGAATTCTTGTGGAGCAATGAGAGTCTATGTACTGCATAGCGAATGCTAAACATGTTGCAAGTCTTACGAGAATGGAGGATTGGCTAGAAGCTGTTGTGTTATGGCAGTTCATAGAATTGAGAGCTCTATGCAAACAGCCTGGACAATATTATCTTCATTAATGACCAGACCTTCCTTGTATTCCTTCGTCAGCATGATCCTTAACTATGGCTACAGTTTTCATAGCCTGTCTCATCCTTAGTTCGCAGTATGCATTTTAAAGGGCATTTACTCTCTCTTTCCAGTGCACGGTTTCTGCCATTAGTGCCAAACTTGTTTCAAAGTGCTTTGTTGCCAGGTACTCTCTGTAAGTATTGAAGAATACGCACATGTTTAATTTATATTTGTTTCTACAATTCATCTATGTGACTGAATATTGTGTTAAATCATCATCTTTTTGCATGAAGTTTTGACAAGGAGAATAATTTGAAGGTCTTTTTTAATATTTTATTTGCCAAAAAAATTGCTATTTGTTTTATTTTAAGCTTTGGTTGTAATGCAAAGTTTTTAAACATTAGAAGCCAAAGAATCATTTTAAAAATATTTAAATTTTTTTTTTTTGTTTGATAAGTGTTGCTTGAATGTTGGTTGCTTAAAAAATCAAAAGACGGCATTGCATTTGCTTTAATGAATTCTTAATATTAATATTATGCATGGTTATTTTATAATTTTTATTGAATTATGTTATATATAGGGTTAATCACTTAATCAGTTAAAACATTTCAAACCTAAAAAGATATTTTTGAAGTTATACTTTGACGACAGTCGTCGTACCCTCTCAGGTGCAGAGGCCGTACCTGGCCACCGACGGGGGCCTGAGGTAGTGTGTTTCCCCCAGTGAAGTGCGACGGCCAGGGACGCACCCGCGTGCGCCCTAGCGGGCTAATGAGCCCATTGTGCAAGTGATGATTTTGTTTTTTTGTATATTTTTTGTGTATATTTTTCAAATGGTCACGGGCCTCAACGCGTATGTAAATATTGTGTATAATTTATTAATTCTGTAAACTTGGTGTGATTATTGTGTCGTTTAGCTGTGAATATTCTGTGTTTCCGCATGTATGCTAATATGTAATCGCAGCCTGGCGCGCCGCGAGACGGGGCTCTCTCCCACGCCGGTCGATTTCCCCTCCCCTCCCCGCAACCCGCGGGCGCCAGCCCGCGGGCGAGCGGGGAGAGTCAGTCGTGTTCAGGGCTTGAACGAGGACGGTCGAGTACGCCGCTCCGCGCTGCTCGCGAGGCGCGTACCCGGAGCTCGTGGCCACTTCTCGTTTTCAGTTCACGAGTACGGCAGTCAAGCTGCCTCCGCGAGTCATTCGCCGCGTTACGGAGTTTACGAGTCATCTAGTGACGTTACCAGCCGAGTACGGCAGACAAGCTGCCTCCGCGAGTTTTTCGCCGCGTTACTGAGTTTACGAGTCTCCGAGAGACGTTAATCGCAGAGAATTCCGGACCATACGTTACGTAACAGGGCGCACGCGCACAGCGCTTCTTCGTGGTGTAACTTAACGGGACTAGTATTACAAGTAAGCAGCATCTGTGCTGGGACGTCATAGCGGACCTTACGGTGTTACGTGAGTCTGGGTCGCCGTGGGAGGGGAGCTGGTTCCGCGGTGATTTCGCCAGGCTGCGGCAGGGTCATAAACCGTTAATAAAAGGGGCTCGTGAAAACCGTCAACACCGAATCGTTATTGGAACAATTTACCAATATTCCTCTCCACCTAACTCCTCCCTCCAGGTCCCAAAGTTCCCGGTCCCGGCCTCGTTGGCCTGGACCCACTCTCCGCAGAGCAGTACGGGCATAACTGGACATTCACGCAAGCAGGGAACCGGGGGCCTCAAGCCGAGGGACGTCAACTTCTTTAGGCACGTTATGAAAAAATGATGAGAGTGAAATGTTAAGATACGCGCGCACCATGTAACGAAATTTTCACAGGAAGATGGCGGATCCACGTGTATGAACATAAACCCACATTAGGGGACATACAAAACATATTGGTGTGCCAAATGAAACTATATGATAGTGAAATTACCATGGAATTTATTTTGGTAAACTAAAATAGTCATAGTAAAGAGTAAATTCCAAGGAAAAAAAAAACATTATTTTGGTATTACATAAAATATAATACACATTTTCCTTGTAACCTTCTGTCAGGCTTAGAGCAGTGGTTATACTGCGCGGTCAATATACTAAAGGCTGTGGTTCAAAACTCGACGGTAGGTATTTTTTTTTTTTTTACTTTTTTTGAAGTTATACTTCTTTAGGCGCTTTATGAAAAAATTATGAGAGTGAAATTTTAAAATGCGCGCGAATCACTGTAACACAAAATTAACAGGTTGAAGCTGCCCGCTAAACCGCTCATTAAGTCTCGAAAAAAAAGCTACCAACAAAATAGAAATAGAATCTCTATTAGTCGCGCATGTTGGCACGCTCGTCGCCTCTGATCACCGTTTTCATATTTATAATATTTATCCACATGTTTCTAGTTTCTACATTCACAACACGTGTTTTAGTTTCATACAAGTGCGAATTATATATGTGCTAATAAATTATATTCAGTAGTGATTTATATTGAATATTTTAATTAATATTATTTACTATTTGTAAATATTATTAAAAAAAAAGTGCTTACATACTTTTTCAAGTGCTCCAATTTAATTGAGGTTAACTATCTGTATGTATTATTTATTGATATAAATTAAAATATTATTATTTAATATAATTAATACTAAATTTTATTAAATTTTTAATGTTAAATATTTATTATTGGTTGTTTAATATTTACAAAATAAAAAAATAAATTTAATAAAACATTTAATAAAATATTTGTGATAAAAATTAAAATCGAACATAAAATTTAAAAATTAATTTTTAATATTTATTATTAAATTGAATAAATAATAAATATTTATAAAAATAAATAAACAAATTTAATGAAAACTTTTTGATAAAAATAAAAAGTGAATATTAAATTAAGAAAATAATTAATATTTAAAAAATGAATAAACTTAATTAAATTTTGAATTTATTATTAAATTTATTTATTTTCTTTTAAAACATTAAATAATCAATAATAAATATTTAAAATTAAGAATCTTATAATATTTAGTACAAATTATATCACATACATTTATTATTCTCTAAATTTTATTTAATTTTTCAAATTCAAACATAACTTTATTGACTGTGTTGACTATATTTTTCCAGCCCTTTTATTATTTTATTGTAATTAATTATTTGCATGCAATTAAAAACTATTTTTAAATGATGCCAAAGAAGTATAACTTCTCACGCGCGTACATAAGTACACGCACCCATTTTTTTGATATGTAACATCTTAGCTATCTGTATACAGTATTTGAAGGGAGTATGAATACAACAGAAATCAAGGAACTTCTTGCATTCTGTTTTGAGATAGTTCTGCATGAAACACACTGTCATTTACTTACATTTTCAGAACTTTCCAATGTGCGATAGTATAATTGAACTATACTCTTAGCCCTGTTCTCCCTTGGGTGGACAGTATAACTTCAAAATTTTATTAATAATAGGGGATTATAGTTCTGTCCTTGGAGCTGGGAAGACTGTTCCTGTGTGTGGGGCGATCCAGATTCCTGCAGGATCCCATGCAGGCGCCAAGAATATTTTGTGGCTTCTGCGATTAGCTGCTCAAATAGTTAAAGCAATTGATAGGAAGTGTACATTCTACTGACACAGACAAAGTGGGTCCGCTGACTCGAATTGAAACTTTCGCGTCGGCCAACTCTCGTCATTTCGGCGCACCTACAACAGAAGTGACGGCTTTGTTGTCCTGGCTTCTGCTCGCGTCTCATATTATATGTTTCCAGATTAACGCTTATAGCTTCCCGGAGATGCAGCCTTCGCAGACTTCTCTGTTCTTGAGCATTACTAGATCTTTGTAGCCATTTATCGGCCCGCACATCTGTCGCCAACAGCGATGTCCAGCAGTCCCGATGACCTTATGCCATCACCCTGGTCATGTCACAGAGTTACTGGAGTCATCAGGCGGTAATTCTACTCCAGTGTGTTTGTAAAAGTGAGAAATAATAATTGATGTTTAGCAATGAGTTATTTTTTTTCTTTCAGAATGACTACACCTGAGTATACTGCGAGTATACACTATTGTGACCTTAGAAAAATCAACAAATACTAAATTTAAAAAAAATATATATTAAAAGTTAAGATTTTTTATGTGGACAAGCCGGGCAATATAACTCTGGCAACCATGGGTACCGTATGCTCTCACTGCAACCCAAGCATGTGACACACCATAGTTGCTTCTAGTTTCAACAGAACACAATACTCAGCAAATATTATTCGGATACTAACACACGTTAGCCTGTAACCACTGGGAGGCAATAATTTATACGAGTTACCAATTTCACACTGGCAAATACAACTGTTGTCATTACTACAAAAGCCCACAAATGTTGACTACAGTAAAAGCCCAAAGCCAGGGCCTTAGCCTAGTTGATATACAAAATGTAAAACTGAATCTACGCTGCAGCTGTGACTTAGCACATGAACAATCGCATTTGGTGCATTATAATCAACCTTATGGTCGGGAAGATGTCGATGAGGAAATGAAGAAAAAACTATACTTACAGATTGTCAACTGGCCATTTTCCAAGACAGTAAAGTCCTGGCTGTGCGGTCACAGATTCACGGTGATTAGCAATGTAGTTTTGTATCTCAATTGTCAGTTCCTCTAGCCTGGAAAGGAAAAATCATGTGTTAATAGTATTAAGCAAAATCTTTGGCAAGTTGGTTTATACTGAAGCACAGTTCTGAAACAGTCGAGAAGAAGTTAAGAAAACAAATATGGAAAAAGAAAAATGCCATTATATTAGGGAGAAAACATTCAAGCAAGGTTTTGCTTATTATATAAGTAAATAAAGCTTAGTTTTAAATATCACAAGGAAAGTCAAGCAATACTGTATGTACTGTAGATCCTGTATTAACACAATCTAATGTGTTAGTACATATGTAAAAATTAGCACAATCAAGTTTGCATCAGGTATTTAGCATTATGGTGTTGATGGTGATGAAATTCACTTATGAATACCAAAGAATTCATCTTCTGTGTTTAGAAATGACAAAAAAATGTAATTTTCTTGGTCTTTATAACTCTATCGAAAAATCATGAATGGTAAATTTTTATAAATCTTCTGATGTTAAAGATTCGTTGATCAATTAACTAAACTATATCTGATAAAATCATCACCTTTCTCCTACTATCTATAAAAAAGGAGTATAAATATCATCTTTGGTTATCTAGTGAATTAATTTAAGCCCTAAAATTCAAGAAACATTTTCACAAACTATAACAAGAAAAAATAACATGTACTATATTATACATATTTTTAATTTCCAGGAACAATTGAAAATTTTATTTAAGCATGGCAAAATTCATTGGATCCAAATGACTAGTAATAATATTAAGAGCCCTAATTTTTTTTGGCACAATGTGAAAATAATAAAAAATGGCTATTATGAACATCACATCCTAAAAGTTAATGGTGTTACTTCTAACGACCCTATTGTGTTATCAAATGAATTTTGCCAGTAATTGTCTAGTGTTTATGGTCATCCTGCTGTAATCCATAAGTTCCTATCACTGACATATGCCTAGAGACTATACCTGTTTCCACCATGTCAGAATTGTACACTGGGGTATCAAGGTTTTAAAAACATCAAAATCCACAGGACCCGATGGTATATCTAATTTCATTCTGAAAGGTTGCTCCCATTTATTATGACCTCTACTGCAACATATTTTTAATACCAGTTTAATATCTTCAGTTTTTCCTACTAAATGGAAAACTGTTAAAATAATTTTGATTTAAAAAAAAGTACCAAATTATGTCTCAAATAATCAACCAATTTCTTTACTCAAATGTTTCTAAGATATTTGAAAAAATATATTAAAATTCTTAAATTTCCAACTAATGGATTATCTTGTAATCAACATGGGTTCAGAACAGGAATGTCTAAGACTACTAATTTACTTACTTTCCTTAATTATATATATTTATACACATAATGAAGTTACTAATAGGTGACAGGTTGATGCCTGCTATTTTGATCTTACTTTGATGCTGTAAATCATTTATTACTACTAATGAAGTTATCTAATTTTAATTATTTAATTGGTCTTTGAGCTACATATCTAAAAAACCAAAGATTTTTCATATCACAACTCCTCTTTGTTCAATGCCTGTTCTGTTGTTTCATATATTTATCAACTTTATCACTCAGATCCTTAAGCATTCTACTTATGTACTTTATGCAGATGATCATAAATTATATAGGAAAATTACATCTAATGATTACTTATTATTACAAAAGGCACTAATGAAGTCAATAATCGGTGCATACAAAATTTGGTTACACCTAATAAAAAAAAATGAAGATGATATCCTTTACTAGGAAATACCATCGTTAAATATGACTATAAATAGAAAAAAACCTTAATGTCCTAAACCTTCTTTATATTGAATCTTGGTGTTATTTTAGATTCAAAATTATATTTTCATAATCATGTTGATTATTTATACTTTCCTCTCGAAAAACCCTTGCCCTTATTCAATACATCCCTTTCTATGCAACTAATTAAGATCCTATCTTTCTCGCTATTTGGCATTAATGAGATACAAATTAGAATACTGTTAAATTATCTGGAATGACATCAAGATTGTTTATATTAATAAAACAGAAAGTACACAAAATAAAATAATCCACTAATTGTTCTACTTTAACCTACTCTCCCTTTCAGACCCAGTACTTACCTAGATTCACTCTTTGTACACAATCGCTATAGTTCTAAAATAAAATATAATTAGCTCTATGATAACACTGACAGTTCCTCAATCTAATAGTAGTCTACTTTCAAGATTCAACCTTGTTTACACGCCAAACAACAATGACTTTATTTATACACTTACAATAAAATAAATACTAAGAATTCTATTAGTTAAGAAATCCAAGTACTTTTTAGTTCAACATTATATCTAGTATCTATTACTTCCAGGTTATGTTTTTACAATTAAGTTTATAATAAAGTATTTACTAGAATTTCTAGTGTCATTTGTTTGTCAATTCAATTATTTTGTCCCAATATTTTCATATGATAGAAAATTTCAATGTACATTTTTATTGTTATTGTTGTGTTTGATTCTTTGTTTTATTTTTTATTGCTATTGTGATTATAACCATAGAAGTTGTTATTTATTGTTTTTGATTGTATTTGTATCTGTTTTGGTGACACTCACCCTACGTGTGTTGGTCAGTTGCGTTGTGTCCGCCTGCTGCGGATTCCCCTCAGGGTTTACCTGCTCTTGGTGCCGGCGGGGGAAGTGTACACAAATTTGCAGTGACCACACTGTGCTTGTCTGTATTTGTCGTGCCCATCGCAAAAACCCTCAGCTGTTGGTGGGCATGTGACAACATATTTAATTCAATAAATAATGTTTTATGCATATTCATAATTTTTTATTCAAAAAATATTCAAATAATATTTTGAAAAAAAAATATTTTTCGAAAGTTCGTAACTTTCTCTACAAAAGGTATAGTATAGATAACAACTCACATTGGGTGTTTTCTTTTATTAGAAGAAGGGTCTGAATAGAACCATTGTTTGCACAATGTGTCTGTAAAATTTCATTGTTGCCCACTTCAAAATATTTCTCGAGTCACCTAAAGTACTGTATTATATTTAGGGATGGGCCGGTCGAATCCTCGAATCCCACCAAATCTCTAGTATTCGAAAGATTCGAAATTCGAGGGAAAAGATTCGGGATTCAAGGAAAAATATTGAAGTAGATGTAGTACTTTAAAAACTTAAATACTTACAATTTACTTGGCATGTTTACGTTTTCCATGGAACACATCCTATTGAGGTTTTGTACTTTTAATTTGTTGTATAAAAAAATTATGAAGCATGTACTGATTTGTGAAACATACTTTATATTCATGAACATGAATGCATTGTCGCTACATTGGCATTAAATAAGGCATAAATCACAGATGTATTCTCAGAATATGCTAAAAAATAAAATAAAGCACATTTAGGTTCTAGATTAGTAATATGAATCTTGTTTTTTTTTTAAAAATAACTTTACAGAGAAATCTGTTACTTAGTAATACAACAATAATGCCGACTTTCATCACAAGTTACGGTCACACATTTACTAATAACAATGAAATAATGAATGATAAAAATGAATACATTATACAATTATTATTTTAATCGCGATTCAATTTTAAATATTCTGATACACATTCTATTTATAAATTTTTTTAGGATCAAGTTTGTTTTGTGTAGACTGCCAACATTAAAATATGTATTATCAAAAAAATCCATGATGGACAACCAATGAATTTGTTAGCCAATCATTTTGAGCAACACAAAAAATAACTGATATTAATATAAAGAATTTTAATGGGTAAACTGGAGAAAACACCACATCACTTTTAACTTCGAGCATATTAAACACTATGCTTTAGTGAGGGTTAATTTTAAAAGACGCACGACAATATTTCTTATGGCCTAAAACCATTGAAGCCAAGATGGTGCCTTTCAGTTTCCATTAAATATTTCAGGAAAGCGTTTATCTTCATTTGGGACTTTTAAAAAATGTCAAGTTGGTAACTACAAAACATTGTTCCGTCGGATGTTGAATTTTGTTTTCAGAATTCCGTGGATACATGAATTTCAGAAATCATGGTGTTTTTGTAGGAAAGGTGTGAGAGTGTTATTTAAATGTAAGAAATTTAATTTACGAGATTAGAGAAGATCAAAATGTTGAGTGAAGTGTGGAAACAGTTTTCAGTTTATGCTAATCCTAAATATGCCACCTGTAATCACTGTAAACAAAACATTTCTCGTGGTGGCACGAGCCGAACAAGTACAATGAAGAAACATTTGAAGCTACACCCAGTTCATGTTAGGGCCGCATCACGTTCAGTTAGTAAGCCTAACGAAAATATTTGTGAGAATGTAGATGAACCAAATTTAGTTACAACTGAAACTGGTTCGTCTAATGCAGAAGATAAACCAAAATGTAGCAAAACCATGTTACATAACACTCAATCAACAGTTATCTTTAAAAGATTTGTGCAATGGGAGTGCATGACTTGATGTAAGTTTTTGGACATACGCCATTGCTATGCTTAGCAATGGCGTATGTCCAAAAACTTACATCAAGTCACTCAATCAACACTTAAGGATTTCATTGAAAAAAAAGATAAATTTAAGCCAGGCGATTCAAAAAGTGCTGGTATTACTAGGTTCATCGGAGAGATGATTTGTTTTGATAATCAGCCCCTTACAGTGGTCAAAGATAAAGGTTTCAGAGCTCTAGTAGCTCACCTCGAACCTAGATACATCATACCATCAAGAAAATAATGCTTGTTTTTTAAATAAAAATTTAAAGGGTTAAAAATTATGCATAATATTTAATTTTTTCTCTTAACTTATAAATTATTTTATAATTAACCCTTGAGATCTGGATTCGGATTCGAGGTACTGTTTGGGATTCAAATTCAAGATTCGGATTCGGGAAAAATGGGATTCAACCCATCACTAATTATATTATATATTAGTACATTATGATGCATAGTCTTTTTATTGAATGGTAAAGAGAAAAAAAGGGTTCAATACACATTGCAAGTTTGTATACACTACACTGCCATGTTGTGTCTTAGTGAATAGCTTTGCCAGTTCTTGATCTACCTCTTTCTGTGCACAATCTACATTTCTTTTGTTTCTTTCTCTGTTCTTCTTGTACTGGGTTTTTCTCCAGGAAATAATTTTCTGTGAGTCAAGCCAAACTAGCTCCAGAACGACTAAGTTCATCTTGTGGTGCTCTTGAAATACAGCCAAGTAAGTCACTGGCAATCTGCTTCATAAAAGCTGTAATTGATAATTTTCTTGGTTTTACCTGGTTGTACATAATAAGGATCATGTGAAATGCCAACTTTCTCCACCATTTTACAAATCTGTGGTTTAAAGTTCCATATGACAAATGCTGATCTGAAAGGTCAACACCAAACATTTTGGCATTGTAACTGACAACAGCAGCAGGCTTGAACTCTTGTAACATAGCATAATTCCTGCCCCGGCTACTAATAACACTGTAACTGAGAATGTGTTATTTTATTGATGTTTTCTCATGTTTCATAATTAATTTACACTCATGTTTCTTCTATTATGCATAAGCATTAAGGTCCTTTGTTTGTGCTTAAATATTAACTATCATTAATTTTGGTTAGGTTTTACATAAAGATAAATGTATTGTTACGATTTACAGCGGGTTCGTAAAGGATAGCCCAATTAAAGATTTTATGACACACACAGATTTTTTTATTACCACTACTTATGTCACTTACAAATAATCTTCTAAATTGGCAAATAATTAATTACACTTAAAGAAAGGTCTATTCCCCAGTCACTCGTTCCACACACTTCGCTGGGCCGCACCTCTGGCGCAACTCTCGCCGCAGCACCCCTCGTGGGTCTCCGCCGCGGGACTCCGTCGCCGCACTCCGCCACCGCCGACGCACTTCCCCTTCGCCGAGGATCCGCTCGACGCCTCGCTCGCAACTTCGCTCGGGACTCCGCCGCGCCCGCGACTCTATCGCCCGGAAACTCCGCCGTGTTAGAACTCCCGACTCCACTCACTCACTCACTCACTCACACCCTGCCCTGGAACCTTCGTCCAAGGACTTCACCACACTGCCACACCCGCGGCACTATCGCCCCGGAAGCTCCGCCGCAGGAAGGCTGCCGCCTGAACTCTCTGAACTCCACTCAGACTGACTCTCTCGAGACCGCCGTCCTCGTTTTATCTATCAGCCGCAATTTCCAGAACTTACGAGCGCGGCCGGGGCTTGTCGTGTCATTCCGCGCCGACCTTAAGGCAGAGATCTCTCGAAAACACGTGTCGGCGGCTCGCGCAACTCCCAGCTGTCCGGTGTCAGTTACGTGTCAAAGGCAGGGCGCCGTGCGGGGAGTGGTAAGAAGGAGGTGGGAAAGCGACAATCCTTGTTATCTTCCAGGCGCGCGCGGCACATATCATATTGCGGCAATCGCCAGCCAGCTCTACACCTGCACGTGTCCCGGCCTTGCTCTAGTTCGTAAAAGTATTTCTTATTTTTTCACTCTAATTTCTTTTGTCAGTTAAAATGAATATGTCTATTAATTACAGTTTTATAATTATAAAGCAGCCTCTAGAAGGTTTAAAAAGAAAGGAAGACACTGTGACACTCCTAGTGGAGAGCCACATTTTATTTTGGTTCTGGGCGCGCGCTGCCAAGCCAGCGCTTTCTGCCGGGCCCACACTATTTGTCTGCGTTCGCCACAGACTGGTGTGGTTGGCTTGCGCGCCGCTTCGTTGTCATGGCGCGTTCTGTTAGCGCGATCTGATATCGCGAGTGTTCGGGCTAGCCGTGAGGAATCCCGAGTGTGTGTTTAGTGTTATTTGGCAGGTTGGTAATGGTGCTCATACCTAAACAGGAGAAGTGAAAGTTAGGTGGTTGTGGTTGTTGTTGTTGTTGTTGTTGTTGTTGTTGTTGTTGTTGTTGTTGTTGTTGTTGTTGTTGTTGTTGTTGTTGAGACTCCTCAATGAATAGCAGACATGGAAGGTAAAGTTGCATAAAAATGAATTTTATAATTGCTGCTGGTAGAGGTAGCGTGAGGTAAGTTTGTAACTAGGAGAATGCTGTTTGGCAGTTGTCGCTCGATTTTTGCCGTGTGCGGTCGTGTTGTCTGCAGCTCACGAAAAATATGAGATAAAAGTTGTGAAGATAGAATGTAACGCCTGCTGGTTTCAGCTATGCCGAAGATTAACTTTTTTAAAATATAATTTAGGAGTTTTAATAATTCGAAGGTCGAATCAAGGTTGGCACCGGCTCAAGGTGACCATTGTCACCCTCCCGGAACACATCCGCGGAATAGTGTACCTTACTTAAAAGTTTAACAAAGGGGCTTAATTTTTTTTGTAATCGAGCTACAAGCTAGGCCTACAGTAAATATGTGAAAGATCGCCTGGCTTTGTTGTGTAAGTTGTGATCTGTTTTTTTTTTTTCCAGAAGTAATAATAATAATAAAAAGACTACTTTAAAAGACTGTTTTATTGTAAATTCAATTAAATACCAACTTTTATCTTAAGGAAATAATTCATCCTCAATGTTGACAACAAGACAAACTTAAAAACATAACTTCAAAGTCATAGTATAAAAACATCATAGACTTTCCGCTGATTACAGTGTTTTGCCTAGCCGGGCCAATCTGGAATGTAATATTCTCATTCCCCCTCCTGTCATTATATGTAATCATCTTAGCCTCATGTTTTGTGCTGAGCATGTCAACACCCCTTTTATCCTTCCAGCAAAGCACCATTATGTTTCCTTTCCTGCAAAAAATTAGCTCCCCTCTTTGTAATGCTGGAGTACAAAGTGCAAGAGGCATAACAAGCCTTTTTTTTTAAATAGTTCCAACCAGTCCTGTCTGTACATTTCCCAGCTGCACAGCTAGGGAAAGGCTCCTGTGATGCCGGTCAGTAGAGAGAGTGTGACCTATTCCTGACAAGTCATCAGTAGCTACACTGTCTTTGCCACAAAACACCTGTCTGAGTAAGATAGCAAGTACACCTTTATTCTATAAGACTAGGTTTTTGTGGCATGTATTGCTTGAAGTATAGCCTGCCTCTGTCAAGCACACATTCCTTCATATATTGTCATGTCTTCTGCAACTTGGAATGATGTCCTATATTTCTAACGCAATAGTTCAAGCAAACATCCAAAAAAGGCCATTTTGTTAGTCACTTGAAAATAAAATAAATTGAATAATTTACAAACTTGATTACTAACTGCTACATGAAGGTAAACTATAATTTGTTTAACTAGAGTCAGACAGACTCACAACCTCATTTTTTGACAAAAATTTCAAATTTATCTTGATTAATTTTGAAAATAATTAAAATATTTTGCAAAAAAAAAAAAAAAAAAAAAAAAATCCAGCCTCCACCAACCCCATGGCTGGTGTGGTTCTCTCTTCACTTCCTCTATTGTTTGAAAATTCAAACAGATCCTTACATACACCATTTTATAGTGTGTTTGACAATGCAATTAAAAAAAAAACAAAACATTTTCACAGTCTGGGTGATGGCAGAGTGGAGTATGACATTTCCCCCTCATATTATTATCACTAGGGAATTTCCATGACTTTTCAGGATTTCAAGTAAATTCCCTTATATTCTCTGAAAAATTATAACTTTTTTGACTTTTCCCTGATTCCCCTAACTATCTAAAATGTGCACAATCTGCATGCCCTGCCAATCTGTAAATTAAAATGTAAAGTAAAGACTCACTGTTCAGAGTTCTGTTTCTTCTGCACATAGAACTCTCCAGGCGAGACCAAGCTCAGCTCCACCTCACAGACGTCAGCGGGCAACGACTCCCACACCGGCACCGCCGACTGCTCGGACACTCCACTGTCCAGAGAGCTGTCTCGCTTTGCCGGTGCATTGGGCCCTGCCTCAACAACTCCACTTGGTCGCTGGCAGTCTCTGGGTTTCTTCACAGGCTCCTGGTGTGTCTGACTGTCCGCCGATTGCTCCGACACTCCTCTGTCCGGAGAGCCGTCTCGCTTCGGCGGTGTTTCGGCAACTCCACTTGGTCGCTGGCAGTCTTTGGGTTCCTTCAGCGTATCCTGGTGTGCTCGTCTGTCTAGCGACTGCTCACAGACTGAGCTCCCGTCATCATCTTCTGTTGCAGTGTGTGGCATAGCTGTCAGATCAAACACTAGCACATGAATGACGCAAAGTAATATGAAATACCTAATATAAGTACAGATGTTGCAACATGCTACAGCAAATACTGTAACAATTCAACTTACAACCATTATCTTTAGTTATGAACATGGTCTACTTATTTAACTATTGAAAGAAAATGTGTAAACAACAATGAGACAAACTTGAAATAAATTGCCATTAACTAGGTGTTAAATATATATTATAGTATATTTTATAAAAGAAACCAAGGTTGAACCACATTTTGATTAGATATTCAAAGACAGGAAGATAAATGATGTATCACTTTCGTGTTGCTATGTTTGAGATTTTTGCCAAAAAACATCAATATTATCGATTGATGCTGTAATACAAGAAACGTAAGCTTGAACCATTATTATTATTTTTTTGAAATTTCTTTGCTGTGTTACAAATCTCTGAAGTACCACGAACCTTACATTATAAAATGTCATCTTTTCAGGTGTTTTTAAACATAAATATATGTTTTCCGGGGAAGTGTGTATGTAAAATAAAACATACTTAAAGAAAAATTCATAGTTAGCTTGAATGTAAAAACATTGCTTCCTTGCATATTTGCAAACTAAAAGTACATTATTTAATGCTCACTGTACATGTCAAATATGCATCAAGTTTTAAGAAACTACAGACCAGTCTCATCCTGTTGAGATCAATGAACTGGACTTTCGAGCCAAGTCGAGCCGAAGCTATTTGCTTGTCTCGGCTAGAATTTTGAGTCTCAGTCCACACATAGGTAATATATAATAATCACGAAAAATTTAAGTAAATTATACATATGTACTTAAAGGATGGTAGCAGTTGACATTCACTGGAAACAAAAAAAAAAAAACACTATTGCTGTGTGCTTTCCTCCTTCTTAGAGGACCAACACACAATCTGTACACCCAGCATAAAGCATCACAAATATCCTCAATTATTTTACCAATTTTATATAACACCATTTTAAAGAAAATATCTCTGATGGGGGCCAGGTCAAAAACCAAAGCTGAAAGTATCAAACAAAAGCTATGCATTTGGATTGGGCCAACTATACAAAGAAAACCACTGCTAAACAATTTCCATCTACTGTTTATTTTATAAGCACAATTGTAAAAGTACAAATTCTTGTACTCAAAACCATCAAGCTGTGAATAGGACACTTGATTAATAGCATTCCCTAAAAAGACTATATACTGATAAAATATTATAAAAATACTATATATTTCGGTACGCATTTTAAAGATGTTACAAAAAATTGCAAATTAACTGGCATCAGGATTTAAAAATAATTTTATATATACCAAAATGGATTCATAGCAACTTAACTAACAAGCGATTAAAATAAATCATTATAAGCCAATATTTATAGTTACTATAAAAAATTAGAAAAGTTTAAAGAATAAGTTTTTATAAGTTATTTTATCAAAACTCAAGATCATAGTTTATTCTTTATGAGGCCCCTTTAAAATTACTCATTTAACAGATGATTTCGCTGATTAACACATGATCGTCTCATGGTGTGAAAAAGCCTAATTATTTGCTGACGACTTGTTCTGGTAGTATGCACGAAAAGTATTCAAACCAACGATCTTTCTTTCCAAAGTCTACAGTGACCTAATTCCAGAGCTAACTTAATGCCCATGCAAACACAAACACCGGCCGAGTCCTGCATACAATATCGTACCAAAATGTACTTACAAATCCCTGCGTCACAGTTTGCGACAAGCATTCGCAAACCAGGCCAAGATCTTTATCGTCAATAGCAAGTGTTTTTAAAAACACACAGCCAAAATTCTTGTCCTACAGACACAGCCTTCGGGCTCTCTGGCCTACATCTCATTCACAAACATTCTCACGAACTGCTAGTCCGACATCTGCCATGGTCGATTAGCAAGTATCTTAGCTGAGCGCTTGCCTGTCTATTCGCAAGCTCACCCCCTCCACTTACTGACATCACAAGCCATGCACTCGAGATGTTCTTGCACGCATACGGACACCGCTACACTGCGTGATTAGTGCGAGTGATCGATGTGCTCGCCGCCGTACTTCATCAATCTTGTACGTCCGGACTCCCAACTTCACTTAGCACTGGCCATCTTACATAGCGCAGAAGTTCACCAAAACATTTTTATCTCTTTCCACAGCGAACACCGCTGCCTACTTATGCCAGTGAAGTTCCCTAGCAAAGTTCCGACTGCATATAAAATATATTACTGAGTGTCTTTAAACCTACAAATACACTAAACATAAAAATTATACAAAAGTATACTACAAACATTAGTAAAATATAAAATACAATAATAAATTAAAAAAGTTAAATTTAACAACAAAGTCTTTTTCCTTATTCAAGCCAGGGGACTAGCCACATTGCAAAGATGCACAGCTGCAACATTTCTGTACTTGACGTCATCGCTTTATGAAGCCATTCTGTAAGTCATCAGTCTTTGTTGAATATGAGAGATGCTTGGTGCTTAGATATTAAAAAGAAACATAACATATTGATGCAAGGAAGTTAGAGTATGAACTATTAAATATAAATGAAGGGTGAAAAAGTATCAAACTTAATTTAAGTCTGAGCTTGGAAGCAGTCTGGATTTGTTGGTTAACTAATGGATTAGTTTTTAATGTCTTAATAATGAGCCATTGTTGAAAGATATAAGAGCCATTACCACATTTCAGTGGAGAAGGCAAAATAGCTGCCCTGGATAAGAATGTTTGGTTGGTCAGTACACAAGGTTAGTAGAGAGAGGTTGCCTTGATCGCTTGCGCATCGTTCTGCGCATCGCGTCACTTGCAGCCCCGGCTCGGCTTGCCAGCCCGTCCGCTCCTATCAGTTACTTAGTTTACAAGCACATCTGCTCGTAATAACGTGTCAAACTACAGCGTAATGCTGGGAGAGTTATTGTTGTGAGGAGTTTAAAATTGAGAGTGCGTGTGTTATAACATGTTAGTGTTGCTTATATCATAAGTGCACAGGTGCTTCGTTAATTATAACTAGCAGGCAAAATGTTAAGAACACGAATTTAAAGTGAATTTTATTTGTTAGGCTAAACGCTATTAAAAAGTTGTATTTAAACATTACAATGCCAGGTAAGCGGTGTACAGTGGCTGTGTGTACAAATAGCTTGGTAAAAACAAAATCTTTACCTGAAACAAATCATATAAAATATCATCGATTCCCACATGATGATCATCTGTTGAAAGTGTGAGTTCAGAAATGCCGACGTGATGGTGAGAGGAATCAAAAAACCACTTACATATGTTCAGACCACTTTACAGATGATGATTACGAGCCCGACTTGAAGCTGAGTTGTTAAATACATGCGCTAAAAGACGTCTTAAACCAAATGCTGTACCTTCATTAAAACTTGGAATTACAACACCTGTAGAAACATTGGAAAGTCGTGTGCGCCGAGAAGACCGAGTTAAATGCAGGGGGAAAAAAAATGTTATGTAAATTAATTGTAGATTCAAATGAAAATGTAAGTGAGGAAGAAACATGTTCTTGTAGTCAGTTAAAGCATTCAAAGTCTTGGTCTAACAATGACTCGGTTGAAATGCTTAGGAAGGAAATCCAAATTCTTAAAGAAAATTTGTTTCTTGCCGAAAGAAAGTCAGTTTTAAATTTGGAAGTCATGAAAAATTTAAAAAAAAAAAAAAAAAAAAGTAAATCTTAAAAACAAACAAAAAAAAACGTTCTTCGTTAGAGTTCCATATGCGGAATATTCTTTCATAATGTTTTTTTTTTTCCTTTTCAAAAAATCAAATTGACTTATTACTTTCGTTGAAAAAAAGTGTAAACTGGACCAATGATGAAATAGCTCTCGCTTTCACTTTGTGTTATTTCAGTAAGCGATGTTATTTATTTTTAAAACAGAAACTTAACTTCCCATTGCCTGGACTTTTAACTCTTCATCGATGGGCATCTTCATTTGACATGAAAAAAGGTATCCTAGTAAAACATGTTTGAATTTTTGAATGTAGCACGTTCTTCGTTGCTAGACTTCGGACGCATTGTTGTTCTTTGACGAAGTAAAAGTGAAGAAAACGCTCGAGTATGATGCAAAAGAGGATGAAACGATTGCACGAAAAACTGCTCTATTCATGTTAGAAATTTATTTTTAAATCTAACTTCAGTTTATTTATATTGCAAACATTCCCAATACGTTTTAATGAGCTATGGCTACTTTTATTAAACACTAAGAAATTGATATGCAATTATTTTAAATATTATAATCTTGCTGAGAAATAAATAGAAATAAACCATTTTGTTTACTAGTTACATATTAGTTATATTATTTTTTAAAAGTTCATGGATTCATCATTGATATTTTGAAAATTTTTACTGTCACTGAAAAAATATGTTGAATTAATAATTCATCCTTGTTTTCAGTCACAGCATGTTGTCATTTGAAAAACATATCAAAGCGATTATAATTAAAAGTAATCTACAAAGCATAAATGAAATACTATAAGTATTGCGTATCAGACATGTGAAACGAGCCGAGCTGATAAGAGAAAGCCGTCAGTCAGCAGGTGTAGTATTACGGCTGGGAACGGCGGGGCTGCAGATGATGTCAGAGCGGAGTGTCGGGCTGTCTACATTGTTCTTATGGGATCGAGACAACCTCTCTTTACTAACCTTGGGTCAGCCTACTGTTTGATCAGCATTGGGAGTCAGTTTTTGGCTTACTTGATGTAGAGGTCGGGTGGTCACTGAAACCCTTCCTGGAAGGTTTGGAGATTGTGGAGCACATTTTAAGTGAATGGTGAGGATGGAACGAGCCTGTATCCCAGAATAAAGAATGCTTCAGAACTCATCAAGGTCTTCATGGTCTGACACTCTCAGAAGGGTGCCGAATTTATTACTGATGGTGCCTGTAATAACTTGGTTTATTTGTTGGGGACAAAGAACTTTGTGTACCCCCTGCTCAGCACACTGATGGTACATGGTTCACTTCTCCATACTTTCCATGCAGCTAACCACACAAAAAGACTATATGGTAGTATTTAAATTTTTATTTGGACTTGTCTTGCCATCTTGCAATTTCCAATATTTTGATACCGCTTGCAATAAAGCTTCCGTGTTAAATTTCTTGATTTGACATAGCATAGCACTTAACTTTGGCTACTTGTTGAAGACAATACTTGTAAACTGGTGAGATTATCAGTTTATCATGATAGTTTTAGTTGCCTGTGTGAAATAACACGTTATTTCCTCACGGTGCCTACAGTTAATAAATATGTGGTTGGAACAAGATATAAGGAGGTTTAGGAAATATAAGTTATGCCTTGACATGCAAAAAATTGGGATAAATAGTTAAAAATTATAATTAAAAAAGATGGAGAAATCCAAGACTGCGGGGCCTAATACCCTTAACACGTTGTCAACAGCAAGGTCAAGTAAGACAGATAAACTCAACAATCCAGTTCCAGGAAGTTTAGGAAGTAATTGGCCAGGCCTATTGCAAGAAACCCTCAGAGTTTTTATTTGCCTGAAAATGTTTGGGGAGACATGGAAAACTGAAATCAAAATGGCTAGATCTGGATTGGAACCCAGGTGTTCTGGAATGCAACTGCTCCACATCGCTCCATAATACATCGTAACAATTATGTCAC
The DNA here is from genome assembly GCF_032445375.1 of Bacillus rossius redtenbacheri. NCBI lineage: Eukaryota > Metazoa > Arthropoda > Insecta > Phasmatodea > Bacillidae > Bacillus > Bacillus rossius. Next base: position 237,143,531 of record NC_086330.1, on the reverse strand, counting down.
ATGAAAAGGGAGCTGTTAGAGTATGGACATTGGAGGTTGTGGCAGTTTTGGAGCATAGAGGTTTGGATATTGCTTCAAATAGTGAGTAAGGAGTCAGATTAACCACATGGACCTTGAAATGTGACTGGATGATCTTCAATGAGTTGAATGTGCTGACATCTCCACAGAAGTGAAAAAGGCACACCTCTTACTTCAAAGAAAGGGAGGTAAGGGGTGTGACAATGCCTACAAGAGGATGGTCAGTAGAGGTACTAACAGGACATGCTGGGGCACTTGCATGGATGGGTTTTACACCCAGCTTCATATCAGACTGCAAACATGAATTCAAGGATTTCATATGCTGTGCATTATAAGGAAAAATTAAAGTGTTACCTTTGAAGATTTCTGCTTCCTCGCACAACTTGTAGAGTTTGTCAACATGACCCGGGTTTGGAACTGCGAAGCCACCTTGAACCAACTCTTTCTTCAGTGACGAGACAAATATGTCTGTCTTGATGTCTGCTAAATTCTGGCGACCCATCAAAGGGCTCAGCCACATAGTTCGTCCCAAGGAAAGGACAACCTATATGGATCACAATCACAGTACATGCACTCACTTATTGTCCCATGACTTGAATACTTATATTACCTTTTTTTACAATACCAGATCCTTAGATTACAAGTTAGCAGATAATTTTATTAGTATTCTAAAATTATAGGCATAAAAAGTTAAAAAACATTGCATTGTTAGCTGTTCCAAAACAAAACTGGTCAACAAAATCTCATTTAGGACATTAAATGAAATAACACGGTAGAGTGAAAGTGGTGAGTATAATAAATGTTTGTAGCACTTAGACTAGGTGACTATTTTTTTAGCATCTTATATGAATAGCAACAATATTCAAAATTGATACATTTTTGTGATGTATGAAAATTAATTGGAAAAACCAAGACACTTGTCAAACTGAACCAAATTTATTGCCACAATCCAAAGAAAAATACATTTGATAAATATCATACCACATAAAAACTTAGTAAAATTAAAAATATTTTATGAAATACTAACGAAAATCATAACTAAACAATTGTATTTCAGTTTAGTTAATATTTTATAATGTCCTACTTGTATCACACAAAAACCATGAATTTATCAGCTGGCAAAAACTATACAATCCAGGAAAGTATTTTCAAATGATAATAATACACACTGTTCCTGAGTATATTTAGAAACTCTACTACAAGTGTGCATTAGCAAATACAACGTTGCCATGAATAAGTATTTAACCATTGCAGATACAGTGAAACTTTGTTAAAATGTTTTTCAAGATATTGTCTAACTTTAGTTTCGTAATAGTTTACATAATTTAATTGACAAATCGTAATATTTACTTAAGTGAACTAGGGTCTAAGTAAAAAAAAAGAAACCTTAGATTTACTGTTAACCAGTTAGTTTTAATTGCATTTTCATTAAATAAGAACTGTAAAAAACATAGAATATAAATATTATTAACTCTTATGTCATTTCATCTCATGGAACCCCGGGGTTCAATTAACGTTATGATTTCTAGCTTTTCTTTTAATGAAAACATTTTGCTCTTAGTCTAGCTTAATGCCCCAGTGTTGGAATGTAAATGGGATGCCAATACACCAAGAGCAAGAACAGAATGGCAAGCATTTACAGTCAAATGCTCTTCTGACAGGACATGTGTGTTAAGCATTGTGAATAATCAAAATTTTAATGGAGAAAAAAAAATCTTTATGTTAGTTTAGCTACATAATGCTGCAGCCACATGTAATGATTTTGTTAGATGAATTTTTATTCACAAACAGCAAATGAAAAATGAACTTTGTTCAATTTATGAGGCAAATTCATATCAACTTACTGCAAACGTTCAAAATGAACGCGATATTCCTATCAGCTGAATGGAGAGCAACAGAAATGATATAGAAAACCTTATTTTTTCCCACTGTTCCCAGATTAATTATGTTACTGGGCTTCTTCCATTACTAGTGTGCATGACTGGTGTCAATGCCCATGCTAAAAGAAAACTCTCTTTATAACGTGCCTGTAACAGCCACACAGAATATATAGTGGTGATCAAGTGATGAAATGTAATTTAGTGTGTTGAGTGTAATGTATTCAAAACTAATTACAATATTGCATAATGAACACACAAAACACAGTAAATAAGAATCACATTTAATATTATTATGAACTAGCTAATGCCCGGCATGTGTTGCAATGCCTCTTTAATCAAGTTTGTAATTTTTTTGAAGTTGACACACACATACAAAGCATCTCTCTCTATCTATATCTTTCTTTATCTCTCTGTATTTCTATATATCTCTTAATATCTATATATCTCATTCTATTCATCACTTCATCCCTCTCAATCGACCTCTATATCTCAATATATTGGTCGATGTCTGTATAAATATAGCTGTATAATTTTCTATACCTCTAACCCTTTATTTTTATTTTTCTATACATTTTATTCCTCTATGCATATAGTATTTATTTTAATCTATACATCTACACATCACTCTCTTTATATCTCTATCCATATACCTCTACTGTACATCTATCTATACATCTCTGTCTTTCTATCTTTCTATTTCTCTCAAACTTTATATCTATCTCTCTTCTTTTATATATATATATATGTATATATATATGTATATATATATATATATATATATCTTGACTTACATGCCACCATTATTGTTCAGACCATAGAAAAGAGAAACTGACATAAAATACTTACTGGTAATTATCTAATTCTACTCGCGCACCACATTAGTTTTTGTTTTACAGGTTGGTTTTATCGAAATCTCACCTAAACAGTGACCTTCCTCGTGTTTTAAACATGGAGGTAGCTGGTGTATGCAATCTTTGACATGTTAATACTTGAAATCAAAATCTAACTCCACCCTCCCCCTCCCACAATTTCCTTCTGCATAGAAAAACAATTTTTGGCTAAGATGAAGTTTAACCCTTATTTCTTGCAGAGGTTTGGTATTATGTTTGTTCATCAATACTCATTACATAATGGCATCTTTAAGATTTTCCTGGCAAGTGCCTTTCAAACTATTAAACAAATTTACAGCATATTAGACACTATACAGCTACGATCTGTTTTGCAACCCAATTGCTAACTAGTGGATTTCAAATTCAGAACAGACAACCACTCCATAGACCAATTAAACCTCTCCATGGTTTCAAAGATCAAGTGAGCAAAATTTCATACAGATTGGATGAACGATGAGTTTTCAATGCAATGGTGAAATTTTATCAAGAAAAATTAAATTCTGCTTTGCACCTAGACAGTGACATTCCCCTTGTTTCGAAGGTCAAACGTGCAAAATTGCAACTCCATTGAATGAACAATGCGTGAGCCCATAGAATACGAACAAACATACATACGTTAATTTTCATATTTTATATTTACTTTGACAGTTCAAGAGGATAAGCACAAATAGTTTGACATGGCCGTGGCCTAACTGTCCTTATGCTAAGCGGGGCTTCGCGTTGATACATCTACTGAGATTAATTTCTGGGTGCCACCGTGCAAGGGGCATGGACCCGGGAGAGACTCTTTTTCAGGGCCGTGACGTCGCCCATGTGAGGCGTGATTTTAACCCCACTAAAGCCAATCCTAGTACTCGCCACTGGTCCACCCTCAGCGTCTGGTACGCTATTCACCTATGCAGTGGGCTCTTACGGCGTCCCACACGCCATCACACTTAGGATGTTGAAGTAAACAAATACAAATAAAATTGTATGCCTGGTTTATTAGCTGCTACTTCGCCTACACCTTTGATTATATCATGCCTGCGGCACGAATCGGTTCACGTGGTGCCCAAACCACGTGGTCACACTCTACAATTAGGTAATTAGCATAAAAAGGACCATAGTGGTCACTCATACAATTATTTAAACAGTCCTGCCGACTGAGAGAAGCCCCGAGGAATTACAGGAATTACGTACGAAAGATTTAAGATGATTAAGATTTAACAGAATTAGTTAGCAGTGAAGGCAAATGGTGAGGTCCCCGGGGTGCTGATGCGTCTGCTCTCGGTCGGTGCTGGCAAAGTGAGCTCAGGGCTCTGCTAGACTAACATGGTGTCTTCGCGCTGAACCAATTACCGTTATACCTATTTACGATTACGTGCCACAGGAAGCTACAGGTAAAACATGAAACACTCTTAATAATTAAATTACACCTAATGCATTATAAAAACTACTAACTAAAATTACAACAATTTATTATTAATGATAACCAGTCCGGCTTAAGCGGACTTCGGTTCGCCTCGTGCATGTTCGGTACGTCTTTTCGTTGCTTATGCCTTAACTAATTATTAATTACTTAAAGTACATAAAACACTCCCGGACGATCTTCCATCACATGCCACTTGGGGAAAAATAAGCAAAAAAGAATTACAATGTTTATCTCTAGTTAAAGGGGTGTGGTGCACTGCTGCTACAGCGCCCTCTTGACGTCCGTGGCACGATATTCAAACACAACCACCCGACTACGTACTCAAGACGGAGCGGCTGCCAGTACGGGAAGTGGGACGGGGGGTGAGGGGAAAGGTGGTGGAGGCTGACCAGGCTTCTGGGGCCCGGTTGACGTCAAGTTTGTTACAATATTAAAAAATATTCAGTTCCAATATAGATACATTTAAATCAATTTCTGCAAATAATTAAAGTTTAAATTCATGTAAAATATAGTACTTAATTGAATACATGGTACTATTTCCAGATTCTAGGTTATATGTATGAACACTCGAAAACACTTTCAATACAATAAAGTGCTGCAAAATACTCAGGTTTCGGTACAGCTTTGAAATCTTTGTCAACAGGACCCCTAGGTGGACAGCAAATTTTCCAGGAATTATTAGCTATAGCGATATGGCATGAACTAAAGCTACTATTGTAGATGTCAGGAACTCAGCAACACCAGCTTCCCCAAGTTGCTGAAAACTGTTAGTAATTTGGGTCAATCTAGAGACCTGCGAGTACTGGAATTTCGAGTTCGAGTCAAGTTTTTAATTATTGCTCGGACTCGGCACGGCCGTTCACGACTCACGAGTCGAGTTTGAGTTTAATGATGTCTTTTCATACTTTTTAGGTTAGGCATAAGTATAAAAATATTTAAAATTACGTGTTAACTAACCTTGTTTGCGCATGTAAATAAAAGAAACCCATTAGTTGAAGTTTGAGCAGAATGGAGAATAATGTGTAATGATTTATTTGTTCTGTTTCAAGTACAATTTTGTTACATGCAATCACGTCATAATACTACACTTTAAATTCGCCCAATGATTCAATCTACAACTGGAATGTCCACTTTTTTAAATATTTCAAAACTGTTGAACCACTTTAAGCATAAATTTGGCGATACAAAATCTGCCCAGTATTCAGCGCTATTTGGCACTTGGCACCATTCGTGTTAACTGTTTGGTTACGTTGATGACAGCATAGAAGGCGCGCACGTAGTTGAATTTCGATATAGATAGCTCGCCGATTAGTACATCGGTAAATACAGTATGTTGGTCACGCTGGTTTCTGACCATAGCACGTATAGTTTACAAAGTTTGGAACCCAGTTCAACAGCATAAAATACGTTAGTTTTTTTGTTTTATGGGTTCTTAATTTCTTATGTAATGAGCAGTTTGCAAGCAGTGGAACCACTGCCAGGTGGGTCTTCAAAGACTGTCGTTTGGAGTTTTTATGGACAGTTTAAATGCCACGTGAAAACATTGTGGAAAGAATTTGAAGACACCATCATCAACCAGTGCTTTAAATCGTCATCTCAGTTTGCCCTAAACCGAATTAGCTTTGTACAAAAAGTTGAGTCACAAAAAAGAAAAATAACGAAGTGAACAAAATCAACAAAATCGAGGTGTTAAGAGGAAACCAGGAAGTGAACTGAAGCAGTTGACTTTAGGTGATTCCTTTTCTAAGCAATTAGTTTTCCCGAAGGATCACCCTCGTGCACAAGAAATTACAAAAAGTGTAGGGAAAATGATTGCTATGGACTTGCAACCCTACTCAATTGTCCAAGATCGAGGGTTTACGAAACTGTGCTCAGTACTGGAACCTAAGTACCAGCTACCACATGCCTCGACAATTTCGAGGTCGATAATACCTGCCTTGTATAACGAGGAGATAAGCAGTTTGCAAACTGAACTTTCTAATGACAAACAGTGTGGCTTACATTCAATTTCTTTCACCACTGACATGTGGTCATCTCGAGCTGGTGATGGGTATATTTACCTCACTTGTCACTACATATCAGAGTCATTTGAAATGAAGAAACATATTTAGGATATATCACACTTCCCAGGCAGCCACACAGGAAGTGCAATCAAGGAGAAACTTACACTACTTCTGGAGACATGGGGACTCGACAATTTGTGTGTTCCTTTGTATGTAGTGTCCGACAATGCTCGAAACATTATTAATGCTCTATCAACTGGACAGTTTAACCACATCTTTTGTTTCACACATACCCTCCAACTGGCCATTCAAGATGCTAAGAAAGGACTAGGTGTGGTGGAACTCTTAGTATCAGCTCGTGACATTGTGTCATATTACAACCACAGCAATGCTGCAAGAGAGCGACTGCATAGCAAACAAAGGAAAATGGGGTTCCCAGAACATACCCTTCTTAAGATGGTTGATAAAAAGTGGAATAAAGAGTTTATAATGCTGTTAAGACTGTTAGAACAGAAAGAACCTGTAATGGCAGATCTGATACAACATGGAAGAGATGGTTTGTCTGCCAAACAGTGGAAAATGTTTGCTGGTATCGTAACAGTACTACAGCCTATAAACCATGCTACCAATGAAATGTGTGTTGATAAACAACCTACAATGTCTCTGAGAATTCCAGTCCTGCATGGAATATTGAATGTAATCAACAAGCATATTGCAGCAGGAGAAAGTGGGGAAGGCCTTATGTTTGCCAAACAGCTGAAAAACAGTATCATGTCAAGATTTCCAGACTACAAACGCTGTAAGCTGTCTAGAAATGCTATGCTGCTAGACCCTAGGTTTAAGTCTGTGTTGCTCGAGAGCCATGAAGTTACTCTTGGACTGCATGAGATTTCAAAAGAAATTCAAGAATTGAATAATACTAGTTCTGCTCGTACAAATGCAGTCCGTCAGTGAACAGCAGCCTAGTTCTTCATCTACCATTGACAAAGACAACCACAATCTTTGGTCTGCACTTGACACGATGAAGCACATACATTCATCCGCTTCAGCAGGTACAAAATGTGCAATAAAAGTCCTATACATTTAGTCACACTATCTTTTTTTTAAATATTGTTCACGTAAAATTCAATGAATTGCAAAAAAAAAAAAAAAAAACTCAAGATACTTTTCTTATTTAAAATTACCTTTTGTCAAAATTTAACCCATATTTCATACCACTTTATGTATAGCAGCATAAATCCAAAATAACTAAAATAAGAGATATATTTTGTTACTTTTACAGGGACACTTTATGATGAAGCACAACATCAGCTTAAAAACTTTATTTCTGAACCAGTAACTGACCGAACTGACAATGTCTGTCAATGGTGGCACAGCAACCAGCAAAGATTTCATTTATTGAAAGGTGTAGCAAAGCATTATCTGGCTATACCTGCCACACAAGTGGCCAGTGAAAGACTGTTTTCATGTGCTGGAAACAGTGTATCCACATGCCGAGAAAACCTTGCTCCAGAGCACATTGAACAGCTGGTGTTTCTCCATGAAAGACTTTTACAAAAATATTGATTATGATCATTCCTATAGTAAAATCTTGCTGTCTTTTCTTTTTTTTTTAAATATTGAGTTATGTTCAGGCTTAGGCATGTATATTAAAATATATACAGTATAACTATTCTAAAAAAAAGGTGATTAAATTATTTATTGTATGGCTACAAAAATTTCCTGGAACTGTGGAAATCCTTAATATACCCTGCAGCTAGGTGACTGGTAGGAATGTTGACAGATACTTTTCCACTTATGCTATGGTTTTGAATAAAATTTTGTCGGTGTCGGTGATTAAAACATGCCGATATACTTTTTTTTGGTTAACACGTAAATTTTAATAATACTCTGCATTTTCAAAAGAAACAAAATTATTAAAGAACATAAAAATATACATGACAGTTATATATAAATAATGGATAATTATGGATTTTACTACTCGACTCGACTCGAATAACTCGAACTCGAACCATTTCTTGAATACTCGCTCGAACTCGACTCAACCTAAAAAGACTATACTCGCATGACTCTTGTTCAATCTCACCCAAAAATGATACTTGAAAATCAGGGTGTATTACGTTATTGGCAACAGGGACGAAACTTCCAGGCTGGAATCTCGTACACGCCCGACGCGGAAGTTCACTGCTGCTTCTGCACTACAATCAGCAGACACTACAATCAGCAGACGTCCTGAGATTTAACTTTTATGGAAGACTAATAACTAATCTGCGGTCGTCGTTAGGTCTTCTTGACTCCTGGGCTGGGTACCATGGGAATCTGGACCGGCAAGTGACTTTCTACTACGCTTGCTTGAACTGCATTCTTACCAGAAACTTCCAATTCAACTGAGTAAGGCACCAAAGAGAAACAGTTCTAGGAGAAATATTGGATAAAATAATTTCTACCTGCCGAACTGTGCTCAGATGTAAATTCACGAAGAATGTGTGCTTAGTGCAGACTCAGCACAAAATGGAATGATTCAAATTATAAAAATAAATATAAAGAACAAACTAGGAGAAGTAAGGTATAACCAACACTTTTAATGAAGGGTAGCACACTATAACAATTAGATAACTTTAGTAGAAACATTACAATAATTAAAATTAATATTTTAAAACAAATATATACAAAACAACCAAAATCAACAACATGTAAAATTTCTGAATGGTTACACTAGCTATCAGTTGTGCACCAGTGCAACAGTTAGTCTAGTATTATATTTCGGGACATCTGTTCAATTATGTTACATTCTCAGGCGATTGTAATTCCAGCTTTAGTTGAAGCCATATTCCCAGTAAATAAATATCATGAGATAAGACCATAAAGTGTAATAATCAAAAATTAACAACAATAAACATAACCCACAAGACTGAAAAAATGTATAGTACTGATAACTGTCTCAGTGCAATCAGACCTTGCAAAATGAAACTTCACAAGACTGTGAGCTGTCAAACACAGATTACTCACAAGACAGAGTGCAAGCATGTTGCATGCAATATGCAGACCTGCCAACATTCTAATTTAAAAAATCATGAGGTCCTCGATAAAAATTTTCAGGCCCATAAATACAGGTTAGATATAAAAAACAACAAATGAAAATCTTTAAATTTAAGTGACATACCTGTACATATGTTACATGGTCTCTGCTTCAAAATTTATTTCAACAAATTATAGGTTGCAGATTTAATTTAGTTGAACATAATTTAGCGCTGTCGTGTAGTGATCATGCAGGGCCGCAACTAAAAATGATGTAAAATAACATTCTGCTCGTGTAACATTATTATCACTGTTCACAGCAAAATTAATTTTTTTTATTGGAAGCAATACACTTCACGTGTTAGTTGTATTTTTTTGTAGTGACATGTTTCACAATGTCTCCTCTTCCACTATGCGAGATAGAAAAATCAGCACGGCACACGCTAAAAAATGCAAAATTGCTTCCTTTACAAGACTCGAGTATTGATGGCAACTCGTTACTGTAAGCTTTCGTAAAACTTGTTTTGTAACTTTTACAAACAAAATCTTGGGGCCCCAAAAAATCGTGAGGAAACACTATTTAGGCGTGAGGGCGTGAGATGGACCTTAAAATCGTGAGCCTCACTCCAAAATCGTGAGAGTTGGCAGGTCTGAATATGCTTTGTTAATTAAATAAAGAAATGGTAATTTCTTAATGAATGATGCATTTAAATTATTAAAAAAATAATTTCAGATATGAAATTAGTTTTAAGGGAACTAATATCATGAGATATAAGAACACACTTCATTTGGACAAAATGGCATGATCAAAACATCTGATGGTTACAATGAGAAATTGTACAGTATGGAAATGTAAACTACTCACTTTTTTGTAATACTCTACTAAATGAGATTTACAGTAGTTTCATCAGATTACTGTGACAATCTTCAAAGTGCAATATTTTAAACATATAGTGTTCGGTATGCCTGTGTGAATATCAGTTTTTTAGTTCGAATACGAATGTGAATAACAAATTATTCGCGAACATGAATATCATATTTGAATAGTAAGAATGATTATAAAAACCCCACTAAAATTTTTTTGCCACAACATTGAACAACTTCTGGAAAATTAGACAAATAATACTTAAGTGAAATGTTTGTTGGTTAAGTCAGCTACAATAAATATATGGAAAGTGTTTGTTAAAATATATAATTATTAAATAAAAAAATTGTATTTTAAATTATGCAGTTAACCTATTGACGTCGCCTCATGTGGTCCTTCCAGTAGCCCACACCGTTGTTGCACATTGCCACCTCTTTGACCTGAGGGCACCACCAGTGTGCGTGTGTGGCAAAGTGTAAATATAGCCCAGGAGTTTTAGGTTAATATATAAAGAAAGTTCGAAAAAAATAAAGTAAATCTGAAAATTTGGTCATTGATACTAAACACCTTGATGAACAACATACTGAAATTCCCCTATTTTCCCATGTTGGCGTCATAATTTTTTTCGTGCAATAATGTCGTAAGTGCCCCTAAATGACACAAGGACGCAAATGTACATCCGAAAACTATTTGCATCAACTGACATCCACAGGGATCGATTCAAATTAACCACTGGACTACACCAATGTTATATATAATCAGACACAGTAAAAAAATATACTTGTAGTAAAAATATTATAGATCGAACATTGACAATCCTCCGAAAATCATGGAATTTATGAAAAAAACTATCCATAGGTTAAAAAGTACAGCAAATAAAAAAAAAATAAGCTGCACAAAATCAATTCCTTAAGATTTGAGCTTTACAACGGTGTATCTCACACTGCTCTGTGACAAACAGTTACCGAGATACGGTTGCTCAAGTACCAGCGTGCGCCATCAGATATGACTCGGACGGAAGGCGGGATGACATTTTCACCCGTCAATATTCTACTTTTGGTGCTTCTAACGAGCCATCGCTCTAGTAAGATATAAACAGCTTTGTTATACTGTGTAAGTAATTTTACATATGATTTAATTATTTACTACATCTCGTACAATGTTATAATCTGTGTAGTCATTTGTAATTCAGGTTTTTCTTTGTAATGTCATGCACTATAACCAATTCTTTATTGGCATCATAAGAAATCTCAAATAACGAGAAACAATAACACTAAAATGACAGCAAAAGAACTGCAGAAGTTCACAGAATATGTATGGGTTCTTCACTATTCGGCGCAGTCCCAATATGTGGAGTGGTGTCTGGAATGACATGGCCATCGGACAAGACCTCATGAGTCAAATGAAGGTGAAAGGTGGTCTAGTTCATGGAAGAGAGATGTTAGACAGTGCTCTAGCCCATTTAATTTTGTCATACCCTGATTGTCTTAGCCTGTGTAGATCAATGGAAATTTTGACTGGAGTTTCATGTAGTACAACAGAGAAACATGTTGAGCTATGAGAATCTAGGCGTGCAGCAGATGCGCAGGATGCCTTAGCATTTCGCTTATGGCTGTAATACCCCAAGTGTCTTAAAGAATAATGAAATAATAAGGTTAAAAGATTTGGAAGCTTTGATTACTGAGGCCCTCAATTAATAACTATAAAAGTCAACAACAGAGGCGACACTAGAAGTAAACAAAGAAAATTTAGGGACTCCCTACAAATACTTGGGAGTAAAAGGATCGTTATTATATATTAAATAAATAAAAACAACTGTTACGTCTATAGACTTCCTTATTTTATTAATCATTGTTCTTTTTTTTTGATAGATTAAATTTTCCTTAGTAAAGACTGTTTTTCATTGATAAGTGATCTTATTTACATAACTCACAATTACACTTATTATATGATATTCCTTAACGTTATTTACGATAGGGCCGGCCCTGAATGTATAACAAAAATTAAAATATTTAAAAACAAGAATGAAATTAACATTGGTAACTTTAAAGATTGTACATATAGTCCTTCCAAAACATAATATAAATTTCTTCTCCTCGAACTGCCTTTTACTGTCCGCTGTCTTAACTGGGTTACACTAATCTTGGGTTCGTGAATAAAAAGATAGAATTATGCGGGTATCACCCGGGGCTGTAGGTAGACGGTGATCAAGGGAGTAGGCTTAATGATGTTGGATTCTGCGCAGGAACCGACTCCAGAGGTTCTGGCAGAGGATTTTGGTTGCCCCAAACTTGGAACCCTGTCTGAAACAAAAGTCCAAATTCCAAAGAATTAGACCTGTTTCCAGACAGTATACTTAAATGGCGCAAAAGGCCAATAGAGGGAAATAAAAGGGGGGGGGGATGACGTCAAGACTTACCAAAACAGGGTGTTGGTCCTGGCGCTCAGGAGAGGGCGTCTCGTCTCCGCAAACTCGAACCACGATTCGCGGTAGCCACGGAAGTCATCATGATTAATTAAAAAAATAATTTATATAAAAATACTAAGTTTCTCTACTTTCAACTAAACTACTGAATGGTTAATAATTTTAGCTAGGGACTCCATCCCTTTAGTCTGAGAAGACTACATAATATACAATGTCGATGATTCGCAGAAGATCGCAGATACAAACGGTACCAGTCAGTCAGGAGGCGCGCACCGAAGTAAGTTCAGAGCGTGATCTCACCAGGATATCATAAGCGCGGGGTCTCTAGAGAATGGGAGGGGGGGGGGGGGGTAGGCTCTGAGCCGAAAATTATCGAGCCCACCCGAAGGTGTCCGGCATAAAAAAATTAGATCTTACTGGAGTGACTGCGCGACTGAGGCGCTATCTTTTGGTGGCGAGAGGAAGTACTAATAAATCGACTAGTGACCGACGAGAGTGTCAAGCTAGGGGGTTAATGGAGTAACCAGTGGTGCCACCTAGCGGCCTGAGACATAAGGAGGGGAGAGAGGTTGTCGTTACCTCCGCGCGAGCGCGGTAGTGTCGGCGCTGCCGACGCCTCACAAGTGGCATTAGTTACCACAGCCGTCGCTAGGTGTCGTTAAGGTGCAGAATCGTAACTGCGGCTGTCAAGCCTGAGATGGCCTTGACTTCGGTTAACGCACTCGAGCGGTCGTCGCTCCTAGCCACTTCTGAGAAGAGAGGGTGGGTGAGCAGGCGGGGGGTGGCTTCAAAAAACGCATGGTCTGTGGGACACAAGGCCCACGGGATCCTCCTGTCGTGTCTTGCTGCTAGTGAACCTTATACCGATTCGTGACAGAGTTAGCAGGGCTCAGCACTGCTTCACGAGCTGCTATAGGCAAAAGAAGACCCGCGAAGAAATAACGTTACCGGCTCCGACGTGCCTGGAGGCGGGAGAAATATTAGCCAGAATGCTAGCCTAGCATGAGGCTGGGAAAGAAAAACAGCTCGCCTCTGAGAACAGAGGCTGAGGGCCTGGCCGTAAAGAAAATAAGATGAGAGAGAAAAAAAAAATATTTCCAAAAATATTTAAGATTACAAAATTTTTAAATAAAACGTGCCTAAATCCCTAATACACGGCACATACTCCCCCGCGTTAAAGCCAAGCTTAGGGGAAAGCAAAAACAAAAACCAAAAACTTCAGTAGGACGAGTTACCAGGTTCGCCTGTATCCTACTACTTACATGCTAACACACACAAAAAAGATTAAACACTCTTATGAACTAATGTGCACATTCTTAATGACTAACATGATTAAATTCATTATCTTAAATAAAATTATTAACTTAAGTGGCCACTTAAACTAACACCTTATATTAAGTTTTCTTACAAACTAGTACCATGGATTTTTATTGTTACCTAATGTTACTACCTAGGTTTTGTATTCTTCAGTTAAACTCCTTATTGAGTCTTAAATATATATCTCTGGCATGCCAAGGCTTATAGAAAGTAATCGCTCCTATTTTAAATTCGGATGCGCTTTCTTAAGGTGGGAGATGTGCGCTCGTGTCACATACTCTCCGGAACTGGGGTCGGCTAGACTCACAATCACTGTGGTTAGAAACCGTTGGATCTGTAATGGTCCAGTCCAGCGATACGATAACTTGGCCGATCGCTTATCGATGGCCTTACTCTGCGGATGTGCTTTGCACATTACCGTGTCACCTACCCTGTATGGGTTAGGGGAGCGGTACTTATTGTACCTTCTCTGACTTGTTTGGTGAGCCAAATTTAAATTCCTACGCGCCTTTCTCCAAATATCCGCGATGTCCTTGGGATCATACGACAGTAGGTCTTCGAGAGACCAAAGATTGGAAAGTGGTGTGTTGGGCTTATAAGTAAACATAATTTCAAATGGGGTGGATTTGTGTCCTTCATGTCGGGCATAATTAAATGCCATCTGTAACCACACCAAATTACTGTCCCATTTTTCCTGCGCATTCGCGTGGAACGCTATGAGCGCCGAACGAAGATTTCTATTAAATCTCTCCGCGTGCGAGGGTTTAGGGTAGTAAGGCGATGTTGTCACATGCTGTATACCATGCGAGAAACACATGTTCTTGAAAGTTCTGGATGTAAACTGTGTTCCGTTGTCGGATACAATTATGTTCGGTAATCCTGAAGTTTTAAAAATGTGATTTTGTAATGCACGCACAGTGGTGTCAGCTGTAGCCTTACGGAGTGGAATAAGCCAAACAAATTTCGAAAAGGCATCTATGGCCACAAGAAGCATAGAGTGTCCGGATTTGGATCGGGGAAATGGCCCTACAAAATCAATAAAAAGTTTTTGCATAGGTCTTTCGGCTACTTCTGAGGCAAGAAAACCGTACTGTGTATTTTGTGCAGGTTTACTTAGTGCACATAGCTTACATAACTTAACTCGCTGTGTAATGTCCCGGTGCATTCCTTCCCAAATAAAATGGCGTCGGATACCTTGAATGGTTTTATAAATACCTAAATGGGCACCGAGAGGTGAACTATGGTAATATGTGAAAATCATATCAGGCAGATTTTGTGGAAGAACAATTTTAAAGTGCCTTGACTGTTGTGTACGTTTTTGTAGGAGACCTTTAGCTAACTTATAAAATTTCGGAGCTGTACCCGCTTTAACTTGTTCAATTATTTTTGCCAAATATGGGTCGGCTTGTTGATGTGTTTGTATGTCCTGAAAAGCTAAGGGGAAATCGGTTAGGAGTGCCTGACACGAAATCTGAGGTTCCTCCTGAGATATTGTTTCGGAGGGGTTCTCGAACATTCGAGAAAGTGTGTCAGTCACAATGTTTTGAGTACCGCGAATATGTTGAATATTAAATTTGAGAGAATAAATTTTGGTGATCCACCTTCCAAGTTTTCCTAATTGTTTAGGGTGAGCTAACAGCCAAGCGAGCGCCTGATTATCAGTTTCCAACAGAAATTCCCTATGTTCCAGAAACTGTCGGAATTTATCAATACCAAAAACTACTGCTAAACATTCCAATTCATACACTGAAGATGCTTTCCTTTCCTGAAAAGTTAATGTACGTGAGGCGAAGGCAATGGGTTGCCTGGCGCCATCTATTTCCTGAGACAATACCGCCCCTATAGCAACACTTGAGGCGTCTGTTTGTAAAATAAAGGGTTTACTAAAATCTGCCATGCGCAGAACAGGTGGATTCGCTATAGCTTCTTTCAAGAAATTAAATGCCTTGTCTTGTTCAGGACCCCAAATATATTGTGTATTTTTCTTACGTAATGCATTTAAAGGTGCCGCATGCTCGGCGAAATTTGGTATGTATTTGGCATAAAAATTAGCCATGCCAATAAAACGAGCTATGCCCTTTGTGTCTTTAGGTGGTTTGAATTCCCTGATCGCCTGTGTTCGTTCTGGATCAATTGTAACACCTTTGTGTGATACCAAATGTCCAAGAAAAGATATTTCGGAAGCAGCAAATTTTACCTTTTTTGTATTTACAGTGAGGCCTGCCTTGCGCAGTCTTTCAAGGACAAGAGTCAGATGCTGGATGTGTTCCTCAAAACTTTCTGAATAAATTACAAGATCATCCAAATAATTGTAAACAAATTTAAATTTAAAATCTCCTACTACTTGTTCAAGAAGTCGTGTGAGTACTTGAGCACCTGTGGCCAAGCCAAAAGGTACCACATTATACTGGTAAAGATTCCAAGGTACGCAAAATGCGGTAATAGGTTTTGAGTCTTGCGTGAGTGGGATCTGATGGTACGCCGAATTGAGATCGAACACACTGAAATACCTGGCCTTACTAAACCAATGAAAGGCTGAGTTCAAATCTGGGAGGGGTGTTTGCGGTATTTTAATCTGTTTGTTCAGTTTTCGATAATCAGTGACGAAACGTTGTTCCGTGCCCTTGGGTACTAGAAATGCAGGTGAACTGAAAGGAGAATTAGAAGGTTCTATTACCTTATTATCTAACATTTTCTGTACGTGTTTTCTCATAATTTCCATTTTGGGACCTAAAAGTTGATAAGGGTGACTTTTGACTGGCGTGGTATCAGTCAATTCAATTTGATATTCAATTAGGTTAGTTCGACCTAATTTCTTAGTTAGCACATCTGAAAATTCATTACACAAATCTCGAATAGCAACTTGTTTACTGGGCTCGAGATGATCCAGGGACAAAGAATTTCTCTCGTCAGTGTTGGTAGACACATTAGTAATTTGTCCTGACCTTTTATTTTCAGGTTCCACGAAGGATATGACAAAATTTTTACTAAATTTAAATACAAAACTTCCTGCTTGTAGATCAATTAAAATACCTGTTTTAGCGATGAAGTCGGAGCCTAGAATAAGCTGCGTGGCTAAGTTTTCTGCCACAAGAAAAGGGAAATTCCAAGTGAATAATTCTATCCTGATTTTCACTATAGCCACTTTGGATATACTAATTGGTTCGTCCGCTGCAGTAAAACAGCGCACATCCGTGACTTCTGTTTTCAGAACCTGCTTGTTCTTCTGTAATTCCCTAAACAAATCGCCTGAAATAAAACTACGAGTAGCTCCTGTATCAATCAGACCAATAATTTGATTTTTGCCAAACATTGCTTTAGTGTATGGTAATACAGTTCGGACGTGACCGAAAATGTTGTGACACTTACGTTTTCCCTTGTTAGTCAGGCTAACACATGTTTTGCAAATTCTTGTGAATTTCTCAGAATTTTCTTTATGATTAATTTGCTGTGTTATAATCTTCTGTTTGTGTTTCCTGTCTTTTTCTGTGTATTTCTTTCGTTTATTTTTCTTGTGTTTTTGTTTTCCTGCGTTATGCCTTTTTTGATTTTTGTTTTGTTGTTGTGATTCGTTAGTATGCACATTATGCACTGAAAAATTCCTCTCGGATGAAGTTTTAGGTGGACCAGGTAGAAATTTGCCTGGCCACTGCCTTACGCGTTTTTTGCCTTGTTGAAATTTGGTTTGAAATTTTTGTGGTTACATTGCTCAATGTAATGTCCTGTTTGCTTGCAATAATTACAGAAAGTTGTTTGTTGTTGTATGTTCTTGTTTGAACCATACTTATTATTTCTGTAGTAGTTTGTTTTCTGTTGTGGGTGGCTATTTTGTTGTTTCGTGTATGGAAAACTATTTGCAGTTTCTGCCTGAGAATCATGCTTATCCACGGACTTCGCTGACCTGTTTCTCTGAGTGTCTGCATATTCGTAACTCATGGCCTGTATACAGAGTTGATCTAGTTCTACAAAACTCCGTGGCCTAGCCTGGAAAACAGCGCGTGAGCGCTCTGCCTGATTTAGTCCGTCTACTATGCAACTAACTATTTCGCTCTCTGATACGCCCAATCTGAGAACCGCCGCGGCTTCTCTGATTGATGCTACATAGTGCGGCAATGCTTCATTACTTCGCTGTAGCCTGTTGTACCATTCCAAACGGTAATTTGTCAAAAGTCTGCCAGGTATAAAAAAATTCAAAATTTCTTCGTGGTATTTGTCAAAAGAGTAACTATTTTCTATTGCTTGACTCGTTCTTTCACTCAGTGGTGGTTGGGTGTAGGGAAAAACTATCTCCAACAACTGTTTGTCAGGAATGCCCCCTTTCTGTCTGATTTTAAGTAAGTGCCTTATGAATTCGATTAATTTATCTGGGTCAAGACCACTTGTTTCTGGAAAACCAACAAGTAATCTCTCGACTGGATGGGCAATTTTCCCATAACAGCTGTACTCAGCCGCCCTTGGCGTAACTGGTAATGTTGTTTCTGGTTGATTCTGCGTTGATGGCGGAGGTGGGGGTGAAGGATGTGCAATTTGCGCGGTAGGGATGGTAGGGATTGGAGTTCCTTGCCCGGATGTCAATAAAGAATGAAACTGGGAATATGGATTAAAATATGGCTGGTTTGTGGCGAATGGGAAAAACAAATTTTGTTGTGTTAAAGGATGTGGATTTGCAGGCAAGTTACCGGAAAATGTGACACTGGTGATGGGAGCTGTAGAAGCATGCATGCCTGAGGGAATTCGAATGGTGGCTGCTGGGATGGGAGGGGTTGAAACCGTGATGAGTGATTGAGATGTTGATGTTGATGAAATGGGCGGAACCTGCCTTGTTTGACACAAAGATACTTGTGTGTCGGGTTGCCTTATTTCCTGAGGAAATTCCAGACTTTCACTCTCTACATTTCCTAGTGTTTCCATTCCTAGGTTTTCTGCCTGGGCATTGTTGGCCCGGAGGTCCTGTTGAGTTTCTAATTGGGCTGCCCTAGCTTTCAATTTAATTTGGAAGGCGTTTGTCTGTTGCAGACAACGATCTAGCTCTGTTCGATAAACACCATTGAGCACATCCGCGGAAAGTACCACAAGATTTTCCAGTCGTCTGGTGACATGCTCTAATCGCATAATGTGTCGCTTTACATTGGGCAAATTCTCTTCCACATCTGAATAACTTACGAAAGCAGCTATGTCGTAAAATTTGGAGCTAGCTATGTTGAATTCCTCGAGTATTTCTAAATTTAGATTATGTACTGAGGTAGGTAACTTATCACGTACTGCGGCTCGAAGCCTTTTTCGCAGCTCTTGCGCATTTCCAGTAGTTGGTAAATTACGCAACTGCAACTCGTAACTTAATTCATCTACTAGTAATAGCTCCGGAGTAATCATCCTGTCCGGATTCATAGTATTACACAAAACGAAACACTACTCTCTTAAAATTATCTCTTAAACTTTAAACTTAGGCATACACTTAAATCTAGCTTATGATTAAAACAATTGCTTTATTGCGTGGGAAGTATGTGCCTTCATAATTTATTATTATTATTACTACGCGCGTCGGGAAATGAACAGTGTACTCGGGTGTAACAAGCTGTCAGGTTAGCTTGCACAACAGGGTACCTACAAGGAACGTCACGTCAGCCGGCAGGACTGACCTTGGCGCGCAGCGCCTTTAACTAGGGGTGTGGGGGGAGGGAGTATCTTGTCCAGCGGACACGTCTCTGTTGATAAGCCACGCGCGCGGCCCGAGTTGCGTGGGCGGGCAGCCAGCCAGCTGCTCACAGTGCGCGCTCAAATGTAAACACAAAAAACTTATGATAATTTTAAAATTCAAGGGTCAATTTAGCTACTACGTGTATCAGCGGACAGTTCACAAATTACTTACTACAAAAAGATTCTAAAAGACAAAAAAAATATAAAAAAAAATTTTTTATTCAATTTTTTTTTTAAATTTTAATTTTAGGTATGACCTTTCAAATTAGGTATGCCTATAGACGTAACCATGCTCTGCTACCATTTTGTAATACCCCAAGTGTCTTAAAGAATAATGAAATAATAAGGTTAAAAGATTTGGAAGCTTTGATTACTGAGGCCCTCAATTAATAACTATAAAAGTCAACAACAGAGGCGACACTAGAAGTAAACAAAGAAAATTTAGGGACTCCCTACAAATACTTGGGAGTAAAAGGATCGTTATTATATATTAAATAAATAAAAACAACTGTTACGTCTATAGACTTCCTTATTTTATTAATCATTGTTCTTTTTTTTTGATAGATTAAATTTTCCTTAGTAAAGACTGTTTTTCATTGATAAGTGATCTTATTTACATAACTCACAATTACACTTATTATATGATATTCCTTAACGTTATTTACGATAGGGCCGGCCCTGAATGTATAACAAAAATTAAAATATTTAAAAACAAGAATGAAATTAACATTGGTAACTTTAAAGATTGTACATATAGTCCTTCCAAAACATAATATAAATTTCTTCTCCTCGAACTGCCTTTTACTGTCCGCTGTCTTAACTGGGTTACACTAATCTTGGGTTCGTGAATAAAAAGATAGAATTATGCGGGTATCACCCGGGGCTGTAGGTAGACGGTGATCAAGGGAGTAGGCTTAATGATGTTGGATTCTGCGCAGGAACCGACTCCAGAGGTTCTGGCAGAGGATTTTGGTTGCCCCAAACTTGGAACCCTGTCTGAAACAAAAGTCCAAATTCCAAAGAATTAGACCTGTTTCCAGACAGTATACTTAAATGGCGCAAAAGGCCAATAGAGGGAAATAAAAGGGGGGGGGGATGACGTCAAGACTTACCAAAACAGGGTGTTGGTCCTGGCGCTCAGGAGAGGGCGTCTCGTCTCCGCAAACTCGAACCACGATTCGCGGTAGCCACGGAAGTCATCATGATTAATTAAAAAAATAATTTATATAAAAATACTAAGTTTCTCTACTTTCAACTAAACTACTGAATGGTTAATAATTTTAGCTAGGGACTCCATCCCTTTAGTCTGAGAAGACTACATAATATACAATGTCGATGATTCGCAGAAGATCGCAGATACAAACGGTACCAGTCAGTCAGGAGGCGCGCACCGAAGTAAGTTCAGAGCGTGATCTCACCAGGATATCATAAGCGCGGGGTCTCTAGAGAATGGGAGGGGGGGGGGGGGGGTAGGCTCTGAGCCGAAAATTATCGAGCCCACCCGAAGGTGTCCGGCATAAAAAAATTAGATCTTACTGGAGTGACTGCGCGACTGAGGCGCTATCTTTTGGTGGCGAGAGGAAGTACTAATAAATCGACTAGTGACCGACGAGAGTGTCAAGCTAGGGGGTTAATGGAGTAACCAGTGGTGCCACCTAGCGGCCTGAGACATAAGGAGGGGAGAGAGGTTGTCGTTACCTCCGCGCGAGCGCGGTAGTGTCGGCGCTGCCGACGCCTCACAAGTGGCATTAGTTACCACAGCCGTCGCTAGGTGTCGTTAAGGTGCAGAATCGTAACTGCGGCTGTCAAGCCTGAGATGGCCTTGACTTCGGTTAACGCACTCGAGCGGTCGTCGCTCCTAGCCACTTCTGAGAAGAGAGGGTGGGTGAGCAGGCGGGGGGTGGCTTCAAAAAACGCATGGTCTGTGGGACACAAGGCCCACGGGATCCTCCTGTCGTGTCTTGCTGCTAGTGAACCTTATACCGATTCGTGACAGAGTTAGCAGGGCTCAGCACTGCTTCACGAGCTGCTATAGGCAAAAGAAGACCCGCGAAGAAATAACGTTACCGGCTCCGACGTGCCTGGAGGCGGGAGAAATATTAGCCAGAATGCTAGCCTAGCATGAGGCTGGGAAAGAAAAACAGCTCGCCTCTGAGAACAGAGGCTGAGGGCCTGGCCGTAAAGAAAATAAGATGAGAGAGAAAAAAAAAATATTTCCAAAAATATTTAAGATTACAAAATTTTTAAATAAAACGTGCCTAAATCCCTAATACACGGCACATGGCTAAACACACATTCTCCTTGGTGCGAAATTGGCTGTCTCCATTCCATTGACTCTGGTGTTGTTGGGGATGACAACATCAACTGTGACTGTTCTGTGTCTGTTGGTGTTGCAGCTATGAAGAGTATGTTAGGTAAGAACATCGGCAATGTCAAGTTGTCAAGAAAGAGTAGGGTGAATCCGTTAGCAGCTATGAGCTGAAGTATTACCATATGGGATGAAATTGTTTCTGTCTGTCTCCAACAGTTGTTTATGCGCATTGGATGGGCCATCCACCACCAAGGTGGTGTTTTGATGGAGTATCTGAAGTATGAACTTGCACCAAGGCCACCCTCTTTGTTTGATGAGTTATAAATGCGAAAGACACCGAAGTCTTCGCTGCTGCAGATCTTAACTTCCCACCAGTGCATAGACAGAATAAATGAAGTAGCCACAATAATCGTTGATGGTTTTCTTCTACATGAATTGGTCTGGGACCACCCACTCACATATGGTGAAGTTGTTCATTCTTACCTACAGTATGTTGTGAAACATTATTCGTCCAGAGCCATTGTTGTGTTCGATGGGTACGGAGAAATTTCTTACAACCAAAGGAGAAGAAAGGAAGTGCTGTGCATCACGTAGGTGCTCAAGAAACTTTGAATTCGATAAGAATACAGCTGTCACTACTTCACAAAAGGATTTCCTCAATAACACACATAACAAATCACAACTCATCAAATTGCTCTTGAAGAGCTTTGAACAAGCAGGACTCACTGTTCTTCAGGCACCGGCCGACGCAGGCACACTGATTGTCGAAACTGCCATGGGAAACGACGTCTGTGAAACACCAGTTGTCGTCATAGCAAATGATACTGATATCATCGTTATGCTGATTGTAAGAGCTAAAGAAAACACTTGCATCAGTGTTCACAGCCCTGGAAATAATACTAGAACAGCAAAATTGTTCAACATTTGTGAAATTCAAAAACAACTCGGAGACTGCAAGAATTGTTTGTTGTTTGCTCATGCAGTCACTGGCTGCGACACCAATTCCGCCCTTTTCCGTAAAGGTAAGAAGAATGCTTGGAAGCTTTTGAAACAAAATCCACATCTCCAGAACATTGCTTCCATATTTAGCAACACATCTGCTACTGCAGAAGAAATCACTGCTGCTGGCGAGGAAGGAATTCATTATCCACATGTACACTGCAGAGAAATTCTCCACCCTGAAAAACTTCGTGGACATCTGTATGCTCGACTGTGGCCCGAAAAGCTGTGACTGCTACCTTCGAGCTGGCGAACGTTCCTCCAACAAGGTCCGCAGCCTTACAACACTCGGGCAGGACTTACTTGCAGGTACGACAACTCACGTTATAAGGATCTGTGTGTACAGCAAAATTTATTGGCAATCCTTATCAATTGATCATATTTTGACCCTGCATTATAGGTCCAGGATTGGCTGGGTAATACTTTAACACCAACCAACTGGGCCTGGTGTGAGGTTCAACAAACACTTCTTCCGATTACCAGTGACTTGCCACCAGCTCCCGATGAACTTCTACATCTCATTTCATGTGCATCTAGATCTGAGTGTGGATCAAAGTGCTCCTGCCACATTGCTGGCCTTCCGTGCTCTATGATTTGCACATACTGTAGAGGTAGAAGTTGTTGGAATGTAGCTGAAGACATCAATGACGACCCAGATCATACGTAGTTAGCTGAGGTATGTGAACAAAAACTATGTTTCTGTGTTATTGTTTCTCGTTATTTGAGATTTCTTATTATATCAATAAAGAATTTGTTATAGTGCATGGCATTACAAAGAAAAACATGAATTAAAAATGACTACACAGAGTATAACATCGTACGAGATATTTTTTGAGAAGCAGGAGCATTAT
This sequence comes from Bacillus rossius redtenbacheri, assembly GCF_032445375.1. Classification (NCBI taxonomy): domain Eukaryota; kingdom Metazoa; phylum Arthropoda; class Insecta; order Phasmatodea; family Bacillidae; genus Bacillus; species Bacillus rossius. The sequence continues at coordinate 237,119,846 of NC_086330.1, read as the reverse complement.
TTTAATATTATAAATGTAGTAAATAATAAAATCATATGTAAAATTACTTATACAGTATAACAAAGCTGTTTATATCTTACTAGAGCAATGGCTCGTTAGAAGCACCAAAAGTAGAATATTGACGGGTGAAAATGTCATCCCGCCTTCCGTCCGAGTCATATCTGATGGCGCACGCTGGTACTTGAGCAACCGTATCACGGTAACTGTTTTCACAGAGCAGTGTGAGATACACCGTTGAAAAGCTCAAATCTTAAGGAATTGATTTTGTGCAGCTTATTTTTTTTTATTTGCTGTACTTTTTAACCTATGGATAGTTTTTTTCATAAATTCCATGATTTTCATATTTTTACTACAAGTATATTTTTTTACTGTGTCTGATTATATATAACATTGGTGTAGTCCAGTGGTTAATTTGAATCGATCCCTGTGGATGTCAGTTGATGCAAATAGTTTTCGGATGTACATTTGCGTCCTTGTGTCATTTAGGGGCACTTACAACATTATTGCACGAAAAAAATTATGACGCCGACATGGGAAAATAGGGTAATTTCAGTATGTTGTTCAGCAAGGTGTTTAGTATCAATGACCAAATTTTCAGATTTACCTTATTTTTTTTAGAGGTAACAACCTTAAATTCCTGGGCTAATAGAGGTGGGAGGAACGTACTGTAGGACCAGGGGCGCCAACGCACCGGCGTGTGTTTTCTTTTAATTGTTATTTATTTTTTTTTCTATTTTCAGCAAGACTCACATTTAATAAAATAACTATGTTATATATTTTACTAACATACTTTGAAGGGCTGTGTGTATTCAGATAATATTCACCAGGTGACGATGTCGCAATTCCCGCCTGTGACGAGTCACGGGCTCTGCGGGTCGCGCGGGGAGGCGGCGCGGATACGTGGGCTGAGGATGGAGCATAGCGAGAGCGAGGATGTGTCGCGCTTAGTGCCGAGTAGTCGTTGTGACCATCACGTTTCTACCACCTTGAATCATGGGGGTCGTGAGTAATCACTACAGCTTCAGTCAAGTACGCAGTGCTTAGTACCCAGAGCCATGCACAGTGAGATCAGGCCTGAACTACCGGGTAGTTGCGGCACAGCCGCTATAGTGTCCTCGATCAGATTTGTGTATAGTACTTTGCATGTTTATGTCTGCCGTTTCTATGATCTAACTGGATAAGAACCACCAAACAGCTAGATTGATATCTTTTGTCAGCATTGTATATAGCGAAACACGTTTATTTGTTTTCTGGTTTTATCACATCATTGGCCACAGCACTCTTACAGCCGTGGAACAACCAATCGCAGGGCATCGGACATAGTGAACCCGGGTCACAAACTGTAAGCCTGCAAAACATTACGCATACGGGCTGGGAAAATAAGATGTTGCAGCATATCCTGGCTCTGTTTCCGGGAGACTGTTCACGAGTTAAGATTCCGTCGCCAGAACCTATAATATTGCAGAGTAGGGGATGACTGTGGAACGAAATGTGTGGAGCCGAGCTTCACCCCTCAACGGTTACAGGTGGGACAGTGATAGCCCCATGTATGAGCGTGGATTATGGTACTAAACGCAGCAATCTTTAATGAACAGTTTTATTGGAAAAACTGCCAGGCTAGATCCTTCAGGCCACGAGGCTCAAACCCCTCTACCAACTATCTGAGCAGTCGGGGTTGTCACCACCCCAAACGGGATCAGCCCCGGTGACATCACTATCTTAACATAATTTAACCTAAACAAACCAACCATCCTTTTATTTCAGTTCCTATTCGCTAGATTTCCCAGAACCTGCTGCTCTACATGATGATTCAGAAAATTTTAACGAATCGTAAAATACCATGAAGTCCAGTGCAAGCCATTTCCCATAAAATGTGATTTTTTTTAAATTCTGTATTCCCAAATTAGTGATTAAATGAGGTCATTATGTATCTAAACTCTATTTATACATGAATTTTTGTTGTTAATGCAGCCAGGTAAATGATGCAACTTCTGCTAATCAATGTGGAATTTTAAATCATTAATGACTTCTTTTATATATTTTAAGTCGCAACGTCTGTTTCTTCATTTTCTTCATAGATACATACAGCAAGTAAGCTGCTACTGTCTCACATGGTGTTAGATTAAAGATTAAATGTGACTATCGATCTATATGCCGTTGAAACTATGACGCTTACTTCTTTTAATGGCATCCGCAATGGAGTGCCATGATTTGTGGTTTTGAAGTCCATAGTTGTTGACTTTTAAATTTTTTTTTTCCTTCTCACTTCTGGTGCTTGTGACGAAATGATTACAAATACAGTAAACTCTCGATTATCCGGGTTAATTGGGACCTTCCGATGCCCGGATAATTGAATGCCCATAAAAAAACCCTGATAATCCGTTTCACCACTTAAAAATGGTCTATTTACTGGCAAAAGAGTGTCTCTTCAGTAGAATTTTATGAGTACAAGCAAAGGCTTTGTATAACGTGTCCCAGCTTATTGGACCGTAAACAATACTGGCACTGTGTTGCCGCCATCCTTCTCCTGTTCCCTTTATTGCTACGGGAGGGAGAGCGGTGGGCAGTCCCAACTCAGCATCTCCCTCCACCCTTTTAACGACCTATTATACTGGGGGTCACTACAAAATAATTGTCTGAACCACAGCACAATATTATACACCTTTTTCCCCCCTTCCAGCTATTGCATTTTATTTTTCTACCTCGCACTGCAAGATATTGTTTCTTGTTAATTCCGCCTATTAAAATTAGGACGCACTTTACAGTCATAACTACGAGTATGGGATACTACGAGACCTTCGAAGTTAGGAGAGTTTTGAAATGCACCGTCAGTTTGACTACGTAAATAGTAATCCTAAACTAATCTGGTTATTACGAGTGCTTCCTTGTTGGCTCTTTCATAAGAAAGAGTGATTTAAAAGGCATCTTCAAACAATGAAAAATACCGTTAGTTGGAAGGGAAACAAGGTTCACGCAGTAAACAAAGGCTAAACAAAGGCTGCAAAGCCAGAGAGGGCCGTGGCCGTGGTGGGAGTATTGAAGAGGTGAAACCGTGCGCATGCACCCCCACTACTTCTCCGCTACCTCCCCTACTTTGTGACGTAGTGTGAGTTGCAGCTCCTTTGTTCCGTGGACCGTGGTCGGAGTATTCGGTCCGCGTCATTTTGGGGATGTTCTTCCTGCTGTCTTTCTTAGTCGGTTAAAGCTTAGAGATAGTGAAGACCTGTGACAATGTCAAATTATGCGGTGTATGGGTGTACAAACCATTATAGAAAAACTAAAGGAATAAATATTAAATACTACAGGTTCCCAAAACAACAAGAATTTCGTGATAAGTGGGTTCATGCGTGCAAGAGAAGGGATAATTTCAATGTTGAAAGAGGTTTGATTATTTTATTTTCCGAGTAATTTATTAAGTTACATTAGTTGCGGCGGGCAGTAAACTACTAAGCAACGGCTCATATTATATGCAAACCATTGACACAATTCATTCAAAGATTAAAGTAACACATTTCCAAATAAGAATCAGGGTGTCCACAGTTAGTACTTTCGTACTAGATCTAGTACTTTTATAAGTTTTTAGTGGTCTAGTACATTTACGCTCAGATCTAGTACTTTTTTTCTTTAATATAATAATATTGCAGTAACTCCAATATGTTTTATTATTAAGCGTGATTATTTTTAAAAACAATGGACTGTACGTGTGTGTATGGTGTGATATTGAAGTTCTAACACTGCAATGTCATAATAACTTCCTAAATGGTTAAAACCATAAAACATAATTTAGTACTTTTTTTTCATATCTAGTACTTTTTTCTCGCCTATATTGGTACAAAATATTTTTTCCTTGTGGACACCCTGATAAGAATGCTACTGAAATTTTCTGATGTGTACAATTTGTAATATATGTTGGTTTAAAAGTAACGTAATTAATTCTAAAGCTATGTTTTTATGTTATATATACATTTTTTTTTGTGAGAGCTGTCACTAAGGAAACGTTTATCTGCTACGTAGAGTAAATTTAATGTGTTTCAAAAAGATATCAATATCAAAGTACCATTGAAAATGTTTAGTCGCAGTTCACTGTGGTGTAATGATTAATTTGACGGCATAATCTCGCAATATATTATTTACTTCCTTATAAATTTAGGCCTCAAAAGGTCAGGTATTGTGATTTTAAAGTTATTCTAAGGGATTTTATATAACATCGCAGCGTCTTTCTAATATATTTAATACGAACAGTATGACAGTAAAACGCGAGCGAAACTTAAAATACATTAAACCATAGTAGGCACTTTAAGCCTGCACTCTACCCCTAGCGCACATGACGAAAACTGTCATTTTTCCTATCTTTGAACACTAACTATAAGTAATGGACTAAGAACAGTACCTACACGTTGTAAATCAAATGCTTGTGGTACCATATGGATACATGTATAATACATATGGTAACAGATAACACCAAGTTTCTTTTTGAATTCAAATTCCTAGCATTTAGTTACGGCATGTAGAAGTACGACTACCAGCATTTTGTTATTAACTTAACGTTAGAAATTATTAAGAAAATGTCATACGCCTCGTGAGTGATGGGTAGATGACAGTCTTACATGCTTCTTCTTTCTTCTTTCATTATTTTACGTACGTTAGTTCTGAAGCTTTCATTTCACATTCTTGTAGTGTATGTATGTGTAATATATATATATATATATATATATATATATATATATATATATATATATATATATATAAAACTATTTGGCGAACTGAAGCTAAGGAACAACAAATCTGTAACTACTAAATCTAGGGAGAAGTTTTGTACTGTTCGCTGATCTAGGCTGCAACAATATTCTAGGTTTTATATTTACTACCAAAAGAACAGCCATTGACAGAATTCTTAAAAAGGAACATAAATGTTGTTTCTAACATTTCATTTTCCTTTATTCGCTGATACCCACCTACTATTAAGGAAAAAAAATCGCATGCTGTTCTTTGCTCTGCACTTTTATATCCATAGCCAACAGCATAAATTTATATATATATATATGTTTACAGTAAAATAATTTAAATTTAAGGAAAAAGCTTAACAGCATCACAGGCAGAACAGTTCGTAAATAAATTGGAAAAAAGTTTAAGTCATTTGACTCAATGATTTTCCATTGAGGATGAGTTTGGTTGAAGAATTTTTACGGCCGCGTGGGACCGTCACTCGCGTGACGTCAGAGGCAGCTGCGCAGTAGGGTATGAGTTTCTGAGGCCGGACGGATTCACCTCCTAAATACTCCCACCACGGCCGTGGCTATGCTGGCGTCGGGGCTGTGGAGAAAGAATGGGTGGTGGTGTGGGGGGAGAAAGGGGTGTCTGGTGGCCAACAACATGCTCCCTTTCTCTCTCTGTCTCTTGCTCGGCAGTTTCAAGAAGCCCTCCCCCTCCCATTGTGTTACTGGCTGCTTGGGCCGGTAGAGGGGAAATTCCTAAACCACCCCCCTCTCCGCCTCCCCCCAAGTGTGTACGTGTGTACGAGAGCCCTGTTCCTTTTGTACGTGTGTGAGACCTCGTGTGCGTGTGCGTGGCAAAAAAAACCACAAGCACTCTTCTTGTGTAGCTTTACAGGTTTTAATGATGTAATATTCCAATAGGTAAAGGAGGTAGAGGGACCTTTTTTTTTTTTAAGGTGGCTGGGCACTGTGAAAAGAACGCTTGAAAAGAAAATGAAAAAAAAAAAAAAAGGGGGGGGGGGGGGGGGGGAGTTGAGCCGGAAGCAGCAGTCAAGGCATTCCTTTTTGGTTTTAAAGTGTGACAAATTGACGGGTGAAGGTGGCCAGGTAAGGAGGGTCTGAAGGGTCAGGTAAATAGCTCTCTGACACAGCAGTAAAAAACAAAAAGCACAGCGCAGTCGCAGCGTAGCCACACCCCGTCAATTTTTTTACAACATCATAAAAAATCAAGCACGGATAACCCGAAAACCGGATAATCCAGGCCCGGATAATCGAGAGTTTACTGTAATATTATTTGTTTTCATTTTTGAAATGACAAATATGTTGTGTTTTGAATCGTTCAAACAATTTTTCCGTTTGTTTAAGGAGGCAGTAGTGAAGAAAAAAAAAACTTTGAATACATGTGGCATGTTTAAAACATTGCTTATTGTTCATGTTTTTGATTATGAATTCTCGTTTGAACATCAAAAAACGGTATTTATATCGCAGAAATGACAACCTCAACAGTGAACGTTGGTATACGACAAAATCACGAAGTATGCTATATAAAATATTCGTAAGGAAACGAATATTCATTATATTGAAATGTTAGTATTCAAAATCAAATAGAATACGAATAGTTTATTTTTCTAATTCGTATTCAAAAATTTGCACAGGCCTAGTGTTTGGACTGCATGCACTCACAAGTGGGATCCAAAAGGAACACTGAAGATGTGTAATTGTGATGCCTCGTAAACAAAATTTTGAGGAATGAAATATTTTCAATTAAGCTTATGAATGTTGACAAAAAGTTTACACAGTAAGTCATTAATTTTGGAATTATAGCAGAAGTGAAACCATGAAACATAATCATGGTGGTATGAAGAAGACATTTATCACTATTTCTAAGACTGTAAATGTGCATTAATATATACCAAATTTACTTGAATCCAAGATATAATTTTAAAAGACACACTTGTTTTAAAGTCCTTAGTGTCCCAAAAAAAAAAAAAAAAAAAAAAAGATCCAGGAGTTTAAGATACACTTAAACTTTTAGATAAAGTTCATTAGTTCTTTTAAAGAGTTCTTGAAATCCATAGTCTGCCAAGCATATATTGGATTCAAATTTTATTGGCCAACCAATGCAAAAAACAACTTGGCAGATTCAGTCCCAAATGAGGGGAACTTGTATTTGCCATGTTAAGTGCTCTGTGTATTCAGCCTTACCTACCCCATGGTGCACTATAATAACTAAAAAATCTTAAATGTGATAATTAATGAAATTCCTTTTCTAGTAAATATTATTGATTGCACATTACACCCATTTATAAAGTGAAAAAAGTCCCAAAAACAATACTCATTCAAATTGAGTAAATTTGGTATACTAAGGCCAAAGCCCTGAATATGTATATGCAAATGTAGTTAAAGGCAAAGTTACTCACCTTGCCGGCCAAATAAACTCCTGAATCTTCGTTGTCGGCCATCTCCGACACCCAGTCGAAAGCAGCCTGCGTGGCCAGCATGCTCCAGGTGGTGTCGTCGTCAGGAGGGGCCATCCCGCACACCACCACCTCCACCACCTGCGGCGGCACACACCGCAGCTCCTCCGGGAGAGGCATCAGGTCGTACACCTCAACACACACACCATTACCACTTAACACTCTCTCCATTACTGCAGCATGCACCTGAAAAACCTCAGTTTACTTTCTAGTCAACTGTTATTCTATGTACAACTCTTGTAAGGATTTTAAATGGGAACATTTTAAAATGATGTACTATGTAATGAGGATCTACTATATCAAATCACACTGTTATTAAACAAAGCACAGAATAATTAAAACTTAAGGAAGTAAATTAAACTAGTCAAGCCGGTCGCATTAAAAAATTGCTGGAATGAAAAAAATAATAACAGGACTATTTTATACCCTAATGAATGTCAAGCTTGTTTGCTTCTGCCTCTAAGAACTATTCCAGTATTTTTTATTATTCGTGCAAACAACACAATGGGATTTTAAATAGTTTGCAAGTCTTTGTTATAGTCCTTTGTTTGGAAGCCATCCACAAGTAATAAGCCATTTGAATAAAAAAGATAAGCATTCAAACAGTTTCTCTTCGTTTTAAATGTGGAATTGTTTTTGTAAGTCCCGCGAAAGGTTATTGAAAAATTCTATGATTTGGTAAAATTTTGTATGAAATTCTCACATGCATTCATTTCCGTGAAATAAGCAATGATTTAAGCACGGTCGCCTCCCTTCAGGGATCCGGTAGTGTTAAAGTTCATGACTGTTTATTGTATTGATGAGAATAATAAGAATGAGAGGGTCCTTGAAGGAGGGGGAGGAAAAGGAAGTAAGTAGATGGAGAAAAAACGTTCGTAACTTGGTATCACGCCGAGGAGTAAAAGAGTTGTTGAAAAAGTACACATCAAGAATTCACGCTCTCAGGAATAACACGATGATACAGTAATGAATGAGTTTGGGTTGACGTTAGGCAGATCAGAGTCACAAGAAGTAAATGATGTACAACAATTTTGTAGAAGATGACACATTTCAATTCAAGAATAATGCATTTCAATTTTTAAAACAAATCATTTAATATATGAAATTAGTTTTTAGGAAACTATAACAGCACACTTCATTTGGACAAAATGGCTGGATCAAAATATTTGACGGTTACTACGGTAAATCATACTGTACTCACTTTGGTTATACATATAATACTGATATATTCTACAACTAAATGAGTTTTACAGTAGTTTCATTAGATTGCATAATGCTTTAGTAAACATTATGCCACAATAATGCTTAAAAAGATTCCACCGCTTGATATATTATGTTGTAGTATTATAGTACTTCCATAATAGTTTCAATGTAAATAGAGTTATTAGTTTATTGAAAGTATTTTATGAATTTGTATTCCTAATATTTATATTAACTTTGTTTAACTGCATCAGTGACAAAAAAGCAGGGAGAATAGCAATATTCATAGATATTACACAACCACATTTGGACGTAGTTATGCAAAAAGGAACCAACCCACATGAAACCTATTCTGAGTATTTTGAAGTTAAAGCTAATTATAAATTGTAATTCTCGTATTGATAACATAATGTGGGTATAATTTTAATGGTCTAGTATAAATACTGATATAATATTAGCAACGACGGTACAATCAACCTTGTACTACAGTAAGTCCTCGGTTTACGTCGGGGTTACGTTCCTGAAAACCGCGACGTAAATAGAAACGACGCAAAATGAGCCATGTTTCATGCCACCGGCCGGCCACGGCCCAAGGTCGGCCGGAAGGGGTAGGAGAAAATGCTGTGTCGTTGCGGGAAGTAGATAACACTTCTACGTGTGAGATACGTGGGTGGCCGAGCGGGCGGGCTGGTAGTATTGCATCACCGCGCGGAGAGCAGGAAGCGTCCCTCATGATGTATAAGATAAGGCGGTGAACGTGTAGCTTACGCTACATAGCATAAATTAACTACCGAAGAAAACAAAGAATTATAAACAAATTATATACGGTGTTTTGGTTAAAATAAAGATTTACGGTCATTGTAAACGACGTTATTGTGAATCGGTGACAACTTAAATTGAAACATGAGTACTCAAACATTAGCGACGTTAATCCGAAACGACGTAAATCGGTATGACGTAAATAGAGGACTTACTGTATTTTAATTTATTTTCAAATATAATATAACAAAATTGTGGGTCGGTTCCTTTTTGCATAACTACGTCCATTTATATCCTCTACCACTACATGAAATCACTTCGGCCTCATGTGCGACAATTAAAATTATTCAATTTAGTAATACTACTAATACTTATTGGGATAGTGTTACTATCTAGCTATGGCTTGCCAAACTTACAGGAAAGCTGAAGTAGGATATATACTGGATGCACTGCTTGGCAAGAACTGTTATAACTGAGGCTATGAAATTCATTTCAGAGATGGTTTTTGTGTGCAAACACTACAAATCTCTTATGCACATCCATATAAACATTTATTCGTAACTATAAAATTCTGTGTACCTTGCAAGTTTTCACAGCTCCTTCATCAATAAATTTCACTACCACCTCATTTTTTTGGATTTTTTCACAAACAACTCGATGATAACCACCTGATGATATTGCATAAACCTTGCCTTCTGTAGGGTTAGCCACCTGGACTCTGTAAGAAAGAACAGATGTACATGTTACAGTAAGTTTGCACAGTGATTATACTCTCTGTGATCAGGTCAGTGCTGGACAGCTGGATCTTAAAAGACAAAGCAATACAGTGTGTAAAGTCCTGTCATGTAATAATGGAGCGAGGTGGCGTGAGGTACGACACTGGAATCTTCTGCTGCGCCCGTAAACACGTGCACCCGATCTTACTACACACTTTCCTAGCATCATGCTGGTCAATCTTTACGATTACGATTACGATTACGATTGTGTTCTCAGTTTTCCTCAATATAAACTGTCGCACAGCCAATTATATAGAATGGAGCCAAAATTGTATCTTTTGTTCTTTCAAATTTAATTATTTCCACCAACTGAACCAAAGTTTATGTATTAAAGTTATATTTTTCAGGGTCATATAGTTTAAAACTTATAAATAATATAATAATATATATCATAGTTAAGAGTATTACTGGTAAAAAGTAAACACAAAACATCTGGTTCATTGATTAGTTTATCATATGACTGTGACTGTTTTGCCTACAACACCAAACAAACAACAATCAACTATTGAATGAGCACACAATTTCTGCAGTATAAAATGAGTAAGTACTAATTGTGGACGAAATATTGTAACATATCTAAAATAGAAATGTAGCAACCAAGAATGAATTCTAAATTAAATTGCAATTACAGAAGGTAGTAAAGTTAAATTGATTTCTGAATGGAATACATTTTAACTGCAATTGTGACTTTTAGAAACCTCAATGAAAATAAATTTGTAAAAAAATAAATTTCAATGAAGATAGCTTTACAGTGGTCCTCAATAAATGTATTCTAAAGAGCATACATACATGTGACCAAGTATTCTTAGTTGGAGGTTCATGTGAAATGTCTGTGGCTATTTTAGTTGACAAATTTCAAACTCTTTAACAATACAGTAAATATGAGTTTAATGACCACGGGTCATATGTGTGAAGCTATAGAAGTCATCCTCTTGCCTTTGACTGTGACGATGCAAGAACATTTTTTATTCATTGTCCATCTGACAGGAGCACTGTCTTGCATCTATTCACTTGAGCAACCAATCCCAACCTCACGTTTGGTGCTTTCTTCAAGGTTCATTAATTCAGCAGCAATTGTTTTAAATTCTTGGAAATGTCTTTGTGTTGTCAGGTCAGACAGGCCAGCTCATCATCTTCAATTTTTGACGTGACGTCTAATAAATCGATGAACGCTGGCTGCACGCACGAAAAATTGTCCCACTACGGATGTCCCACTTACGCATGCGTGGCATCTCTCTGGTATGTTGCGGACGGTACAGAGAAATTGCCGGCACGTGGTGGCGTACTGGTTCGAGGTTATTGTTGCACCGCGCCACGGGAGTATATTCATAAGGAAATGGCGTTCTTAGAAGTACGTATTATTTTAATTACTAGTGTAAATCAGTATATTTGAACAGTTTTGTATGAGTATTGTTTTAGCTGTGTAACTAAATATTTATTGCTGGTGTGATACTTTTCACGCTTTAGTTTGACATTGGTAATTATTTGTCATGAGTTATTATTTGATCAACTAAATCACACACCATATTATAGTTATGAGCCCACGAGCGTGTAAATATTTCGAGTCCAACAGAGAATATGCTAGTTAAAAGAAATTCAAACAAATATTGTGCGTGGAATATTATTAATTTAAACCATCTGAAACAATAAGGTTAGAATGGCTGGCTTCTAATTCAAAGATTGTCGGTTCGAATCCCGGCAGCTGCGAATTTTTTTTTGTACTTGTAAAAATAAATACGGCGCACGCAACATTTCAAAAGTAATAAATATATTTGAATTAATTAATGCAGATAAAAGTAAATTTATTAATTAAATTGTAGATTTCATTTCACTCCTTTGTATCCATACAAAATAGTGATAATACAATAAAAATGATTCTATTTTATTCGTAAAAGTATGCAGAGGTAAATTTTATCATACAAAAGATAGAAAAATTTCAAAAAAAATTCTTCCTCAAAGAATATATAATTTTTAATGCCTAAATGGTTTGGTTGCAAAAACCTATTACGGCTCAGTCTCAGGCCGAATATGATATTTCCTTTTCTTCTGGATCAATAATTTCATTAATGTTTTGTTATGACGGTGTCACGTTAAACTATCGTCCGTAAACCGACTTTATAGACAACCAATTTTTTTTTAAATTCTTCTTTTGTCCAAATGGAATAGTTAGCAATTTAAAGAGGAAAGAAGAGATATATAATTTGTAACTTTGACTAATTTACATAAAGAATCCCAATGCATAGTTTTGCACCATAAGAGGACACTGTACATTCTACTGACACACAATTCAGAATCGATAATCACAGTGATGTACATAACAGTGTGAAGAGTAACTGTATGGTTTAGAATGTTTCGCAAATGAAAAATTCTCTTATTTTTATTTCCTTGGAGATCGATTGACGTTAAAATGTCACCAGAGCATGATCATAATATAATACACTCAGAAGATACAACAGATAGTTTCTCTTTTTAACGTTGTTATTGAATAACGGCTCTATCAAGGTTGCTAACCCGAGTAGCGTTGGAATGCTGATACTCAAGTGCCTAAAGTAAATAATATTGCAGAACTGAACTGAGAATTAAAGAAAAGATTTCAATATACTCAAAATGATGATAACCTTATTAATGGCACGACCACCACTTTTACGCATTTGAATGTTTGCTATATTTAACTAGTTCATAACTCCATAGCTTAAACAAGCAATTTAAAAATTTTTTTTTTGCATACACTGATGTTAAATTCTGTGCCAATGTGATTACTATTTTCAGACTCTGATGAGATTAGTATTTTTGTGTGTTTAGCTGGTATCACTATATCCAGGGTTTAAGTGATGTTCAAACTTAGTGAAACGTTAGGTTTGCATAGTATCGAACACATTAACTTGAGACGTAGGTTTCATATGCAGCTATTTCTCACTTGTAGAGTTTAGAATCACAATTTTGTGTGGAGAGACTCTACATTGCAACTAGAATTTTTCGACTACAGTCGCAGGTATTTCACCCACAGGAAGGATCGAGTAATCTCATCTTTGTTCCAAGGACCGAGTCCTTGGCTTGTACCGTGAGTTCGTGTTCAGCTACGGGATTTGATAGCAAACTATCTTTTAATATTCATCCTTTGAGACCTGCGAACAGTCGAGATGTTTGTTTTAGAGTATGTGAAGAGGTTATGTTCGTCTTATTTGTAAATTCACCATATATTTGTTCTTGTAGTCTGAAAATGGCAACTACAACGACTTGTGAATATTCGAGAAAGATAATAAAAAAAACAGTTCATATCAGTTTGTTTCCGGGAGACATTATTCCGGCATGTAACTGTCTACAGTAACATTTTGTTTGGAAGTTACATATGTTTTCATCGTCCAATTAATTTCTGTAAGTATTGATGAAACATGTGTATGTACACTCCATGCCGAATATTTTTAGGTAGTAAGGTTCTGGGTTGTGACATGTGCTACGGAATATGAGAGCTTCTTTTTAACTCAAACAAAAATATAAAAATACACATGTTCTATGAGAAAGAAGAACAAATCCATGCATCACCTGTTTTCCAAGTCCGAGAACAGCTGGTGAAGCTTGAACGCCATGCTTAAAAGTTGGTTCTCCACAACTGTTCTAGTTCCATCACTACTCCAGTGTTCCAGCAGCCGGACAGAAAAATAGTTGGCCGTGTGCACGTGTACAACCTTCACCTTCACGTGCCCATCTCTGCAAATAACAGTACACTCACTCCTGATGCCATCGTGCCACTCTGCCACCTTCCCTGACCACACACGTGCTGCAGTAGTGTGCTGGCAGCAGAAGTACATCACCATTGCTAGCAACTATAATGCTGGTCAATTACCAACATTTTGGCCTTATGCTTTCCAGCAAGAAACAACATTTTGTTAGGTCAATTTTTGTTCATACAAAGGAAAATATTTGTTACTCTAATTCCCCATACATTCATGTTTTCCATTGGAATATAAAAAAAATATATTCATTGACTTCTAAAATTATTTTCTACTCTGCAACTATTAACAAAAATTGTGATGTTTACATCACATAGAAATTACACTACTTCAAATTTTTCAGGATCCTGAAGCCAAAATGTACTGAATTTCCAAATCTGATGAAACTACTAAGCAACAGGATTTTGCAAAAGTTGGTGCAAAATATTTCACAGTATTTTTACAAAACTTAACATTTACACAGCAACACTCCTGCCTATTGAAATTTTAATATTAAACTACCAAATACATTATTCTTCAGCACAAAACATTTGTTTCGCTAGGTATGGCACATTGTTTGGAATCACCATAATGTTTATTTTTGCATTAAACATTTGTATCTGTTTTTTCGGGATACCATTTTAACAGTTTCAACCCCAACAATGAAAATATTACTGTATAAATTCTACCTTGTAAACAGTACAAATATGCACGCTTGGTGATGCTGTCAGGTAAATTACTGCCCAGCTATTCACTATTTTTCTCAATGGCCACATATGCATAATTTGTTATTTTTCTCAGAAAACATTAACTTATTAATTAAAATTGTATGTGATTAGTAGAATGTTATCCTGCAGGAGACTTGTAACATTAATGTTTGCACAAAATAGTATAATGAAATTAAAAAAAAAAATAACTTTTGTGTTTAAGGTAGCATAAAAATTTTTCCTAGATTAAGTTTTAACAAATTGATTTACAAAATGTGCCCTGAAAAGTAACTATTTCATAAATCATGACTTACTGTATCTCCATAAATAACATTTCAAAATGGCTTTGACATCTCAAATAATAGTGTCCTGGTTTTTCAGTTTAAAATATTTTATCGTATGAGGGAAAAACAGGAGACATACTAACAAGCCATTATTTATATGTTTGGCCTGGTGTTTGCACGCCAAGCTAATTAATGCTGATTTTGTGAAAATAATAATTGTGTCTTTACTTCTTGGAGATAACTTACACATTTTAACAATTATAAAATTCTAGCTGCAGTACCCAGCGTTGCCCAGGCTAAACACAGAATGAAGGGGACTTTTTTCAAAATCAGATGTAGACAGTAATTGTCTTCTTCATTTTAAATGACAGGTTTGGAAAATAATTTCTATCACTGGCAGAACCTGGCAGACATTGATCTGTCAGTGTATAGTTACTTACCTCTCTCTCTCTTTCTCTCTCTCTCTCTCTCTCTCTCTCTCTCTCTCTCTATATATATATATATATATATATATATATATATATATATATATATATATATATATATATATATATATATATATATATCAAGACAATACAACAGTGACCATCATGCCTCCTAATCTAATGGCGTCAACTTCCACATCTAATTCGATGCTGGAGGAGCATCCTATTTCCCACAGTGAAGCAGTTCCTTAGAATTTATGATATTGCATATCAAAACGTGAGAGGATTAAGAACTAAATCTAACAAATTTCTGGAAAACCTTTTAAACTCTCATTATGACATTATTTGTTTAACAGAAACCTGGCTCAACGATAACAACATAAATTCTCACTATTTCACGGACCAGTATATAGTTTTTAGAAATGATAGAAATCCTCAACTTACACTGATAAATAGAGGGGGTTGTGTACTTTCAGCCTTTAACAAAACCAAATTTTTATCAGTGCTACCTGTTTACATTTACGATTTTCCCCGTATTGAAGCTATCTGGATCAAGGTAAAAACGTCTCCTGCAACAACTTTCATTATCGGAACTATCTACCTAGCCCCGGACATCTCGCCGAATAAATATCTAGAGTACCTTGAACACTTGGAAGAAAAACTATCTACCTCTCAAGAAGATATTTTAATTCTTGGTGATTTTAATGATCCAGGTATTGATTGGCTCACTCGGCACTCTTCAAACATTACTCATTCACATGTCAAATCCAAAGCCTACCTTCTCAACTTTGTGTCTTCATTGGGTCTGACCCAATATAATCACACCCAACCTTACAAAAATCTTCTTGATTTATGCTTAACAAATCTATCTCGGTGTACAGTAACGCAAGCCTTTGAAATACTTACCAAAGAAGATCTGTATCATCCAGCTTTAAACATTAACATTGTAATGTATTCTAGCTCTAGAAGTGTTAATCATCCCTACAGAAATTATAAGGATGGTAATTTTTAAGGTCTTTATAACTCCATAAAAAATTACGACTGGTCTCATTTCTATGAATCAACCAATGTTAATCATCTGGTGGATGTTTTAACAAATTGTATAACTGACAATATGAACACATTTGTACCACTAATTTCTAAAAAATTACCCAAATATCCGTTATGGTTTTCTAATGACTTAATTCAAGCATTAAAATAAAAAAAAACATTTTCACAAACTTCATAAACAATCTAACAAGTCTTATTAATATTTACAGTTTTCACATTTTCGCAAAATGGCGAAATCCTATATAAAACGTGATAAAATTAATTGGATCCATTCTACAAATAACAACATCAAGAACAATCCAAAGAAATTCTGGAAATATGTTAAATTAATGAAAGATGGTTACTATGAACAATATTCTTTAAAAATCAATGATGATATTTGTGATGATCCAACTGTTTTATCTAATGTCTTTGCACAATATTTTTCCAGTGTCTACAAGACTTTAACCAATAATGTGACGTCTTCAAACATGTCCTCGGATTCTATTCCTATGTCCTACATTTCTAAATCCCTTATTCTATGGGGCATCAAGGCTCTCAAATCTTCCAAATCCACCGGCCCAGATGGCATCCCTATTTTTATCTTAAAAGGCTGTTCCTACTTATTAGTTCCTCTTCTTTATCATATCTTTAACACCAGTTTGCATTCTCAAGTTTTCCCTGATAAATGAAAAATAGCAAAGGTCATTCCGATACACAAAAATGGCTCTAAATTGATTGTATCAAACTATAGGCCAATATCTTTACTTAATGGCTTCACAAAAATATTTGAAAAAATTATACACAAAGTTTTAAATTTTCAACTTCAAAATAAATTATCAGCCAGTCAGCACAGATTCAGATCTGGAATGTCCACCACTACTAACCTAATTACTTTTCTTAACCCAATCCATAATGTAGTTACTAACAGAGGTCAGGCAGATGCCTGTTATTTTGATCTAGCCAAAGCATTCGATACAGTAAACCATTCGCTACTTTTAAAAAAACTATCAGACTTTGAATTTTGTACCAACTACTTGAACTAGTTTTCTAGCTATCTCAATGATAGATATTTTTTTGTATGTGTCAATAACCATAATTCCTCTTTACGCAATGCTAGTTCTGGAGTACCACAAGGTGCCACTCTCTCACCTCTCCTCTTCAATATATTTATAAATGACATTACCATCGTTCTTAGTTAGTCAACTGGTGTACTCTTTGCCGACAATCTGAAAATCTTTAAAATAATATCTACAGTCAATGATTGCGCTCTTCTACAAAAGGATATTAATGAAATTAATAATTGGTGTCTTTTAAACTTGGTAAATCTAAACGATAATAAAACTAAGGTAATATCCTTTACTAGGAAGTATAACCCTATAGTTTATAATTACATTCTGAATAATAACCCAATCTCAAAAACTTTCATTATAAAAGACCTTGGTGTCTTTCTAGATTCAAAATTGTTTTTTTCATAAACAAATTGACTACTTAAATTCCATTTCAAGAAGAACATTTGCTATTATAAAATATATCACTCATTATGCTACAAAATCAGATTCAATTCTTTCTCTTTACTTGGCATTAATTCGATCTAAATTAGAATACTGTTCAACTATCTGGAATGACATTGGGTCGACTGATATTGAGAAACTAGAAAATTTACAAAACAAATTGTCTCAACTAATAATTCAAAGAGGTTTTCCGCATCCCAATCTTATTCCTCTAGCAGACCGTAGAGCCTATTTGGACTATCTTTTTGTACATAATATTTATAACTATAAAATTAAATGTAGCTATATTCTTGATAACACCGGATTCTTGCCTCTTTTCTAGTTTATGTACTATTTATAACAAGAATGATCTTATTTATAGACTCATTACAAACTATAATAGACACAACACCAAGTAAAATTCTCGTTATTACTAATATTTTATATATCTTATATAATTGTACTTTAAATTAATCTAACAATTTTCTGTATATATAAATTTACCATGTTACTCTCAAAAAAATTTTTGTAAGTTTAAGTAATTATTTGAATTTAAGTATTCATATGGATATTTGTATGTTGTGTTGTGTTGTCTTGTATTTTTGTCCTACTATTTGTTTTGTTCTTGTAATTGTTTTGTTCTAGTATTTGTTCTGTTCTAGTATTAATAATGTTACTGTATTTGTTTTGTACATGTCCTAAATGTTGTGCCCACCGCTGGAGCTGTTGGTGTGGCATGTTACAAATCAAATAAATAAATAAAAAATATATATATATCTATATATCTCTTTTTCTAACTCCATTTCATTCTCAATACCTCACTTTATCTCCTTTTATCTCTTTGTCTTTCTCTCTCAAACTCTATAGCTATCACTTTATCTTTTTCTGTCTCTCTTTTATATTTAATTCAATTAAATTGTGTCATGCATGAGCACTCATACAACGTAAACAGACTAACTGCTGCTATACAATATGTATGAAATAAACACATTTGTTTAAACGTCTCTCGGGCTACCTATTGTTTATATTACACACAAACTTAAATGTTGCAGTTTAAATTTCATTCAATTTAATTCTGTGAATTATTGCTGTTTCTAATTAATTCATTTCAATTCTGTAATGTCTGTGCACTCACACAACGAAAACACACTAACTGCAGCTAAACTATATGAAATACACACATTTGTTGAAACAATTTGTGCGCCACCTATTGTAAAATAGTTATACAACTAAGAAACCTTCGCAGACATGCGCATAACAACTCACCAAAATTTCATTGCAATACGATGAATGGTATAGGAACACATACGGAACAAACGAACAAAAATTCAAGATGTGAAGACACCCCAAATGATAGCGCGTTTAAAATTGAAGGCACTAGAAGTATCAGAGAAATATATTTTAGTATTATAAAATAGGATACCTTAATTTTACAAATTTATTACCATTATTAATAAAAATCAGAGTTTCATTTCCAATTAATATAGATATTAATTAAAGATGTTGAAATAGGAACACAGATATCTTTGAAATGTTCTATTTGAATGAAACCAGTGATAGGTAAGTAACATTGAACTATCTGCTCATTAATATTACCACTAATAACCGAAAATTAAACTTATACTCTGACAATACAAGTCAATTGACAGTTCAATTAAATAGATTTAAATATTCAAACACCATCTAGAATGCAAATGGTTGCAGTTATTACTTCAGCTAGAAAATTAAATTAATTACTAACATGATATGATAGTTTCTAGCATGGCCGCAAAATCAAAGTCATTTAATTATATATCATTTGAGTTATTCAATAAATAAAAAAAAATGAAAGATATTTCAACAAATAAATCACCAGCCGAGCTTGAGCAAAGAAACTCTAAAAGTTATCCCATTAACCTCTGGGTGTGTGCTAAACCTAAACACAAGGATATAAAAAGTTGATTCTAAGAAATATTCACAAATTAAAATTGAAACTAATACTTATATCAACCAATTGCACTCCAGATACTTATTTACAAACCATATTCATTACATTAAATGCCTACCATTTTTTTGGAGGTCATCTTACATACCACTGAAAAATTCAAAGTTAAATGAGTTCATCCTTGGGAATCAGAGTAGCTGATTGGGTCGACAGTTCACCGTAGTCTTTCCGCTGGTGTCTACTGCTTGTAAGTATCGGCACTCGTAGTTCGCAAGATTCTTGGTCTCAATGAACACAATTTTACTCTCAAAGACTTGATAACTGCTGACAGGATACAGCCTTTTGTAGAATTCCAGATGCCAATGAAGGAATAGAGGTCGAAGCAACAATATGATGTACACTAGTACTCGCGTCGACAGCAATCATCTTAATTATTCTTTTGAAGTGGTCGGTGCTCTGCGTTTGAACTTCGCGCTGCGCAGCGGGCATTGGCACTCCTTCCCTTCCTCCTTTCCCCCCTCCCTGCGTCTAGTGCTGTTCTTGACTTCCCCTCCTGAGGTGTCCGCGCAAGAGGTGGCGCCTTCTGTTTTACTTAAAGCTGCATGTATTGCCTTGAAGGCTCTTCTTGTTCGTTAGCAAATCATGTAGATAGGTTGTTATAGTCAGTCGGTGCTGGTATTTACTGAATTCAGTATGTAGGTCAGTTAGTTAAATGTAGTGAGTGTGACAGCGGGGAGACTTCATGTAAGTGCTTGTAAGGTGGTGACCCTTACATTCATGTGACTTGTAACAGCTAAACTCTAAGGTATTCTAAATTGTTTATTCGGCCGTCACATTTGAAATTACTTTTGACATTATTTATCTTTACGTTTTTTCATTAATAGTTGGCATTGCTACTCGTGTTTTGTCTGACGTTTCTCCCTGTCATGTCGTTACTTGTGTTTAGGGCAATGTGAGTGCAAATTGTCAGTTCGCTTTTGCGTAATGTATGTAATCACGTAGTGTTAAATTGTTACATATTGTTGGTTTTCTTTTGATATCTTATGCATTTGAATTTAGTTGCATATTGCCTAGTGTAGGTAAGGCCGCGGACGCCCGCGTTAACATTTACGGGTCTTGTAATGTCTAGTGAGGCATTTGTCTGTATTAACGTAATTCTCGGTCGCTGCGATGATTAAGGGTTGTCTGTCTTTTGCACTTGTTGACGTTAATTTAACGAGAGATTATTCTTTACTATCCAGTTTATATCGCGGTGTCAATATTGTATTTGTCATATTGAAAATACGTTCACGTATTTGCCTTCACATTAATGGTCACACACT
Source organism: Bacillus rossius redtenbacheri (assembly GCF_032445375.1). Lineage (NCBI taxonomy): Eukaryota > Metazoa > Arthropoda > Insecta > Phasmatodea > Bacillidae > Bacillus > Bacillus rossius. Next base: position 237,099,025 of record NC_086330.1, on the reverse strand, counting down.
GTGACAATTGTACTAGTGTTATTGTTCTATGGGATACTTACTTAATTTTATATAATTGTCTCTGTATCCCTTTGGTAATTAAACAGCATTAATTTCAATGTAAAAGGTTTGTGTAATTGTATGAGGATCTAACATGAGGCTTTTGCCCACGATTAAAACGAAATGTGTTAATTTAAATACTTGCTGATTTAACCTTTGCATCTTGACTATCCGTGGCTATTATTATTTGAATCACACTTTTGAACACTGTTTACTCAGCTCATAGTATTATATTATTTTTTAAGGATTGTGTTACAAGCAGTTGAAGGTTCTCGTGAAATTACTTCATCTGCTGACACTTTCCTATGAAGCTCATGGAAGCCTTCACTTTTCCGAGCTATGAAATTTTATACAGTAAAGCAAGATACTCATAAATTTCAAAATAAAAAGAAAGAAAAAAAAACAATTCTTCTATAGTAATGGAGACAAATATTACCATTAAAAATTGTGATGGTTACAGTACAATTATCTTAAAAAATGAAACATCAAATGACGAAATGTCTCTTCATAAAAAAATGCAGAAAATTACATATCTATTGGCGTTATGTAGACTAGTCCAAATGTTCATTCATAAAAAATGCTTCCAACATGCTGGAACTAACTTCAAACACATCTATCACATTTGTAGGCTGACTATAGACTGAATGTTCCAAACTCTTATGAAACGTTTTTCAGCAGCAGGCAACGTTTCCAAATATAAATATGTGTTATAAATTTTGGATGGATATAAAATTACATAAAAACATAATTTATACCTGTTTTACCACATAAAAGACCCTAAATAGAACTCTCCTGTAACAAATTCATACTCAATGAGGCATTATTTTGTTCTTTAGAGGGTTAAAAAAAGCAAATGTTACTAACAAGTAGAAAACTAATGTAATCATTAAAGTCATAGAGAATTAAATCTAAAATGTAAGGAATAGTTTGGAATAACTATTAAATAATAAACAAACGCTAACTATCATATAGGCAAGTGACTAATGGCAAATCAAATCTCACACCGAGAATTTTGAAAAAAGACTCTGACAGTCAAATTTACTAATTTCAACTAAACACAGGTTGTTTTACACCTGTTCCAACAGTCCCATAGGACATCTTGCATGTGGAGACCTGAATGTTGTATTCCCAGTAACTTTAACTGGCTAACAGACCTTGTAATAAATAAAACATCTTGCCTATTTGCATCAGCATCTAGGGTATTATTATTCGATGATGAATTGATAAGAAGTGACTCTTAGATGTGAATAGCAATACCAGATGATGTCAGGCGCCACCATCATATTACTTAAACCGGAAATTTTCTAGAGTTTTTACGACCGTAATCTTGGTAATAAGATCCATGCTTTATAAAAGAATACTTGCATTGGAAAAATAAATTTTATTTTGAATTGACAGTCTACCAGATGATGTTACATGTTTCTGAGAGATTTGATACACTATTTTATGAACAGTATGCAACACCTACATTTCCAACACACCATCCAATAAAAGTGTCGATTCCAGAGTCATCAGACATGGTGATTTGCTGCTCCAATTACAGTCATTCCACCTCATACACACCAAAGATTAAAAATTATCATTGTTCACATTTAAAGGTAGAAACAGTCTTGGAACTTAGTTTAAAACATACTAGCATGTGGCTGCCTAACACACACAGACAATTTTTTATTAAAACCAGATTCTAAAAATGCCCAGACGATTAAAACATAATATTTATAAACTTTATAAATAACAGTTTCAATTTTAAACAAAACTGAATTGAGAAACCAAAAGCCTAATGGGTTAGCACAGAGACAATTTATTATTTAACATTTACTGTTTCTAAATAATCCTCGTCAGTGTAATAGAAAATTTTTAATCTGAAATTGACAGTTAAGAGGGTATGCACACAAAATGGTTGAATATGCAAAGAAATCCAACATAACTTTTGCATTTACATTTTTCATTCCTGTTAAGTTTTTATAATGCAAAATATCAGGGGTTTTTTTTGGAGGTGGGGAGAGATCTAATTTACAAAATATATTTTATGCTTTTGTGGATTTAAATAAAAAATTTTTGGAGCCACAATACTTCCTTTAAAAAAGAACTTCCTCAAACAGTCACAGCAAGAGTTACTCACTGACCACTGTGGTATAGGGGTCACAGTTCATGATTAATTCTTTGGCTGAATGTTCGGGTCTTACCTTGGGAATGGATGTTTTTAGCAATACCTACTTAGCTTGTAGTAGTGGGCCATACTGCCATCCCCCACCAAGACACCCAACATGAGATGGAGATGTTAATAGTATTGTACTTTAAAAAAGCAACCTACTCACCCAGGAAGAGTTGCAGTTTGGTCAAGAATTCTGTCAAAGAAATGGCGGTTTGGACACTTCAGCATCCTCCAACAAGACCCGAATGCCTTCAGACTGTGGCAAACTGAGCTGGATACTTTCTGCTGTTCTCTAACTTTTAATATTTCCTGTACATAAACAAAAAATATTGTTATTGTAACGGTAAATTTGCAACAAATGTGGCTGCTATAAGGACACATTTTACTTCCAGAAATAACAATGTAAAATAAACGAGTAGCTAAATTTAAATTTAAATTTAATTTAAATTATATAAATTAAAAATTATTTTTAAATTTTTGTGAAGCCAATAAGTAAATGCAATCAAAGTTCTGAAATAATCCTCCAGTGAGTTTATGAAACTGTCGGTGGACAGGTTCCTTTTGCTTGTTGCCAACATCACCCTCATTTCGCAAAGTAGTGACAGGTGGCGATATACTGAATCTGGGCATAGTCGTCGAGTCTACATTCCCGACTCTGACTTGCGGTGGCTGCTAGGTTGCCACCAGCCTGTCTTGGTTGAGTTGGCAGCCAGGAAGGTTGATAACTTTAGCAGATAACCCTTAATTTACATTTTTCTAACCAAAAAAATAGAAAAATTAATGTGACTGTTTGGGAAGTGAGTATGGTAATCAACTATTCTAATTAGCTTTCCTCAAAAATGAGCTCTGCCTTCACATAATGAACAAATTTACAGTAGGTATCTGGTATCAACAGGTATTTATATTTCACGTCTGATTGCTGAAGTGCATTAAGCTCAGATTATTGTTTCCTAAGTACTTTGCCCTTACGCTAAAAAAATATTTTAAGGTTTTTGCATTGATGGGTAAAAATCCTCAGTTGCCCTGATTGATTCAATATGGATCATACCAATTTTATTCCTTCACATGCTATCTGGAAAGCTTTCATATTTATGATTTAGCGTGAAGCTTCTATATACATTGTGCTTGGAAAAGCTTTTCCTAGCATTGTGGTGTTGTAGACTAGTTTTCCAACGATTGGACATCATTTTCTCAATGTAACATATTTATCCGGATATGGATCGCACATTTTATGCAGATTTCTTGTTTGATAACAGCCTTGTGCTGTTGGAGTGGCATGTTACAAATTAAATTAATTAATGAAAATTTATTTAGTGCGATCCTTAAGCGTGTTTTCATTTTGGATAAAAAAAATTAACATTGCACTGTGTGGTTGAATAAGTGCTTAAACCTAGCATATGTTGGTTTTTAGTAAATACGTTATGAGTAAGTATAAATTACTTAGTTGAAATTAGAGCATTGCAGATATGGATTGGCAGAAGCAGATTTTGCAGATGTTTGATTGATAGGCATTTCTGCCAATTCACAATACACTTGCTAATTTTGGGTCTATATTAGTAAAAAAAAGTGTCTGCCATAACCTAAATTTCCACAAGTACCCTGTTTTATCGCATAATCATCGCATGCCTATAATTGTCGCACCAATATTTTAGGGCGTCAAAATTTGGATATAAAAAACCTCTCGCATAAACATTGCATGATGTTTTTGGTCCCACTATTAGATTCCGAGCGCTTTGTGTAGATATTTCTTTTCTATAAAACAATATATTTTAAAGTGAAATCTAATATTTATTATGACTTATTTAATTATTATTTAATTAACGGAAATACTAAGTTGTCTGATCGGTAAATTTTCTTTTAAAGACTTTTTAAAAGTTATAACCTTTATCTGTTCGTCTGCGTCGCCGCGGTGTACCGCTTATGAAAATGTAGCCAGCGCTAGTTGTCATCATTCATGTTTGGTTATGTTGCTTTCCATATAGAGCACGCTAGGGATGTGCGAATCCTTGATTTTCAGTTTGGTTTGAATCCGATTCGAATCCCTGGTAATATTTGAAATATGAATCTGATTCCGAATATTAAACACAGAGTAATAAATTAAAATCACAGATTAATTTAAAAATAATGAGTGATCTCTTTTTTCTAACTTAACTACTGGCAATTATTTCTTACACTGAGATTGAAATGTTTATAATCATGCAAACTTAATTAATAATAAACACTCTTAAATGATGAAAACCAAAACATGAAGCAAATTTCAAATATTCCCTAATTGACCTACCTAATTCAATTGGATTTCACAAGTTTCTGTTACATGAATTCTTAAAGACAGCTCATTTCTAAGCCTATATTGATATGTTTTGGTGCAGTTTGAAGTACCTAATTAACTGTATATCATATTCATTTAAGTAAGAACTTAGTTGTAGCTGTAACGTACGTAAGCAAGCTAAAGCAGTATTTTTTAAATAAAAATAATACAATATTTTATGATTACTGCAACTGACTTCAAATCAAGCAAAAAGTTGGGCTACTTTTATTTATATATCTAATTTTATTACCAATAATGTGGTTCACAATAATAAAGATAGAGGCTAGTACAACATGCCTACAACTACACCTATCCCTCACTTAGCACGTCTTCAGAGTGCGCAGATTCATTTAGCGCGATGATAATTTTAGTGCCGCAGTCTTGAATAGCACGTCTGTAAATTTCAGTTAGCACAAAATCTCGGCGGAAAAAAAAAATAAAAAATAAATAAAGCAGAGCACGACACCACAAAGTCTGTTTCAACTTCTGTAAACAACAGATGTGCCGTGGGATACAATTAGCCAAACAAGGGGTGAAGAGATGCGCGCGCAGGTCTGTCTATGCTAGCGGCTGTAGTACAAACATCAGCTATGGCTAGTTCAGTTGCGGATGTGGAGTGTAAAAGACCAACTATTTTCACATCCGTGCGTATGCCGCCGAGCCGTACCGTTGTCGCCTGGCCACAAACCGGGCCGAGAACTCAATCTAGCAAGTGGCAGGAAATTCAATCAAACAAAAGCAACGTCTGCCGATTCAGCTGCCGGTAACTGTACGTGCTTGATCACTCATCATGCATCGAGTTCAAGTATTTGAGACAAAACTATAAATATTACGGTACGGCGCGCAGATTGTCATGAAGGCCACGCTATGTTGGTTGCACTTTAGTTTTAAGCAAGTAAACTGCAGGGCCGGCGCGTCCATATAGGCGAACTAGGCAACTGCCTAGGGCGCCAAATAGCTGGGGGTGGCACAGCACGACACATAACAGCTGATATAATATGTTTAACGATTATTGAAACTAGAGGAAAATGGATTTTTGTAACAGTTTGGAATGTTTATATTGATATAAGTAATTATTTAAAGTCCACGGTGACCTGTTATGATTTGTAATAAGTAAAAAAGTAAAAAAAAAAAACACTAGCCTGCTTACATTTGATTGTTGACAAAATCTTAGGCTTACGTGATGTATTTTGAGGCAAGAAAAAAATTTTTTGGGGTGTCCGGCTGGGGGGGCGGGGGTGGTAGTGGGGGGAGGGGGGGGGGGAAATTAAGGTTTTTCGCCTAGGGCGCCAATTTACCTTGCACCGGCCCTGGTCAACTGTGCGCAAAAACGTACAAAATAAGGGACTCTTACCAAAAGTTTACATTAAGTATGATGCTGTTGGTTGTACCAGCGGGAATATATTTGACATTAGATACCGGAACAGAAATTAACAGATGATTCACGTGGAAAAGATTGTTAAATGAATGTTGCAATGAAAAAATAATCATTGGCCTGACAGGATTGGTGTGAACCAGGTGGGGATACGCGAATAAAAATTTTAATTTTTGAAAAATAAAATTTAATTATTCAGACAGTAATATCGGTTTCACTGTCAGTAAAGGATGGTTTGGAAATTTACGCGACGTGAGTTGAAGGTCACACCCAGGTGGGCAAGTCAGCCAGTCGACTGACGATAAAGTACATAATCACGTATCTCCTGTTACGCGAAGTTGTATTTGTCATACAAAGTGCGATGGGAGGCATATAAAGATAAATTGTGTGACATATTTATACTTGAGTGTTATTCAACACATTTATATTACGTAAAGTATATTTTCCTACACAATTTTGGAACACATTAAATAAATTAGCTTTGCTATTTATGGAAACTAATGCTTCAGAATACGTGATTTCAAATAACACAAGCATTTTTAGGAACAAATTAGTCGTGCTAAGTGAGGGATAGGTGTATTTATAAGAACAAAAAAAAAGTAGTTGGTTACTTTATTGAAGCTGCCATATCTCAACAATTTTTCAAATGGTTTGGTTACATACATGCATACAAAATCCATTAAATTAGCTGAGAAAACTTACCTCCTAGAGTGGAGTTCAATTCAAGCACACTAGAACTTTATCAAATCCAAAGTAATCTGATTATCTATTACTCAATCAAAATAAACTAACCAAAGTCATATGTCTCTAAGAATTATATAGGCCTAGGTGGCATTTTACAGATTGCCATGCAAAAATGTTAACATTTCTACAAGTTGGGGTGCAAGATTCTGTCTGCGAGATGTGACAATATTTCCAGCAGCAGAAAAAAGCCTCTCACTTGGCACAGAAGTAGCGGGAACTGAGAACATTTTTCTTGCAGCAATTGCCACATAACTGAAACGGCGCTGATTCGTTTTCCACCACTCATATTGATATAAATGCCTACTGATGACGGGCTCTTTTAGATAGTTTTATATGTCACTATCCAGTCTATCCATATTGTTGTACCTAGACGAAGAGGCCTCATTTACAGCATCTATTTGAGACACTTGGTCAAATTTCATCCACACTGAGAAATTAGAAGCCAATGAAGTTTCGGGATTCCCTTGTGGTGTACTTGTTGATTCTTGGTGCTTCCCTGCCAGACTTCGATCACTCCCTATCAAAAGTTTTAGCTAATGAAAGCCTTTTTGCTTTTCATGTTCCTGTAATAAAACAACTTTATAACGAGGATCGACAATCATAGAAAAAAAATATTCATTGTGTAATCTGTAGTCTGGGAATCGTGTCATTACTTCAATAAATTGCGTGGAAAGATGATACCACTTACAGCATCAGCCCTACTGATAAAGCTTTCGAGCAGATTTTTGATACCATCAATAGGAATCACCATAGAAATAGTTGCATACTTCTCGCCACTCAAGTCGTTTGTTGCTTCATGTATAGGTGATAATACATCAATTAGTCCTGAAATTTGTTTCCATTAATGGGAGGCCAAATTATCCAGTGAACATGAGGATGCAAGTTCTGCAGCAACAGCTTCCTTTTGCTCTAGCAGACGGTACAGCATAACAGATACACTAATCCAGCATGTATCAACATCTTGGATAAGCTCGTGCTGTGGTTTTCCCATTTGCTTCTGCAGCTTATGTAGTGTTTGGCTCGCCTGAGAACTATGCTTGTAGTGACCCACTATACTGCGCGCCTTCTTACAAACTACTTCTATTCCTGGAGTTTCCTTTTTGCTGTCATTTATAGCCAGTGCAGTGTATGGCCTAAACAATTCAGTGCTACCCATTAAGTTTTTGACAATGCTAGTTTCATATTTTTGGCATTGTCAGATACTACATACACGGGCATACATTGTGGAATTGCATATTTATTTGACATTTCCAACAAAGCATTAGAGATAGCAGTGTCACTGTGTTCTCCTGAGAAAGGGAAGTTCACTAACATGTATTGCACAAGTTCAAAGTTCTTGCTCAGGTAGTGACACATCAGTGACAAATAACTGTCATTACTGCGTGATGTTCACATGTCAGTGGTGAAAGATATTGAGTTCACGCCATCTTTGAAATCATTTTGCAGGTTGCTAGTAATTTTTTCAACTGTGTGTTTATACAGTTCAGGAATAACACTTCTTGAAAACATGGTGTGACTTGGAACGGTGTGCTGTGGTTCCAATTCGTACAACATTTCACGAAAACCCCTATCATTTACCATGCTGCATGGCTGCAGATCTAAGGCAATCATTCTGATTATATTGTTTGTAATAGCAACGGCACGGGGATTTTCACTCGAGTACTTAACACTTTTTTGAAACATACCTGTGAGTGTTTGTTGTACTTGTTTTTTCACTAGCGGTTGTTTCTTTGTATTCTGTTGAAGCTGAAGAAATTCAGAATATTCTTTCTTGTGCAGCATTAAATGTTTATTCATGCTTGAAGTACTACCAGAGATGCATTTAAGCTCACGTGCACATGTTTTACACTATGATTTAAAATCTGAAATTTTAGCGAAAACAACTACGGTGTTTTCGTTTTGACGTCACTGGCCGCGCACATGCACCATCATCACTGTGGGAACTAATTTTTTTTTCTAAACCAATATCTGAAAACTGTTTCACCATGAAATAACATAAATTACAATAAAAGACTCAAAGACAAAGACTAGTATGGAGGTTATGTTGAATTTGAACGAATGCAGCACCGGAAGGAAATCTCATCGACGAGCATATCAATCGCAGTTGCAGGAAATATTTCGAGTATCTGCAAAAAAAAATATTTTAAAATGTGTACTGCAAATTTTATAATCAATTAAATGGTAATATGACCAAATCTGTCTTGTGAAACAAACTTAAATATACATACGTGCTCAACAGTGACGCTTGTTGAATACGGAAATTATTCATCGCATAAATAATAACGGGGAAATTTATTTTGTGCGAATCTCAACTACCACACCGTTTCAGTGTTGCCATTACTTACGTTTACAAGGATTTAGTGTCTTCTATGATATAAAATTATTTTGTATGGTATAACATTGCCTATAGTAAGATTTTATACAAAATTTAAGGGATGTTATACATTAGTTATAGATATGAGGTACGATAAATAGGATTTACAGGTTTGGCAACACTGTAGTTACATTTAGTTTTCGTTGAACATTTGTGTTTGTAGCGATGTTTGTTTGTTTGGTTTTTGATATTCACTTTGAGTTTAGTAATGGCGATTCTCCAACTCAATCGTAATAAACTGCAGGCCACGGGGAAATCAGTTTTATAAACATTTCAGCAAACGAACCCATTTTTTTCTAATAAATAGCAAAGACTTTTTTTCTTGTAGGTATGAAATTTTTTTTAGTTTCTAGTTTGCTATACGACGATATTCGTAATTACAGTTTCATACCTGCCAACCTCAAAAAACAGAAATTAGTAAAATTTAAAAAAAGTACCAATTTTTTATGTGACAAAGATTTAACAGCTGTCATTATGATGCTGATCCTTCTGCAAAGACAAATGAACTGTGGATTTTGCCTTCTTTAAAAAATCAACATTAAAAACTTGTTCATAGAACTTCTGTCGGGCTGCCTGATACTTTGCCAAAATAATATTATTTAAAATGTCATCTGACATAGATGCCCTGAAAGTGGTTCTAGTTTTCTTTACCCCACTGAAAACTCTTTCGCATTCTGCATTACTATGAGGTATGACCATAATTGATAGCATAGTGAAAGCTAGTCTATCAAATTTGCGGCAACCATAAAGTCCTTAAATTTTGCCGATTGTGGACCACTGAACATCCATCATATCAGACTGGCAGAGCACAGAATTGTTCCTGGAGCAAATCATTTGCCTCTTCACGTGTTTCTTCTCCTTTCACAAGCAACATACAAGGAAACTTATCAACAAAGAACTTGACATGTGAAAAGGAAGCAGATTCAATATTTTTCCAGTCTGCGACTTCAGCATGTATCAAAGTTTCATTCTCTAAGGGAAACATTAAAAAAATATAATCACATGACAGCTGAAAAAACTCTCTCACAGAACTGTAGAATACCACTTTTTCTGCCGGTTTCAATGTAGATACAACCTGTAATGCACTGCTACCTACAACAATATCCTCATCATTCTTCTGATTTACTGATGTATTGTACTTAACATCACGTACAGGGGTTGACTTGATAACTAATGGTTAAACAAACTTGATGAGCAAATCTTTCACCAGTTGAGAAAGCATATTTCTTAATTTGTGAATTTAAGGCTCTCTTAACTGCAGTGCAACATTTACTGTATCAAAAAGTGGTATTACATGTAACAGGAAATAACACAGAGCTTTGTTCACATCATCCGTAAGAAACATAAACACTCTTTCCTGCCGTGAAAGTATCTGAGAAGTTTCTTCTGTTCTTGATCCACGTGTAGTTTTTTTCTTCTTAGAAACAGGGTCTTCTTGTGAAGAAGGCCGTTTTGAAGAGACTATCAAGCATAGTATTTTTCCCCGACTTGACTTCTGACTGGCTGCTGGTACTGGCCTGACAACTACCAGCCGATACATCATCAGTTTGTTTTTCCAGTTTTTTTGGTATCCTGTAGCTACTTAAAGAACCAGAACTAGATGCTACCTGATTAGCAATTTCTTCCTTGTAGAATTTAACTAAAGGCTGCTATAAATACACTAGCCGTTTCAAGCATACACCTCGTGAAAGCCAGCAGGTACATACATGTTTCAGCACCTTTTTGACATCAGTGTCGTAAAGTTTTTGAAACTCTTTCAGCCTGTCTTTTCGTTTGCTGCTTTTGTCTAAATAATAGTATATATCTACCAGAATCTCGTCCACATTCATTTTAAGACCCTTCGACCCCTTCTCTGCAGCCAAATGCAACAAATGACAGGCACAACCTAAGACTATGACATTTTTCTGATGATGTTTTAATACAGCTGCAACCCCATTTTTTGAACCAGTCATGACTGCTGTAATTTCAGATCCTAGAGCAATACAATTTTCCAATGGTATGTTACCATCTGTCAGTGTAGCTATAATCATCTCTCCTATCTTCTTACCTGTGGAAGAACCCTTCAACAACTTGACTGATAGCAAAACACAATTCGCAATTGAAAGTTCAGTGCTGTAATAGGTCACAACTATTGGGTACAGCTTCGATTCATCATTGCTGCCACCTGTTGCCACCGAAAAAGGAACAGTTTTTAACAAATCTGTTACACTCGTTTCATGTTGTTTTTCCATTTCGCCTATAATTTCTGTTGTCTTCGTGCATCCACAACCATACCGTCTTGCAACTTCACATCTTGTAAACATTTTTCGAAACAGATGTCCGGCATAATCCGCAACAGAAACAGGTAAATTATGCTCAATAATGAATGCAGTGAAGTAGTATTCTGCCCGAATTACACTCAAATCATCATTTGGAACACTGAAAAAGTTTTTCTTATTACATTAGTTGGCCTGAGCTTCAGCTAGTTAATTGTTTTTGTGCTTCAATGACTTTGCGTGCAATTTTAAATCGCTCCTTCCACCATGCCCAATATTTATGTCGCACTTGCACACTACACATTTTGCAAAATTCTCACCTTTTCGCGAACGTACTGACCAAGGGAAGTCTGCTCAGTACGACTGCAGAAACGATTGTTTGTAAGTCTTATTCTTGTCACCACATCCCGCCATATTATAAATACTAGGGTTAACCGGTGCCGTAGCACAACTTCATTCAAAAATATCAAAATGCTAAAAGCAAGCAGTATTAATTTTACCACAAATACAAAATTAGTTTTGTTCACAATGCCACGTAATAATCCATCGTGCGGTACCGATGGTAATACATTATATACTCTCTTTTCTATGGGTAATATCACAGAATATTCTGTGGTAATATGGCGGAAAAGAAAACAAGCTACAAGCAGAGGCAGTGCAGCCACTAAGGTAAACACTAAATTCTTCAGTAGGCCTACCAAAGCAGGCCTATTCAAAGATACGTGTTTCAATTTAAACTATTTAAAATATTCGTTCATTAAACTTTCTTTGTATTAACCATTCTTCTGTTTCCCATTTAACCATAAGCACGACTCGTTAAATTGCCAGCTCTCATAAATATAACATGAAATATCAATAGCTTCAGTAATCCATTAATTCAAAACTTTGTAAATAATGACGGCACAAAAACCAAGAACACAAAATGGTTTTGTTTGCCGAATGCCACCGAAGTCCTTCGATTTGTGCCAAAAAAATTGTTATTGAAGCGATCGCCCGAGATGCTACATGCACACAAGTGAGGTAGCATGCCACAACAACATGCAAAAATTTTGAAAGAAAAAAAATCGCAAGAAAAATTATATAATTCGTAAAATCATACAAACAACAAATATTCATACAAAATACAAAAAAAACTGTACGAGTTGGCAGCTATGCAGTTAAAGCTCTCAAAATGTCGAAATTTTTTCAGCGTCACCTGTTAATTCTTTAATTTACATTTATTTCTTTGATACATCATATTATAAATACTTACGTAATAGTAGCCTAATTTGATTTTTCACTGCTAGTATTTTTGAGCCGTATTAAATAAATTTATAACATTTGTGAATATCCGTAATACTGTTCGAATCCATGTACGTACGATGATTCCGGGTTCGGGTAATTGTGAATTCGAACCATACCCGAAAATTTGGGTACCCACACATCCCTAGAGCGTGCACACGTAGTCGAATATCGATATTGATATCTCGCCGATTGCATGCAACGCGTACTCTCTGTCGAGTGCCGAGTTAACTACATTTGATAGTCCGCACTCTTTTGTGGTGTGTACTACGACGATAGTTAGGCGTTCGTTCACGTCACAGATTTATGTGGCTCGTGTTCGGGTCACTGATTTTGTTTTTCTATTTAAAGTTGAAGAAAGGTTTTTGTTGCATGACTTATTAAATTAAATTGTTTGGCATGCACTTGTATACTTCACTTTTATAAATAAACGTACTTTCCACAAATGGGATTTGTTTTTATGAATAACTTTACCTAACAAAAAAATTTTTTCTCTCATAAACGTCGCACCCCTACTTTTCAAACTTGATTTTAGTATAAAATGTGCGACGATTATGCGATAAAACATGGTACCTTACACAATTTCGTAGTATTTCATACTTTGAACTTGCAACACTTTTTAGCTACATGTGCCAGACATAAATAACAAACATAAACATGTTGTTTTTTTAATAAAGTTTTTAAATTTAATAAATCGTAAATAAATATACCAACATCACTGTAAAATTAAATAGTAATAAAAAATTTACATTTAAGAAGATGGTTGCCACAACAAACACCCGAACATACCAACTGCTTTGTAATCGTTCAGAATTTTTACATGTTTATTATGGTTATTTTGAAAATATTTGTTTTTAAATATTAATTTTTTCATTGAAATGTTTGTTACTAAAGTTATCTTAATGTTATAGCAAGCTACCCTACAATAGGAGTATTGGTTAATCCTTATTTTAGTTTAGTTTCCCCTAGTTTGTTCATAATAATTTTTATGGCATTCCTTTTAGTGGTGAGTCTGCACTAGGCTCACATTCATTGCGAATTTACACCCGAACACAGTTCGCCAGGTAGAAATTATTATATCCACTATTTCTTATAGAACTGTTTCTCTTTGGTGCCTTACTCAGTATGAATTGCAAGTTTCTAGTAATAATGCAGTTTAAGGAAGCGTAGTGAAGAGTCACATCGGGCAAAACATCTCCTGTGTATGAAGTGGTCCTGATTTCCACAGGACCCCACACAGGAGTCAAAAAGACCTCGCGACAACTGCGGATATATTAGTTGTCTTCTATATGAGTTAAATTGCAGGACGTCTGCCATTTGTAGCGTCAGAAATAGGGTGTACTGAACTTCCGCATCGGGCGTTTACAAGACTCCAGTCTGGATGGTTTGGATGAGTCGCCGTTGTCATCCTACCTACATCCTGATCTGAGAGTAATATCTTTAGTGATATTTCCCCAAATTCCTAGCTGTTTTCTAGCAACCTGGAGGAGCTGCTGTAGCTGAGTTCCTGATGTCTACAGTTGTAGTTTTACCTCATTCTACATCGCTATAGCTGATGTTCCTGGAGGCTGTGCTGTCTGCCTAGAGGTCCTGTCGACGAAGATTTCAAAGCTCTAACGAATCCTGAGCATTTTGCAGCACTTTATTGTGTTGAAAGTGTTTTCGAGTATTGATACATATAACCCAGAAATTCACACTTCAATCTTGAAGTATTACTAATCATTCAACTCATTTAACTTACATAAAGTGAAACTTCAGTTATTTGCATAAATTGATGTAAACATATTGCTATTTAAACTGAATAATTTTAATATTATAAAAGAATGTGTGTGTGTAACCTCTCTGAATTTTCAAAGTAAATGTTTGTTTCAACTGAAGTAATAATAGTTATTATTTGTTACAATTATTTCATTTATTACTATACTCACAATAATTTTAATATGTTTTTAATTTTTTCGGTTTGTATGTGCTCATTATGTGATATTGTAATTAATATTGCATGCACTATTTTCAACACACCACACTACTTTCATAACTTTATTACGATACATTCTGTGGGTTGTTACAGACAAATTAGAAAGAAATTTTGTGTAAAGCACGGGCTGTGCCACCAGTCATGTACAGATTGAACCGCAAATATTCATAATATCGGGGATGAAAATTTTTTTTACTAACTTACATCGGTGGATCAGCATTTACTCTCTCTTTCTAATGCATGACCATAGAGCACAGAAGTGTCAGACACAACACTGTAACAGCTTGTTAGCAAAATTTTGTGAATAGGTACAGCTCTAGTTAAAATAACTCAGCAGTACGTATAAAGCATCATGAACTGCACCATTACGCTGCATCAGCCACCAGTCGGCCGGCTACCCGACCGCAGAGGGTAAGTAGTGAAGCCATCTGTTGCAAATCTAAGACTAAATCAGTCAGTGTGTGAGAGAGTAACTAGGGGGAAGGGGGTGTGTACATGTGTGAGTGAGTGCATGTGGCCATGCAGCGGTGTTTATGGTTCTCCTCTGTCTCCCATCGTTGTAAATGTCCGTGAACTGGCACCGTACACAAACATCACATGTCTATCTCAATATGTTTTTGTGAAGCAACTGTGTCCAAACATTGTATTTTGGTGAGAGATTTCCCACGCTTTAAACTGCAACATTCCATGACAAAACTTCGGTAAAGGGCGTGCTTGTATTTACTGAAGGAAATGACAAACAAAATTAACACAAAATAGTAGCGTGCTGACTTTTCTCTCTTGAGGAAGGGGGCAGAATATACATACATACAAACATGCATACTTACATACATACATACATACATACATACATACATACACACAAATACATATATATAGACAGCAAGGGAAACATGGGTATAACAATTAGTACTCTTATCCTTTGTATTATTTACAGTGGAGGGGAAGGAAGGGTCATAAAGAATGTAGAGGGGAGAGACGAAGGACTGCGGGTCAAAATGTGATTCTTACGCTGCAACAGGCTGAGACATGGACCATAAAGACTTCACTTGCATTCTACTGGAGACATATATGGTGCAACCCATATTTGAGGGCAACCCTTATGGTGAAAATGCTGTATTTTATGATCCAGATTATAGGTGTGACCAATTCACAGGGGCAACCCTTCTGCAGGTAAATACAGTATGCTTGCAAATCTCTATCTGCCATTGCAGTGATTTGCAGCCTGCTGAATAGCCTTATCTTCCCCTGTGGCAATACTATAGTGTATTTAATGTTTAGATTGCAGTGTGGATTTAAATGGGCATTTACTCTCTCCTTCCAATGCGCAACTTCTGCCATTAGCGCTGTCCTTGTTTCAGGGTGCTCTGAACGCCATAGAACGCAGAAGTGTCAGACACAACATTGTAATATAATGAAATTTTTTTTAATTATCTGAAAAGTTATATTTTGTAAAGTAAAATTTGTAATGAGAATTGTGGAAATTAATTTTTCCTGTTGTATTTCATCAAGAGCATCATCTGATCGTTATAATTTTTTTTATTTATAAGGAGACGTACCTAATAAAAAGATGCCAACTTGATTTATACTATAATAATACTGTCAGTAGACACTATTTTATGAGCTTAGAAAAATCAATAAAAAGTATAAATAAAAATATATTAAAACTTATTATAATTAACAATAGTATACAAAATGAGACTTTTAATGTCATCATGCCAGGTAGTATCAGTCAGGCAACAGTGTTCGTCATTTACTCTGTGCTGCAGTCTAAACATGAGACACACTGAACATGGCACAAGCCTGTAATATATATTTAAATAGTTTCGTTATATCAATTTACAACTTGGCTGATTACATAAATTATGTTAATTTGTTTGTTTCCTGCAACTATCAGCAAAGCACAAGGCCTGCTCAAGTAATCTATGGGATAAAAACTTATTACTGAAAAAAAAAAAAAATTAAAAATTCAGTAAATATTTTGCTGCAGCATTTCTGAATGGATTATAATAACATTAACAGTATTGTTTAAAATTACACAAAGCAAGAACAATTTTTTTTTCACACAAGTTCACATTTCTTGGCAGGAATTTTTTTTAACAATTTAAATACTTTATTTACAACTAAAATAAAAAATAAATAAAAATTGCAAAATCGTCCCAATGAAAATACTTCAAGCACTAAGGCAGTAATGAATCATTCTGAAGCTAATATATATTTTCTAATATAGTTGGAACAACTTACTGTATACTTGGCCTCAATTTCAGGTGAAAGGACGCCACCCAGCCTTCTCAAGAAATTGACGAGTGTTGCAAATGGCTGCACATCTGAACTCTCCACAAGTATGTGAACTGAGCAGTCCAGATTCATTATCTGAAACAATCCCCATATTCCGCAAGCAACATTAATTACAGTAACCTGCCTAAAAGTGACAATACAACTACTGTATGATTGCAGTTAAGTATATTCTTAATTGAAGCACTGATGCAAAATGGGTGCCTCACCTGTCAGGGTACATATTTATTTCTGCTGCTGTCCACATGTTACCTAGTCTCGAATAATTTGCATAAACATGCACACATAGTAGATTTACTATCAATGGTCTGTAATGTCTCAATATGTGGCACATTTTCCACAAGAGATAAAACTGATCATGCTTCAATGAACTTTCTCTGCACACAATTGTAAGACGGAATAAATATCAGGACAGTAATTCAGCTGCATTATTTACTCAGAAATGTTTTCACAAGGGATGGCACGGTTCGGCCATTTCTTCGATTCCTGTTTCGGAATATTTTGTGGTGTTCATATCCGTGTTGACAACAGCAATTGTTAGCTTAATCTTGTGTGTTTTTTGTCTTTTTTGGGTATTTTTATTTATTTATTTTATTTATTAGTTTTTCTTCAACAGAAAAAGTTCTTAGCAATGGCGTATGTCCAAAAACTTACATCTAGTCATGCACTACCATTGCACAAATCATTTAAAGATAATATCATGGTAAAGGCAGATGAAACATTAACACAAACATGAAAACAGTGCATTTTGTACAAACATTTGTTTACACATGGAAAGCAACATGTTATGCACAAAAATAAATATGTAAATTCAATTTAATTACTTTATGTATGTGTGAATCCAATATATAACTAACTTCTTTTAAGTGAAAAATATTTATGTAAAAGCATCAAAAACATAACATGAAATTAGCTTTAGTATATGAAAGACAAAAAAAAACTGTTTATGAATAACATGGTTGGCTAGCCTGCCATAAATTACTTCAACATGGCGTCATGATTGGTTATCGACATTAGAAGTGAATGATGTTATTTTAAAAAGTGGAGAGAAAAGTTACTTTAATGTTGTATTTATGAAATAAAGCTGTTATATTGAAATGAGTTTACAATGTTTTCCCCACAAGTACAGATATCTAACTTTGGTTAGAATAGTATTACGGATAAATATAGGTGATTGCGGTTGTGATCCAGTGCTAGGCGAGTTGCATAAATACAGTCAAGTCTCATTAATACAAATCTGAGGGGACAAAAAATTTGCACTTTGTAATAACGAGATTTGTACTAACCATATTTTATGTCTTCGAGAAAAATTACCTAACCAGGTACGTAGCGGGAAAAAAGAATTCGCATAAATATTACGATACGGGATTTTTTTTTGATTTCAGAACATATTAACTTACAGCATGTAATGTTAACCATTTTGTTACAGTAAATAAGGTATGCTAAATCAGATTATTTCACAAAATAATCTTATTTATTTACATTATGTACATATTTGGTCATAAGTTAGACACTTCCATTACCAAAACACGTTAATGATGCAATTATGTACAGGCCTAGGAACTATGTACTGTGATTTAGAAAAAGGCTCTTGATTTTTAGTCATCACAATATACATACATGAATTACGTAATGCTCTTAGAACAGAAACAAATGGGGAAAAATCTGCAATAATTATACCGAGGGTTTAAAAAAGCTGTCAATTTTTGTCTGAACAATATTTGACTTATAAGCACTTATTACAACAGAGCTTAATTTGTCAAATGCTGCCAGAGTTTCTTTACTTGCATCAATGCTTGATAACACATTTTCAAGTGTAGTTAATGCATTGCTGGCATCTTGTTTTGTGGGCAATACACACACATGCTCTTCTTCTTCCTCTTCTTCATTCTCTGTATTTTCTGCGACAGATTGAGAAGAACCAGCACACATTAAATCTTCATTTGATGGTAAGGCAAATGTTGCAACATTGTCGTACACACGGAGGAAGTCATTGAACGTCTCCTGGAACTGAGAAGTGTTCTTGAAGATGATCCCATCCTTCAATACTAGCCTCATCTTCTTCTCCAACTACAGCACCTTCTTTTTCACCAAATCCAGCTTTCCTGAAGCAATTGGAAATGGCAATGGTGCTCACCTCATCCCATGCCATCGAGATATTGCGAGTTGTATCCAACACATTCCATTTCATGTTGAAATTTCTTTGCAGTTCAAGCTGTCGAACCAAATGTCTAACAAGGCGTGCTTTGAACTTTTGTTTAAAGCTCTGAATAATGCCCTGATCCAGAGGCTGAAGAAAACTTGTTGTGTTTGGTGGTAGGAACATCAGTGTTAAATTCTTCAACTCCATCCCTTCAGCAGAATGTGCAGAACACCTATCAAGCATAAGCAAAAGCTTTTTGTTTGCACAGGCCATCTTTCGATCTAGTTTGATTAGCCATGCTTGAAAAAATTTTATTGTTACCCAAGCAGACGAGTTTGCTTCATAGTCACATGGCAAGTGTTTGATATTTTTGAAGCATCTGGGTTTGAAAAATTAACCCACAACAAGTGGGCTAAGTTTCTTGGTTATATCTTGGTTACAGCACAAAAGTACCGTTACACGCTCTTTGCTGTTTTTCCCCCCATGACATTTCTCTCCTCTGAAAGCCAATGTTCTGTTGGGCAAAAGGTTATAAAACACTCCAGTCTCATCAGTATTATAAATGTTCTCAGGGCTGTATTGATCAAATAATGGCTTCACAGATTCCAACCAACCTCCTGCATGTTTCTTGTCAACTGCTGCAGACTCACCACACACACTTTTGGAGACTATTGCGGTCTCTGAAGTGTTGCAACCAACCACAACTACACTTGAAGTAGTCTATTCCTAAACGTAGAGTGATACAATCGGCATTTTGCTTCATCATAGGCCCCAATAACGGCAGATTTGCAGCACGCATTTCATGGTACCACTCGAGAAGTTTTTCCTCCATTTCACCATATTTAGGGCCACAAAGTCTTTTTCTACCCCTTAGAGCAATTGCAGCATATCAAGCACCAACAATGTTTTTCCGATTTTTTATTATCGTTGACAACGAAGAAAGAGGAAGATCAAATTCTTTTGCGATTCCAGTTTTTGTTTTCTTGCCGCTGTCCACTTCATTTATGATTTTAAGCTTTTCCGCTAACATTAACTCGTTTTGTTTGCATTTCGTATTCATTGATACGAATAAATGCAAATCTGCCACGCACAAAGAACAATAATTAGTTATTCGTGCACAGTTTCAGATAAATCACTGTATGCAACGTAATATAAACAATGGCAGCGAGAATGTCATAGACGTACGTATTTCGGTTATACCATAAAAAGAGAATACACAACCCAACGAAAAACAATATATGTAGAGGCAGATTGCATTCCATAGTTCCACATTTCGCCACCAGAGGCGTGAAAATTTAAAATATCGAAAGTGTATTGACGCACAGAACCAAACATTATCCGTTGCATGTTTACACAAATCGACGCTAGAGGCGCGCCCGTGATGTAAATATTTCTTTACTTCAGCTCCAGCGCAAGTATTGCTGCAGATTCTGTGTTCGTCTCGATTTTTCGGTGTGTTTATTTTCATTTCTTACAATGGCAAAGGGCGATAAATTTGCTACGTTCCGCAAACGTTTCGGGCATTCCGAGAATAGTAATAAAAATTTGTGTTAACCATTATAATTATATGTACAAATACTTCTGTATGGGACGAAAACCAACTTCGAATTACATATTAACCGTATTTCGTATAAAACTAAGTTTGTACAATTTAAATGCCTATTCTGTTTGCCGGGACCAGAAAATTGCTTCATATAAACGGTAACTTCATATTAAACGGGTTCGTATTAATGAGGCTTGACTGTATTGTCAGCTTACTGGCCGGAAAATATGCAATTGTGGCAAGAATCATTTTACGTGAATCTATTTTACATCCAAATTATTAACAGTTCTTACGATCTACCATTTGAAATATGATACGATCCTTATATGGTACTATTCCTCCTTAAAGCTTGAGAATCGTTGGTTCTGATTCCAGGAAGAATTAGTGAAATCAGAGCACCGAAGAATCGACATGCCCATCCTTAGTTTTAACCATGTCATAGTTGAATATTTCAGTAATATAACGAATTAGTTCACTGTAGGAGATACACGAAATGTACGAAAGCAAACACAAGAGATCTTTGAGCAGAGAACCCAGCCATTTTTTTTGTCCATCTTTTTACTAGGAGACAAGGATAATCATTTCAACTAAACTTAGACCCGTGGAAAAAATAATACAGGCTCAATATACATTTAAATTAAATACCATGTTTTATAAGTGTCTACTACTTAAGAAATGCATGATTTTATGTGTATCCTCTATGCACAGACAACTGTTAACTTTGAGAAATATTGTGTTTTATCGCATAATTGTAGCACGCGCATAATCATCTCAAAATTATTTTAGGGAGTCAAAATTTGGAGAAAACAAAATTATCGCATAAATATCGCATGATTTTTTTGGTCCCACTGTCAGATTCCAAGTGCTTTGTGTAGGTAGTTCTCCAGTATAAAACTACGCATTTTAAATTTAAATCAAATATTTATTTGGATATTACCGCTTACATATTTGATTAACAGAAATACGAAGTTGTGTGATGTGTCAATTTTATTTTAAAGACGTTTTCAAATGTTTTAACCTTTATCTGTTTGTCTTTGCCGCCGCTGTGAACCGCGTATAAAAATGTTGACAGCGCTAGTTGGCATCATTCATGTTTGGTTATGTTGATTCCTGTACACAGCGCGCACACGTCGTTGAATATCGATATTGATAGCTTGCCGATTCCATGCAACGCGCACGCACTGTCTAATGACGAGTTAATTACATTGGATAGCCTGCATTCTTTCATGGTAAGTGTGTACAACGATGATGATAATGCACTAGTTCCAACTCATGTTCGGGTCACGGTTTTTGTTTTTCTATTTAAAGTTGAACACAATGTTTTTGTTCCATGACTTATTAATTTAAACTGTTTTGCTTGCTATTGTATACTGACTTTTTAAATAAAAGTATTTTCCATAAATAGGAATTGTTTTTATTAATAACTTTACCTAACAAAAAATGCATTTTTCGCATAAAAGTGGCATCCCTACTTTTAAAACTTTAATTTATTACAAAAAGTGTGACGATTATATGATACTAGCTGCCCGACCCGACTTCGCTCGGCTATACTAATGGAAAAAAAATTAAGCCACATCTCCCAGTTACAGTAATGGTAAATAAAAAAAAATTCTGTGAAAATTTATTACAATGCTGTATAATGTACCGGAGAGAAAATGAATAGCACCAATGGTTTCCTGACTCGCGCACGCAACGTACAACTGATGTACCCGTAATTCGCTACGGCAGTCTACAGGCAGATCACGCTTGCGCCGCTCATTATACATGCCCCTCCTTGTGCGTACGCCACTGCCGCGCGATGCCCGTTGCCATGGAGATGCAGAAGGCATGAAAAATGCAAAATCCTGTTCTCATGCAGACAAAGTACCCACTGTTGCCTGGTTTTAACCACCCATGGGATCTAATTTTCGGAAAATGTCATCCTGCGTAACATAAGGAACATTACTGTGAAGTTTCAAGTCTGTAAAATATATACACTTGAAAAAAAGGGCAATAAAAAACAAATTAAACACAGAGAGGAAAAAAAAAAAAAAAACAATAGTTTAGGTTTGCGATTTAAAGTGATAAAAAGTATTTAAATACTAATTGAACTCTTATGAGGGTACTGATTGCTTGGTTGTTAATATCACACGGGTGTTTTTTACTTGTATGGGAAAATTAAGAATGATAAGGCATCTAGTGCGTAGCAACAATGTTAATAGGCAATAGGAAATAAACTTCTAGCACCTGCAGCATTGTCAACACACACTTCGTACGTGTACTGCATGTTGTATCTAACCCCCTCCAACGTATTTGATTCTAAATTGGACTTTTAGTAAGGATGCCTAATGTTATTGATAATATAATATAGCCTATAGCCTTCCTCGATAAATGTACTATCCAACACTGAAAGAATTTATCAAATCGGACCAGTGGTTCCTGAGATTAGCGGGTTCAAACAAACAAACAAACAAACAAACAAACTTTTCAGGTTTATAATATTAGTAGGGCTGTACGGGATAGGTAATTTTGGTTCGGGAAAAATTCGGGCGGGAAGCTATGATTTCCCTCGGGAAACGGGACGGGAACGGGAATTATTTAAAAGTGCAATATGTATCCAAGCAAATTTATTTATTTCAAAAATGGGCTATCAAAACCATATCATTTTAACTTTTAAAAGCCATAGTATTAAAATAAAAATTTTGAAAAAATAAACAATACTATGAAATGCCTCCATTTTCGTGTATGAACACTAGTTCCTCTGTATGTTCTGAGGAAAGGGACATACGCTTGGGGGATACAATGTTCCCAGCAGAAGAAAACACACGTTCACTTGCTGTTTCTGTTGCAGGGATGCCTAAATACTGCATTGCAACTTTACACACGTTAGGGAACGCATCTTTTCCTTTTTCTCTCCACCACTTTAGAGGATCATCACTTCTTTGTATAACAGGCATACTGAAATAGCAATCAGTTTCTGATGACATGATCTGGTTACTTGATTCGCTCTCAGCAAGTTCGTCAAAAACACTCCAGAGAGAAGTAGAACTCTGTGCCAACTCACTGGTACCTGCAGTTGTTACTGAAAGAAAAAGAAACACCACATTCTTACACAATGCTATAGTAGCTTTTTTATAAATAAAATAACTAGGCCTACAAATAAATTAAACAATACCTGGTTGTGCCGTTGCCTGTGTGATTTCTTTTACTTTTTTATCCAGGTGGTTACGTGCCAAAAGTTTTTCTTCCGTTGGAATTACAACAGCCTTAAACCTCGGGTCTACTAACATTGCAGTATAGTATGGCTCTTTTCGATCGTAGCATGGAAATCGTGCTTGGAGAGCCAGAAGTACCTCATTTGCAAACTCCCATCCCTTTGCATTGGTGTTGATGTAGGCCTTCAGACAATTTTTTAGAGAAAAAATGACCGGAATGACCATTGATGCTGATGGTGAACGTTCACCACAAAGTTGGGTTGTAGCATCATACAATGGTTGCAATATATTAATGTAAGAGTCAATAAGGTTCCATTCACTCAACTGCAGATTGTCCATGTTCAGTGTTGGTAAGTGACGAGAAAGAGGTATCTTGTTGTCAAACAATCTCTTCAGCATTAAAAACTCTGAATTCCAACTTGTCTGACAGTCTTGAATCAAGTTTAGTACTGGCAGATCTAGTTCTTCTTGAATTCGATGCAACTGTTCAGTTGCTCGCGCACTCTGTTTGTATCGTCCAACAATCGAACGTGACTTTTTCAGTACCTCTTTGATCTCACATGTTACTTTAACAGCATCTTGCAATACAAGCTGCAGTGTATGTGCAAAGCACTGCAGCTGCGTAAACTTAAGTTTGCATAGTGAAAGTCCCAACTTAAGGTTTCGTCCATTATCACTCACAATGTACATGTCCACTTTGTCCCCTGCATTTTCTAAGTCCCATTCATTGAAGCACTCTACTAGTTTCTCACTAATTGCTTCACCAGTGTGTCCACCAGGAAAGCTGTAACACCCTAAACAGTACTTCTTCATGTCGAAATCTTCAATAAAATGACATGTCAGCGACATGAATGCTTCGTTGCTAGCAGATGTCCACAAATCACAAAGGAATGATAAAGAAGCAATTTTGGATAAACTTATTGCATTGGCAATATGTTCAGACATTTTTGCCTTTGTTTTGTTGTACAGTTCAGGTATTACTCTTCTTGAAAAAGTGTTACGAGATGGCACTGAATAAAGTGGTTGAGCTATTTTAAGGACTTTTTGAAATTTATGATTTTCCACTGTACTGTATGGCAACATAGCATCAGCTATCCATTCCCCAATACAGTTCGTCAGTGAAATGGCCCTTTCATGTGTTGAAGGCCATTTGTAAGCTTCGTCTAAGCGAAGTTGCTTCTTTGTTGGTTCTAAAGTTTTTTCCCCAATATTTCCGCCTTTCCGTGTTGCTTCTATCTGTTCAAGTTCTTTTATCAAATTTGGATGTTGCATCAGATGTCGAAGCAACCCAGATGTGCTACCAAAATTGGTTTTTAAAACCTTTTTGCATTGTTTACACTGTGCAGACACATTATCTGGCATTTTTTGGTAAAAAGACCAGATAGGAGTTTTTAATTTGGTGTGGCGACTTTCCATGATGAAATTCACGTACGTAAACACACACACCTTATGTAAAAAACTTCACACTAAAATACTCGCCAACACAGATAATATCACAATGCTTTTAAAACCGGAGTAAAATACATTGAATATCTTGTTCTGTAGAGAAAGGAACCTGAATCTCTGGCGCTCGGCTTTGTGTGTGGAACAGCATCGGTGACAAACTTTACGATATGTAAATATTTAGAAATAACATTTCACCACAGTTTCTCTCAACGCCTATCTTTGCTTTCACCGTCGTTTGTCCTAAACACCAAAATTATGATCGTTCAAATACATTTCGATGTAATATACATCAGTGTCGCCAACGTCTTTCCGCAATATTTCTTATTCGTTAAAACAAACATCACCGAACATGCACGAAGACGCCATATTTACAAGACTTTGAACGTTCACATCACCAAACGTTTTACTCATGGCCGTATGGTACACCTTGGCAAGTGGCACAAAAAAAATGTTTACAATGGCAAACGAAGCTGAGAAATTGCCGTGGCCACAAACGCACGTAGTAAAGTAAACTAAATACAGTTTACACAATTCACTTTACTTTTATTGTTCCGTCTAAACTTGTGTCACGGTTAGCTTTAAAATGGAGCGCTAATGCAACATTAATGCTTTGCATTAAACGGGAAAATAATGCATTAAAACTATAGGGAAAATGACGGTGCCAGTAAAAAAAATACGTTAATTACGCAAATTCGTATATCTCAGGTACGTAAAAATGAGGTTCTACTGTAATCACAGAAAACTTATGTTCCGTTACGAAGACACCTAAAGATAGGTTACGCAGTGATTTTATCAGAAAAATTAACAATATACATTTTCGGGAAATATTACTTTCCCGAATAATTTCGGGAAAAATTCATTCCCGAAATTTCCCGAAAAATCGGGATCCCGCCCAGCTCTAAATATTAGTATTATAAAGGCAATATTTACCCTTTATAGAAAGTAAATATTTAATTTCCTTAGTATTTATTTTGTTTAATTACACTTTATTCCGTATGTTTACATTTGTAATCTATGAGTAATTCAGATTTAAAGTTCTTTGGTTATCGTTTTGTATATGTATTACTCTATGTTAATTTTTATTTTAAATTATTGTCAAAGCTATTATAGCAGTATTTTTTGAAACCAATATTAATTTAAAGATGAACAACGACAGTAATGGGTAGTAATTTTAACAGTTTTGTTTTATCAACAACCTTAAGAAAGTCGTTTATTAGTAACGGGGAAAAAGATTCTTTTAGAACAAATTGAGACTCGATGAAGGCAACATCTAGAAACACAACGATTTCGACATTAATTGATAGTTGAATATTTATAGAAGAATTAAAAATGTTTATTAATGCTAATATTGAATGAGATTTCGAAGAAACTACTAATTTGAATCAACGAAGATAAATCTCAAACGTCAAGAATTCAAACAATTATTTAAGAAGAGAGGTCGACGAATATCCAGATTCAAGAGAGCGTCCAATGAATATAAATTGCTTTGAAACTATGAAGAATAGATGCCGTTGATCATCCTGAAGAAAGAAAAATTCAGTCGAAGAATGAAAAGTCGCAGTTCGAGCCCAGGAAGGATGACCGTCATGCAGTCCAGCCCAGTTGCCGCCCACAGCCTGAAGGATGGAGTCGTGACGGCGCGTATTCCTGCCGCCCGCTAGAGACCGGAGGAGCAACACCGAGTTCGCAGTCCTGACTGAGGCGAACCAAGGATTCTCCGAGAACCTACACGTCTCGTGGGTATCCTGCAGCAAGGTTTGGTCCCTTACCCCATCCCCCGAAGACTCGCTGATTAAAGAAGTATCCTCACGAGTTACGATTTAAACAAGACGAACAATTTTCACCGAACTAGAATCTTTTAAGTTACCGAACGTATTCTTTGTATATAAAGACCGTGTACTTGTTCATCTTTAGATTTAGCATTTAAATTACGGAATCGCGATCCCGAACTAAATAATATTAAATAGTATAGATGGAACTTGATATTGAAAGAACATGTTGCTATTTTGTTTGACGGGTACTGCAAGTTACGTACCCAGTAGTCCACGCTCTGCGGACTGAAGCTTGTTTAAAATAAATAACACACAAATGATTAACCTTTTTATCTTAAAGATCACTTACTCAAATGAGAGAATTGTTAGATGCTTTAAAGTTGAGAGTGATAACAAATTCCATCTGTATTTTAACATAAATTATTTTAGTTAAGTTATTTATATAAAGTGTGATATTGTGTTTGTCGAAGTATATTGTCACCGTCTGCACAAAACCTTACATGCAAATATAAATATTACATTTGAATTTGTTTACATGTCATTAACAGGTCTAGTCACGAGATTAGTATTCAACCTATTTTTGACACACTGTAATTTGACTTTCAGACACAAGCTTCTAGACACAATTCTTAAAACTGAGAGAGATAGGCTAGAGAAACTGAAATTATTAACTACATTTAATAATTTACATAATTACACTAGCTGACTTTTCAGTTTAGGTGGACTATAAGATAGGAACACGTAAACTGAAAATACCTTTCAGTATAGATAACATGGTGAATTCCTTGCCCATTATAATATATACATAACTCACAAATGTTTTGGTTTGTTGCTACTGTCATACTAGGTTAATTATTTATTTTTTTATAATCTATATTATCTCTTGTGAACAGGTATCTACTTTTTCTCGAGTAATTTTTTATGGATGTGCATAAATAAAATATTTACGCAAGTAACAAAAGTTAATACACATTACTAACTGCAGTACCGTGCTGCTCTAACAATCTAATGAGACAAAAGCACCTGTGATACTTGGGTGCTAGCTGCTAGGTGACTTGTTTGTTGTTTGGATATAGGTAAAAATGGGGTGTTGATAACTGATAAGCCATATTAAACAAAGATGCCCTTTATCAGAACATAATTGTATCTTTGATGTGATGGACATTGTGTAGAGGTTAGCTAAGAACTAATTTTTTAGAACTGAAACTGAACTGAGAACCAGGAAAAAGCAGAACAAATTCATCACTAATTTAATGTAAGAAAAAGAGTTGTACCATTTATGTAATATGATAAAAAAACAAACCTTTATGTATAGTACCCTTTAAAATTAAAACAAGATCTTTTGTATGCATAGAGATTAAAAATGTTATTCAAGTAAGCTAGAATATCATATTAAAATGTCAGCTTTAAAAAATAGAATATAAAGCTGATGATTTTACATGATTAGTGACGATAACTGTACCAGTGGAAGATTTTCAATCCTGCATTCTACGATTCGGCACATTCTGTAATACGGGAACAAACGATTCTCTCATGTTCATATTTTTTTTTTGGATGAGTTCAGTTTGTTGACCTTGGCTGCCAACCCATACACTGCACTGCCTGGTTTTAAATCGCTCAATGTTTATTGTAACTCAGTTTTAATTTCAGTACAGTTTTCTCTGTTTCCAAACGAGTTACATTTCATATTTTGTATTGACATTAAAACTATAATGACGTTTGACAATCTGGCACGGTTGTGGTCTCAAACATGCTGGATTAGAGACCTTTCACTGTGTCAATACCCATAGAAAAGAATCTGAAACTTACATCAGCATTGCTGAAGATGCTGCGGAAGTTGCTCATGAGACAGGAGAAGCGGAACCCGAACTGCGTCTTGGAGCTGCTCGGCAGGTTGTAATGTACGAGGGCAGTCGCATCAGTAACGTTCATCTCCAAGAGGACATCGTCGGAGCAGACCAGAACTGGGAAGTTGCCACGCCTCGACTGTAGCCACCGAGTACGAATTTCTGCAGGCAGAACACCACAACGTTCACACTGTAACTTAAATTTTGATTTCAGTTGTGCTCAATCTCTGGCACACCAAAAGAACCAGGCAACTTCATATTAAATATGAAAGTTTGTATGTATCTAGCTGCTTTTTTAGCTTATACATAATTAAAACATAAAAAAAAGAAAAACCTTAGCGAATACCTAAGATACACATCATAATGGCAGAATATGTCACCTCATTAGCATCGCTCATTACAAAAACCAGAACATGAAGAAAATTATCTTTCCATTCTTTGTGATATTTATCATAATGATCTGATTCTTCAATTTTCCAATAGATAGTGTTGTGTTTTCTTGGAATACACATCGAAATCAATGCAATTCTTAGTGTACTAAAAGCAAAAATAAAAACTTTCCAATACTAATTCTGTAATCGATAAAAATGGTGGACACTGCCATAGGCTGGTGGGCTTCCTCAGTTTATGTTCGCCCACCAATGCATTCCGTCACTGCTCACCCCTCATCGTCTGTAATGACCTCAATGTCGACCAGAGAATAAGCCTCAATTCATATATTCATTCACTTCTCTTCTACATTCTACATGTGATAAAATGTTAAACCATCCAGTCATCATGAGGTTCTCACCTACCTTGCACTCCAGTACATCCTGTTTTCATTAATTTTGTAGTTATTTGCATTTAATTTTTAAAAAAGGCCTGACTCACAAGAAGTTATTGTCACTTACAAAACTTATTTCTGACATTATTTAGAGCAAATTATGTTATACGAATGTGGATCCTATTCCCAACATTAACAGATTAATCCTAAACAATAAGAAAAGACTAAAACAATAACAACCTATTCGGAGGTAAATACAGAGGGGTTATTTATATTTGAGTAAGAAAACTGCATGCAAAAAGCTTACGAAAGATGTTCAAAAATGTTTCCACCTACTTCTATACTATTGGCTGCACACTATATACAGCTAGTGTCGCTCTACATAGTGGTGCATGGCTGTCTTTAATTACTGTAGCGACATGCACAATGCGTTTTTGTGCAGTCTTTTGGTAAGCCATGTCCTTAATCCATCACCATACACAATTAGCTGTTTATTGTTAGGCATTAATATATTTTTTTTTACTTGCTCTGTAAATATTGGAAATCTAAATTTATATGACACATTTTCCTCTAACTGTACCCCATTTGCCTGGCTCTACTTAGGACTAAATGATAAGGACTGAAGTGTAGTATTATATTATAGAAGATGTGATATGAAATTTAAAAAAATATATATAATTTACCTCATTTCTAACGGTTTTTATGGCCACCTACAAATTCTGGCTCTGCCTATACCAAATAACATAGTTGCTCATTCGACCAAGGAAATTTTTTGGGGTTATGATGTGGGCCTTTCGTGAAAATAAAAAGTAACGGTCTCAATAAATACCTGTACTATCAACATGATTGTGAGGATAACTGCAGCAACACAATACACAGGACTTACCGCCCAGGTCGTAGTTCGGCATTTCCTCATGGGCTTGCAGCACTTTCATGTTGGCTTTCTCCAGCACAGTTGTGAGGTGCTCCACCTCGTGCCTTGTCAGACAGACAACTACTGTTCTCTGCAGAGTGTAGCTGGCCTTCAGGATCCCTTCAGCACACACCATACACACAGCAACCACCCAGGGATGAGAACAAAGCCATTGGCAAACATGTACACCAATCAGCTGTCCATATTAATCTATAGTGATGGTATAAAGGGTACAAGTCAACTTGGTTGCCATAAAACTTGTTACCTTTAAACTGCGCACAAAATAAATATTGTAGACACAACACACATAAACTGTGTTAAAAGTGAACTTCATTTTAAACACCTACAACACACAGAAATAAATGTAAAATGCAGGCCAATGCAACAATAGAACTGTTTGGTATGCAGTGTGTTGAGCACTACGAACACTAGAAGAATGGTGGCTGTACTGCTGTGCACACGAATGCACATACAATTGTGCCAGTCTCTGGCTCCACTTCCAAGTGATGGTGTCTTAGTAAACGTGTAATTGAGTAATCCTGTGCTGGCACTCTGGGTTTTGTGAGTGTATAAACTGTATTTCAAAACAGGAACTCATACAAAGATATAGCCAATAAATAGAGAGAACACATTTACGAAAATTATATAGGTAGTCCTTTTAGTATCAACACAAAACCACCTGCCCTACCAATTTATGAAATTTTGGTTTGTCACAGTGTTTATTTAAATGTAATTATCAGTATAGTAGTTGATGTGCTGTTGGTGTGGCGGGCCACTGGCCAAGCCTTGGCGTGCCCTAAGTAGCCACAAGCCGTGTGTTGATCACCACTGCTGTCGTGTATGAACATTATTTCAATCAAACTTGCTGCTGTATTGGTAAAAGTATAAATGTTTTTCTTTGATTCACATGCAATGATTCTATGTGTTGCCTAAATGGGAACACACAATAGACAGTCTTAACTTACTATATGTATTTTAATTCAATAAATTTATTTTTTTCTGAATACCTCTTTTTTTATGCAAATGAACAAAATGCAACTAATCTTAAAAATTTAGGAAGATGTTGTATTAATTACCATTGCAACTATCTAACAAATGGCCAAAATTGGAAAAGACCTACTCCATTAAGACCAAACTAAATAAATTACAACTGTGATTTCTCACCATATTGTGAAGGAAAAGTCTGCATAACACTAAAGTTTAAATGATAGGACATCCAGGGAAAAATGGTTTGCATGAAAAAATAATTTAAAAAAAAACATTGCATCACTGTACCTTTAAAAAGCCATTGACCCCATTGCACATTAATGAGACAATCCCAAACAATATAAGAGATAAGAATTTTCATTAAAACAAGACACTCACTTATAACTTTCTTATCCTTGTCTTCTGCAGCAACAAAATGGAGGTTTGGTTGCAACTTTGCATAAATGGCAGCTTCCAGGCAGGATCCAATACACACACAAGCATTCTCCTCCATTCCGGCAGCCAGAGATCCCACATGCCTGGTCCATGTCTCGCTAACACACACCGTCACAATGTCCCGGTTTTGGATACTCGAAACTTTCTTACACAGCTGGACAATATGCTTCACCTAGACAGAAAACAGTACAGCTAAATAAACCAAGAATGATTAACACCAGTATAAAGAGACTGCTTCACTTTTCATGTTAGTATTTTTAGAGAAAAAAAAAAAAACAATATCTAGAAAATGGAACTACAGAAGCAAAGTTGTGTGCATTATTCACTGTGGAAAACAGAAAATGACCTTATAGTAAGTGACTGAAATACAGTCAGGCAACAACTGTTATTGAGAATATTAGAGTAACTTCTTACAAACAGCAGATAACTTGTACGATATATCTGGCACAAAAATTAACATCATGAACTAATTTCCAATGTTAATATAGTAAAACATCTGCAATAAAACAAAAAATAATGAAGTGAAATTACAATAACACTATAAGATGGTGAGAAAGAGGGGGGGGGGGGGGGGGGGGAAAGCAGAGCCTAACTTGTTCTATGAAGCACACAATGTTGCTGGCACTTTTACATTATTATATTACAGAGAGATTGAGTTTTACATCATACAGTTGTGCAAAGAGGAATAATGGGACCCCTAATAAAGGGTGTATCTGTGTTAGTGAGGTGAGATGATAAGAGCTATGCTCACTGGTGCATCTAGCACGGTATCTCCTCTAAGCACCAGGCACTGAACTGGTGTGTAATCTTTTGTCGTGAATAGGGCCACTATGAAATATGAGTAGTAGACCTGATGTATTTCCAGACTTCATTTTGATGACTTTTCTACAAATGTTACACGTTTACGTTGACTTATTGCCACTTTTTGTGTAATACTGCCACACTGATATGTCCACATCTTCCATTTTACCGTAAAATCGAAGTTTAAATTGACAACAAAGTTTAATTCTGTTAAACTGTTATATTCCCGCAACACTTTTTTTTTTCCCCACTTGGTTACGCCGCAGTTGGAGATAAAGAAGTATTAAGAAATTATTCTCATATTCCTAATAATATTTTACAGGCGTCACATTATTTATTCATACCCGCAGAGTAGCTCGCGTAAACAGGAAACTCTGGTACTGTAATGAAAACAAAGACATTGATACTAGGGAGGCTTTGGCAGGATTCATTACTCGTGACGTCTTACGACTGAGTGAAACAAAGGTGGAAAAGGAAATGGGATGAACATACTATTTATTCTGCCTTTTCAACTGGTTTCAAAACACACATTCACGTAATTTTACGTAATACAAGGGCGTGAATTGTTCTGCATATTCAATCCATTCCTTTCCATTCCAGTCCATTTAACAATCACATGACTTGTGCAGTCTTTTATTGGAAATGAAATAAGAAACGGAACAGCGAAGCAGACTCGGTCTGGCAGCATGACCACCATTCCCTTTTGTTCGTCAAAAAGTAAATTTTGTATTTTGCCGTAATAATCAACATTTCAGTAAGCTATTAAACATTACCGAACAAAATATTATGATTAAATTAAAGGTAATGCTTTTAATAACTTGACCGTAATAACGTGTATGTAAACTAAACCTATTTTGTAGGTTAAGTTCAAACGTATTTTATTATGTATTACGCTGACGTAATTTAAAAATTAAATACGGCAGTTTTTCTTTCAGGATAAATTGGAATTTCATATGACAGTTTTAATTCACAGTTTCGGTTATTGATATGGTTTTGGATGGTTGAGTATCTGCTAGTCTAATATCTCTTAATGATTGCATCATGTTTGCTTTGTGTTCCGCCAAATCATTTTTCGTCCAAACAGGCAGACGCGTTTGGTATTTTTAAAAAATCTAAACTAAAATAATGGTTTTGTGTGTGTAATGTTCAACATATAAAAATATAACTATCAATATCAAATTTAGTTTCCATACCAAATTGAGTTGTTACCGGTACCAAAACAAATTCTCGTTTTTTTTTTTTCCAAGAAATTATTTTTCTCGCTCGCTGTTCGAGAATGCAATATTTCTCGAAATTTTTCTCGAGGTTCGAGATCTCGCACAACACTACTTGTAAGTCATTATCCATAATATGTGTTAATGTTCAATTTTGTTTAGAGTGTACTATTGTTTTTGGAAGAATACCTCCAGTGTATAGTGTCACCATACACAATATATCATTCTCCGGAGGGGCATTCTATAAAGGTTGAACTTGAAAACTTTATAGACAAGATGGAGGAACAAAATTAATGTGTTATATTTTATATTGCCATCTCAGTGTCTGTGTCGTTCTCTATGAACTATCAGTTAATAATTTTTGCAGGTATATCTTTTAGTATTAAACTTCTTTGCTCACGTAACTAGATATTTTTGTTAAACCAATAAGAAATTAATTTTAATTTTTCATTCGTAATATTATACAACTAAATTTTGTAAAACACTCTGGTATTGGACGAAGACAGCCGAACAAAAACTATTTCTTGAAAATAATAAAAATTGTTTGGAATTTTGACGGAGAAAAAGAAAACGACATTAATATGCGAACCAGCTGAGAAACTAGACGTATAATTGTGGTAAAGAGGAATTACAATTATGATTTAAGTTATTTAGAAGAATATTATTAGAACAATACAAACGAAATATAATTATTTTAAAGGAATAGAGAAATATTTAGTTGATTTGAAGAAATACAGTACATCAAGAAATTACTTTCAATAATTGATGAAGACCAGTTTTATAATACGAAGTTTGAGGTTTTTGGAAATTTATGTTCAAGAAAATTAATATCTCTGCAAATTATTTAGAAGAGATATAAAACTTATACAAAGAACTATAAGATTTATTCAGGCGTTCCAAGGACGAAGAAATAGACAATCTACATATTAATTACCAGTTCTAAATCATCCAGAACCACCGAGAGGCGTTTCCAGGACGAAGTCGCGGAACTGCTACAATGGTATTCCCAGGATGAAGATACAAAGTATTTGATGTGGAGTTCCAGGACCAAGAAGGCAGAAACCGTGCTAGGGTCATTCCACGCCAAATCATACAGCAAAAAAATTATTTGTAACCTACCCGTCTCAGAATTTGATAAAACTTGGTATACTTTATCTACGTATCATTTTATGATCACATACAAATTTTCATAACATTTAGTCTAACCGTTTCTGAGCTACAGGCACTTAAAGCTGGGCCTGCTTGTAGTAAAATGTGTATTTCCTGAGGGGCGACTGAAAAGTATTCAATCGGAATGGTTACCATTCCGTAAATTATACATCCTCATGTGCCCAGAGCAATCCGGAATGGTTCCCATTCAGGATTTACTGGCAAATATTGTATAATTGCAAATCCTGAAAAGTATCCACTGTATGAATGGTTACCATTCCTGCTTTTACTGCAAATGTGCTACTAGAAAAAATCCGGAAAAGTGTCCGCAGTGTGAATGGTTACCATTCCGGATTGGATAGTTTTCCGTGTTCATCTGCAAAATACGGAAAAGTATCCGCTGTCGGAATGGTAACCATTCCAGTTTTGTGTGCGCAGATATAAAAGTAGCTCCTAAAATCCTGAATGGTTACCATTCCGGTTTTCCTTGCCAATGCACTTAATTTAAAAATACTGAAAAGTTCCCGCAGTGTAAATGGTTACCATTCCGGGTTTATTTGACAATGCACTTACTTTAAAAATCCTGAAAAATGCCCGCAGCCAGAATGGTTACCATTCCCGTTTTCGCCGCTGTTGCACATCTCATAATAATCCTGAAAACTATCCATTCGGAAAAGTATCCGTTAAGGGCGTGCAGTTGACTCATTTACCCGTTGCTAGATGGCAGCAGTGTTATCTGTACATGAGAGATGGCGTGCATAAAACATTGGTATATGAATTTATGATCAATTATAATATATTTTCTTTTAGAAAGATTTACTACCCATATCTGTGATGCGAATAACTAGATAAAGTCAACTGAAAATAAATATTTTGTAAACAATATGTTTTGTAAAATATCTCTTAAAATGTCTTTTGATTTACGGGACTGGACTTGTCTTTATCCTAAAAACACGCAATTAAAAACATTGTACGTATTTTAAAATTAATTTTTTATATTTCAGAAATAATATGGCTACTGCCAAATTATACCTGAGAGTTCATGAATACAAAAATATCTACACTAATGGAGTTCTTAAAATCAATTTTCTTTGGGCAAAGGCAGAAAGTACATAAGTGATAATAGCTGTATCTGAATAGTGGCCTAATGGATCCCTTAGCTAAGGGATCCATAGATAGTGCATCGTAATGGACGCGGCCATCTTTGAGTTGTATCCGAATTCTCACAAGGGATGTCGATGCATCCTCTCATGCGTCCACTAGTTCGAGATTTTAAGGGACGCGACTCTCACAAACACTGATATGTCCATACATCCCTTAGCTTTGTTATTGTGACCATAACCCTTTGAAAACGAGATTGTGATACGAGATAGTTAATAAAAATGGATTTTGAACTTGAAGATAATCACGTAAAATGTAACTATGGTACTTATCAATACTTATACTATAAGTATATGTTACATAATTCACATAAACAGTAAATTAATTTTAATTTGTAGGAACAACAAGTGCCCGATTCAAATTTTCTTCTATATTTTAATTTCCAACAATAATTTAAATCATCTGAAATTGTTTAGAAATTTGAATGTTCATTTACGTTTTACTTGCCCACCTTTAGATGTCATGAATATAAAAGGCCAATCCACATTAGTACAATGACAAACCAACAGGCAGTGCTAGCTGTATAACTATTCGGATATTGTACATACTTTAGAGTATAACTTTAAATTGTGGGTGCATTTGTTTAGGGATGTAGGGACGTGAACGTAATGGACGCATCCCTAGGTATTCCGATCATCAATGTAATAACAGTGCTAGCACACACAAATCTGAGCTGTTGTTTACTTAACAACGAATTTTTTAAAATTTAATTTAAGGCTAGGTAACAGAAAGAATTCAATAACAACTTGCTCATCAACACAAATATATTTTTGACGTGACAACGTCTTATAAATCGATAAAGGCCGGCTGCACGCACGAAAAAGTATGACTCATTGTCCCGTTACGCTCATTGTACCGTTACGCTCATTGTACGCTTGCGCCGCATCTATCTCTCTTCCACTCGATTGGAACA
The DNA here is from genome assembly GCF_032445375.1 of Bacillus rossius redtenbacheri. Classification (NCBI taxonomy): domain Eukaryota; kingdom Metazoa; phylum Arthropoda; class Insecta; order Phasmatodea; family Bacillidae; genus Bacillus; species Bacillus rossius. The sequence goes on along the minus strand of NC_086330.1, from coordinate 237,061,943 downwards.
ACCATCGATTTGACTTTTTCGAGGCACATTAAACTTGAAACACGCCCATTTGTTTCCTACTATTCCTATGATCGCCCTATCCTTAACAGAATAACACAGATTGGAAGAAGTTAAATAGCAAATATGTATAAAAGTTATAGTTAAAATAATCTGTTCGTTAAAGTAATAAACATATTTGAATTAATGAGTGCACATAAAAGTAAATTTATCAATTAAATTGTAGATTTCATTTCACTCGTTCTTTGTATCCATACAAAATAGTGATAATTCAATAAAAATGATTCAATTTTATTCATAAAAGTATGCAATCATTTCATTAATGTTTTGTTATGACGTCACGTTAAACTATTGTCCGTAAATCGACTTTACAGACAACCAATTTTTTTCGCTAAAACAATTATTTCCTACATTGTAACACTTGGAACCGGTCTGAACCTGGGTCTGGAATGAGTAAATCGGCAGTCTTGTCACCAAGGTTGTCTGTGCTGTGAAATCTGGGTTTAAAGCTTGCCATTAACACTGAGAATCATAGTAGCCCACTAATACTATAAATGCAAATGTGAGTTTGTTTGTTTGTTATGCTTTTACGCCTTAACTACTCAACCGATAAACATCAATTTTTCTTACACGTTGTCAGAGGTGCAGAAAATGACATAGGATACGTGTCATCATGAAATAAAATATAGTTTAAAAACAAAAAGAACTTTAACAGCAAATCTAACAAATATATCGCTGGACGTGGTTATTTTTTTTTAGTTTAAATTTTCACGTTGCATAATGAAAAAAATTCAATAGCACTACATATTTTAATGTGCTTTTGACGTTAGCACTGCTTCCAAATTAATTGTCATCAGATTTCTGTGTGTAAAATCTTGGAAAGTAGCCTTAATTACTAATACTTATTGCCTGATATTGGTAGGTCAAACAAGTCTTCAGGATTAGTTAAAAAAATTATTATTATTTTAATTTTCGATACACCCGCGCCCAACTTTCACCTCCTCTGGTGTTTATTTTCGTAAATATGTTTTCGGAAAATTACAACAATATAATATTACTTTTTTTTATCCTTCTTGTGTATGTATTCCTTTGCAAACTTTTAAAATGTACCATCTTATTAGTTTGATCAATTACTTATTTCATTAAAATTTAAAAAAAAATTAAATAATTCTACAAATGAACACAACGAAATTGGTAACTTAACTGATGTTTCACTTAACTTATGTTTGCTTTAATAGGTGAATGTGGGGATACAGGGGATGGTTACTTGTCATAATAATTTTATTTTCAAGAAGTAATGTGAAAATAAACAATATTGATTAATATCAGTGGGTTTTTTAATCTTTGTTTTAACTCATAACACTAATTTCTTAACGTTTAATAAAATATTCTCAAACCTTTGGCGAATGTCTTCTAATTTCGTTATTACTATATTTCAGCGTGTTTTCGCAATCAATCCACTTGCTTGATTTTTTTTTGTTTACCGGTAAGTTACTGAAAAGAGTTCAAAGTTTGTGGCACACAACGGAACAGTTAAAATTCTTTCACGAAAGTTGAATATAATAATGCCACGAAAACGATAAAAATATGAACGCGTTTTGAAAACTGGCTTGACTTCCGCTAGTTCATAATATTTTAGGCGTATGGTAAATTAATATAGACAGTTTGTTGGTGTCGTTCCCTTAAAAACATTTGGAAATTTAAAATGACCTGAAATAAATCTGTAACTTGGGGTTAGATTAGACATGTTTCCTTTCGTCAATATGTCCACCCAGGGTTTATGGCAACGTTGCTGTTAGTTACCTCTACCATCCTTACTATATTACCAGTTTCAACAGTGCGACTAGTTGCCTAGACCCCACCTTGCGAATTGTCATTTTCGGCTGTTGGAAGGAGTTTCCAGCGACGTTCGACCATACAAATTTAAACCACGCCTCAGTTATTTGTAGCAGCCAACCGAAGGCCAGTCGCACCCCTCAGCAACAACCTCAACCACCAACCAACTCTTCTTATTCAATGGCATTTCCACTTGCAAAATGCCGAAATATCATCGGTTTCTCACTTATTCCGATCAATAAAGATTACATTTAATGTTCAGATTAAGCTGTTGCGCCTTGTTAGGGGCTTGTTGTTCTTTTATCCATACAAGTTCTTTGACAATGCAACAAGCCCTTTTTTTTTTTTTAAATTTATGTGATGTGACAAATTCTCGTTTTCGCCTCTGGTGCACACCTCTTAATAATCCTGAAAACTATCCTGTGATGGCGTGCAGTTGACTCATTTACCCGTCGCTAGATGGCAGCAGTGTTAACTTTACACGAGAGATCGCTTGCACAAGTCAGTTGCATATGAATTTATAATCAAATGCAATTTATTTGCTTTTAGAAATCCATAATCCATTGAAGTATCAAAACCGTTGCATGACTTTTTCTCTCCCTACCTCCACCCCCCTCCCCAATGGGTCTTAAATAAACAAGAAGTCAGCATCTCACATAGACCTGTGATTTCACACGAACATTGTTTGCATTTCAGAGATACCTGGATGGGGATGAGTCACGTAATTGTTGCACTAATTCACTGCCAGCCTCATGTTTAAAGTGTTGGCGATTAAGGGGATTGGGAGGGGGGGGAAGGAGTGAAAACAAGGTGGGGTGAACTTGCTGGCTAGCACAAAATGACTGTTTAGTGTTTGCAGACCAGCTAAGACTCAATCTGCAATGTTCTTATTTAGCATTAACACATCCTCGTATACCAACATCACATAACATAAAACTTCAATAAATCTCAATGTGAATTACTTAACACGTGAAGTAATTGTGTATGTAATAGTATTATATTGATTTAAAATGATTAGCCTATAGCTTAGAAATGGCTATGTTAATAATATAATGGTTTATTGTACATTTTAAAGTATCTGTTAGGGTGACTTCTTTGTTATGGCTGCCGTTATCTATCTCGGTCTCTGCAAGGCCCGTTCTACAATTCCACGGATGCGGAACACGGATCACGTAAGCACAAACGTAAAGTAGTCTGTGTTCATTCCACAGTGTGACGTATCCGGTCACGGAAACGTACGGATTCGTGGAAGAAAGCTCGTCAACCCCAAATATTGCGTGCCGGTGAATCCGTATATAGCCAATAAGGAGCAAGTATTTCGGCACCATTTTCGTTTAGAAGAAAACTGTGGAGATAAACAACTGAACAAAATAAGTTTTCGGCACTTTATTTTTTTTTTAAAATATTAATAAGGTAAACAAAGAGTTATAGTATTTGGTATACACATTAAAAACATAAAGTAATATGCATGGTTTTTGATGTATTTTGTAATCGTAAAAGCATTAAAATATTAATTAAATATTATTTATAATTATAAAACAATAAACAAATATCAGAAGCACGTTGAATATTTTATAAAACGTAGGATTTTGGTTGTTTTCAAAACAATTATCTTTGGTTTTTCAAAGGTTGTCATTGATTACTTTTGTGTTGTAGAAAACAAATTTTTGTCCCAGCCGTTTAGTTTGCTCCGCTTACGTGTTCCGTGTCGGAGCTTTTACGTGTCTGTGTCATTGTAGAACACGCCTAAGAACGAGTCGGGCTACGCCACGTGTTTCGAATTTTAACATGTATGCTCATCTACGAGGCATTTACGACCACATCAGTATCGTGACACCTGATGTAGTAATGAAGGGATGGCGGAATGGAAGAACCGAATCTATTCACTAGTTAACAGCAGCCTTTATTACTTTTGCTAAAAAGAAAAGTCGGGAGTGACCCAAAAGTTAATCGCACTCCAGTTTTTTTTGCAATAAAGTGAACGGTATGACCGTTTGTGTTTCAAAGTTAAGTAATTCTAAGCGCCTAATTATAGTATCATTATTATAGACCCACTGTTAATGATAGTAATGTGTAAGAAATGCTAAATGTAAATTATTTAATTTGAGAAAAAATGGCACAATTGAGGTTAATGTGGTTATTTTTTGCGTGCAAGGTATTGGGACGAGGGAGCGATAAGGCGACACGGTTATACGCACCAAGCGTACCTTCGCCTCAACACGCAAGGCTCTGAACTTAGTGTTTTTTCGATGTGTTGTTCTTGCCTAATATGTGACTTTCAGTAGCAACCAAATAATAAAATATGTATTTATTTGTCTTTGGAATGGCGATGTTAAGGCATAGCCTTCTCTTAATATGTATTAAAGTTCAATGCAAGACAATATTGTTATATTTTGAAATAGGGCTCTCTGAAAACACAGTTTTTGACTGTTTGAGGACTCCGAAACTTTATTTATAATACGTGTGAAGTCTTGAAAGTAGGTCTACATACTCGTTCTCGTCTGAAGTACAGTAATTCCTCTATTTACGTCGTACCGATTTACGTCGTTTCGGATTAACGCCGCTAATGTTTGAGTACTCATGTTTCAATTTAAGTTGTCACCGAATCACAATAACGTCGTTTACAATGACCGTAAATCTTTATTTAACCAAAACACCGTATATAATTCGTTTATAATTCTTTGTTTCCTTCGGTAGTTAATTTATGCTATGTAGCGTAAGCTACACGTTCACCGCCTTATCTTATCATACATCATGAGGGACGCTTCCTGCTCTTACGTACAGTATGTACTATATATCTGTTTTTATATTTCAATCATAAAGGTAATAAAGCAGCTGGTTAAATAACCATTCTATAAAGCTGAGAAGTACTAGTTGGACTTGTTTCCCACGCTGTCGGTTGTCATTTGCTGATAAATTTGCCCGTTGTCACGTCTGTATGCCAGCGCTTCCGGCCGACCTTGGGCCGTGGCCGGCCGGTGACGGCCGGTGGCATGAAACATGGCTCATTTTGCGTCGTTTCTATTTACGTCGCGGTTTTCAGGAACGTAACCCCGACATAAACCAAGGACTTACTGTACACAAGTTGTTGACAATAGGTAGAATGGTCTCGTAAAGTAAACGTGTATTTTGTACACATTTCTGTACACAAACGTACTTAAAAAAAGAAAATTAAAAGGACTGAACATAAATAAGTAATTAAATACCCTGGGCGCTTGTTCAACTATAATACTGAGCTGGGAAAACCATATAAATGACATACAACAAATGTTAATTCACTAACAAATATGAAAGATTAATTTTATTGATTAAACAAATCAAAAGTACAATCAGTCTCCAGTTAATAAATAGGAATAAATTAAGCTCAAATATTAACTAATTAATGTTGATCACAATCTATAGAACAGTTTGTAGAAAGTCCAGATATTTCATAAAACCAAAAAAAAAAAATTAAATTATTTATTTAATTTATTTAAATATGTCACAGTCTAATTGTTAATTATAAATGTTCCGGTTAGCTCAAGCATGATATCCTAGCACTCAGGACCTCTGGACCTGTGTGAATAAGACTGTTTGTGCTGTAGAAAAAAAATTATTAAAGTTAATGTTTACTCAATGCACATCACTATTTACCGTTGGATAGTCAAAGTTTACTGTCTCTGCGTTACGATTACTGCAAAAATACGTTGGCGTCCCTAGTGATTAACCACGACAGCCATACCTGGTTAATAGTAGAAAGTTGCCAGTTATATTACCGTCGTAACTCACGGTAAAATGCGTCCCGCAACTTGCCTTCAATAGTTGTGGTAACTCACGTTTTTTCCTTTGGAAAAACGTATAATTCGTAGTAAAATCACTTAATAATAGTCCGCCAAACTATTATATTCCCTGCGGGAATTATATTAAAACACATGTGGCGTCATTTAATCACTCTTTTTGACGTGACGTCTAATAAATCGATGAACCCCGGCTGCACGCACGAAAAAGTGTTCCGTAACGCACATTGTCCCACTACGGATGTCTCACTACGGATGTGTCCTGTTATGCTCATTGTACGCATGCGTGGCATCTCTCTTCCATTCGATTGGAACAAACATCGATTTGACTTTTCAATCAAGTTTTCGTCGTTTGAATTATTAATATTATGTAATTTAACGATCGTCCACCGATTTTCAGCAAAATCGGTACCGTTATTTAAAAGTAATGTTGAATATTCAAATACGTTTTTAACGAACAATAGTGTTTTAGTTACACATAATAATTCAAATTACACCCGAGATATTTTGCACAATGTTTTAAAAAATATTGTAACACATTATAAATAAGTTTGGAGTATTTGGGATGCGTATTTCTTATAAAATCGTGTTATAAAAACGAAATAATATTATTCCCCTACCGTGCTGTCATCTACGGTGACGGACGCGAACCGAATGAATCGCGATATCTATCCGCTATCGCGGGAACCAGACACTCCTTAATACATATTTTCCTTTGTTTATCGCGATGGGCGTTATTATTAATGAATTATAAATAAAATTTCGTGGCCGGGGCCACAATTGTATATTATTTTGAACACTGGAAGAAATAAAAACAAAAATATTCTCTACGGATTTTAATCTCTGGTTATCATTGCTTATTACAACAACAATTTCGGCAATAAAGGTAAATTATTTTTCCATTTTAAAAATCTGATTGCTAGTAGAATTTCAAGTATTTATTCTTTTATTATTAAAAAAAGTAGCATGTGTCGGCGAGTGCAGTAATAGGTAATAGGTTATGTTAGATATTTGATTACAGTTTATGTATATGAAAACTTGTTCATAATTATATTTAAACAAAAAGTTAATATGGTTTTCATTGCTTATTTCAACAACAATTTCGGCAATAAAGGTTAATTATTATTGCATTTTAAAAATCTGATTACTAATATAATTTAAAGTATTTATTATTTTATTATTTTATTATTAAAAAAGTAGCATCTGTCGGCGAGTGCAGTAATAATAGGTTATTTTACAATTGACTAAAAAAATTATGGTGATTCATATAATTGATGAAATATATTTTATTACAGTTTATTTATATGAAAACTTGTTCATAATTATATTTAAACTTTATAGCTAAACGCCAGTTTTTAAAATTAATTACAAGTCATGTACACGTGAACTGTTTCGTCGACTGTTTATAAAGTGAAGTGAAAAGTTAATGTGGTTTTCATTGCTTATTACAACAACAATTTCGGCAATAAAGTTTAATTATTCTTGCATTTTAAATATCTGATTACTAGTATAATTTCAAGAATTTATTCTTTAATTATGAAAATAAAAATGATTCAATTTTATTCATAAAAGCATGCAATCATTTCATCAATGTTTTGTTATGACATCACGTTAAACTATCGTCCGTAAACGGACTTTACAGACAACCAATTTTTTAGAAGTCGCCACACTGCAGAATTATAGCATAAATTTAATCATTTAATTTATACATAATTAGTAGGTTATTAGATATATCAAATTACATTTTCACTTTAAAAACGCAATAAACAAGCTACTCGGCTAAAGGAAATGTGCATATTTGAACAAAAGCTAATGCTTATACTGAAGTACAGCCAAAAGTGTGATAATTTTGCCGAACAGAAACATGATATTTAAGATTTACAGAGCCAATTATTGCTCAACTAATCTTCAAGAATAATTGTTATCATACAAACTGCTATGCTAAAAAAATCTCATTGATATACAGAGCAGCTTTGTTTACTACTACAAATGGCTATTGCTTATAGACACTGTAGCATCTTGTGGTAAAAATATAACACTGAATATGATTTTTCAGCAATGGTAATTATTTATTTCGAAGGCAATTAAAAAAATTAACAGATTAGCATTAAATAACGCAGTGCTGTTGAACGTATAACAAGAACAGCAGGCCGCACATACATCATGTCTGCCAACATTACACAAGAAGTACGAAAATTTGAGCACGGGCCTTTTAGTCATGTGTAAATTTTGAATTACCGCGGTAATGTTGTCTGGCATGTACGTCATACGCGATTGACCAATAACAACAAAATAGCGGGATGAAATGACCTGGTTATATAGACCTTGATTGATGACAGAAACATTATCACTAACTTTCTGCCTTTGCCCAAACAAAATTGATTTAAAGAACTCCATTAGTGTAGATAATTTTGTATTCATGAACTACAGCTGTAGCAAACCGTATGTATTCGTTATTGAGTAATGGGTGCACCGTCTATATACGAGTAACGAAACGTTACACACGGCTGCATTTCGTTACTCGCATTTTTCGTATGTTTCACGCATGCGCGCGCATATTCGATGAATTTGGAAATTAGTCGTCCAAGTTTTTTTTTTACTGTTTATTAAAGGTATTGTGTGTGTAGACAAAGTTTGAGATTGGAACAGAAACCACGTAAGAAAGTATTTTTTACAAATTAAAAATATGTATGTTTTTGTATTTTATTATCGCGAATTTTCACGTTATTTTAAATTATCTTAAAATAGATAATATAATAAAGCCGCTCTAATGAGATTTAATTGTTTCGTGGTTAACAAAAACTGTTAATTATCAAATATTGTTAATTGTATAAATTCTCTTTATTATTATTTACGCGACGTCATACTGTACGCGTACGCAATACAACTCGATTCATTGCAAGTTATGCGGTATCAAAAGTAACGAGAAACGATACGATAGTAACGAGTACTGATTGTTACAGTAACGAATATATACGGGTACGCTTTTTTTCGTTACTTTTACACTGAAGTATAATTTGGCAGTAGGCATATTATTTCTGTAATATAAAAAATTAAATTTAAAATACGTACAATGTTTTTAATTGCGTGTTTTTAGGATAAAGACAAGTCCAGTTCCGTAAATCAAAAGACATTTTAAGAGATATTTTACAAAACATATTGTTCACACTAAATATTTCTTTTCAGTTGAGATTATCCAGTTATTCGCAACACAGATATGGGTAGCAAATCTTTCTAAAAGAAAATATATTATAACTAGCCAATGATTGACATGCCCAGGCTGGCAGCACAATGTGTCGGGCATACATGACCGTGGCAACTGGGGCAACCTGGGAGCTGCGGTCATATAACTTATAGTTGTAAGATGTACCTTTTCTTTTCTTTCAGCTCATCTGGCTGGCTGGCAGGCAGCCTGGCGGGAAACGACGAAAGTCGCCCCCTAAAAACCAGTCATGCCCAAACCCCCAAATGCGGACAAAAATGTCCAAGTGCCCGCCCTTGCTTAGTAGATATTTTCTACTCTTCCAACTCTTCTTCCTGAGCCATCCTTCTATTCCCGTAGCCAACTCGAATGTAATTAATGCATGAAATTTTGCATCCCGCATGTAAGTGCCCAGGGTTTTCCCTGTGTCTATGCAGGTTTTACCTGGGCCCAACTTATCTAGTTTTAGTCTAGAATAGTCAGTGAGGGGAGTTAGTCATGGTGCCAATCGCTGCCATGGCTGCCCAATCCCCTCCTAGCACACGATGCATGCACCCTCTCCCGCATGGCTAACCCCTGCATGATTAGAGCGTATAGGCTTCGGCCTGAGACGCACTTAGAGTCTGTCCCTAATCCAGACCCCTCCCAAACACACTTAGTTTTAATTTAGGTTAGGAAAAAAAAGAAAAAATCGAACCAATTTGGTGGTACACTTGACCTTGAATTTTGAATGTAGATTCGAAATTACGACCATCTTCATTATGAACAATTTTTGTTGCTCCAAATGATGTCATTTGGAAGCATGAATTGAATTTACGAATTTTTCGCAAAAACAATTTCGATTGAGATGTGGTGCCAGCTAAAAGTTTTTTTAAAGGTTCCGGTGGTGGATTTAGCGATGGCAGTGAAATTTTTCCAGATGCGCAACATAAACCAGCTGATTCACCTTTGTACTTGAAAGCATGACAATGTTGACACTTTTTGTCCATACTATCAAACGAGATTAATGCATGTGACGAATAGTTGATTTCAGGATCATATTCAAACGCAAGGCGATTGAGTGATGCTCTTGTCAATGCTCGATCATTTTGCATCCGGCGTTGGTTACGTTCTCTATGTGCATCCGTCGCTTGTTGACGTGCCTCTCGTTGTCTTACTGCATTAGCACGAAGACGTCGAGTGCGTTGTACTGAATTTTCATTCGCACGTGTAGATGCAACTTGATCTCTCAGATTTGCATTATCCGCCGAGTGTTCTTCATCTGTTCTATTTATTCGACGATCATGGACCAATTGCGCGTTCGGAGTACGTCGACCAATATTTCTGGCTCTTCCTCGAAGATGTGGCATTTTTCTGAAAAAAAAATAAAATAAAATAAAAAATACTGTAAAATAATACGCAACGAATGTGAGTTTTTTTTATTGAGAATGAAATTTTAATTAATTAACAAAAAAGATTTATTGTAACAAATTTTAGATAAAAAACGTGTAATTTTATTTTTTTTCTTGATAACTTTTAAAATGAATAATTATTTCCAAAGTTAATAATTTTTAATAGAATTTTTTTCAAATTTTTTTATAGTTTTATTTTAAATAGTTTTTTTATTTAAATAATGAATAATTTTTATTAAAAATGATTGAAAAAATTTGTTATGGAATCAATAAACTACACAAATAATTTTTATATAAGGGTGGTTGTTAACAATCAGAAAGCATGCTGTGAACCTTTTCACAGACATTCGACTCCTATTAGAAACAAAAAAAAAACTTACGAAAGATTTCCTTAACAAAAGCGAAGGATTTGGAAAAAAGTAGAGGCATCCACTTAATCCCTGGCAATTTACTATGTAGTAATTGTAGAAAAGCATTAACTGAAGAAGCTGAGGCAAAAGAAGAGAGCAGGGAAATATCAGAAACAGAACAGGAAGATGAGGACTTACAATTTGGCTTCAAGGTTAGTGCAAAAGGATAAACTTAATGAATCCTTAAAAGTACTGGATGTAACACCCATAAAACTTAAATCAGTTCCTTCACATTCAAATTCAGGGTACATTGCAAGAAAGGTAAAGCAAGTAAGCACTTGCTTACAGGAAAAACTGGAACATGTAATACAGGCAAAAGAGGGAGACAAGGGTTTAATTGTTGATAAAACATGCCACACAGTTTCAGAACAGCTTAGGAAAAATTGTGAAGAACTTGAAAAGTTGATTAACTTCATGGAGGAGAAATTAGGAACTAATTTGAGTAATAGGGAAAAAATTCAAATATTGACAATTGCACCAACATCATGGTCATGTAAGACTGTAGCAGAAAAATTCCATGTTTCTGAATACATGGTGAGAAAAGTACGTATACTGGCTGAGAAAAAAGGAATTTTCGCAGTCCCCGAACCAAAGGAAGGTTGACAAATTACTCTAGAAATCATCACTTCCATGGAAAATTTCTATCAAGATGATGAGTATTCATATATCCTTCCAGGTGCAAAAGACAAAATTAGTATTACAAAGAATGAATACAAACAGAAAAGACTTATCTTATGTAACCTTGATGAATTGTACAACACATTCAAACAAAAAAAAATCCAGATATGAAGATAGGTTTTTCTAAATTTTGCACACTTAGACCCAAGTGGTGTGTTTTAGCTGGGTCACCAGGCACCCATGTTGTATGTGTGTGTACAATAAACCAAAATATGGACCTTCTTGCTATTGCTATGAAACTTCATCCCAAGGAGGATGTACATGCTATGATGGACATGGTTGTATGTAGCAGAAGTAGGAGGGAATGTATGCTAAGGCAATGTGACAGATGTCCAGACAAAAATAATTTAACTACATATTTGAAAGACATTTTTGAAGCATATGATGATGATGAAGTTAAATATTCTCAGTGGGTTAGTGATGGCCATATGAAACTCCAAAATATTATGATCCCTCTTAACGAGTTCATTGACCTTACAATCAAAAAGTTAGATGCTCTCATTCCTCATTCTTTCATTTCAAAAAGTCAGACTACTTATGTAAAGCACAGAAAAGAAAATCTTGGTTGTGATGAAGCTTTAATTTTCATGGACTTTGCAGAAAATTATAATTTCACATTACAAAATGAGGTCCAGTCATATCATTGGAACCATTTAAGCTGCACTCTCCATCCACTAGTTATTTACTCAAAAAATGAAGATCAAAACCTTAAAGAAACATCATTATGTTTTTTTTTAGATGACCTCAATCATGATGTTTCATTTGTCTACACAATTCAAGAAAAAGTTACTCGATTCGTAAAAAGTAGGCTACCTTCAGTGAAATTTGTTGAGTACATTACAGACGGTTACAGTGCCCAGTACAAAAACTTTAAAAGTATGATTAATTTGTGCTGTCATCTTGAAGATTTTGGGCTTGACGCATGTTGGACATTATGCTACAAGTCATGCAAAAACAGCATGTGATGTAATGGGGGGTTCTGTGAAGAGGACAGTTACAAGAAGTAATCTGCAAAGTCTACAAGATGACCAAATAACTGTTGAGCATATGTTTAACTTTTGTAGGAGTCAGTTCTCATGCATTTCTTTCTTTTTCCTTGGTGAAGAAGAAATCAACAGATGCAGAGTATTTCTTGAAAAATGCTTTGCAACTGGGAAAACCATTACTGGAATGAAGAGCTTTCATTATTTCAAACCAGTATCAGCAAATGAAATAATAACAAAGAAAACAAGTCTGGACTCAGAAATTTCCCTCAGATACAAAATATTCACAGCAGATAATCAGTGCCCACCAAGGAGTTGCCAAAACTTCAGTGTTATGTTGCTTGTGTTTATGAACGAAAATGGTGGATTGGTGTAGTTCAAGAGATAAATGAAGAAGAAGGAGATTATAACATTCAATTCATGCACCCTCATGGACCTAGTAAAACATTTTTCTGGCCAGAAAAAATGGACAAATGTTGTGTGTGCCCTGAACACATCTTGTGTGTGATTGAACCTCTGGAAACCACAACAATGCAAGGACAACTCTACACACTCAATTTTTCCACGCACAAAAAATTGATGTAAGTGGGAATCACTGAAGTCCTCAAAATTGTAAAATAAGAGTGAGTTAAAATGAATAATTATGTATTTACTATTTTTAATCTAAAAGAGTTTCAGTAATTACAAAGTTACTAATAAATTATTTTATACACGTGTGTATCTAAAACCAAACATTAAATGCTGGTACATAACGATTAAATGGAATTATCGTCATGTAAATTTCAAGTTCTATATAATAACGTAACTTCTAGGCCTCTGAAACTTCCTGATGGATTCACAGGTCTTGTTGTTTTGTTGTTAGTACTGTTGTCACACATGTAGTGGTGTGAAGTTGTATGTATTAAGATTTTAATTGTAATTTCTCTTGGCAATTACACAAGTAAGCCTATTAAAATAATTTATTCATTGTTAAGTTTTGTTAAATATAAGTGTAAAAATTAAACGTAGCAGATGTGCCAATATTTTAGGACTGAATTTGAAATTATAGTAACAAAGTACCAAAAAATTGTAAAAGTTGAGGGTTTTACCTCATCAAAGAAATGGAAACTCAAAAGCCCACTAGTTTTTTTCCACCATCTTGTAGAAAATTGTCTCCTCTTTGCAATGGTATATGGTTTAGTGAGGTTATCTTATGACCAAAAAAAGTTGTACAGGATTTTCATACTGCCTGTAAAATTACCAAAAAATTATTTTTCTTAACTTTGAAGTAAATTTTGACACTTAAGGTGATATTAAAACACTAATTGCAATACAAAAACAGGATCTGCATTAAATTCTTAGTAGACTACAAAATTTTCAGCTAAATAAGTGCATAAATGTGATTACGAGGGAAAAAAATGAGAAAAACTATCAGTCTAGTTGGTTTCAGGAAATACACATTTTACTACAAGCAGGCCCAGCTTTAAGTGCCTGTAGCTCAGAAACGGTTAGACTAAATGTTATAAAAATTTGTATGTGATCATAAAATGATACCTAGAAAAAGTACACCAAGTTTCATCGAATTCTGAGATGGGTGGTTTACAAATAAATTTTGCTGTATGATTTGGCGTGAAATGACCCGCCTAGATAGTTCTAATACCCAGAACTAATATTACAGGTTGGTCGCATCGTTCTTAGGGAAATCTTGTAAAATTCACGAACCTTTTTAGAACAAACCCCAGAATATTTAAATCTTTAAAATCATTTTGAACACAAGGTTTCTTCGAATACCATAATGTTGAGATGTCTCTTGTAAAACTAAATTGAGTAACTATTGAACCAAATTGTTTCATATAATTTATAAATCTATCGATACTACCACGAAATACCCTGCTCTACCTATTGTATAAACATGATAATGTAAATTAATTCACTTTATAAACAATTAATTTTATAATTGAAAACATTTAACAAAAGCGGTTTAATGTGTTTGACGAAATTTCACTGATATAACGTAACTTATGTGTATCACTTTTATCTTAACTTGAATGACACTGAAAAGTAATAAACAATAGTTTCAACTTTACTATACTAATATTACGTCATTCATATTTTTTAAGTCAAATAATTCACACCATTTTATTTGTTTTAATTAATATAAAAATTTAAATAACTGTAGTTTCTTAGAAACTGCTGGCGCCCTAAACTTAACCTTAAATGATTCATTTTTTTTTATAAAGTCACTAGAATGGGTCTAAGTATTCGAGTTATTTGAAGTCAGACCAATGGGGGTTTAGGGGTTCAAACCCCCCCCCCCCCCCCCCACCCTTAGCACCAAATCTTTACTTAATTTCCTATTCATCACTCAAACAAATTTCATATTAAAATTAATAAAAAATTTTACGAATACAATATTTAAATTTAAGTACCGAAAACTGCTAAAATAGCACTATTTTACACCTTAAAATCCAAATTTTCCCGGGGGAGGACCCCCGGGCCCCCGGCTTTAATACGGGGGGGGGGGGGGGGGAGGAGGGGCCGCATGCTTCTTAACACCCCCCATACACAAATCCTGGCTACGCCACTGATCACACTTGATTAAAATTTTTACTTGTTTACAGTGATGAGAAAATTGAGCGTAATATACATGCTGTTGGTTCTTCTGTATGATTTGTGAAAGTGTTTCTTGGATTTCAGTGCATGGATTAACTGTTTTGAAAACCAAAGAGGATATTTGGCTGCCTTTTTCGTTGAAGCTGGTATAATTATATTAATTTTTTTGCATATACAATTATAAATTTGTTCAGCAAGATCATTCACGTCAGAATATTGATGAGAACTGGACCGTCATGATTTTTAATAGAATTGTAGAGAGCAAGAAAATTACCGTTTTTGTAATTTCAAAACACAGAATCTGATTTGTTTTTGCACAAGAAACTGTCTATTATAATATTAATATTTAAAGCAGGATGATACAGGTATTCTTTGATAAGCACATCATTCGCATGAGTTACAGCACATTGGGAAATATTTGAAAAACAACTATCTATAAGATTTTTTGATGATTGAATTTTATTGCACTGGGTTAACCCGAGGCTAGTAGCAAAATTTATGTGAGTATGTACAATGTTATCAGTAAGAGTGTTAGCCCAAGCAACATCAGGAACGTTGAAATCACCAAGTATCATTAACATGAAACAAGTTTGTCTTGTAAGGTCTCGAAATATTCAAAGTAGGCATTTGCAGTCAAATCAGGGGGGCAGTTAATATAACCAAGTGTTAGAGATTTGGATGCTGAAATTATGATTTTTAATCATACAGCTTCAATGTTAGGGGAGTCATAATTATATATGGGTTTTGCTGATGTGAGTTTAGGTTTATTTATAGCAATCAAAACACCTCCACCTCTTATCTTGTTTGTGAGTTGTGGATTCCTGTCATTTCTGAAAATTGCATAGTGATCTATGAAATGATGAGAATCTATACTGAATTCATTGAACCAGGTTTCAGTGAGACAGATGATTTCAAATTTGGAGATGAAATTGTCATAAAATACATTAGATTTTGTTCTGAGTATTCTGACGTTTTGATATGACATTATCCACTCCTTAGTGTTTGGCTGCACGGAATTATAATTGGGATGCTCCTACTGGCATGTGGATTGAAGAAGATGCAGTCTCGCTGTCGGTGGAAGGAATAGATGCTTGTCTATTGGTAATGACAGGCTACTCTGTGGTGATTATGATGTTAGCTATTTTCTCTGGATGGAGTTTCCCATAGTAGGGGTTATTGAGACAACCGCTAGGCCAGATTACTATGTTGATAATCCTGTTTGAAGTCTTCCTCAAGGACAGCAACGTGCGTAAGAGTTGTATTTTGTTCAAGTTTTTGTCACTTTGACTTGGGACAGATTTAGTTCATTAGACAGATAGTCAATAATTTCATGTTCTGGCATGGTTTGATAAAACCGCAGAAAGTTATTTTTACCTATGTTTTTACATGTTGGTTAAATATTAATGTATTTCACATATTTTGTAGGTATGATTAGCTATTTTTTTTCTAATGCCTAGATACAGAGATGATTCTAGAAGGTTGTAGAACATTTCGATGATATAATAACAATAATAGCATGGGAACAAGGACTCTTGATTTGTCCCATGAAAATAATATAGTTTGACGAATATCGCAAGGAAACATGGTCCGTTTTCACTATGATAGTGTATTATTATTGGCTGGAATTGTAAGGTACTCTGTGATTGGCCTACGACTTGAACTCCTTCCAGTAGGGAAGAAAATGGAATTGTCTGTCGCCATGGTTAGGCCATCGCTTGGAAGTTGTCAGAGACGGTACCGTTTGGGTGATGGTTCAAATATAATATTATAATGTGAGTTAAGGAGAATTTCACGCCTGTAGTTCAGGCTGTGCTGAGGAATATTATTTGGATTATGTAGTTGATTAGAAGATTTCGACCACAGGTGGCAGCGTAGGCCTCAGTGAAGCCTTTTTTGTATAACTGGTGGCCCCACCAAGAGCCAAGAGGACAATGGTATCTCAACCATTTGTACACTAAGTTTGTGCGCGATTGCGGGATTCCATATCAGAAGTTATATTGTCAATTTAAATGCATTTCCGAGCAATGCAGTTGTTTTAGAGCAATAGCAGTTTTTGTTCTGCCAGTTTTGTTTTTATCATGCACAGAACATACTGTAATTCTTACGTCAAGGTCAAAAGAGCCAAGATAATACAAAAATAACGAAAAAGTATAGTTCAATAACAAATATTTGGTGTCATTTAAAACATATAAAGCAATATAAAAAATATTTAAAAACTTATTAGATGATGTATTGAGTGTTCAATAATTGTTATAGATATGTCTATATCCAGATATAATATAAAACACATAAAAATATTACAAAAAATAATTTTTAGCACCTTATTTCTAACACAGTATCCAATCAAAATTAATTTACCAATTACTAAAAGTTATTATAAATGCCCACTTTTTTAATTTAAATTATTATATTTAAAAGGTAAACATATTTGTATTTACATTACAGGCATTTTTGCAATTTTTTACAGTGCGGAACTGCCAAAAGTAGGGCATATAAAAAAGGATGATCACTGCAGTTCTTGCACAAGTACACTACAACCCAGATTTTACAATTTTATGAATACATTCCCAAGAACCGTCGAAATATCGGAAATTTTGACACCAAAATATAAATAACCAGTACAATTTGAACAAATCATAATGAAAGGTCATAAAAATTATTTTTATGCACATCTTATATTGTGTGAGGGTTTTAATAATCACAATTTTGTTTAATAAGAACAAAAATCATTTAACATTCTCATTGAAAATGTGGCAGTGGTATCTTCCATGACATAAGTGGACACATGCAAAACTTGTACGGTCAGGCTGGCTCCCCCCGTTGACATTCTGCAAGGCTAAAGCTCATCTCTCCCAGAGATACAAACCAGCTTGTCTCCCCTCTCTTAACAATCTCTCTCCTAGTACAACTTTCTGCGTAAGAAATTGTTAACATTTACACCCCCCCCCTCCCCCCGCCAACTCCCAACAGCCAAACTCAATGCCAGCGACCAAAGCCAAAACACCACCCACTGTCATATGGTCAATAACCCGTAAAAAGAATGTTTTTAGGCCCATGAAAAAGGCCATATTTACCGATTATAAATGGAAAGCACCAGTACAACGAACTTCAGTTAAACGAACACTTCACTTAACCGAACTCATTGTTTGGTCCCGCCAAAAACGTATATAATAACCTTGAATTTTATTTCATCTTAACAAATTTTACGACGGTCCGTTTCTTCGTGAAACAAAAATATTCACTTGAACGAACAACCTTGAGGCAAATTATGAAAAAAATTACCATCCAAAAACCTTGGTCTTTATTTTTAATTTTCTTATTCAAATGTAACAGCGTGTACGTAAACAAAAACAATAACAGAACTAGTATGTGTGCGCACGTACTATCAAAATTAGTAGATTAATTCTCGTGTTTTGAAATAATATTGGAATGGTATTACGTCCGTTGTACGATAAAACTAGTACATATTCTCGGATTTTTCGTTTTTTGGCTACTTACATTACGATAATTTTTGTACGGTACTTTGGCTAACCTGTGTTTTAATTTATTTTTTTAAAGTCATTTTTTTCATCACAGTCCATAGTGTTTTTGTCGTGTCTACAGGCGTGAAATTTTTTACGTTTTTCAATAGTGTTGTGTTCTTCAGTGCCGGTTGTAGAAATGAAGCGTGTGACAGAACAAAAGTGTATATGGGGGAGAAAAAAAATAACGCAATTCATCAAAACTTTCGACCTAAGACCTAACTATTCAAAAGAATGACGATGCTTGTCGTCTTCAAATGTTTTGGAACACCATGTGTTTTGTAATGTATGCACGTGTGACTTTTCGATTGCACACGTTGGAAGGGATGGCTCTAGAGGGCACATTGAATTAAAGAAACATGTGGAATATTTTATAGTCATGACAAGCAATAAATCCATATCGTAGTTTTTTCGCTACATCTGAAGAAACGAAAGTAACTAACGCAGAGTTATTGTTTACAAGTTCTGTTGTTTGTTTATAAGACAATTCTTATACAACCAGGATAAAAGAAGCAAATAAAAAGACAATTGTTCAAAAGTATAACTTTGCATACTTTGAATTGAAGGTAGAAAATTTCCTGTAAAATTATTGACATTTCTTACATATTCAGATGATTGTATTGTTCAAATAGTTTTTTTTTTTCTTTGATTCATTAATTATCATTGTATTCATATGCATAGGCCTACATTTTTCATTTTTTTTTTTTTTGCATATTATTGTCCTTATTTTATCTTGTGTGTGTCATAATTCCTCAGGAAAAATTTATCGTGCATGATTTACATGTACTTTTTCCATATACATAATTGTCATTACTGATGGGTGTGATTTGAGGTTGGCAGCTCTGCCTACAATGTGTCTCCTGACCATAGACAAAGCATCAGCAGAGAGTATGTGAACAGGTTCTTCAAGCGGCCATAGACTAAAGACTGAGATACTGAACCTTAGTACACTTAAGGTGTTTCATGTGTTTATCGGTATACATATTTATAACAATGCTTATGTTTCAGTATAAAGAACTTCAGTATAACAAACTCAACTATTTTTTGGTCCCTTCATGTTCTTTATAGTGAAGCTTTCCTTACTATGTAAGTTATTATGGCATCAGACATTAAAACTAAAAATAAAAAATAAAAACTGTGGACTAGGTCCACTTTGTTTATTAGCCACACAGCAGTAGTTGTGCTGGAAAATCACAAACTTTGAAATTTCTTGGATGTACAAATTTAGCAGGGCCGTAAAAATACTTATTTTACAGCTAATGAATTATAATCACCTTTCCCTCCACATCCAGACATTTACAGCACGTGACGTATAGCAACTGCAACTGAGTGCAGCATGAGCAAAGAAAGAAAAACTATTGATAAAAACTTCCTCCCCCTACGGCTATTCACCGCATTCCTCACATCCGCTAGGGTGGTTTGCGAGTACACAGCGCTCAAAAATGGTATAAGTGACGCTTTTTGTAGGTACGGAGTGTGGTTTTTCAACTACGCTGTGAACAGCGCTCAAAAATAAAATGGTATAAGCGACGCAGTTCGTAGGCACGACAAGCAGTTTTCCAATTACGCTCTTTTCAACTTGCTAGACAGACAAATAATTCCAAATGGCTTTAAAAAATTTCACTGGTTTCTGAATTTGTTTGTCATTACATTTGTTTGGTCTTGAGTTATTTGCGTGATTATTTAGTGTGCATTTAAATAATAGAAGAATTTATAGATTCATCCAAACTGAATATAACTACAATGTTTACTGGGTTGTTTAGCAGCTTTATTGACCAAAACATACGTCTCTGGAAGTGTCAATTGTTTTATCATGTGTTAGCGTCACTAAATTGTGTGCTAACAGAAAAATCTATATGGTCTACCAATGCAGCCACTGGATGTAGAAATGCAAGTCAGGAAATTTTTCCAGCATATCAACTAGGCCCTGGCCTAGTCTTGTCTAACCAGTAGTACTTCTGTTGCTTTTTTCACCCCTCTATCTCTCTCGTAAAGATTGGACACTGGTGTGTCCTTGGGCAGAATCAATAAAAGAGGGGAGGAGAAAAGTATCAGTGGTGGCAAAATAAGAGGGAAAGTAGGCCGAATACATGGTTTCTTGTCTACTTTATGTGAGAAATGTCTCAAATGTGTAGGCCTATAAAAATACGACGATTTATTAGTTTTAGCATTCCAAATGCTGTTCACAACTGGAAGAAGTCACTATTCCTGTGATTGTAGGAATAACAGTGTGTATGAAAGGCAGGAACGATCACACAGTAGTATTTTATAATGTTTGCTACGGGAGAGATGCAAGCAGCCGAGACCAGCCGCAGCGCAGAGGAGGACAGGCGGGCGTGAGCTGCGTGCCACCGTGGCCTCGCTAGGAGTATTCCATGTTCGCACGCTGCGGCCGGGAGTTATTTTTTCAGTTGCAATAATGGTATTTTATTTATTAAGACCAAATACATACAAATAATACCAGATTACTTTGGTTCAAAAAGTAAAACAACAATATTATTATTTGGGGGAAGGGGGATCAAAATGGGCCACCCCCGATTTTACAAAGGTAGCAATTGTACAAATGCAATCCGAGGAACTGTGAGCATAAGTAAAAACGGGGTTTTAATGTAAATGGTATTATTGCAATGACCATTTCCTTTACCTTCCATTTTGCACTCGTAAGACAAGGAGTATACAATGCAATTCGGCTTCTGGTTTTTGTCAACTTGTAGTCCAATAAAATGGCACTCATTCAGTGAGGTAAGTGGCACAACAATCAGCACAGATACTGCCTTTCTTATTTTGGTGATAGAATATTCTTGCTGAAATTTTAGTATTGTGTGATAAATTGTAGGCAATTTTCCCATCATGAGCACTGCCTCAACCATGAAGGGCCACAATACAAGATACCACTGTCTGTTTTATTGATAATAGCAGTAGGATGATGACAGTTGATCAAAATGGTCAACAACATTTATGTTTTTATTGTATTCTAATACCAATTTTCATTCACACTTTGTTAAGTACCCATCAACAGTTAGTTTTACCCTTACTCTCACTTCTGTCAGCGTAGCGAGGTACAGTAGGCAATAAACTAACTCTGCCAGTATCTTGCAAAAAGCACGCAATCATTCATTCCTTCCTCTTTGTTTAGGTAACATTTTGGTGCGTCCCCTTACTTCAGTTTGCAGACACTGGGCTTACATTCAGCTGGCATGCCATACCTGTTAGTTCTAACTGTGCCACCAGCCCAGTGTTGCCAGACGTACGAGAATTCTCGTATTTGTACGAGAATTTAGAACCTGTGTACGTTGTACGAGGTAAAGTTGGATCACGTACGCTTTTGTACGAGAATTTTGAAGATCACTATCAATGTTGGTTTTTTTTTACCCGGGTTCTAGTAAGATATATTAGTTTTATTGTATCGTTCTGACAAAACAAGAGTATTACATTTCTTTTGTAACTTAATACCATTAAGTGAAGTTCCTGCCCGACAGCATTGACTTTTTTTTTTGGCTGGCAACACGGTGACGCCGAATAAAAGATAGTATTTGTTTTTTATTAGCAGGTGCCAACCTCTATTTGTCTAGCACAGGAAATGACCCAGTCAGAATAATGTTAAATGCACAACCCCTAACTCACAATTTAGAGTATTTTTGTATGTTAAATTAACGAAAATTTAAAAAAAAACTGAATATTTTTTACGAAAAAAATAATGCAAAAAGAGTGAATGTCAGGAATAATTGTATTGTTGTGAAAATTGTTGTTAATAATGTTTTACTTATGTAATCATAGGATTGTGAAAATTGTTTAGTTTAGATTTGTTAGGCTTGTAACTCCAATGTCAAGTATATAAAAATATTGTAGAAACACATTTAAACTTTCGCTTTTACAATACCATTGTGTACGAGATTTTTTGTGTCTTGTACGAGAATTTTCGCTCCTTGGTACGAGACATTGACATTTACAATCTGTCAACACTGCACCAGCCCCATGTCATTTTCTCTGAGGAAGTGTCTTTGAAAATAAATTCATCACACTACAGAATTCTTTGTGAACTTTCAAAGCTCACCCAACCCAGGGCCGCGTCTAGTGGGGTGGGGGGGGGGCAAAAGGGGCATTTTCCCCGGGCCTCACATTCAAGGGGGCCTCAAATTTTATCAAAAAATATATCATTATTTAAAGTGAATTCCCATTTTATATATGGCGTAATAATAACTTGTCTTTAAATTTAGATACCTATTTATTTATTAATTTTGTAAAGCATGATTCCACAATAAAACCGGACCGTGCTGTAACTTGTATGGTTTTATTTGTAACTACTGAGGAAGTCACCGACATCGACGCCGGTCCATGAACCTCCTCAAACACTAGAACCATGTGATTGTGATGGTAAGTTGCCTTTGACTTTACCACTTTCAAGCTCTGATAAAGTTAAAGAAAACACAGAAGTAACTAAAATAGATAATGGTAATCTCATTAACACAACTTCAGAAATTCCCATAACTTCTAGAAACTGTGCTAGGACTGAAAGAAGTGTAGAGTTTGATAGTGCAGTGTTAATAGAAGAAATCCAGCAAGATCCTGCGGCATGGCCTGGCAATATCACTGACGAAATGATTAGTTATTGTGTTGATAAGGGGCCGGACTTTTTTTTAGTAATAATGATGGAGACTACACAGCTTCTGCTAGGCAATATCCAAAATGTACTCGTAAACTAACATCATCTGCTTTTGTGAGAGTTCTTGAAAATAGAGAGAGACAGGAGAGAAAATGGTTATTGTACTCTAAATGTCTGGGAAATGTGTTTTGCTTTGCGTGCAAACTTTTCAGTAATTGTAAACTATCAAAATTTGTAAATGATTTTTCTAATTGGAAGAAAACAGAAGAAAAATTGAGGGAGCATGAAAACAGTATTGAACACAAAGCATGTTCTTTAAAATGGGTTTCAAGAAAAAATAAGAAAATGTCAATTTCATCACATTTAGATGCACAAGTGACTGAGACAAATTACTGGAAGAATGTTCTTATTAGAGTAGTGGCAGTTGTAAAATTTTTGTGCAGTCGTGGTCTTCCTTTTCGTGGTGATAATCAGATGCTTGGATCACCTCGTAATGGTAATTACCTAGGAATTTCGGAACTCCTTGCTCAGTTTGATCCTTTTTTACAGGAACATTTAAGGATACATGGGAACAAAGGAAAAGGTCATGTATCGTATCTTTCTTCTGATATATGTGAAGAATTAATTGAGCTAATGGGCAACGAAGTTCGGAAACACATGCTAAATGAGATTAGACAGGCCAAATATTATTCACTGATAGTTCATTCTACACCTGATGTTTCCCATACAAATCAGTTATCTTTTGTATTTAGATACTGCCTTAACGGTAACATTATGGAAAGGTTTTGTGTTTCATTCCAATTTACAGCCACACAGGAAGAAATTTAAGTGAAGTTGTAACCTGTACTCTAAAAGACAACACCATTGATATCCTGGATTGCCGAGGTCAGAGCTATGATAATGCAGCCAACATTTCAGGAAAATACGAGGGCCTGCAAGCGCACATTAAATGTTCCATGTGCAGCACATTCAGTAAACTTAGTAGGAAAAAACAGCATTGGTGAATGTATTCATGCAACAAAACTGTTTCTGTTTTTAAAAAAGTTGTACTCATTTTTCGCTGCTTCCACTCACAGGTGGTCAGTTCTTGAAGGAGTTATTTCGGAAAGCACAGGAAATAGCGGAAAGCCAAAAATCACTGTCAAGAGCTTGTCGGAAACAAGGTGGTCATGCAGAGAAGATGCATTGAAAACTCTCGTCATTCATTATGATGAGATTTTCTGTGCATTTAATAATATGTTCAACGACAAAAATGATACGCAAGTCACAAGGATGGAAGAGAACTCCCTAATGAAGAAAATGCAATATTTAGAATTTGCTTTTATGACCGTATTTTGGTACGACATTATGGAAAGATTCGGTGCAGTAACCAAGCATCTACAGAAGCCTGGACTCGATGTCATAACTGGTCATCAACTGATGAATTCTTTGAAAGATTTTGTTTCCGATTTGCGAAATAATTTTAAATAAATTGAAGTTAAAGCAACACAACTAAGCAACCATGTGTTACAAACTTTTGTTGATGCTAGATCTTCCAAAAATAAAAAGTTTTTGAATGGAAAAGACGAACTTTCAACTGTTGTAACATCCCGCGAGAATTTCAGAATTTCCACATTTCTATGCATTGCTGATAAGCTCCGCATGGAACTGGAGAAGAGAGCTGCTTCCTACAAATATATTGCCTCAACATTTGGGTTTCTTTGTAACTTAACTACAGCAAGTGAAGACGAACTCAAATCTAGTGCTACCGAGTTGGTCAGAAAATACAGAAAGGATCTGCAGCCTGTTATTACAAATGAATTATTACACTTATCATCATTTCTCAGAGAGCAACAAGTTGAAGACAGTGTTACATCATGCACGCCACAAAAGGTTTTGCAGCACTTATATAACAGTGATATAATTGATGTATTTCCAAATGTAGCAATAGCTCTGCGCTTGTATTTGACACTACCAATCACAAACGGTGAAAGTGAAAGATCATTTTCAAAACTGTCAGTTCTGAAATATCAATTCCGATCTACCATGTCACAAGAGAGATTAAACTCGTTAGCAGTGATTTCTACAGAACATGATCTTGTGAACAGCATTTCATTTGATGGACTCATTAACTTGTTTGCTGCTAAAAAGGCAAGGAAGAAGTTATTTGCAAAGTGAGTTAATAAATATGTAATTTTGATTGGTCGGGATCTGCAACTCATAAAATTGTGTAAATATTTGAGAACGATTTAAGACTTTCGTAAATGAACATAGGAATATTGGGGGTGGGCGTTGGCTATGAAATATTACTCCATTTCAACTAGAAAATTTGTTGTTATACATTATTTTGTTTTTCCTGCATAAATATGTTTCATATTTCTGCGAATAGAGGCTGCATTTCATTATGGTACTTCTTGTCCTTTTTTATGTTAGTTATTACATACATACATGTCAATGCAAATATGAGTTTTTCATATCTGAAAATTATCACTACAATAAAAAAAAGGGGGGGGGGGGCCTCGGAATATTGTTGCCCCAGGCCTCGCATTCTCATAAAACGGCTCTGACCCAACCCCAAGCTATGATCACTGTCGCAGTGACCACAGTTTTACCCTCTACTTGGTTGAAAGTTTTGATGGCATGTACTGATTGAATTAACTAAGGCCTTCCTCTGAAGAGTAGCATTGTTTCATCAACTAGTAATCTGCACCCTCGTTCAAATTCTTGCAGGTACATTTCTTTCACAGCGTCTATGATTGAGTGAATTTTGAAGGTCGTAATTAGAGCGTGATTTATGAAGCTCTTTAGTATTGTCAGCAAAGTGCAAAAATGATCTGAGAATTTGGTATCCATTGTTGCAACAATTTGGTGTTTAATTTAGCCAGGATATTTCTCAAAAATATTACTCTATTGAGTTGTTGCGACACAAACCTGTGTCTACTTCAATAGCTGTCATTGCCTGTATGGCTTCAGACATATATTCTTTCCAGTGATGGTATCAAGAATGAGAAGAGACATTGTCATTTGATTTTTTTTTGTAGAATTGTGATGCATTACAATTTATTAGTCCCGCTACCAAACCAAAAAATAGACTTTGGAAAAAACTTTTAAAAACAGGCTACGGCAGCATCATCAGTGGGGACAGTATTCAATGAAATATGTAAAGTAGATTTTGTAAAGGCTAACATTTATATTTTTCTGTCCATCAGCCATTCATTTGCACTCACACGCTTGTTTTCATGTCCCTCACCAGTCAGAGCACTGCATGGGAGACCTTTCAACATTAATAAACACTTCCTCCTGCTGTCACTTTCACTTGAATTTCCACGGTTACTGAAATCTTTTTTGTTTTCTGATTCAATACAGTCCAACTCTGAATCTGACACAACAATTAAATTATCACAACATTCTTTCTGTGTCAAACTTTTCCCCTTCCCGATGCCGTTGTTAGTGTTGAGCAGTCAGGATTTGCTGGCCAGAATAACAACACATAAAAATACTAACACACAGTATTAAAATACACATTTCTATGGAGGAAAAAAAACATATCACTTTTTAAGGTATCGATTTTACAGATGGCAGCAGTCAATAAAAATTAGTTCAACTACAGACATGCATCACAGCGTTGGAAAACACCCCACTCCACAAAAGTTGCGTGCCGTAAGTAAGCTATGTTTTATTAACTTAAGCTACGTAAGTTGAATTACACAGTTAAAGAGTTAAGAGGTGTATTTTAAATTTTAAAACAAATGTTATCATTATACAAATATATATGAATACTTACAAGTAGGTTACCAGTAGAAAACCCGCCAATCCAAAAATTATACAACTCATTGACATCGACAACATTATAAACATACAGTATATATTTTGTACATATATATTTCATTAGACTTATCTATACAAACTGCTATAAATCAAAAGAAGAAACATTAAAATCATATTTTGTTTTCAATGCAACACCTCAATAATTTTTTTAAAAATTAAATTAGAATAATTATTACGTGCTGGCCAGAAGATAAATTATATTTAACACATGAAATTCAGAATAATAGAGCTATAATAATTTTTTAAGACAAACCTCACCTCTGGAAACTTGCTAAACAGTTCATCAGCATCTTCCAGCACAAGGTAATACAAGCGGCTGAGGTTGGTGAGCAGCTGTGAGCGCTGGTACAGCCGCAACCAACAGCGAGGTGTTGAAATAAGGATGTGACACCCATTCAGTAACTGTGTCTGAAAATAAAAATAGGTAAAGTAGAGAGCACATTCACTGAGGCTTGGAAATCAGAATGAAAAATATACCAAAAATAATGACAGTGATTAATTGTTATCACTTTAATTTGTGGCATACCCACCAGTCCCCATTCTGGTACGAAATTTTTGTGGTAGGTACACAAATTTTAATTAATTTTAGTCATTAGGTTGTAAAATCCTTTTTTTTTTTTAATGTTAAATTTGTTAGTTTAGAGGTTCAAAAAATATTGGCTTTTTTCTTTTTGGATGTTATAATTTATTTTTGAAATGAGACTTAATTTACAATTTCATGGAGACTATTATGTTGTCAAGTCAAGTCGGTATGTGATTAATAAACTCTGAGAATTTTTCCACCAGGAGTAAAATAAATAGATGCTATTTTCGTGCTTTTGTATTAACTATATTTTATAAATTAATAATAATAATAATGGCTACCTATTTTTAGTAAACATATTTTAAACATAGTATAGGTATAGGTTAGAAAGTGTGATCGTTGGGTAGTTGCGGAGAAACACCTGAACTTGACCATGGTGCTAGTGGGCGGTAACACACAGGAACTGTGGTGTGGGGAATATACAGCTGGGTGCTGACATGTGAGCATTGCGGGTGAGTTTGGGCTTCCGTGGGCCGGACTATGGCCATAAATAACAAGTGGAGTGTTTGCGTTTTCTTAAGTTTACGTAAAGTATGAACTACTTTGGTGCTGAACACTAGCTGTGGTGCTGATGTCTGGTGGAAACAACAGCGTGGTCCATTTATGGGCTTTATTGCGTCTCTCGCGAGTCTGGAGTTGTGGGCGCGTGGCATAAGGCGAGTGCATGCAAATCAAGATGCATGCCTTAAGGTATGACAAATGCAGAGGAACTTACAAGTACCTAATACACATTGGCTTTTGTCCCTATGCACCAAATTTTCGTTGGACCAAATTATGATCGTGTAGGTGAAATTTATAAGAGACGAAAGCCTTGTCGATTGAGACCATGAGTAACTTTGCAGTGTCTGTTTTTGTTTTTAAGGTTTCAGTCATTTGGGTACATTAGTATGAAGTTACATTCGGAGCATGGTTTCACGTGCGTAAGACTTGTACCAAATTTACATCAAGGCCTGAGACAGACTGTGTTACGAGCCGTAAGAGCATGCTTACGCATCGCTGCGTTGGTAAAACTCATCTGCCCACTTTGAGGATGGACTTAAGATTTTTGTAATTATTTTAAAGAGATCAGACCAGACTGTTTAAAGTAGTTGTACACACTGTGTCGCAGAGTGTTTGTAACTCCAAATTCATTGTGATATTGTAAACTGATACAGAAATATATATGAAAAACAATATATGCAGGTATTAAATTTACCACTAAAGTTTAAGACAGAGTATATAACTTCTATAACTATAAGTTCTATAACTACATTTATTAAATTTAGTATATTTTTGCTCATACTTTTAATTTGAATAAATATGTTAGTTTATTCTGCGCTCAAGTTTGGGGCTATAGAGTGAAGACGGCACATGATGTGGCCCAGGATAAGGGCAAAACCGACAAAAGCCAGGTAATACCGGGTGGTTGAAACCAAGCTAAACCTGAGATCTTCTTGCCAGGCAGATACTGCTGAGTTTTGTCTTTGTCTTCTGCATTATGTATGTGAAGATCATGTAATAATTACGAACCTTCCAAGAAAAATTTTTTGTCACAGTAAAAAAAAAATTACACTCTGTGCCTTTGGGCAACCAATGAGGAATAATCACTAAATCAAATAAAAAACTGAACAAATTATCAACATTCAGAACTAATTTATCATGCATGTTTTTGAGAAACTTTTTCCATAAAATTTTAAATTGAAGCTACTCATGAAATTCAGTAAAAATTTACAAATGTCATTTCTGGAACATACTGGCATATACATATGAAAATCTATCACATACACATGGATATGCATTATTCATACATATACAAACATAAAACTCACACCAGAATGCATGAGTTTCCATTTTAAACAATACTTAGGTAAAATAAAATTATGAACTTCAACATACTACTTACAAAAAACTATAATGGATATGCCACAATTCTAACAGAATTCACATAAAAAAATAATTGTTTATTTCATTCTGATTTTCTGCATATTTGTTAGATGTCAACCACTTTTCTTCAATGGTCTTCAACTATATCGCCTTGGAAAAAAAGAAGTAAAAACAGAACATTTGAGGAAGAACAAAAGAGTGTTCACTGCAGAACCTAAGACTTACCATCACCTCGGTTTCAGCACCACCTCCATGAGTCAAGACTATGTCCACGTGGCAAATTCCTGCTAGCTGCAAAATTTTTGAGCACACATAGTACACAAAGCGAGCAGTCTCGTAGCCAGGGCACAGCACCAGAACATTAGGCGCGTTGCCCGTCTTCACCTACAAACCAAACGAAGATCCTCATCAAGCATTTATCCACACGCAGTATGAAGCCACAAAATTAAAATTTCAAGCAAGTTAAAACAAGACTGACCTCTTGGAAAGCAGTCCCAGACATACACTTACTCAGCAGAGGCAAAACATATGACAGGGTCTTCCCAGAGTTAGCGGGGCCCACCACAAAGGTATTGCGCCCTTCCATGATGGCTGCCCAAGCATGCAACTGGATGTTGAATGCAGTCTTGAAGTTAAGCTTCTCCATAGCCTGAAACAAACACGTGCACACTCAAAAATAAACACAACACTGAACTGTCAGTGTGGCCTGTTTGCTTGGTTTTTAGAGCTTCTGGCTGGTGGACCGGTAGTCCTGGGTCCAGGACTGGGTGCTGTGTCCCTTTACCCCCACACTGAGCAAGGCAATGGAGAACCACCGCGGTATCATCTCCCCTAGTATGTCCTAGTCACGCCATGGGCATCTCCCCAAGGAAGCTCAACCAGTTGTGCAAACCTTTCCCTTAATTCACTAAACATAATTTAGCTTGCATCTTCAATAATGAGTGCATGTAGATAATATGAACCACTATTTAAACTATTTTAGTGGTAGAGTGATAATACTTAATAAGAAATTAGAGACTATTTCTGATTCATATTAATTGATCAAAAATGTGTTTTCTTCCTCATATTAATGTATACCCACACTGACATTTAAACAAAACTTTTATGTGCCTTTCAATTTCACATCTACAAAAATTATTTGCAACATTTATCCTGTCTCCATGCATTTAAAATTGCTACAACCAAACAACTTGAATTCTCTCAAAAGCAATAACAACTTTTTTCAAGTAAATGCCAGCAAAGAACACACTGACATTAAAAACTGAAACTGTATATTATTATTGCATGTAATCAGTACAGACAATATAAATCTCTCTCCAACTTATTCCTCCACAGCAAAGAAACAATACACAATATCTTAATGAATTCTGTTCAGATCCATCATATCACAGCACTGTGAATGTACCAGTTACATCTATTAGATATTGCTATATGGATTAGAACCAGCCCCTTAAGAATTTGGGGCACACTATCAAACCCACACGTGCCTGAGATATTCCCTTCATTAATCATTTCCACAACCAACGCAAAAAAGTCAAATCATACATTGCATGCTTCTAAGAGGCAGCTTAAATCCAACCATCATCCCAGATCAGCTTGCCAAAGAAACAGGCATTTAAAACATTCACAGGGAAAGGTCTTACGAGGTGTGATCACAAAATACTTCTACTAAAAGTACTGTATTTACCCGCAGAAGAGTCGCCCCTGCATATGGGTCATCGCAGCTTTAATTTGGGTAGTAAAAATACAACTCTCTCCCTGTAAGGGTTGCCCTCAGGTAAGAGTTGCACCATATATCTGTCTACAGTAGAGTACATGTGAAGTCTTTGTTGCTTGTCTCAACTTATTGGTGCGTAAGAAATATGGCACTGGTGTTAACCCTCAACCCTCTTTATATCTGCTTTCTGTGCTGCTTTATTACTGTGTAGAATGGAGTGAGGCCAGCCCTCCTAATAACAAAAGACAGCCATGTATCCCTTCCCCTTCCCGGCTATTGTATTTTTTTTAAACAAGTCCTCTCCAGAATAGAAAAAAAGGCAGCAAGCTACCCTTTCTTGTTAGTTTCTTTTATAAAAACTAGCAAGATGAGGGAGCTGAAGAACATAAAAAGCCCAGCTTTGAGTGTGGCTTTCAAAGCACCAATGATGGCTGTCGTTTTTTTCATGAAATGTTGATTATAAAGCTGAGGAATCTCATGCAAAAAACCATTATGTTGGGTCACAATTGCAGCTTCAAAACAAATTCAGGGACATTTATAAGTGGAAAAAAAAGGGGGGGGGGGGGGGGGGCGTCGCACCACTACATGGCCACACGTTCTCTCAGAATGCACGCACACAAACTGGAAACTGGCTGGTTTATTTTTAGATATCCCCTTCTCCAGTCTAATGCCAGCCCACGAGTCACGTCACGTCACTTGCTGGCGCCAGCTGGGTGACTGGCGCGGCGGCCGGGCAGACGTAGCACAATGGCGCCATTCATAGTGCTTTTCACACACTCCTCAGATATTTTAACTAAACAACTTACACTTAATTGTAACATAATTATTAAAATCCAACACAGGAGAGTATTTACATACATACTGAAGAGACACCGCAGTTATAATTTTTTTTTACCTAAAGTTATAAATTCACATAAGAAATGCACTACATTTGTTTACACTAAAAATCAGGATAAAATATGAAACCATATGCGGGTAAATATGGTAATAAGTCTGATAGCCAGATCCATTGAGATAGTATCAAGTTAGAACAAGTCGTGAATTTTCAGTCGGCTTCCAGATCCAGCAGAGTGAAGTGTTTGTCACATCTGTTGCAAATCAAGGATTTCGAACGTGTTAACATTAAGTTTTGTTTTATGTTGCAAAAAAAGTGCCAAAGAAGCCATGAAAAATTAAAATCAATGTATGATGATAATATGGTAACACAGAAGATTGGTTACAAGTAGTATGAGCGATTTAAAAGCAGAAATGAGTCTGTTGAAGACGAGCAATGGTCGAGACATCCTTAAAACTCAAAAACACATAAAAACGAGCAGGCAATTAACTATTCGAGAGCTTACCAAAGAATTGAACATCTTTTATGGGTCCATGCAAAGCAATTTAACTGATAATTTTCCAATGAGACAAGTGAGTGCGAAAATTTGTTCCTAGACTTTTGACTGATTAATAGAAGTAAAATTGTGGCAGTTTGCACGGAATTGAAGAACTGTCTTGATGAAGAGACAAAGATCATGGCAAAAAAATTTTGAAAAAACAATTTTTATAATTTTAAACTTCCTTTTAAAAAACAAATTACCTATCAGAGGGATTTAGAATAGGAATGACCACTGTTACTAATCTTATTACCATTCTTAATCCTATTTTCAATAAAGTTACTAATAGAGGTTAGTTTGATGCCTGCTATTTTGAATAAGCAAAAGCTTTTGAAACTGTTAACCATGCAATTCTTCTTGGCAAATTATATAATTTTGTTCAAAGTGTCAATTTTGTTAAATGGTTCTCCATCTATCTCAAAAATAGAAGTTGTTTTGTATTCATTAACAATTGCAGCTCTTTACCCTATAAAGCCAGTTCTGGTGTTTCACAAGGTGGTACCCTGTCACCCTTACTCTTTAATATAGTTATCGATCTTTCTTATGTTCCCAACAACTCCACTGGAGTACTCTTTGCCGAAGACCTGTTGTGATGTGTTGTGCAGTCGTTATGAATGTGAACTGGCGGGAACAAGAGTAATGCAGATAAAGTTATTGATGTGCTGTTTGGTAGTAATGTATACAGGAGAAGGCAAAATATAACATTAGCGACAAGGGAAACTAGGCATGGTCGGGCAGAGAAATTTGACTTCGGGCGGGCTCGGGCGGGTAATTTTCCAAAATTTTCGGGCTCGGGCAATCTCGGTCGGGCATCAAAATCAGTTGATGAAATAAATTTTGAACATAAAATAGTCGTACTTAAGTTTGCATTGACAAACCTGAACTGTTTTTATTTATTTACTATACCCCACTGATATGAAAGTTAAACATTAAACTAAAAAATAGAGTGCATATTAATCTTGGAAATAAAGTGCTTATTAACTAAATTGTGTTTGGGTAACTGCTTGAAGGTTCATTGTCACTGTTGATTGTTTGACCTACACTTCCACTGGTATCCATTTTGGTAAAATAATGACATGAATTAAATAGAAACAATTCACAACCACTTTCTGCAAATGCCACGCAACTACAA
The DNA here is from genome assembly GCF_032445375.1 of Bacillus rossius redtenbacheri. Taxonomy (NCBI): domain Eukaryota; kingdom Metazoa; phylum Arthropoda; class Insecta; order Phasmatodea; family Bacillidae; genus Bacillus; species Bacillus rossius. The sequence continues at coordinate 237,028,479 of NC_086330.1, read as the reverse complement.
TGTGTGTAATTAAAGTCAGCTTATAATCCTTCTCGCGCACAGCAAGCAGCTCCACCGGCCTTGAACACTACTTTGTGACTATTGAGCAGTGAGCATCCGCCGTGCGTGCGCGCGCTTGTGTGTGTGTGTGTGTGTGTGTGAGAGAGAGAGAGAGAGGCGGGCGACCACCTGCATCGTGTCAGCCAGCGAGAGTAACGGTAAATGTTGACCTTGACCACTTCCGCTTGCTGCAGGGCTCACTCTCTTATCTCTGTCTCCCCCTCCCACAAACACACTTGCTGACCGGGCACCTTCTTTATCTTATCTCTCACACACACTCACTTCACCGGCTGGTGCCGGGACGGCGGCGGCGTGGCATGTTCCTGCAGCTGCCGCGCGTTCCAAAAAAAAAGAAGCTTTGTTTACTTGCGCCGTGCGGTATTGCCGTTTTCCAAGGTGCCCGATATTTTCGGGCACTGAAATACCCGCCCGGAATTTCGGGTATACTTGATACCCGAAACACTGCCCGAAATTTCGGGTACCCGACCATCCCTAAGGGAAACTAAGGTGCACAATTTCATGAGGTAACTAGTTGAGGAATTAAAATAGTAGTTGGACATAATTATAGGTAGTTAAAAGCAACTAATGGTTATGTTTAATTCGTTTGGTGAATTTGTGTCAGGAAGAGATGAGTGGAAAATGTATACTGAGCATCTACATATCATTTTGTGGCAAACAGAGTTAAGGACAAAAAGGAACAAAAGGCAATTTTTTTCACAGTATGTGGCACTGAGCTATATAACCTAGTAACATCACTGGTATCACCAAGCAATCCAAGAAGTAACAATTTTGGAGGTTTAGGGCTGTTGACTAATCATTATGACCCCATGCCCAGTGAAATAGTGGACACACATAAATTTCATAAGCGGGATCAGTTGGAAGCCGAATCTATTGCAGAGTAAGTAGCAGATATGCGGCGGCTCTCTAACCTTTGCAATTACATGAAAGAATGCTATTTATATGGGATGCTTAATCTGTGGGATAAGAAATAGAACAGTTCAGTATAAAATTTTTCCAAGGTCAAATAATCCTATAAAGCTGCAATGGACTTAGCTATAGCAGCGGAACCAGCAAGTAGATTTGTGCACGATTCGTGTGAAACAGTGAATGACTTAGAAGGGAAGGGGGGGGGAGGGAATGTGTGTGTTAAGGACGCACAAGAATGCATTAAACCATTGGCACACATCCGAAAACCAAAATGCCTTCTAAAATAGAAATTTACCGGTCAGCAGACCCAACAGATGGGTGACAAGAAGTAAACCAGCAACAGAGCAGTCGCAATCCTGCTGGCAATGTAGGGCATAATCCACAGGGTTGCAGACATCAAGATACGGTTTGGCATTTCTGTTCCAAACTAGGTTATTATAAGCAGGCATGCATAACAACAAAGGCTCAACACTCCAGCAGGGGTGTTCCCAAGGCAACAAAAGATGGGAAGAGAAGTGCTAACTACAGCACGAAGAAGGATTATGATTCTTTACAGAATGAGGCAAAAACATTGTACAACATGGATACGACCACCAATCAACAAGGAAGCAAGGTTGGATGACAGACGACTGAACAAGGAAGTGGACAAGTGCTGGTCACACTATAATTAACAATGATACATGCAAGCTTTTGTGGCCAGAGGACCCCATGCTGCAAGATGCAAACTTGGTGCTCCACACATGGTCCCAACAAAAACTAAAAGTGCTGGAATCATTAGAGGTGAATGTAAGAACTAAATAAGCATCACCTAGGTTAAGGTTCTTAGTGAGTGATGGGAAAGTTCCAAGTTTGTTGGGCCATAGTTGGATGGAACCCTTAGAAATAACCAATGAAGGAGTATACAGTTTACAGCTGGGAAAGGCACTAGAAGTGCTACGGGAACACTCAAGGGTATTTGATGATGTGGAACTGGGTCACCTTAAAGAGCCACTGGTGAGCATAGAGGTACTGTCAGACGCCAAACTTATGTTTCACAATAAGCCGATCTATAGTTTTTGTCTTGGCAGAGAGTGTAAGGAAAGAAATAGATTTATTAGTTGAAGTAGGGGTTTATGAACCAGTGGCTTATTCGCAGTGGGCAACACCTTAGTACCAGTTGGCAAAGCTGATGGATCAGAATGAATATTTGGGAACTATAAATGAACTGTCAATGTGGTATGTACAAAAAAAATCTACCCACTACCCACCATAATTGAGGAATTTTTCACCTTAGCAGGGGCAAAGTGTTTTCCAAGTTGAACTTAGCAGAGGCATACTTGCAGGTGGCTGTGGATGAGACTATAGCAGAGCACTTAACAATAAATACCATGAAAGGGTTATTTAAGATAAAACGATTACCTTTTGGCATTTGTAATGCAACAAATATTTTTCAGAGTTTAATGTCAACCAAGTTCTCGGGAATTCCTGGAGTTTGTTGTCTTTGGACTATATGCTAGTTACAGAACCAAATGAAAAACAGCACTGAAGAGTGACACAGGTGCTAAAACGAATTGAGGAAACAGAGCTTTGGCTTAAGTGACCCTAAGAGTGTTGTTGCAGCCACTTCAGTGTCATTTCTCGGGTACAGTGTCAATTGCACTGGTATACACCAGGCAGGTGATAATGTAAAGGCAGTCCACAAGGCCCCAAAACCTATCACTAAGAAAAAACTACAGGCATTCTTGATCATAATTAACTTCATTAAGTGATCCCTACCTGGCAAAACAAGCATATTGGAACCCTTACACAGACTGCTGGACCACGGAAAAGTGTGGGAATGGACAGAAGGGCATTACAAGGCTATCAGGGAAGCTAAAGAACTTCTGCAGTAAGACGTGATGTTCATGCATTATAATGCAAGGAAACCATTAATATATACTTGTGTGGCTTCAGAATATGGGCTGGGTGCTGCAATGGCCCATATCACAGAAGAAGAATCACCCATTGTTATTAGGTCTAGGACACTACAGAAGCTGAAAAGAATTCTCAGAATGATAAAAAGGCCATGGCTATCATGTTTGGGGTTACAAAGTTCAGGCAATATGTGACAGCAAAGCTATTTACCATTGAATCACATCATAAGCAGTTTCTTTGGCTGTTGGATCCCAATAAGCACACTCCTTACATATTATCGCCACGATTGTTACGCTGGAGCCTGTGGTTGTTTATGTATGATTACCATATCGTCCATTGACCAGTTCACGAATAGGACATGATGCCTTCAGTAACTATAGCTATTTCGGTTATTGACATCCCAGCAGTAGGAGATGTTCTAATGCTGGAAACTCTTCCAGAAACTCCTGTAGAGGCTACTAGATTGGCTATATTGTCACGATCCACCTTCAGAGGGGGGGGCGAGAATCGTAGCTCTTTACATAGAAACAACTCGCTTGGCATCAACTAGTCTTAACTTCATAAAATACTTTACTGTACCTAGGATCATAGGTTCGTCATCCCGTACAGGATGTCTGGTGAGAGCTGAACTAAGGAGATTTTGCAAAATAACATAATACTTAATTAAAATTATTTTATTCTTAAAGTCAAATACTCAACATCATTTTAAAGAACATTTAAATAGCGGGATTACAATTTAAAACAATAATCTCTTTACTTCCTTAACGATTGAACGACCTTACAAGAGAGAGAATGAGAGAACTTCACTAAACACTTCCCTAGTCCTTCCGAATACCTCAAATCATAATTAATACTTAAAATTAAAACAAAGATAAGTCCATACTCACATTTTCCGAAAAGCCTTTCTTGATCGATTACTTTAAAAAAATAACGTAGGGGCCTCTCCTGCCCTTGAAATCCCGAACGAACATTACATTTTAAAAACTATGACGCGTGACCCCTGACGAGGGCCATAGCCTCCGCCCGAAAGCTTGACGACTACATTATGACCTAACTTAAATTAAACGACTCGTGGCCTCTGGCGTCGACCATAGCTTCCGCCCGAAAGCTTGAATTCCTACATCACGAACGAACTAACAACTCGTGACCACAGGTGAGACGCATAGCCTCCGCCTGAGTGAGCCCCGAGTCACCAATCACTTGCGCTTAAATTCGCGCGCCCTGCCGCGCCTACCATAACAAAAGCTCGTTATTGAAGTCAAATTTACTAAACAACTAACTAGAACATCTGGGAAGACTACCCCCCCTCTACCCCAATGTGCAGGCCACACCGCGCGGCTTGTTACGACAGCGCGCCCCAGTAACTGCGGCCCGTGGCTGCGCCAGCGTGCGGCCAAACAAACAAACAAAATTCTGCAAGCCCGCAGCGCGCCGCGCCGGCCCCGTGCCCCAATTACATGGTCACGCCACTTGCGCTGACGAGTGAACAGAGCAGCCAGCCCAGAGTCCCGTCAGTAAAGTCCCTAAATTTGATTTCAACAACCCTGCAAAATTTCAACCCGCGACATAACCCTCCCCTCACAGAGCTCGAGCCCCATCGAGCTACCTCAAAATTACAAATTGTCTTTTTCCATTAAACCATAACTATAAATTCCTCATTTCACAAAAATAATAATTTTCTTAGTTCCTTGCTGTCTGAACATACATCTAGATTCTGCATAAGATTTATTTTAAAACAACAAGTATTCATAAAATTAAATGTAAAACTTTTATCTGGTTTGTTCTCACAGGAACCTTCAGAGGCTCGAGTTCTCAATTCTAAAAAAATTGTTCTGTTAGTGAAGCTCTCTTTACAAATTAAATTACTGTTCTTAGTTTCTCAGTATTCGTTAAACAATGTGCAAATTCTTGATAATTATTATTATTTTTTTTTTTTTCGGTTTCCGTTTATTACCATACTTCTTTCGTTCTTCAAAAAAAATTAAGTGTCCTTACAGTGTTTCAATTAATTAAACTCTTATCTCGTGAAGGTTGGTGCAACTCCTCGAAGTCAGTGTTGTCGAGAAGAGTAGCTCCCTGGGCTGGCCATCAGCAAACACCACTCAACTCCAACAGCTACTGGACTGGCTTCCAGGGCAGCTCACAACTTCTCCCCACATCTGCTTCGGAGTTGTGCCATCCTCATCACGAACAGATTACAATTCTGAAACATCATCAACAGGCATTACCATCACGCCTGACAAATACAAAACTAACTACTAAACTGCAATCGATGGGCAAGGATGCAAACACACAAAAAAATAAAATTAATTAATTCAACTGCTAACATAAAGTATCCCACCCTTAGCATAATCTAATCAGGCAAATAATTTGATAGGAAAAACTTAAGGAAGGGAAACATGACCTCCAATGATTTTCCATAACTCTTGAGTCTTGATCTTCTCTATACAGCAAATAGTCCCCACGAAGTAACTGGGTTGAAGGTCAGTTCACATGACCCACCCATAACCTCTTCTACTCTTCTTTTCTTCTGGGGGCAACCACAATGCCCACCAATCTCTCTCCATGGTGCCGAACCAGCTATCCCATGAGAGTAAACAACGTAGTCAATAGAAGCGCAGAGGGGAAACACCAATCTCTGGCTTGTCGAGTCATAAAACTGCTTTATCTTCTTCTTCTTCTGAGTAAAAATATCTGACTAACCTTGCTTCTATTCTTCCAAACAGTAAAAGTTCATCAGGTATCTTCATGAAAGAAACATTCTAACTAATAATTCTTCATTTTTCTTCTTCTTTATTTCTGTTAGTTGTAATAGAAGGCCATGTTAGGGAGGTTATAGGGAAAAAGAGTGGCCAATTCCCACCCCATCACCCACCTAGATCATGACTAATTAACTTTTAAACTTTCTATTTCAAACAAATAAAAAAAAACATTTTTTTTTATTCAAACTTTTAAACTATAATTACTTTTACTTCATAACCTCAAAAGCTAATCAATAATTCTAAATGAAATTGTGATTTACTGCATCCTTGTTCCATCCGATCTGTTTGTTTATAACCTTTCTTGTAAAGTATAAAATTTTCAAACATTACTAATTCAAAAAAAAATTAAATTCTGGTGTCCTTTGAGTTACAATTAACTTTACTATTTCTTAGCTTGAAATAATTTAAGTTTTCAGAACTATTTCATTGTCTAATTCACAACACTTAAAAATCAACTCAAAACAACAAATCATCAAAATCAATAAGATCATCTGACCTACCTATCAGTACTGTGAACTTGAACTGTTCGTACACATTTATAATAAGCTATTGTATTGAAATTCCAACCTAAATAAGGTTTAAAAAAAACTACTAATCCCTCTGTAAATTAAGAAAATTAACTTTAAAAATTAAACTTAAGGTATTAGTTCTTTTTGACAGCTACCACAACTCACTAGTTCCATTACATTACTATAACCTAAAAAGTTCTGTAAATAATGTTTATAACAAAAAAAAACTCCAGTTACTGTCTTCCATAAAAAAAATAAAACTTTACATGACCTTATTAATCTCCACTTGTAAGTCCATGGCTGCCAGCTTTCTCTTCTCTTGAATCTTCAGTCTTGGCTCTTGTTTCAGTGATCTTGTATCTTGTCTCTCGAACTCTTGTCATCTTGTAAACTGGACTGCTGCTCAGCTCATCTTAAGGAATCTGTAACAGTTTCAAAAATACATGTTAATTTAAATTACATAATTCCTGTTCTTTGGTCCTAAAAAAAAAATTGTATTATTAGTACACATTACCCTGAAACAACATTATTATTCATTGTTTATTACTTAAAAAAAATGCTTTACCATAAAATCCTTTTTTGTTCTTTTCATTAGGCCTATTTATTTTCCTTCTTCTTAATTAAATTCTGCTTCAAATGTTAATCCTAACTTAAGACCTACCATCTATTTATTATTCATTACCTACATTATTTATGTTACCCTAAACTTCCCATAAGTTTCTAATACTTCCTATCAAAGACATTCTCTCTAAAAAAAAAATTTACTTGTGACTCTTAACTTAACAAACTTAAAAAAAAACTTTTACACTAGACTTAACTTATTATTCATTCTTAGTTACTAAATTTCTATATGTAAACTTTAGTACTTACAAACAAAAACTGCCTATTTCTCTCTACCTCTTAATCTCTTTCAATTATTACAATAATAATGTTACCTTGCATCTTTAAACTTTCTTCTTTTCAATTAAATTAGACATCTCATAACAATAAAAATTCTGCCTATACTCTTCTTATGGGTGTCCAACCCAACAACAAAATTTCAAATTCTCAAGTTTCCTTATATTTAAATTATGCAATGCACATAACCTCTGTGGTGCCTGTACCCTTTAGGCCTACCACCTTCTCCTCTCACAGCATAACTCTTATTCCTCGGGGTCTGTATTCACTGTTCCAAATCAAATATCTCAAATAAATTAAAAACAAATTTATTATTTTAAGAAAACAAAAATTTACATTGACTTTACTATGGAGCCTGGAAATCTCAATGTCCCACAGCAGCTAACATGACTAAATCCCATGGAACCCCAGGTTTACATAACCTGTGCCCAAAAATTTAAGCATACCAGGCTTTCCCTGCACTGGTTTTACAGCATCACACACTATTTAGGGCCCCTGATCTGCCATCAGTCCCAAGGAGTTTTCCCACAACCCCTCTCTACACAAGCGCCTACCGCATTCCTCTCAATTGGCTATCGGTTTTACGGCATTCTTTTGGGATCCGACCATCAAGTTAGGGCTAATCGAACACTAAACCTCCATACTTCCAAACTAATGTAAATCAATTAAATTTTCTCTGTAAATTCTAAAAATCAAAAAAAATTATTCCAACATGCCAAAGAAACTTCCAAAAAAAAATTCATAATCTTATCTTCAAACCATTAAAATAAAAATAAATAGATTACTCTGTTTTCTCCTTAATAACTGTAAACTGTCAACAAATATCATGTCGTAAATTTTAACTATGCTTACTGACTCTTAATCATAAAATCTCATTTGTCCTAATTAATAAACAACCGATTTCCTTAAAATCTCACTGTATCTCTCACACTCAAACTTCACTGGCTGAATATCTCAATAAATTCAAAAACAATTATCTAAACTCTTAAAGAAACTCCTCCCCAATTATTCAAATTACTTCACCTTATTTTATTTCATTACTTAAAACACCTTACTCAAAAAAAATTAATTAATTATCTAGCTATCTTCCATTATTATTTATTTACCGAACAAAACTTTCTCCTAAATTAATTTAGTAAAATTCAATTTCACATTAGGCAAGTACACTAACTCTCTACAGCAATGTTTCTCATTTCCCTCCTTCCTAACTGAATCCAATCTTACTTAACCTCCAGGGAATTTACCTCACAAAATAACCAAAAATTTCACTGTAGTGCCTATCTGCTATAGGCCCACTACACAGGGGGCTCTAACCCCACCAACAAACTTCATTGAAATGGTACCCTATCCCATACAGGATAGCCACTTCGGTACTACCATGGGGAACTCCTGCCCCAAACTACTAACAACTCTCAGGATTCTCCTGACCCTTAATTCCGTAGTCAGCCCATCTCCTATGGTCTGCGCTACAATTCCCTTTCTTCCCAGGGACACAACGCCTCACCTTAGGGTCCCTCGCCCTAATGAAAACATTAATTTTGTCTCTCTGTTCTTTTGGAGTAAATTCCCTCTACACACAAAATCTAGCCTTCCCAGTTTTCTCAATGCTTATCGATTTTATAGTGTACCTCCTTAATAATGTTTACAAATCCCAAAAAAATATTTTTAAAACCGAGGTAGAATTTAACTAACAAAAACATAAACAACTTACAACGAAACACTTCTAGCCTATACATCATACACTTCTTAAATTAAATTACTTACATACTGAAAGTTCCTCTTCTCCTAAAACACACTTAAATTTAAATTTATTTAACCAATAGTCTATTTTCTTATCGTTAAGTTACCGTACAGCTGATCAAAACAAGGTCACGGCCTGTCCACGTCTCCGTATGAGCCCGTGACGTCACCGAATTCCATCAGGTGCGCCAACCCTCGCTTGCGGTTCCTCCGTTCTCCGCTAGGTCTCAGCACCTCCCCGTCACGTGTTCATTCTGCCACGTCCACTGACGTGTCGTTCTGAAACAACTCTCAACATTTTTCTAATTAAAACAAAACATCACTATAAATTCTATAACTCTCTTTTACATAAACTCTCGTTTTCTCTTTAATTCCTTTCTAACGTTTATCCTTTCCTCGACTGATTTAATTCGTACGTCTCGTCTCCTACGCGCACGAAAACAAAACAAACTTCTCTTGAAAATAATTCCTATTTACGACAAAAAACTTTATTTTAAATTATAATTCTCTTAACCTACAATCTTAAAATGAACTTCAATTAAATTAAACCACTTGCATTATCTCTAATAAGCATTTAACTTATAACGTATTCTCCTCACGTAATAATCCCCGATATAAATCTACAATAAATTCAACGACTTAAAACAACTTATCACTATAAACTTTATCCTTACAAGTATCCTCAAATAAACATCTGTTACGTCAAAAAAAAAATCTCAAAGACTTCCTCCACTATAGACTAAAATTCCGTAATCCTCTCCTCAAGTAAACTCTTAATAACCTGCTATCAGAAGCTGAAACTAACTTAATAATAAACATAAAAATCTACCTCTCTCTCTCTCCAGAAATAGAACCTATCCGGCGAACTCTACCATTTCTATCACGAACACCTACCCGGCGCCTCCACCATTTCTGTCACGATCCACCTTCAGAGGGGGGGGCGAGAATCGTAGCTCTTTACATAGAAACAACTCGCTTGGCATCAACTAGTCTTAACTTCATAAAATACTTTACTGTACCTAGGATCATAGGTTCGTCATCCCGTACAGGATGTCTGGTGAGAGCTGAACTAAGGAGATTTTGCAAAATAACATAATACTTAATTAAAATTATTTTATTCTTAAAGTCAAATACTCAACATCATTTTAAAGAACATTTAAATAGCGGGATTACAATTTAAAACAATAATCTCTTTACTTCCTTAACGATTGAACGACCTTACAAGAGAGAGAATGAGAGAACTTCACTAAACACTTCCCTAGTCCTTCCGAATACCTCAAATCATAATTAATACTTAAAATTAAAACAAAGATAAGTCCATACTCACATTTTCCGAAAAGCCTTTCTTGATCGATTACTTTAAAAAAATAACGTAGGGGCCTCTCCTGCCCTTGAAATCCCGAACGAACATTACATTTTAAAAACTATGACGCGTGACCCCTGACGAGGGCCATAGCCTCCGCCCGAAAGCTTGACGACTACATTATGACCTAACTTAAATTAAACGACTCGTGGCCTCTGGCGTCGACCATAGCTTCCGCCCGAAAGCTTGAATTCCTACATCACGAACGAACTAACAACTCGTGACCACAGGTGAGACGCATAGCCTCCGCCTGAGTGAGCCCCGAGTCACCAATCACTTGCGCTTAAATTCGCGCGCCCTGCCGCGCCTACCATAACAAAAGCTCGTTATTGAAGTCAAATTTACTAAACAACTAACTAGAACATCTGGGAAGACTACCCCCCCTCTACCCCAATGTGCAGGCCACACCGCGCGGCTTGTTACGACAGCGCGCCCCAGTAACTGCGGCCCGTGGCTGCGCCAGCGTGCGGCCAAACAAACAAACAAAATTCTGCAAGCCCGCAGCGCGCCGCGCCGGCCCCGTGCCCCAATTACATGGTCACGCCACTTGCGCTGACGAGTGAACAGAGCAGCCAGCCCAGAGTCCCGTCAGTAAAGTCCCTAAATTTGATTTCAACAACCCTGCAAAATTTCAACCCGCGACAATATTGTCATTTGAAGATCAAGTTCTCAGCAATGTGAAGAAAAATATGTTATCTGGTTTACGTCATGCAAGATTACTGACGAGCTTCGCCCTAACTGGAGTCGTAACATGAACTATCACTGTACAAAGGTTGCCTCCTGTAGGGAATCCAGGTAGTTATACCTACAGTGGTACGGGCAAGAATCTACATGTGGTGGCCTAGAAAGGATCATGACATTGAACAGCTTGTGGGGTAATGTTGTGAATGCCAGAGCTTAAGAACAAAAATCCACCAAAGGTAACTTATATTACCTGGCGAAGAAAAGGTGTTTTTGATACTTGTAGATGAATACTCAAAATGGCCTGAGGTGAAGTTAGTACCTACCATCAGTGTCATAGGCTGCAGTGATTACAGAGTTAAAAAAAAATATATTAAGTGTTCATGGCATTCCAGAGTGTATAGTGTCTGACAAAGGTACAGTTTTTGTATCACTAGAAATGATTATTTTGCAAAAAAAAAAATGGAATCAGACTTGTTCAGTCAAAACCTCAAAACCATTCCACCCATCTAGCATTGGCAAATTGTGCGTACCTGACAGTTAAAGGGAAGTTGGAGAAGCTGTGTAACGGAGATTGGCAGACAAGGCTAGCCAGGACACCTTCTGTACTTTGCACAACAGTAAGTGCTGGAACACAAACCACTACAGCTAAAAGGGTAATGGAACAGTACTGCAAACACTGTTGGATCAGATTCATCCTCAGGTGAAAAGGGGTCCCAGCCATTACCAGAGATTAAAGAGAACCAGATTTGCAGCAGTTGCACATCAACGATCCAGTGCTATTCCGTAGCTATAGTGGAAAGCAAAGTGACTGGTTGGTGTTGTGAAGGCAGCTTGTGGGAGACTAATCTATGAAGTAACAGATGATGATGGAAAAGCAAACAGGTGGCATGTAAACCAACGTTTGCACAGAAAAGGGATGACCATCCCACATGAAAGACAAGCAAGTACCAGTAAGCAGTAAAACATCCTCAGGCATTCTAGAATGTCTGGACGGGCTTTGATACAGAGACCAGAAGGTTTAGGAGGAGGACTGCAGTGCAGACAGAGAATCAACAAGCAGACCAGCATTCAATGGGGTCAACGATGATGAGCATTGTGGAATGGTCAAGCAGAGGAACCAGAATGAACAGCAACCACCAAGGAAGAGACAGGTCAAGTTGAGAGTCCAGAATCAAGTCCATTCCGAGGATTTTCACAACCGGTTCCAGCAGGGAAGGTCCAGTGTAGTACGAGAAAATTTCACAGACATGTGATACAACAGCCAGATAGATTCAGGGACTATGTTATCTCATAACTCAAAAAGGAAGGAGGTGATGTGTACTGTTGTTGTAGTTTTTGTGTGTACGAGGAGCTATCTAAAAAAAAAAAAAAAAAACTGATTTGTCACAAAAAAATTTTTAATGGTTTTTTCAAAATTCCTTCATTCATCTTCCAAAGTACTCTCCATTTGATGTGATGCACTTGTCAAATCTTTTTTCACACTGTTGAAGCACTTCTGGAACTCTTCAGCTTTGATATCCACCAGTGTCCTTTGCAAATCTGGTTTTACCACCTCCACATCATCAAAACACTTTCCTTTTAGACTTTTCTTCATTCTCTAGAACAGGAAAAATATGCATGGGGTTAGGTCTGGTGAATACGGAGGGTGGGGAACGACAGACCACCCCTGACAGTCCAAATAACGGTTCATCCAAAAGGCTGTATGTGCAGGGGTTTGTCGTGATGAAGAAACCAGTCACCTGATCACCAAAGTTCCAGGTGTTTCCTCCACACATTCTTCCACAAATGTCTTAAAATTTTCGAATAAAAGTGCTGGTTAACATTCTGGCCAGGGGAAACAAATTCCCGGTGCACAATTCCATGAACATCATAAAAGACAATCATCATTGTCTTAATAATCAATCTCTTTTTTCTTTCTTTTTTTGGTCTGGGCGAGTTGGAAGTCTTCCACTGGCTTGACGCTTGCTTGGTTTCTGGGTCATACCCAGGAACACCAACCCTCATCACCTGTAATGTCTTTAGTCAAAAAGTTTCGATCATTGTCAATCTCTTTTTTCAAGTCCTGGCTCAAAAACAATCCAATTTTTTTTTTATCCTGTTTGAGAAGGCAAGGAACAAATTTAGTGGCAACATGTTTCATTTGCATATCCTCAGTCAAAAACCGCTGCCATGAGCTCCAACTCACTCCTTTCTCTTCTGAAATTTCGTCGATCGTGAAATGACGATCCTCAATTGGTTTGGTGAATTTTTTCAAAGTTTTTATAGTTTCGATATGTTGAAGGGCACTAAGAATCAGTATGGTCTTCAACACTCATCTCACCCCGTTTAAAGCGCTCAAACCACTTGAAAACTTGTGTGCGGCTCATAAAATCTTCCTTGATAGCCTTTTGATGCGTTTGGTAAGCTTCCGTTGCTGATTTTTCAAGCAGGAAACATTTCAAACACACTCTCTGTTCTTTTAAACATACCATGATGACTTCGCAGGCAGAAAACGAGAACAATAAGAGAAAAACAATACTACAATCAAATGTTAACCTACAACCTGATGCTGTCTGGGCAGCTGTTTAGTGATGGTACCAACTAACCCCATCTAGCGGGAGAACTCTCTACTACATCTACAAATGGTAGCACGATCTCAGTCAGGTTTTTTTGATCCCCTCCTCATACACAGTGCTTGAACACACCCAGTCCAGCTGACATCAGCTGAGTGGTAGTTCCAGGTCCACTGGGAGCTCTCAGATTTGTTTCTTTTGTTTCACTGAGCATTAAATTAAGAATCATCAACACACCAAAGTATTTATGCTTAAACTATTTTATGACTTTCTACAATACACTTTAAGTTTATTTTGGTCAGTTAGGTTTAAGTGTTGTGGATGATCAGGTGAACGACACAATGCATGAATATACGGCCTAGTGATCTCGGGCAACCACATAGAAAACTGACATCATGATGGCTGGATCGAGATTCAACCAGAGTACAACAGAATACATGTTCAGCTACTCACCACTAAGCCACCTCGCACAGTTCCCACAGTCCACACAGTCCACACGGTGCAAGAACAAGGTCTGTGGTAACGCATCACCCATATGATACACTGAGATGTATGCAAGGCTTCTAGAAGTGCCTCACTAGAAGTGAGCTATCGTGCAAGCGGCCAAGTTGAGATCACACTATCGATCACGCTGTAAGTTGCTAGGTGTAGTATATTCTTGTATTCCATGGGTTCAGCAATTAAAATATGTAGTCGAGTGGAAAGATGCAATACCCAAATGAATAATAGTAAAGTAAAAAGAGCATGTAATAAAAGTGAAAAACTTAAAAAAATAAAATAAAAAATCACAGATTTATAAATTGTAATAATTTCAATTAATAAACTTTCCTAAAGAGTAACTTTATGAATTGACTTCAAGACTTTCACTAAGTAACTGTACTTTTTTTTTCTTTCAAAATTTTCAATTGAGAGCAAGTGAAACTTAGGGACAATGACTATGGTTGTATCACTAATTCCATACACATGTAAAGGCTACACATAGTTGTTCTTTTATATAGTTATGGAATATGAGCAGAAATAAATGTAAAACAAAAATAATGAAAAAATCAAGGTTTTTTTTTTTTCATTCTGCAAATAACAAAAATTCTGCAAAGACATATGTCATTTTTGATGCTTAAAATGTTAATGCTCATTACTTTGTTAAAGAACCCTTCTCATTATATTTTACGTACTTATAGCATTATGTAAGACAGTATGTGTTTCCAGCACTTTTTTTTTTATTTCTGAACATTTTCATACTTGTGGATAAACTGGGGATTGATATTCGGCCAGATTATTGTAAAGTCATAAAAATTGAGTAAATATTCTTACAACTGAAGTATTTATTTTTCTCCTTAATGTATTGAACTATGTTATTCAACAAACAATGGACAATTTAATTATGTAGATGTATCAGTTGTACATATGTTTAAGTACACTGTGCACTATTGACTAACAATATTACTAAACTAAGAAACAATCAATATCAACACAAGCTTGGAAATGAATCATGATGAACATTACATCAAGTTAATGGTACAGTAAACTCCCGGTATATTGCGCCTCGATTGATCGCGGAATCGGGTATATCGCGGGTCAAACCATGTCCCCCAGTCAGAAATGAATAATAATAATGGAATAAATGGTTGACAGCCGATTAGGATAATTTTGCGTTGTAACTAACAAACTAAGCATCGGGCAGAAAAAAGCCTAGGCGTAGAAAATGTCCGCAGTAAAATTCTAAACAAGATATCTCCGTACATTATTCCTCTATCTTGTAGGGTTTTCAAATTATGGTCCAATCCAGCCCAGTGATATTTTTTGAAACACTAGTTCTTAACGTCGCTTTATCTCACAAATGAAGCATTGGACAGGGGACCTGATAAAGCCCACCGTCCAGCGACATCCAGCGTGACTCGGCTGGGGATTGATGTTGGATAGGCTTGGTTGTCGGCAAGCGCGGGGTAGGGAGAGGCGAGCCGAGAATATGGAGAGAGGTAGAGATTAGAGCGGGCAGAAACACGAGGGGGAGTGGGGGAGGGAATGTGTTCACGCAGCACACAGGCAGAGCATGAGTCACTTGACTGAGCAGCGTCCCTGCGTACAAGGCAAAATCAGGTAGTCCGGTGTTTAAAATTCCACTCCAGAATCTTAACTGGTACTTTACTGGACATCTGTATATAAATGTTTTGTTACAACTTAAACCTACAGACGTAATATTATTGGGTAATTCATTGTATTATACAAGTTCATCTTTTCACTTTGGTATAATGTTTTAACATTAAATAGTAAAGTAAATCGGCTAGCGTATTTTTAATCTTTGCCCAGGAATTCCCAGTGGTCCAATATTTACGTGAACCATACTGTACCACTTTTGCCGTGAGGTAGTAAACAAGTCCCGGAAATGTTTATGTGTAGCGGTCTCCCGACCTTTAAACAGAGGCTGGGGAATATAACACTTGCCGATCCGAGCCACACACTCTCAGCAACTCGACACAGCGTTTGGTGAAATAAGTAAAGACAAAGTTTAACACGGTTTTTAATACGGCGTCACTGATTGCGCTAAAATTAAATTGGCGCAATTTTTGTTTCCCACGTGTGACCATTTATAATTTACTGTAAGCATGGATAATAAAGTTTAACCACTTGACACGATAGACGATTCTTTATTTTTTATTGTACGAATGCTAGAATCGTTTTTTTTTCCTGTATCTGCGGCCTGCTTCTACAAAAGACAAGCTATCTGTAAGTAAATCTAGAATTTTTATTTTGTCAATCAAACTCGATACTTTGCGATTCATATTCGGTTTGAAGTATCACTACGGCCTTTCTTTTTAGAAGACTTTGACCACAGAATTGTGTGTAACCGCACACACTGCACTTACTTTGTTACGGACACTGACGAAGCAGATACTGTGGCTGACACCACGAGACTGGCAGCAGCTTGTGTGCCGCACGTGTGTATGGCGGCGTGTGGCGCGCTCGTAGGCCGTGCGACAAACTGTGCGCGGCACGCGGAAAAATAAAAACAATTCAACATTTAATATTTATTTTTAAAATTTATTATTTTTATTTTTTCACCCGTGTTTAGTGAAAACTGCGGATGCAAAGTCCGCACAAAGGCGGGCCGTCTATACTGTGCGTGCTTGCCGACCTATTAGAACACACAGGCGGTGTTTTATGCCTTTTGACCTTGGTCACATCGAAACATCGCGGTTATGCAACAATGCGGGTAAAAGTTATGTCCCCCGACAACCGCGTTAAATAGGGAGTGTACTGTAAGTGGTAATCTTCCTTCATATAGAGAGTATGTCTTCTGGTTCCTTTAACATTTTCTATTTACGAAGTTATCTTCAAATATATTACATTGAACAAAGTTCAGATATTAATTCTCTAATCTGCTACTAATACCCTGTTTTATCGCACAATCATCGCACCTATATTTTAGGGCGTCAAAATTTGGATAAAAAAAATCTCTCCCGTAAATGTCGCATGATGATTTTGGTCCCGCTATTAGATTCCGAGCACTTTGTGTAGGTATCTTTTCCATATAAAACTATGTGTTTTAAAGTAGAAATCTAATATTTATTCGGATATTACCACTTATTTAATTAACGGAAATACAAAGTTGTCTGATGTGTAAATTTTCTTTTAAAGACTTTTTTAAATGATATAACCTTTATCTGTTCGTCTGCGTCGCTGCGGTGTACCACTTATAAAAATGTAGCCAGGGCTAGTTGGCATCATTCATGTTCGGTTATGTTGCTTCCCGCATAGAGAGCGCGCACGTAGTCAAATATGTATCAATATCTCGCAGATTGCATGCAACGCGCACTTTCTGTCAGAGCTGAGTTAACTACATTTGTTGGCCCGCATTCTTTCGTGATACTACGACGATAGTTATGCGTTAGTTCAGGCTCGCAATTCACATTTAGGTTTTTTATTTGAAGTTGAAGAAAGGTTTTCATTGCATGACTTATTAATTTAAATTGTTCGGTGTGCTTTTATATACTCCACTTTTTAAATAAACGTACTTTCCATGAATGGGTTTTGTTTTTATAAATAACTTTACCTAACAAAAAAATTTTTTTTTCTCATAAACGTCGCACCCCTACTTTTCAAACTCGATTTTAGTATGAAATGTGCTACGATTATGCGATAAAAACGGTAGTTCATCTAAAAGTAAAATCACGATACTATAATAAATGACACAGGATAAAAAGGATTAAACAATACCATTCAATCATCTGTAACGTCTAACCCCAGTAAATTCCATGTTGAGTTGAAAGTTTGTCCGTCATATTCCTGAAGTTGCCAGGAGCACAAAAAGAAAAACCGGCCTTCGTTGTAACCAGTCCAACTGTTTATAGTTATATTATTATTATTTTGATTATTATTGTAACATTAATTGTATATTTCATGAGCCGATCTGATGTATTTAATTATTTTATTGTAAAGAGGACAACCAAAGTTAACCTATATAACACATCTAATTGCCAGAGACAACACACGTTTTAACTTCAGGGTCATCTAAGCATTATTCTTTGGAAACTTTATTCATTTGCCTTAGTTCAGCACTCTTACACGCTAATATCCAAGTTTTATTTCACTATGCAGTTAATTTGGTTTGCTGATGGCCTTATAGCTCCTTGGTTGCTAGGGACGTAAAATAAATAGTTAGAATGAAGAAGAGGGAGACGCTTTCGCCATCTTGCAGCGGGAAGACGTTTCTCGGGCTGGGGCGAACCAAAGCCTTGGTTGCCGCCCGAGGAATTGAAGATTCGCGTCATCCGCGGTCGTGTGCTATATAGAATTCTCCACACTATTATTTGTGAGAATAGTTCTGGACTGAATAAGTCTCAGATAGGGAGTATCGGCGACATCTAGTGCCAACTTCCGCGTCAGTCCCGTTCGTCCCGTAGTGGTTCCGGACGACTGATGTCAGCGCCAGCGACAATCGGCCACGACGTATTGGTGAGACCGATCCAAATCAAAATAGACTTTTTAGGACGAGAGGGAAGTCAATTCTTCAGCCAGACCTCCGGCTACATCAGATCTTCTGTAGCTCGCCAATTACAGCTTCCAGCGTCGCAGCAGACCACCTGGAGGTCCTAGGAAGAGAACCTCAAGCCTCCGACAGATTATAGCTAGACCCGGCATGGTAGTCGATGTGTTCCTGTGACGTCATTTACATCTACTTACCGACAACTAGGTCTGAACAAAATGATAACATACACAGTAAATTATTTTGGTTGTTCCTCTCGCTGAATTGCATGGTAATAGTAACTTCACGTCAATATTTAAGAACCCATTAAAATTGTATGTTTTCAAACTATTACTATTTCATTTACAGTAAATGTCAATTACGTATAAGACAGACTTGGTCATAGGTAGAGCCACGATTATATGGTAATGCGCGATAAAACGAAATAACACCGAAAACCGCTTGAAAACACGAAATAAAACGAAATTGTGCGAAATCCGCGATATGTCACGAAAGTTTGTCTATCCTGATTATTTACGTTTTTTTTTCTTCCATTCTGTAAGGACAATTCACTATCTTCAGCACAATCAAATATTTCTTACAGTAACTAGCAGCCATATAAATTATATGCGACGGTGATTTATTATAGATTTTAAAATGAAGTCTCGGAATTAACATAATATTTTCTTTAAACGGTAATCTTGTGTACCATAATAATTTAAGATGTTGATAACTATGATACAATGGCCTCCGTTCACTTTCTGTAAATACAAAAATAACAAACGTCCAAAATATGTTTTTCTAAGATTACGTTTTTAATCATTAAAATATTACACACTAAAGCGCATTGCTTTTACTGTTTATTTAAAATAAAGTACGTAGGCTACGAAAATAAAATTAACCCTGCTTAACATAACGAATGTAAATAATAAATAGTACATGTTTATGTCGGTATTAATTTTCACGTACGTATGATGGTATTCGGTATGCGTTTGTATTCGCATCTATTCTCCATTGTTTTGATCTTTCCAGCACGGCAAGTTTTTGCGTATTGAGAGGTTAAATTCTTCCTATGTGATTAAAAATTTTTTTGATAATGCCTAAAACTAAGGTTTCTGCCAGTGACCGATCAAAAGAATTTTCCAGTGAAGGATTTTATATCAGTGATAAAATTTTAATGTGCAAATTCTGTAACTGCAGGCTAGACTACGAGAGACGCGATACGCTTGTGAAACATGTCGCGAGTGAGAAACATAAGCGTTTGAGGCAAAACTCATCTGTTAAACGACATCCTTGTCTAAGAGTCTTTAATGCCATTAATTTGCGGTTCAACCCAAGAAATGTGAGTAGGGTTAGCATAGAAGATGCAAACCTACAGAAGTCTCTGCATAACTTGCCTTCTGTTTCCCATCTTCCCATTGATACATTCATACATGGCTATGTTGATTTCAAAAAAATAATTGAGGATGAACTTTCATTGACAGAAACAAGCCAAATTGATGTTGCAAAGGTACTTTGCTCCCTTAAAGGGGACTACAGTGAATTTGCTCAAGCCAGTTTAAGGGCAATCTGGTTCCCAACATCAAATGTTGATGCAAAACGTTCATTTTCCAGGTACTCACTGGTAGTTAGTGACAGAAGACAACGTCTCACTCCAGAAAATGCAGAAAATTTAACTATGATAGCATTTCAATAAAACCGTTTTAATAGTAACTTTGGAAGTGCTTAATTGGGTAATTTTGTAGTGTATGTGATTGTAATTAAGTCGTGAAATTTTTAGTAGTTATTTAAAAGTTTGAATTTATGAATTTGCAAATGAACTTAATTATCTATGAATTTGCAAATGAACTTAATTGTAATTAGATCATGAGGTTTTAGTGTTTATTAATATTTGTTTTAATAAATTTGCATGTCGTACAGAAAAGCAAGAAAATTTTGCCGTGGGTATTTTGAGCAAAAAAATAAAACCATATAACACCGAAATCTTTATTTCTTTACACCGAAATTTGTCTTAAAATAACACCACAAAATCTTGACTCTAGTCATAGGTAATGCAAATTTACACTCGTAACACAACACTACCAAATTTCCTTTTAATAATTATTCTCTTGACAGCAGTACAATGCAGTGACGTGCTAGCTGAAATTAGCAGTCTGGGTAATCCATACAGCAGCAGCGTTCCCGAGATCTACTGCGGAGAGAATAGGCGCCAAAAACCCAGCAAGAACACCAATTAGTCCACAGTGGACCACATATAATACATATTCCAATTAGAGTGGCACCCATTATTGTGGGGCTTGTACAGTTGGCCACACAGAGAAAAAATTACATCATTTACTCAAAAAAATGTTTTAACTTTGTTGTCCAAATAATAGTACACTGTAAAAAAAGGACCAGGAAATAGCAAAACGGTGAACTTTGTAACCAGGTCTTTATACTAAGGCTAGTACGATAATGAGTGAAGTAAATTAAAGTTCTTAAATGTATATCAGATCAACTTTGAATCTGTATCTCTCTCTAAAACTATTGGTGTAACGTTTCAAAGGTTTGGGTTATTTATTTACAAGTAAAGTATGGTTAAAGTACTGTCAATAAAAATGGGTTTGCAATTTTACTTTGTTGTATTGTTGTTTAAGTTGAGCCGGCGACAGACATTTGAACTTCGTGCCTTGCCTCGAGAAGCTTGCCCGCGACGAGAGACTATCCCCACCCCTTTTCCCTTCCTTTTCTTTTCCCTGAGCATTGTGCCTTCAATTAGGTATTTCGGCAGGTTTTTTTTTAATTGTTATTTTAATTTTAAATTATTTTTGGAAATTTTATTTTTCTTTATAATTTGGTTACAAAAGGGTGATTTACACTTTGTTAGGCTGGTGTACTCTAATTAGTTAAACTTTTCTCAGGGACCTATCTGATATTTTGCTAGTCTAATGTAGACATTAGCAGCCCGTATGACATTTCTCCCGCTTACAGTCACGTTCCCGGCCTGTAACATTATTTCTCTGCATGACTAAAATCGCATAGAGCAGCTTCTGGCCTGCAAGCTGTATTTCTTAGAAACCCGCTGAGAGTAGCGAGTCTCGGCACAAACGAGTATCCCGTGGACGCTCGTTCCCAGCCCCCGTTGCATTTTTTTGTCCACCTCAGTTCTCAGAATTTAGCCCAGGACCATTATTCTGACGTGAACCTGCCAGGCAGTAGCCGACTTCAAAGTCCATTTGCCATAAAAAATATGTGTGCAAGGATGGACCACCCACGACATCTAGCGGCAGAAATAGTAACGTCTGTGCTTGTCGCCCGCGACACCTGTTGGCGATCTTGCCCCTCTGTCTCCTCTAGGCCGCCAGAGTGCAGCACCGGCTACTCCATAAGGCCCTATGCTTCCTTCTCGCGGCCTGTAAAAGTCGATTGTATGTTGCTTTCTGTACCTGCCGGTAGAGACCCCAGCAGTCGCCTTTCGGCGCAAACAACTGAAGTCGTGCTTACGACCACTCGGTCACCTCCGGATGTCTTCGGCCCAGAGCCGAAACTTCCCCATCTTTTCCCTAGGGCCCACAGCCCGTTTTAATTAGGAGTTTTGTCCGCCACTGCGGCACTTAGTACTCTGACTTCGGCTACTTACTGCGTCATCTCGGCGTCCTCTGTGTTAAGAGGCTTTTTCGCGGCAACAATGAACTCGTTCGAATCAGGTATGTAGTCAGCTGTCTTAAGGGATGTGATCCCAAGCTCAAAATTCAGTAGTAGCCAGTCTGTAGTAGTCATTAGAAAACAAGTCATGTTTTAGTTTAAAGTTTATTAATTTTTTTTGATATTACTAAATGATATTTTCTGCCGCATCATCCGCATAATTCTCGATCCGCACCTTTCTGATGTCGGCGCAAGGCATTTCCAGAGCCCAGGAGCTACACCCTGTTTGCTGAGTTACTTTGGTCTATTTTTCCTCCCTGAAATCCCGTTTGTTGGCCTTTTCGCGCCGACTGCGTGACTGTCCGGAAGCAGATCTAATTTGTTTGGAATTTGGCTTGTGTTTCAGACAGGGTCCAACATTTGGGCGCCGAAATTGCACTCATCATGTTGTCCAGGACCTCCAGCTTCATTTCTTTCTAAGAAGAGCTTCCTCCCGGCCAGATGTCCAACTTGAAGCCCCGGGTGATATTTAACATATAACTTCTCCCTACTGCCAACGAAACAAATTATTTAATTGAATACCAGCGAGCAGTGCCATATAGAACTTAACCAATAAGAATATATATAATGTTACAATAATAACTATAATATGTCAGGAGGGATACCTCAAATTTCTGTTTCTGTGATTTTTTTTGTTGTTAAAAGTATTGTATAACTTGTTTTAATAATATCGGGCCGGCCCCCTTTAATAACTTTAATATATTGTGTATACCATGTTATTGTGAAACCAAAACAAAAAGATTCATTTAATTCTTTTTAAATAAAACAGGGAACCTATAGACCAAGATACTTATGTAGTGTTTATTTATTTATCATTTACCTTTATATATTTAAACAATCCACTAGCTCCCAAGTTGCTTGTGTGCAGGGAGTATAAAATTGTCTTGTTCACCACCTTGTGCCCCCTCTGGTAATACTTGTATTTTTCTTTATTATTTGGCTCAGCTGTTTCCTAGGCCTTTTTTTATTAAATCTAAATAATATAATTTTAGGGCACGAGGGGCGTATCAGCATGTGGAGTAGTCGTTTGGTGCTAACTTATGGCAGTGGCGAGTGTCGAACCTTCTTCGTTGTCTTGCCTCCGAACTGGCATCATGTTCGGCTGCTAAGTTAATTAAGTTTTGCTGAGTCTTCACACAAGGGCGCCATGCCAGATGTAAGTCGTCTCAGAACTTAGTAGTAATTTAAAATTTTCTAAATTTCCTTTCGGTCCCGCCTATCAAAATTACGTTTGGCATTAAGATTTTCAATAATTAGGTTTGTTTCATTATTTCTGTAATGCGTTCATCTAGTTTGATGAGAGAGTACGGAACTCGTGATGAGAGAATGTAATTTTAGGGCCTCGCAACTGGTTCATATTCGTGAGCATTTAATGCATTGTGTGAAAAAAGTAGACATCCCTTGGTAATTTATGTTTTTAGTTCAGAGAATTGATCAAGTCATGTTAAATTATGTGCGTTGAAGCACCTAAGTATTCTGCCTTAACTTCTCTGCATTTCGTTGTGTTGCTTGTGCGTTACTTCCCTCGCTTGTAAGCATTCAAAGGGCCTTAAGGGGAATTTTCGCAAATGCATGTTTTGTGTCATGCTAGCGGGTTCAGAGAACAGAATCAAGTTCATTTGTATGCAATGCTCAAATTGTAATCAGAAGCCCATGTCACACGTTACACCAGTGCAATTATTTGTCAAAAGACCGTTTGTAATATTTTGGTCATGGCATTGTTTTAATGTGCAGGTGCTCTGTTTATGTGTAGCTTATGAAAAGACGTAGATGTAAAGTATGTTTACGTGTACAATTGTAACTTTGGCATGTTATGCACAAACTTGTTTTTGTAACACTGAAGTTGTCAATTTATGACCATATTGTTACGAAGTCGTATAAAATTTAAAATGTACACTATAAATTGTTTTGTGCGAATATTTATTCTAGCTTTAAAAGTTAGTTTGGTAAAATATTTGTAATCAAACTTAATCTTTTCCTATGTTGTTCTCATGTTCAGGTGTTCTCATTTAGGTGTTAAAAATGAGCTTGAGCCATGCTCTCGGACTTTCACAAATCCCAATTTTATAATACCTTTTAATTACTTACGTCATGTGTAATTTACGATTATTCTTGAAAAAATAAAGAGTCTGGTTTTGAATTTTGATTTGTTCTGTTTGATCAGTGGTTCCATGTCTGTAAAACTATAACTACCTTATCTAGTAACTACAGATTATGCTTGCGACACTTCCTGAAAAGGGCTGAGGCCTCCACTCGGCTCTTCCCTCACTTGTAAAGGAATCAAGGGAGTTGGGCTGAGAGTGTGCAGTTGATGCATAGCTCAGCCCCCACCCCCTTGTTTTCAAAGTAAAGGCGATATTAACAAGATGATGTTCCTATTCAAATCTGAAAATTGTTTTCACAATATAAATTTTCTCAATAATCTTAAAATCTACACCATACACCAACGAATTCGTACATGTTTTCAAACAAAAAAAAATAATTCAAATATTAAGTACAAAATATTTTCCCTAAGTTAACACGTTTTTATTTAAAATTTCACTACTTGAAAATATAAGCTATCTTAACTTAACTCTAAGTATTCTGTTCACGTATTCTTTATTTACTGAAACACTAGAAATAAATTATATTCATTTCTTCTAACAAGTAATGTTGTTTCCACAGCACTATATAAAAATAGACACCTTCATTTGTCGACTATTTTATAATATTTACATTTACTTTAAATTTCACTGTGTTTGAAGTGTTGGAATTTTTTATCCAAGGGCGTAGGTATGAGTAAATGTGTTTACACATTTTTTTTATGGCAAAAATGTACTATAATGGAACCTTGCAAATACAAGTGCAGGATATGACGATACTTTAGGATTACTAATGACAATTTCGTAATGCATCATCAGTTTAAATGAATAAATAATACAGATTTTTTTTTGCAAATTTACAAGTGCTTCCTCATACAAGTGATTAAAATTGCATTAAAAAAAAAAAAAAGTTATTTGGTGGGAAAAGCAAGCACATGCATGGCTACATTCATAAATTTTAACCTGAGAAAAATTAGTCTGAAGCTGAATTATGGTACATGCTTGATAAAATACCAAAAGCTTGTTGCTGTAGACCTTATGCATCACTCTGAAAATGAACAGTTAAGTCCTAAATGAGAGCTTCTTGCAACACTCTCCAAAAACGCATGACGTAAATGTGATTATTACAATATACTCTCAATGAACCAACCAAATAATATAAATCACTATCCTACAAGACAGAATAGAAAATGTTTCAAAATATTATGCTACATTCACAATATAAATCAACAAAACTAGGAGACAAGGTTTTTCTTTCATATTTACAGAATTGAATTACAAATTTCATAAATATCAATAACTCATAATAAAAATCACTGAAACAAAAAATGTTTAATATTCTTAAGCTCTTAAAAGCTATATATCTATTGGAAAGGCAGAAGGCCCAAACTTCAAGTAGCAAGGAAATGTGTGGAAACAACAAAACAAAGAAGAGAAAGGGAAAAGAGGATGGATGAACTGGTACATTTGGTCAGGCATGGAAGAAGCATGATGCTAGCCAGTCAGTCTTCCTACTCTAGCACAGCTGGCGGGAGTCCTGGTCCTCGGAAGGCAACATCACTCGTGCCAGTCACTGGAAGGTGGCTGCATGAATAATAACGTCCTCGCACCTAGTCCGTCATGTGCCGCCACGCTCATGCCTCAATGATATGCTGATGATGCTAACAACAGTCTAGATAGTGTACCATTGCAGGCAGTTACTGAAATTTTTGAAACGAACAAAATAATTTCCAGAATGTGTTTGAGGAAGGACAAATTGTTTACATGTTAAGAGGACTGTATTTTGTTAATAATGATAATGAAAGGTGATAGATGGTAACTATTTTATTTTTAAACTTAGTCATGAAGTTAATGAATATATGAAGTTAAATTTTTGCTGTTATTTTGCAATAGAATATTTTCAAGGAAGTAGCAGTCAAAGAGGTGTTCGTTTGGTCAGTAGAGGAGTAATACATTTTTAGTGGTCTTTGCACATTTAAAGTTAAATATAGTTAAATATAATTTGAGATGATGTCATTGGTTAAAGTAACAGAAGTTTAGTTCTTTCGAGTATCTGGAGGAGGAGGAGGAGGAGGAGGAGTAGGAGGAGGAGGAGTAGGAGGAGAAGGAGGAGGAGGAGTAGGAGGAGGAGTAGGAGGAGTAGGAGTAGGAGGAGGAGGAATAGGAGGAGGAGGAGTAGGAGGAATAGGAGGAGGAGGAGTAGGAGGAAGAGGAGGAGGAGTAGGAGGAGGAGTAGGAGGAGTAGGATGAGGAGGAGTAGGAGTAGAAGGAGGAGGAGAAAGAGGAGTAGGAGGAGGAAGAGGAGGAGTAGGAGGAGGAGGAGGAGGAATAGGAGGAGGAAGAGGAGGAGTCATCGTCGCTGTCGCGTCATCGTCATCGTTTGGTGAGACAGCTGGGAGGCAAGGAAGTTACCGTAATCGCTCGCGTAATGTCCGCAGTAATTTGACCACATTTTTGGCCAAAAAAATGGGGTGCGGACATTATACGAGGAAAAACAAAAATACAAAATTTTGTGTTCTATTCAAGTCGTGCGTCTTTGTTCTAATGAGGAAGGGCGGGGGAGGCAGCGACGTGGCAAGAGGAAGAGAGAGGCAGCGACGCGGCAGGAGGGAGAGAGAGGCAACGACTCCGCAGGGGAGAGAGAGGCAGCGCTAGAACAGGGGGGGGAGAGAGGCAGAGGCAGCGCTGTGCCAGGAGGGGAGAGAGGCAGAGGCGTGGCTTACCCTCCCTCCTGTCAGCTAGCCAGCCAACCAGACAAAGGAGTGTTAGAATCCTTGACCCACTTCCCTTCCTCCTTCACTTCCCCTCTTCTTCTCCGACAACACTCCACATCAACACAGCGCGCGAGTCCAGCTTTCTTTATCTCTATTTCGTTTGAGATAGGACTAACTGCTTACGTCTGGCATGCCATACGACGGTCCTACTGAGAACGGACACTTACAAAATCACCTCCCGCCGCTCACAATACATGGCTTGTTGTTTGATGCATGCCAATCTGCCCTGCCCTCAGATAAACCCAGAAAAACACGTTTTTAAATTTTTCTCAAAATGTTTACAAAACAAGGAGGGGGGCTTATACGCGGGCGGGGCCTTTGACCGTGCTTTGTTCAGTTCAACGAATTTCCCCACCCTTTCAGGACAGGAGAGAAAGGACAGCTCAAGGTCACGGCTTTGTTTACAGAGCCGTCAACTTTCCATTCGTACTGCGTCCTTTAGGGGTGGCCAAAGTTGTGCTGCCCGCCGTAGACGACTGGTGCGGACATTATGCGAATTTTTAATTTTTTCTTTTAAGGATATATAAATAAAGGGTGCGGACATTATGCGAGGGCGGACATTACGCGAGTGAATACGGTAACTTTGTGTTTTCTGACAGTGTGGCCTTTTTTTCAAGGGTGTTTGGATCCTTTCTACTTGGCTGCTCTCCCCCTTCATCACCATGTTTTTATAAGTGTAAGATGATGTTATAGATGAGAAGTTTTGGAAGTTAATGTTTCTTTGCCGACCAAAGAGGTTCCATTTTAGGCCTGAACTTTAAGGACAGTGTTAACAGAAATGAAATTGTGTACTGATAAAACCATGGTATCTTGTTAAGTAATGTAAGGTGTTTAGTCATGATGAAAGGAGGTTTAAGATCAACCATTGATTATTGTTAAAAAAATGTTAAAATCTGAAGTAACAGTGTCAAAATGAGAGTTTTTGTGGTGCCCGTGACAGTGAAGGTGTGGATTTGTGGAACTTTAATTTATTTTGGTTTTACATTGTGGCATGGAAAGGAAAATTGGCAGTAAAAGATTTTTGCGGGTGCTACCCAACAATTTGTAATAGTAATGTGTGCATTGAAGCCCAATGTGTTTGGCATTTGGTCATTCTGAAATGTACAGTTCTGAGGAGTTTTTAAGTGGCATTTTTTTTCTCATATGAATGTCTTTGTAAATTAATTTGAGAAATAGTGGTAAAAGGAGGGGGGAGGGGTGGGGGTGACAGGGTGTTTTAAAGATCTCCGGCGGCATGAAAGTACGTACCCTTTGTTCATACAAAAGTTAATCTTTGATATATTTTTCATCTTAAAAAGAGATAGCCAAATGACTGAAGCAAAAAAAACCTGTTATAGGAAAACTTTGTGCACAAACAATTGGACTCACCAATGATGAATGCCCTGCGCATTTTATAATGCTTAAATCCTAATAATGATATCTAAAGAAGAATAGTCTCCTTTGAACTTGTAAATAATTTTAATTGTATATATTTATATTAAGTGAAACAATGAAAATTATGAGGAGTTATGGATTTGAAATAAAAATTATATATTCTATTTATATTTTGTATAAGCACTTAATGCATTTAATGAAACATTCTAACATTTGGCTAGGTGCAATTTGAGATTTTTTAGATTAAATAAATTTTTTATAAAGGCTATGCACCTTCTTATGGTAAATTTGAAAGTTGCAGCTTATTGGAACAAATTAATGAAAGATACTAGCATGTAGAAACATTACCAAGTTGTTTGCTGAATGCTTGATATATTACAAGTTATTATAGTGAACTTTGAAGCGGCGCAGCTACCGGGAAGTTGGTAAAGTTAGGTAAGCTACATTAATATAATGTCTCTTTTGTTAAAATTATAATTTACGTATTATGATTGTAGCCTACCTAACCTAGCAAACATTTCATTTAGTTACTATTCGTCTTCAATCATAAGCTGAAATCAACAAACTTTTAAGTAATAATAACACCGCTTTAGCAATAAAACATGGCATTACTTAAGCACAGACACGAGAAAATTTATTTTATTAATTTATCTCACTTAGTTTCAATAAGCTTCTACTTTCAACATTTAAATGCTACGAACAGGATTTGGAAACAGATCTTGGTGGCAGGCCTGAGCTAAAATGCCCTGCAGCATAAGCATAAATCCCAGGGGCATGCCCCCCCCCCCCCCCCGAAAAAAATGCCTCTCACAATGGAGGCCATCTTGTTCTTGCGAAATCATAAGTAAGGAACAGGAATGGTAAACATAACTCTACGGGCCCCCTGGAAATTGTTCAGATTTTCGTCCCTAGCCTACAGACTAACGAGGGCAAATGAATTACTTTGTGTATTTGTAGTGGAAAGCAAGCGTCCTTGATGCTCTCGGCAGGCTCCAGCGGCACATGGCTGTGGACCAGCACCCGCCTCATGTCCAAGTTGTCTCTCAGCTGGAACGTGTCGAACCGGCTACGGAAGGTATCCGTGATCTTGCAGAGCGTGGCCTGCTCCGAGCTGAAACTAAATACAAGTTCCCTGTGAACATTGCAAACATAAATTCATAAGCCATTTCACACATCACTGTGTCCAGACAAAGGTTGGTTTTAGATTCAATCGGTGGATGTTTGATTCAGCTCTGTGATCAAATGGGTCAATAAATAGTAAAGCATGAATAGTAATCTGTAAGGTTTCTCTGAAGGTAATATTTGAAGTTAAATTCAAATCTGTATTTAAATAACAGTACAAGGTCAAATCTAACTGAATTGTAACCAAGCTAAAACTCAGTATATGGCAAGCTGGACCACTAGGTTAAACAACACGTAAACTAGAAATGAAGCAAAATAATTACTTTACTAACATTTATTTGAAGCATGTAAATAAATAACTTTGAGCTCGTATTAGTGTGTAAAGTTACGTGTTCACCACCAATTGATTCTAAGGTATAGGTATTCCAAAACCACATATGATTGCAAGTTAAATTTTAAAAACAAAATAAAATTGATGATTCAAAACTGTATGATTGCAATTGCTAGTTTCCAAGTGCAATCACAATTTCACCTTGTACAAAATACCTTGTCCATCCAATGTATAATTTATACCATTGCATTGGCTTGCGCACAAATAAAGCTGCTTGATTCTTATGCAACTGAAACTGAAACTGCAACTGCAACTGCAACTGCACTGCACTGACTTGTCTAGGATCAGCTGGGCTCTCGTAATCTGGAACCTCCACTCACGTCGCTTCCATCACCAGCGTCACTGCCGTGTAGTCACCTGCTCCTGGATCTTCCAGATTAAACTGTGCTCTTGTGTTCATGAACTTCCTTCCAAGTTGGTTTTGGGCCTCTTCTTGAAAAACCTTTCCGATTAGTTCTCTGTCAATTATCTTCACTTCTTTTTAAGTGGTCTGTCGGTTGCAGAACAATTTTCATACGAATTACTTCTTCTGCGTAATCTAGATGCAATATATGTTGTAGAATATTATTTTGCAAATAAATATTTTATCTACAATGGTAGTAATCGTTCTTGATGAGTTAGATGCTTCCGACAATCATAAAAGGATTAAAATTCATAAAAATATGGTTCTTTGTTGCCATATTTGAATAACCATAAATCAACATTTCGTAGTAGTCTTTCATTAAAGAAATAGACTATTCAATGTATTCACACGTTGATCACTGAGGAACTCACATTTAAAACGTCTTATTCCTGTCGTGTTTCTAACTAGATTCCTTATTCCAATTGAACATTTCCACTAACAAAATGACTATTAATGAATTTCACTAACAAAATACAATCCAAGCAGTAATGAATTACATGATTAACTGACCAATCAGCATCTCTGTTACTGTTTTGAATAATCTTCATAAATACTCACACTTAAAAATACATGATTTTACTTACATTTAAACACCAGAATATTAACCTTAACTTAAAATTTAATAACTACGCTTGTTGCTAAAAACGTACCAACCTTAATTTTGAATATATTACAAAATATAATTAATGTATTTGTTTTGTAATAAACACTTTCATTGGCTACTAAATAACTAAAATTCATCATGCACAAATAAAATACGCAGTAAATCACTATCTTGCCCAAAAGAAAAGTAATACAAAGACACAATAAAAATAATACATAGTACTTCTGTCAAGCACTAGTATCTACCCTCACACACGTTGTAACAACCCAGGTTACTGCCTTTCCCACTTGATAAATAGAACAATTCATTCAATTGTCTTATATTCAATACTATGGTTAGTTTTTCTAATATAATTTAAATAATATCTTTGTATTCATATTAAGAAGCATTTATGTGATTGCCATTCGTTATACAACCATAATTTATATTTTTCATGCTTTAACAATTTTATATTATTTTATATAATTTCATGCTTTAAAAATTTAACAATTTTCTGACTTTGTGGTAAAATAGCCCCTAGATCTTATTTTTATATGTTTGGTCGTTAAATTATATTTTTTTTATGCTTTAACATATTTGGATTAGTACCTATTGCTTGTGTTTGTTTGTACTCAAATGAGAGTATTAATGTAATTATTTCTTTTGTAATTTGGTTTAAGTCACTATCCTTTATTTGAAAGTTGATGCAATAGGGTTGCAGGTGGCGTGAGATGAGGGTGAGAGGGACAGGAAGGTCAGACTGTGGGAAAGGACTCGGGAGTGCTGTTGCCATGCGCTGGTATTGGCTGGTAGTTTTAAATGTAATTTGTATGATTGGCTAAAAAATTATGTCACCATTCGTCATAGTTTTTTCTGGTGTTTATCTTTGTAAAAAGACACCTCGCTCCGAGAAGTCAGAAATGATATTGCACTGTGATTGGCTGAAAGTACGGCGCCTTATTCGTCCTGAGGATGATACTCATCTGCGCGTAGTTTCAATCAGTCATTGTCTGGACGTGGTACCGATAGACCGCGTGATGGGCAGTGGCTCACAAATTATAATATCATGTGAGTTTACAGAACATTTTATGGCAGTAATCTGGGCGCTACCATATAAAATCAACTTTTTTTTTTGTGTTTGAAACTTTGAAACTAGAATTTTTTACCAGTCATCGGTAATCGCCCAAAATAAGGCATGAGTGATCGCAGCTTTGTTCCGAGAATGTAGTACTACGGCTGTGTACCGTGAGTCCGTGTGGAACTACAGGACTTAATTACAAACTGTCAATTTAAGAGTTATACTTTCGGTACCTGCGAACAGTCAAAATGTGTTTGCTATCGGAGACAAAGAAGAAGTTATGTGAGAAAGGTTGTATGTTCTAACTGTACTGTGTTTTGTGGTCGCAAAATGGCTACCCCACTGACTGTGAAATGTTCTTTTGAATTTTGATAAAAAATACATTAATATCAGTTTGGTGTATGAGAGACATTATTTAAGTAACGAATCAATGACAGGAACAAGTGTCTGAAACTTATATAATTTTGGTGCCCAATTTTTTTTTTTGCGAGTGTTTTATGCATGTCCACTTTAGACCGAATTTTGAGCTAGCCGAGATAGTTTGGGGTGAAATAATATGGTCAGGTTGAAATGTGTTATTCTGATTTAGCAAAAGCTTTTGATACTGTGAATCACAACATATTTCTTACTAAATGTGCTAATTTTGACTAAGTGACAAATTTATAAACTGGTTATCAATTTATCAAATTAACAGAAATTTCAATGTTCAATAAAATATAAAAACTCTTGATTTACACTTAGCTAGGACTGGTGTTCCCCAAGGTGGTACCGTTTCACCATTACTGTTCAATATTTACATTGATGACCACATTTCAGTACTAAGCTTTTCTACTGGCATTCTTTTCGCTGATGACGAAAATATCCAAAGGAAAATATTATTGCACCATGATTGTATTTACTTCGGTGTGATATTTCTACTGTTGCTGAACTTAAACTTAGAAAGTGTAACTTGAACTTCGTCAATCTTAACATTGGTAAGATTATCATCATAACCTTCACCAGGAAAATCCACCCATAGTTTTCAAATACAAACTAGCAAATTTATGCATCTCAAAGTAACAATATGTTAAAGATCTAGGTATATTACTTTATTCTAAGTTATATTGTCACGTTCCAGAAATTTCTCGGTGTGGCCGAATTCGGATTTCTGTCTTTCATGGCGCGAGCTGTGGGCGGGTGGCTGCGCCCGTGCGAAAAGCGGCCTCGTTTCATCAGCTACCAGCCGGCGGCGTGTCGTTTGCCCTCGCTGCACATTCCTCATGAGTCGCGCGCGGGCCACCGACCTCGCGGAGCGGCGGTCTGCTGGCGTGACTAGGTCACAGCGCGGTGCTCGTTTAGCGGGCTCGGGCCCTGATTGGGGAATATGGGGGCGGCGGCCGAGATTCTCTGGAAACGTCGGCGAGCCGGGACTCTCTGGAATCGTCGGCGAGACGAGGTTCTCTGGAAACGTCGGCGGGGCCAAGAGGGTTTATAAGCATCCGCTGGAGGTTGCTCGGGGATCACTCAGGGGGAGGCTATGCTTCTCCCCTGTGGTAACGAGTCGGTTAGGATGTTAGGCTCACTGAGGCGGAGGCTATGCCCCGGAATAGAAATACGTTTATGTAAAATGGTTGGGGTCGCGGAAGTAATGTTTAAGTTAACTTTAAGGACTTAGAATAAATTTTAACGTCGTAGAAGATTTTGATACCCTCTAGCTGCTCGCAGATCAAAGCATTTATAAATAAAGATCCCCTTTTAGTTCATTCAAGTTAAAGTACTTAATTGTAAAGTAACTAATAAGACTGATTTTCAGAATGCCCTTGATTTTTATTTATTTAGTTTAAATGTACTTTTATATGAGTTTAAGATCTCGTGTAATAAACGTACTTTCTTTAGAATTAAGTTTTAATTCTTTTGAAGTAATTCCTTCTCTCTTCAGACCTCCTGTACAGGAGACGGAACCTATTATTTGAGATCCCGGGTTGTGAATAGTTTTGATTATAAGTACCCTATTTTTTTATTGCCAAGCGAGTGTAGTTTTTAAGAGTTACAGATACTTCCCCCCCGCCCCCCTTATTATTTGGTTTAGGCTCCGAGTATGACCTTGTTACAATTTGGTGGAGTTTGCCGGGAATGACCTCCCACTACATTTGGTGCAGTTGGACGGGTATGTCCCACGTTACAATATTTCCATGTACATATTGAATCACTCATGAATTACTGAAACTGAATACTTGGTCTCATTAAATTCATTACATATCATGCTTCGACTGTGGACTCTACCCTGTTCATCTATACTGCTTTGTCAGGTCTAAACTTGAATATGGGTCAATAACTTGGAACAGCATCAATAATACAGATATTGACAAACTCAACAGAAATCAAACAAAAATTATTACAATTTATATTCCAAAAAATAAATAATTCTATAAATGTAAATTTAAATTCCCTGTTAGGTGCTCTTTCATATAGGCGAAATAATTTAGATGCAATAATTATATATAATTGTTATAATTCCAACATTAACTGTCATTACATTTTTGAAACTACTGGGATCAAAATTCCCTCCACTAATAGACATAAGCCACCTTTATTATGTACCTTAAGGCAGAGTAATGATATTATATATAGACTTATTTCTAATTACAACAAGTATGAAATTTTCTTATTGCAAACTAGTAAGAAGATAAATATTAAAAAAATTTTGTCTTTCACAAATATATTAATATAACATATATTTTGTGCTATATCCATACGAATATTGTTATTTTCTTATTTGCACTAACTTGTTGAAAATAATTGATTATCTGCTTGTGTTTGCCTATTACAACACCAGCTTTAATTCATTCATTCATTTTGTGTTAGTTATTGTTCTTCTTATGTTGTGTAGTGTTTTGTGTTAGTATTTTTGCTTTATGCCTTGTTGCTAAAGTATTTATTTTATATTTATTATTTATTTAAGTCATCTTTTTAACAATATATGGTAAAAGGGTTACATTGGGTCTGTGTGTTTGTACCTATTGTATGACTTCTATTTTTTTTAAGTTATACTTCTTTAGGCACGTTAAGAAAAAATGATGAGAGTGAAATTTTAAGATGCGTGCGCATCACTGTAACACAAAATTAACACTTTGAGTACCATGGTAATGTATGCATTTATATGTGATCAGACCAGCCTATTTAAGTATTTTTTAAAAAAATTTGGCATCTTCAAATAAAAAAATTAGCCATATCTAAATTTTATTAACACATTTTTATGCTTTTACAATTCAGAGGAAAAAAACAAAAAAACACTGTTATAAAAATTATTATTTTTATTTTTATTTCAATAAGTCATGTTTTTGCTATTTGCAAAAAGTCAGATAGCCCATCTATTACTTTAGAATCATGCAAATATTCATGAATAACATTTAATTTTTTTCTAAAATTACCTTTAATTATATTCTAAAATGTTTTAAATATAAAATTATTATAATATTCATAAATAAATAATTATATAATACATGTTATTCATATGCTTATTCACACACTCTTTTTTATTTATCAAATAACATATATTTTTGAAAACCATATTTTTGATTACCTACACCCATTTTGGTTTGGTGAATTCAATTCAATTTTTTTAAATTATGTTCTGAAAATTATGTCGAAACAAAAATAAATTTTACTTATAAATAAACAAATTTACAACCTACAGGAATCAAACAATAAATTTCAACTTTCCATTAGAAAATATGGGTATAGATATTACCCAACATGTTATGTTCAACCAAGATTCATGAAGATTCATGAAAATTCATATAAATAACTAGTAGGCCTATATGCATATATAATTGTATGTTTATCTACAAAGTTATATAACCGATACTGATACTGTTTGTCTATCGGCCTTTACAAAAATATTTCATTTCTCACAACAAAAATTGTTTTAGGTAAAATAAAAAAAGTGCTTCAAACGTGAACATTGACATTTTCTTATACTTAGTTAGAGATAAATTATGCATAATTTGCTTTGGTGTGATAGTCGCGAAAGCATTCAGGCAAACACAGAGGCACTTCACATGTGGGACACCACCAAGTTGTTTCCTTTCTTCCTGTTTTGCCAGTGGATGCTTTAGTTTTTTCGGAACACACCTTGCAAACTCGTGTTGGGTTCGTCTTCTTTTCTGTGGCCGGAATCTTTTCCGGGAAATGTCTTCCTGTCAGTCTGTTTGTCGCAACATTTTGAACAGTTTCACTGTGGGACATAATGCTACCTTTGGCGGCGAAAGCTTCTCCAACTTCTCTAATAAATTTGGAAAGATGGCAGTTTTTTTCTCTTCGCCATTTCTCATTTCCTTGTACAGGATAAACACATTTGTAACTGCCATCAGAAGCATGTGAAAAAACAGCTTCTTCCACCATTTCAACTGTTTTCGGTTGAAGGGATAGTAAGCAATCATCTGATCACTTCGATCACACCTGTCTTGTGAATGTTATAATTTAAAATAGCTTGAGGTTTTGTTTTCGTCAATTTCCCATTTTTTAACTTCATAACAACTTCGGATGTTGTAGACTTATGCAAAGTAGTGAATGCCAAAACATCTCTGGTGTCTTTCCACTTCAAACATAATAAGTGCTAACGCCGCATGAAAACCATTTAATTTTTTCTAAATTCTTGCCTTTACTATTTCTTTTGGTAGCTGTTTTCTGTTGGTCATACAGCTACAGTTTTCTTGCTCCACAAAAAATCAGCGAGTGCTGGAGAACTGTAAAATCTGTCCATGTAGACCACATGACCTTCGTCAAAATTATCCGATAAAAGTCTTTGGACAACAGACATAACGCTGTTATCCACATTTGTTTTCCCGCAGTACACTTCCATTTTTAGTACATAACCGGTAGATGAATCACATACAATATAAAGTTTCATGCCACAGTTTTGCGGCTTATTTTTCATGTAAACACGAAACTGAATACGGCCACGAAAGCCAAACATGCCTTCATCTATCGTCAGATTACAATAAGGCGCAAATGAATGGGAAAACTTTTGAACTAGATGATCAAAAAATGGCCGAATTTTGTGCAAAGGATCGTGATTTGGCTGTCCCCTTTGTATGTAAGTATTATTATCATTCAAGTGAAAATTTTACAGAATAGAAAAGAAACGATTTCTACTCATTATAGATGCTAGGAAAGGAGTAGAAAAAAAATTGTTAGTTGACCAGTACTGCTTGAGATCACTCTTCTTCACCAGACACACATGAAAAACAACTGCTAAAAAGTGATAAATTTCACATAGTTTTACTGGCTTCCATTTAGAAAGCAGACTGTTAGGTTTCAATTGTTTGGTACGCCTCAGTTTATCGACAACAGCAGCAGCGTATCTATTTGTTTCAGTTTTCATGTGTTTGATCATTGAATCAGGAAGAAAAATTGAAAAACAATCAAATGCAGTAGAAGATCTGTGCTGTGGTTGTGTGTCTTCATGTGTCCAACCAAGAGCAGTGTCACTCTGACAGTCACTTGACTTTTTGGATATTTTGGTTGGCGGGCCAGAAGCAGACTCACCTAAAAAAAATTATGAGGTTCAGTTTCAGACTCACTGTCGTCCGAGTCCTCGCATTCTGCATCTATAACAAAATATAAAAGTAATTAGGTAACATTTTCAAAGTTACAAAAATGCATTGAAGGAAAATAGTAACGATTTATTTTTATATCTTGTAGTAAATATTTAGAAACGTAAACTAAACTTGTAAATTTAATTTACAAACCTGTTCTTGGCGGTAAAAAATCTGGGTCTAAATCCGAGTCGTCTGCATCACCTTCAGAACCAGAGTCGATAAAGTTTTCATTTAGTATTTCGCTTTTACCACTCTTATCCATTTTTCCGTTTCTTACAGAAAAAACTTATCATTACATCACATGCGTACTGAAACCACGCGCGTAAAAACTGCAAAAAGTATTTTACACGAAAAAACTGCAACAAGTATTTTACACGAAAGTAAATAGATAGTGCACGCCGCGCGCACTGCAAAGTGAATGCTGGCGCAATCTTCTGACAGCGCAATAAACGAATGTCCAGTTAGTTCTCAAAACAGCCACAAGATAGTAGCACCAGTCTGTAACAAGCCAGCAAGAGTTTAACGGCAATTACCCAGGTACCAAACCCGAGATATACTCGTTGGTTGACTAGCAACAATCATGTAAATGGCAGCCCGAGTTACGCTCTGGCTTGGTCTGACAGTTATTCATGTGATGCCCGAGCTATACTTGGGCATGGTACTCAAAGTGTTAACAGGTTGAAGCTGCCCGCTAAACCGCTCATTAAGTCTCGAAAAAAAGCTACCAACAAAATAGAAATAGAACCTCTATTAGTCGTGCATGTTGGCACGCTCGTCGCCTCTGATTACTGCATGTGGAGTCATTACGTTTTATGTGCACCAGTTCTTGCTTTAAAATTAAAAATTACTGGGATAAATATGATTTACTTAGCTTGTTTACTCGGATTATGTGCCTTATGAACTGCTTGCCCAGTTCATCTACGTCATCGGCCAAGACCAGACGTGCACGCAGAGACCGGAGACATGTGGCCATATACACGGAACACCATACACGTAAATCAATCCATGCCTCGGGCCCTAAACTGTTTTATAAGTCATGTCATGTATTTAGCGGCGGAAGTAGTAAAGGTATCGTGTGAGCAACAAGCCGTGAGTGTTTCCCCTCATAGTCCTCATGTGGGTTAATCAGTGAGGTGTGCCCGACGCCTAGAGTGGACCAGGTCTCGTTTAACAAGCTTAATTAATTAGAGGGCTAATATCTCACCCCACATGGGACACCTAACGCTCACACCGAAAATCTCAGCCGGGTCCACATGCCCACTCACGTGGTGGCGCCCACTATAAACAGCCTCGTGAGAGCAGCTATGGCCTCAAATTGTTATCTTGTAACATACAATTTGGAAGCTCCTTCCAACAATCCTGATACATGGACCATTCATATGAACAGTAAATATTCTTCTCAACTCTGTAATAACTGCAGCCAATGGCACTGATGGTACTAATTTCACCTCAGATCATTTTGAGTATGCATTTACAAGTATAAAAAACACCTTTTCTTCGGGAGGCCAAGTAATAAGGTGGATTTTTGTTCATAAGCTCTGGCATTCATAACATTAACCCACAAACTGTTCAATGTCATGATTCTTTCTAGGCCACCACATGAGGCTGCTTGCCCGTACCACTGTAGGTATAACTACCTGGATTCCCTACAGCAGGCAACCTTTGTACAGTGATTGTTCATGTTACGACTCCAGTTAGGGCGAAGCACGTCAGTAATCTTGCATGACGGTAAACCAGATCAAGTATTTTTCTTCACATTGCTGAGAACTGGATTTTCAAATGACAATATAGCCAATCTAGTAGCCTCTACAGGAGTATCTGGAACAGTTTCCAGCATTAGGACATCTCCTAATGCAGGGGTGTCAATAGCCGAAATAGCTATAGTAAGTCTACTGAAGGCATCATGTCCTATTCGTGAACTGGTCTATGGACAATATGGTAATCATACATAAACAACCACAGGCTCCAGCGTAACAATCGTGGCGATAATATGTAAGGAGTGTGCTTATTGGGATCCAACAGCCAAAGAAACTGCTTATGATGTGATTCAATGGTAAATAGCTTTGCTGTCACATATTGCCTGAACTCTGTAACCCCAAACATGATAGCCAAGGCCTTTTTATCGTTCTGAGAATTCTTTTCAGCTTCTGTAGTGTCCTAGACCTAATAACAATGGGTGATTCTTCTTCTGTGATATGAGCCATTGCAGCACCCAGCCCATATTCTGAAGCCACACAAGTATATATGATAGGTTTCCTTGCATTATAATGCATGAACATCACGTCTTTACTGCAGAAGTTCTTTAGCTTCCCTGAAAGCCTTGTAATGCCCTTCTGTCCATTGCCACACTTCTCCGTGGTCCAGCAGTCTGTGTAAGGGTTCCAATATGCTTGTTTTGCCAGGTAGGGATCACTTAATGAAGTTAATTATGATCAAGAATGCCTGTAGTTTTTTCTTAGTGATAGGTTTTGGGGCCTTGTGGACTGCCTTTACATTATCACCTGCCTGGTGTATACCAGTGCAATTGACACTGTACCCGAGAAATGACACTGAAGTGGCTGCAACAACACTCTTAGGGTCACTTAAGCCAAAGCTCTGTTTCCTCAATTCGTTTTAGCACCTGTGTCACTCTTCAGTGCTGTTTTTCATTTGGTTCTGTAACTAGCATATAGTCCAAAGACAACAAACTCCAGGAATTCCCGAGAACTTGGTTGACATTAAACTCTGAAAAATATTTGTTGCATTACAAATGCCAAAAGGTAATCGTTTTATCTTAAATAACCCTTTCATGGTATTTATTGTTAAGTGCTCTGCTATAGTCTCATCCACAGCCACCTGCAAGTATGCCTCTGCTAAGTTCAACTTGGAAAACACTTTGCCCCTGCTAAGGTGAAAAATTCCTCAATTATGGTGGGTAGTGGGTAGATTTTTTTTGTACATACCACATTGACAGTTCATTTATAGTTCCCAAATATTCATTCTGATCCATCAGCTTTGCCAACTGGTACTAAGGTGTTGCCCACTGCGAATAAGCCACTGGTTCATAAACCCCTACTTCAACTAATAAATCTATTTCTTTCCTTACACTCTCTGCCAAGACAAAAACTATAGATCGGCTTATTGTGAAACATAAGTTTGGCGTCTGACAGTACCTCTATGCTCACCAGTGGCTCTTTAAGGTGACCCAGTTCCACATCATCAAATACCCTTGAGTGTTCCCGTAGCACTTCTAGTGCCTTTCCCAGCTGTAAACTGTATACTCCTTCATTGGTTATTTCTAAGGGTTCCATCCAACTATGGCCCAACAAACTTGGAACTTTCCCATCACTCACTAAGAACCTTAACCTAGGTGATGCTTATTTAGTTCTTACATTCACCTCTAATGATTCCAGCACTTTTAGTTTTTGTTGGGACCATGTGTGGAGCACCAAGTTTGCATCTTGCAGCATGGGGTCCTCTGGCCACAAAAGCTTGCATGTATCATTGTTAATTATAGTGTGACCAGCACTTGTCCACTTCCTTGTTCAGTCGTCTGTCATCCAACCTTGCTTCCTTGTTGATTGGTGGTCGTATCCATGTTGTACAATGTTTTTGCCTCATTCTGTAAAGAATCATAATCCTTCTTCGTGCTGTAGTTAGCACTTCTCTTCCCATCTTTTGTTGCCTTGGGAACACCCCTGCTGGAGTGTTGAACCTTTGTTGTTATGCATGCCTGCTTATAATAACCTAGTTTGGAACAGAAATGCCAAACCGTATCTTGATGTCTGCAATCCTGTGGATTATGCTAGCCCCTACATTGCCAGCAGGATTGCGACTGCTCTGTTGCTGGTTTACTTCTTGTCACCCATCTGTTGGGCCTACTGACCGGTAAATTGCTATTGTTGAAGGCAATTTGTTTTTCGGATGTGCGTCTATGGTCTAATGCATTCTTGTGCATCCTTAACAATGACACTGCTCACATTAAGTAATTCAATGTTCCACACAAATCGTTCACATTCCGACTTGCTGTTTCTGCTGCTCTAGCTAAGTCCACAGCATCTTTATACAATATAATTATTACGAATTTAGGGGAACGTCGCACTGCCGCTACAGCGCCCTCTTGAGGTAGTTTGTGGCGCGCTATTTAAACACACGACTACGTACCCGTGACGATGGGACTGCCAGTACGGGAAGTGGGGCGGGGGGTGAGGGAAAAGGTAGCGGAGGCTGACCAGGCTTCTGGGGCGCAGGCCGGTTGAAGTCAATGTGTGGGTCTTATAGCAGGGAAATTATTTTACTAAAATGTAAGAGGATTGAGAACAAAGTGATTGAATTTTCTAATCATCTATCAAATACATAACATGATATAGTATGCCTCACTGAAATATGGTTTTATGATAACGCCAATATAATTAGAACAACAGAGATCTCTCACTAACTCTGATGGAATGAGGAGGTGGTGTTTTGATTGTGAATTTGTTCACCCTGGAATTGAAAATGTCTGGATAAAATTATAAACTAAATTCTTAACACACTAAATTTTTTTACAAACAATACCCACAACCATCCTTCCTACTTTGAAGATCTAGAATAAAAATTTACTAATTTACAATTTTACAGTCTGCTAATACTCGGTGACCGGAAAACTATAGATACATTGATTATACAGTAAGTCCTCTATTTACGTCGTACCGATTTACGTCGTTTCGGATTAACGTCGCTAATGTTTGAGTAGTCATGTTTCAATTTAAGTTGTCGCCGATTCACAATAACGTCGTTTACAATAACCGCAAATCTTTATTTTAACCAAAACACCGTATATAATTCGTTTATAATTCTTCGTTTCCTTCGGTAGTTAATTTATGCTATGTAGCGTAAGCTACACGTTCACCGCCTTATCTTTTCATACATCATGAGGGACGCTTCCTGCTCTCCGCTGCTTTATATTTCAATCAATAAAGGTAATAAAGAAGCTGGTTAAATAACCATTCTATAAAGCTGAGAAGTACTAGTTGGACTTGTTTCCCACGCTGTCGGTTGTCATTTGCTGATAAAATTGTCCGTTGTCACGTCTGTATGCCAGCGCTTCTGGCCGGCCGGTGGCATGAAACATGGCTCATTTTGCGTCGTTTCTATTTACGTCGCGGTTTTCAGGAACGTAACCCCGACGTAAACCGAGGACTTACTGTACTATGTTCTAGTATAACTCAAGAACAGGTATTAATTAATTATTATATCAATACATGGGCTTTACCCAATATAATTATTCTCAATCTTCCAATCATCTGCAGGACCTTTGTTTTACAAATCTACAATGCTCTGCTATCACTAAATCATAGATCCATTAGCCAAAGCAGATATACCAGCTATTGAAGTGAGCATAAAAATGGAAACTGTAGTTAAGAATGAAAATGTTTCATTCAAATCTATAAACTATATGAAGGGTAACATT
Source organism: Bacillus rossius redtenbacheri (assembly GCF_032445375.1). Taxonomy (NCBI): domain Eukaryota; kingdom Metazoa; phylum Arthropoda; class Insecta; order Phasmatodea; family Bacillidae; genus Bacillus; species Bacillus rossius. The sequence continues at coordinate 236,985,647 of NC_086330.1, read as the reverse complement.
CTCGGTTTACACAATGCTCTCAAAGAACTGATTGGTCGTTTATTTATAATATTTTTGATATAAATATTATGGTGCACCTGTGTTTTCGTACCATGTGCATCTCTGCCTGAGGACGGGAGCAGATAGCAGTTCCCGAAACGTCGCTTGTTTCTGTTTTGGAAAACTATTTTGTTTGTTTCGTCTTTTCGTTTTGTCATGTTTTTGTCTCATTTCAACTGTTGTGCTGAATTTTTTTGGGTTCAGTATTTTTGTGCTGTCATCATTTGTGGGTTTTTTTTTCGTTCTCTTCTGTTTTGGGAATCTATTGTTTTTGTTTCGTCTTTTCGTTTTGTCGTGTTTTTGTCTCGTTTCAACTGTTGGGCTGAATTTTTTTTTTTGTTCAATATTTTTGTGCTGTCATCATTTGTGGGGTTTTTTTCGTTCTTTTAGTCCATTTTTCTTTGTTTCTCTTTGTTTGTTGGCCATATTCCTGTTATGTAATAATATGTGGTGTTTATATCCTGCTGACAAACAGCAATTTTTTGCTTTATTTGTATTTTTGTCTTTTGGGTATTTTTTAGTTTTCTTCTACAGAAAAGGTGCTTAGCAATGGCGTATGTCCAAAAGCTTACATCAAGTCATGCACTCCCATTGCACAAATCTTTCAAAGATAATATTATGGTAGATTATTTAACAACAGTGAATGATCACATAAAACATTTTAGCCCATCAACCATAAAAAAATAACTTTAAGCTACCCTCACTGGTACTCAAAGAACTCATGACATTAAAATATAAAAAATAATTTTATAAATTGTATTTCAACTAGGTACTATACTTTGTTTTCCCCAATGCTGCAAATAGGCTGAGTCTCTCATTGCTTATTTTGGCATTATATGCGAACTATGAGAGATGCATACAAACAAATATTTTTTATCTGAAGGTAAATTATTCAGTCATCAATGTTATTGCTAACAGCTTTGCTGAATATTTTGCTAGTGTTTATGTACACCAATCCCTCACTTAACACGTCTTCAAATTGCACGAATTCACTTATGATTTTAATTTTACAGCTCCAGTCTTGAATAGCACGTCTGTACACATTAGTTAGCACAAAATTGCCACAGGCAAAAAAAGTCAGGCATGACAACACAAAGTCTACTTCAACTCGGCAAAAACCAGATGTGCCGTGGCATACAGTTAGCTACAAGAAAGGGAAGAGATGCACAAACAGGCCTGACTATGCTATCAACTGTTGTACAAACATCAGCTATGGCAAGTTCAGTTGCGGATGTGGAGTGTAAAAGACCAACTATTTTTACATCCGTGCGTATGCCACTGAGCCATACCGTTGTCACCCGGCCACAGACTGGGCCGTGATGAACTTCAGTCTAGCCAGTGGCAGGGAACTCACACAAACACAAGCAATGTCTGCCCATTCGTCTGCCAGTAACTGTACGTGCGCAAGCACCTGCAGTTGGAATATTAGAATCATGGCTTCCAAGAGAGAGCATAACGCATCGTGTGCAACTATTTGAGACAAAACTAGAAGTGTTATGGCGTGCAGAATGTCATGAAGGCCACACTTATGTTGGTCACACTTTAGTTTTATGCAAGTCATTGTGCGCACAATCGTATGAAATAAGAACTCTATCAAACATTTATATAAGTCTGATGCTGTTGGTTGTACTAGCGGGAATATATTTGACATTAAATACCGGAACAGTAATGAACAAATGATTCACATGGAAAGTGTGAACCAAGCGGTAATACATGAACAAGCCCTTTAATTTTTGAAAAATTAAAATATAAATATCCGGACAGTAATATTGGTTTCACTGTCAGTAAAGGATGGTTTAGAAAGTTTGTGGAAAAGTAAGTGAAGTGAGATGAAAGTCATGCCTGGGCGGGCAAGTCAGCCAGCCGACTGACAATAAAGTAAATAACTACCTATTCATTACGCGGTGTTGTATTTGTCATACAAAGTATTCTATGGTAGGCTTATAAAGATAAATGGTGTGACATATTTATCGTTGAGAGTTATTCTACGCATTTATATTACGCAAAGAATATTTTCCTACACATTTGGGAACACATTAATTAAATTAGCCTTGCTATTTATAGAGACTGATGCTTCAGAATACGCGATTTCAAATAACACGAACATTTTTTTAGGAACGCATTAGTTGTGCTAGGTGAGGGATTGGTGTACTCTAATCTGACACTCATAATTAGGGCCATGTACTTTTTGTGAAAAGCTGTACAGACCTGCTATATATTAAAAATTTTGTAGCATTATCTGTGTTTCATGATTGGCTAGGTTTTTTTCATGTACATGTCTACTGTCAGCACACCAAGCACAGCCAGCCAATGCGGAAGCTAACGCATCCTGAATGGTTCATCCAAATACAGTGTGTCTACCAGATCTAGTAAATTAAATTCCCTGATTTTTCCAGGTTTTCCAGGTCTAAAACTAAATTTTTCCAGGTTTTCTTTAACACAATTACGACATTCCAAGAAACTGAAAAAAAAACTGCATAATATTACATTGACGGGTTTCAAAGTATTTCAACTTACTTAAATTAGTAAAAAAATTACCTTCTTCCAAACGTGGCCAAAGTGACTCAATTGATGGCAAATAAAACATGCTGCTACAAATATTTCACACACTTCCTTTTGCAAAAAAACATTAGTAAAAGGAAGCTCCCATCAATTTCGCAGTGACTCAACTTTTGCGTCTATTGCACTTACTTCAGAACGAGCCAAATCCAACATTCGAGCCTTCTTCAACTGCAATGCCTTGATCTCCTCTTCAACTCTTCTTTTTTCTGCCTTCTTCTTGTCTGTAGCTTCCTTTTCTTTTTGTTTGATTTGCAGGGCTTCCTTACACCTACAACTAGCATTTCTTACATACTGTAACATGGACTTGGTGATATCAACATGCTCTACACCTCCAGAACGTTGAACAAAGTCATACATCTGTCTTTGTGCGATCAGTATTTCTTCCTGCAAGTTTTCAGTCAGCTGATTAGAATTCACTCAAAATCCTCTTTCCAATGATGCATTTCCATGGGAAAGTACCAACACTATCCTCACAAACTTTAGAAGGCCTGTTTTGGCAGCTACTGTATGTGCCTTAAGAATGAGCATCCACAAGTGATCAAGAAAAAGACGAGAACAGTGCTGCAGAATCTTGCAAGGAACATACCAACTGATATGATCACTCAATGTTATCAGCTTCTTGTCCTGATAGCTACCTGTTTTGAAGACAACATTCTAAACTGTACTTCACACGCTGTTTCCTCACACCCGAATTTAAAGCCACAGACGGACATAAGCAGGTAATTCCCTTGGTAAGATTGTACTTCAGGGGACTTTTGTCTTGAAATTTTTTTACCATAACCTTTAGACAAGTCCTATCATTTTTCTGTAACAGGACAGACTTTTCTGGTACTTTCTTTTTCTTGATGGCATGGCGTACTGCATAACCCAACTTGATATTGTTAGCAGTCAATAGATTTTCCTGGTTATCTACATCCAATCGAGATACATTGCGTTTCTCCCTAAAGCTCTTCAGTACTTCTGGTTTCAAAAACTTTCCTGCCAAAGCTAATAAAATGTCTACCAGTGAATCATAGAGAAAAGGTGCCATGGGTGCTTCACTTTGGAACATTGTGAGAAACAATTCCAGCTCTGATGCTAAAGAGTGGAAGAATGTCAATTTTACTTCTAGAAGACTATCTTCAAGAGCACTTTTCACTACATTGAAAGAGACAGATGAAAAAGAAACTTCACTAACAAATTTCTTTGGGTGGGGTAATGTTTTCATGGCACGCTCAGCAACTGCAGTATTTTCTAACCATCTGATTGCACAAAATTTCTTGGGAAAAAGCTCTGATCCAGTTATTCTAATGTAATCTGCCCTCCATTCAGGTACATACTTAAACAAAAAGTAACTGTGCCTCAAAAAACTAAAAACGTCCCATTGTGTAACAGAAATTCCAGTTTTGAAAGCACCATGGACCGTATGAAGCCCACAGCTACCAATTTCTAGCAACGATGGCAAATCTTCACAAAAAGTGTCTGTGATATGTATTTTCAAAGCTAACAAAAATGTCCAGTTTACGTTGAGGGCATCCATAGATACTTAAAATTTAATGCACCTGTCTGTATAATCTGAACGTGGGAAGCACATGCTGCAGCACGTCACGTCAGCAGGATAACAGACCTTCTTGAACCAGTTTGTATCACGTGATTTGATGCCACTTCCGAATCCGATGGTAAATAAAAGAAAATGGACGTGGGAACTGTTCGTTATTTGCCATTCAAAAATAAAAATGGGAGGGGATACACATGATGCCACGTCAATGCAAGCTGATCAATAAACAAAAAACGTATTGCCAACTACAACCTACCAAACAAAAATTCCCTGATTTTTAAAAAAATTCCCTGATTTTTCCCTGATTACAAAATTCCCTGATATTTCCAGGTTTTCCAGGTTTTCCAGGGTCAGTAGACACCCTGCAAATAGGGCAATCGCTTCTCTTGCTGACTGCCTCCAATTACAAGGGAACAATCGCTAGCGCAAGCATACTTTATTTAAGTCTAATGAGTGATCAGATTATTTTGTGAAAAATACACAACCCTACTCATATAACTACAAATTCTGATCCAATTAACAATTTTATCCCTATTTCAGATATCACCGAGTCTCTTGTCCTTTTAGGTATAAAATCCTTGAAATCTACATTGTCTACAAGTCGTGATGGTATTCCAAATTTTATCATAAAAGGATGCTCTTTGCTTCTTGTTCGACTACTTTGTTATATTTTAAATAACAGCATTAATAGCTGGTTTTACGCCGGAAACTGGAAAATAGCCAAGGTCATTCCCATAAATAAAAAAATTTCAAGTATTTATTCTTTTATTATTAAAATAAAAATTGGTTGTCTGTAAAGTCGGTTTACGGACGATAGTTTAACGTGACAACATCATAACAAAATACTGATGAAATGATTGCATACTTTTATGAATAAATTGAATAATTTTTATTTTAATAATAAAAGAATAAATACTTGAAATTATACTAGTAATCAGATTTTTAAAATGCAAGAATAATCAACCTTTATTGCCGAAATTGTTGTTGTAATAAGCAATGAAAACCACATTAACTTTTCACTTCACTTTATAAACAGTCAACGAAACAGTTCACATGTAGATGACGTGTAATTAATTTTAAAAACTGGCGTTTAGCTATAAAGTTTAAATATAATTATGAACAAGTTTTCCACTTTGGGTTTGAATCAGTTTAACTATACTCAACCTCCTACTCGTCTACTGGATCTTTGTTTCACTAACTTAGATCTATGTACTGTAAATAACGCTCTTGATTATCTTGTTAAAGAAGATGTTTATCATCCAGCACTTTCTGTAAACTTCAAATTGGAAATAGTATCTAATGTTCAAAGTGATTCTGCTTTGTTTTTAAATTACAAAAAGGGTGATTATCTTGGTCTAATCACTGCATTGAAAAATCATGATTGGTCTGTTATTTACAATAATACTTATGACGTAAATACTATGGTGGATCACTTAACATCCATTATGCATGAACTCATGAATACGTATATTCCGACTTCTGTAAATTGTAAATCCAGGTTTCCTTTTTGGTATTCTAAACAACTCATAAAATTATTAAAATTAAAAAAACATTATCATAAATTATATAAAAGAAATTTGAACCCTCATTACTATTCAATGTTTGCACATTTTAGGAAGGAGGTAAAAAAACTGTTAATTAGAGACAAAAAATATTGGTTAGAAAATATAAATAATAAAATTAAACATAACCCAAAAAAATTCTGGAATTATGTTAGGATAATGAGGAAAGGCTATGATCAACAATTATCACTTAAAATTATTGACTCTGTAACTAATGATTCTTCGCTGATGGCCAACTGCTTTGCAGACTATTTTGCTAGTGTCTATTTAACTCCTACCAAAATTTATTATTCATCTACTTTCTCCTCAAATAACCATTTCATACCCATGTTACTCATTTCTGAAAGTCTTGTTCTTTGGAGTATAAAATCCTTAAAGTCCTCTCTCTCAACTGGTCCTGACGATATTCCCAATTTTATAATTAAAGGTTGTGCATTTATTCTTGCACCTATTCTTCAACATATTTTTAATATTAGTATCTCTAGTGGTATTTATCCCACTAAATGGAAAACTGCCAAGGTTGTTCCTATCCATAAGAAGGGTAACAAGCTTGATGTTTCTAACTATAGACCAATCTCACTATTGAATGGGTTTGCTAAAATTTTCGATAAAATTATATGTAAACATCTTAATTTTAATCTAAAAACTTGTTTCACTGAGGCTCAACATGGTTTTAGAATTGGAAAAACCACTACAACGAATTTAGTGTCGTTCTTAAATCCAATTTATTCTGAAGTTATCACTCGTGGTCAAGTTGATGCTTGCTACTTTGACTTGGCCCAAGCTTTTGATACTGTAAATCATCAAATTCTTCTTTCTAAATGCTCTTCTTTTGGACTAAGTGACAAATATATAAATTGGCTAACTAGCTATTTAACAAACAGAAATTTCTTTGTTGCAATAAAGAATATAAAATCAACTCTATATACTGCACCCTCTGGTGTTCCTCAAGGTGGTTCCCTTTCTCCCCTATTATTTAATATTTTCATTAATGACATCATTCATCAACTTAATTACTCTACTGGGACTCTATTCGCTGATGATTTAAAGATATATCGCAAAATATCTTCTTATCATGATTGCTATCTTCTTCAATCCGACATCTCTGCAGTGGCAAATTGGTGCAACACAAATTTGGTACAGCTTAATAAAGATAAAACTACCATCATATCATTTACTAGAAAATACTATCCTATCTGTTATAGGTACAACCTTGACAATTCTCCCATACTAAAAACTAAACATGTTAAAGATCTTGGCGTACTTTTGGATTCTAAATTATTCTTTCATTTACATACTGATTCACTTATTTGTCACTCTAATAGAATTCTTGGTCTCATCAAGTACATCACCTTTCATTCTACTAATATTGATTCAATATTATCCTTATTTATGTCTTTAATCAGATCTAAACTTGAATATGGCTCTATTATTTGGAATAATTTAAATTTAACTCACATTGGGAAATTGGACAAAATTCAAATGAAACTCTGCCACTATATAATACAAAAAACCAATAGTTCAATCAACTTAAATAGTCTTCTAGGTTCACTTAAGGATAGAAGAAATGTTCTTGATGCTCTATTTATTCATAATTGTTATTATAATTACCTTAATTGTCCTTATGTCCTAGAATCAACCGGTATTAAAATTTCTTCCTTTAATTGTCGCAAACCACCTTTTTTATGTACTTTCAATAAAAGGAATGATCTATTATATAGATTGATTTCTAATTACAACAAACTTGTTAATCATTTTGATCAAACCAACAAAAAAATTTGCCTCAAGAACATCTTATCTAACTTCTAATATTTTATTATATTTTTTGACTTCATTGTATTTTAGTTTCCGTGCTATTTGTATTTTTTTTCTATTGTTGTCCAGTTTGTATTTGTTTGTCCATGTGTCTTTGTAATCTCTTTGTATATATGTATGGTGTCTACCACTATGGCTTTAGCTGTTGGTAGACATGTCACAATTTTAAATAAATAAATAAAATAAATAAACTGTAATCAAATATCTATCATCAATTATATGAATCACCATAATTTTTTAGTCAATTGTAACATAACCTATTATTACTGCACTCACCGATAGATGCTACTTTTTTTTAATAATAAAAGAATAAATACTTGAAATTATACTAGTAATCAGATTTTTAAAATGCGAGAATAATTAACCTTTTTTGCCGAAATTGTTGTTGTAATATGCAATGAAAACCACATTAACTTTTCACTTCACTTTAAAACCAGTCAACAAAACAGTTCACGTGTAGATGTAAGTTGTGTGCTGCGGCTGTCTTTCTTCTCCTCGGATGCATAGGCCATTCGAGTGGAAGAGAGATAGATGCGGCGCAAGCGTACAATGAGCATAACGGGACACAGCGTAATGGAACAATGTGCATAACGGGACACTTTTTCGTGCGTGCAGCCGGCGTTCATCGATTTATTAGGCGTTGTCACGTCAAAAAAGGCAGCCAATTCAATGTTATGTATTATAGGCCCATGGTGAAATGGTTTTGCTTAAGTCTTTGAGAAAATAATATTAAAAATCTTGAACTAAACTCAAAAAATTGACTTTCTAATAATCTACATGGTTTTAGACTAATACTAACTCACTAGCTTTAATCAATCCTATAATAATTGTATTCTCAAGTAATAGCACGTTCCCTTGCTACTTTGATTTAACAAAGGCCTTTGACAGAGTAAATCATCACATATTACTCAAAAAATCTGCTAACATTGGTTTAAGTGATAAATACTTAAAATGGTTTTCATGTTATTTGAAAGAAAGAAGTTTCTATAACCTTAATTCTGATTTACATCTAAGTTCTAGCTCAGAGTTCCTCAAGAAAGTAACCTATCACCTCTCTTATTTAATATATTTATTTATGATATAATTAAAGTGCTAAACCACACCAGTGGCATTTTATTTGCTGATGACTTAAAAATATACAGAATAATTACATCCTTACGTGACTATCACATATTTCAAAGTGATGTAACTGCTTTTATAGACTGGCGTAATTCAATCTTGGTTAAATTCAAATGTAGATAAAGTATTACCATATCTTACTCTAGAAAAATTCATCCCATTAACTTTGAAGATAAACTGGAAAGTGAAAGAATTGTAAAATCATGGTATGTCAAAGATTAGGGTACACTTGATTCCAAACTATTTTTTTTTTACGTGACAACGTCTAATAAATCGATGAACACTGGCTGCACGCACAAAAAATTGTCCCACAACGGATGTCCCACTACGGATGTCCCACTACGGATGTGTCCTATTTACGCATGCGTGGCATCTCTCTGGTATGTTGTGGACGGTACAGAGAACTCGGCCGGCACGTGGTGGCGTACTGCTCAGGTTTCACCCCGCCATGCTGCAGGGATAGGCGGGTCGCGCCGGTTGGATCACGCCTGCGCATGTCGCCACACACGGCTTGGGGCAGACGACAACACAGCGGGGTTCAAGGTTATTGTTGTGCACCACGCCACGGGAGTATATTCGCAAGGAAATGGCGTTCTTACAAGTACGTATTATTTTAATTAATAGTGTAAATCAGTATATTTAAACAGTGTTGTATGAGTATTGTTTTAGCTGTGTAACTGAATATTTATTGCTGGTATGATACTTTTCATGCTTTAGTTTGACATTGGTATTTGTCATGAGTTATTATTTGAACAACTAAATCACACACCGTATTATAGTTATGAGACAATGAGCGTGTAAATATTTCGAGTTCAACAGAGAATATGCTAGTTAAAAGAAATTCAAACAAATATTGTGCGTGGAATATTATTAATTTATAACATCTGAAACAATATTTTCTAATATGGCCTCGTAGCTATGCGGTTAGCATCACTGACTGCCAATACACAAGATGATGGTTCGAATCCCGGCCGAAGCAAAAATTTTTTTTGTACTTGTAAAAATAAATACGAAGCCCCAGACACTTCAAAAGTAATAAATATATTTGAATTAATGAATGTAAGTAAAAGTAAATTTATTAATTAAATTGTAGATTTCATTTCACTCCTTTGTATCCATACAAAATAGTGATAATTCAATAAAAATTATTCAATTTTTTCCATAAAAGTATGCAGAGGTAGATTTTATCATACAAAAGATAGAAAAATTTTTAAAAAATTTCCTCCTCAAAGAATATAATATTTTTAATGCCTAAATGGTTTGGTTGCAAAAACCTATTACGGCTCAGTCTCAGGCAGAATATGATAATTCATTTTATTCTGGATCAATCATTTCATCAATGTTTTGTTATCATATCTACAAGAGAAAAAAAAGTCTTGGCTATTTATTGGAGAAAAAATGGTTTCGTTTGCTGAAACGTTTATAAAACTGAGATTTCCCTGTGGTGTGCAGTTTATTACGATTGAGTTGGAGAATCGAATATGTTTTGGTTTTCATATTTTAAAGTGTTTATTATTTATTAAGTTTACATAATTATAGCATTTCAATCTCAGTGTAATAAATAATTGCCAGTAGTTACAGTTAGAAAAAAAGAGAACACACATTATTTTTAAATTAATCAGTTATTTTTAATTATTCTGTGCTTAATATTCATAATCGGATTCATATCTCAAATATTGCCAGGGATTCGAATCAGATTCAAACCGAACTGAAAATCACGGATTCGCACATCCCTATTTATTTTATATTCTAATATTACATATTTATGTGTTTATCATTATCATGTTATCCTCTGTAAATAATATGTATTTGTCTGTACTTGTCTTTGATGTTTTTTGTCCTGTAGTGATTTTCCATTTCTGTTGTAGTCAGCTTGTATTAATTGCCTACCTGCATGTATAGCCCTATACACATATTTCAGTGTTCTGCAAAGTTACAGCTTTGTTCCATCACATCAGTGTCAGATTAAGAAAAGTGTAGAACCTGTTACCACTCACCACCTCAGGCTAGCTCAAAATTAGGTGACGAGTGAACATACAGGTTCGTAGAAGGTCACGAATTAATTTATACGCAATGTTCGATGTATTACCTTTTGTTTTTTATTTATGTAAAAATTACAATATATTCCATACAACAGAAGACAAAAAAAAATTAAACTGTACATCTAGAAAAAATAAAACACGGAGCCATCGGCTGACCACGGCCTGCTCGGCCCGGTATTCGAACAATGATTAACTTTACAGCCTTCCTTCCCTTTGTGCAGGCAGTGTCCTGGGCTCGCTGACGTAATTTTCAGCCAATCAGAGCGCATGGCAACAGGAACTTCCACAAAATTCTTATTTCTGTTCCCACGATGCAGCAATTTTCTCTCTCACACACACTCCTGTGACAGTGACTCAAACGCCTAGCGTGTGAAACAAAGCCTCGTTCGTGGAAATAACAAAGGAGAATTACGTCAGCATGCCTTCCCACACAAAGAAGCCAGCAAAAAAAAAAAAATTACTTCAAAAATAAATTTATGCATTTTAAAAATAAAAACAATAAACCCGGTGAATTACGTTCACAATTACTTCCGAAAGGAAAAAAATTTACATCTAACCTGAAATAGGACAAAAAATTTTAACAAATTATTATTTATGGATTGTATGGGGAAGGCTGTAATCTGGGTTGTTACAAACCGAAGAATGCCAGACTACAGAGCGCTGACCATACTAACAATAACTAACATTCTCCTCAAAATAAACATACCTAGTTACAAGATGCAGTGCACACTTGCATTACAAAATTACCAAAATTTGCTATGCTGAAATGTAACCAAATTGGAAAATAAATTATCTAAATTTACTATTTAAGTTTGAAATTGAATAGTTACCCTGAATATGTATACAACCCACAAATTCACAATGTTTAAAAAAAAAAATCCAGTTTTCACCTGAATGCCAACTTTATAACAAACATTAAAATTTCTTATGTAGGAAATTGGGCTTTGTACAATAGTTACATTGTTACCTGTTACCAATCAATCACTATTCTATTAAAAACATAGTTTTTAACATTTTGTGGGTTAAATCTCTCAATAGGGTAACTATTAAATTGTAAAACTTGAATCAGGAAGATTTTTTTAGCTTGCTGTTTTTAAGAAGTCTCAAAATAAACTGCTTGCAAGTAAAAATGTACATAAGAGAGCTGATAAAAATAATACAGCTGCTTGTTAGGCCAAGATAAAACAAGAGTTTGAGTTAGAAGAACTAACCTTCTGTTTCCATCAAAATGACCAAACATTTCCATTTTCTTCAGGTGATCCAGAATTCTTTCATCTTCATCAGCTTTCAAATCTTTAGTTGAAGAATCAACATTAGATTCAGCTTTGTTGCTAATACTAGGGTCAGGGTCAGCATTTATGAGAACACTGGTTTCACCCTTGATGCCAGTGTTGGTGTCAACATTCATGTTACCAGAAGATGAAGCTTTGTCTGTCCTTCCATTATCTTTACTGTAAATACACACAGATGATGTGTTGAGGGTAGTCAAGTTAAAAAATAATACTCTTAAATATATTTTACTTACTAGTAAACTTACTAGTACACACTTTACAGAGTGTATCTAAAATACACACAAAAACTTGTGGTAAATATGAAGGACATGTATGGGAGGCAGAAATATTAACGCTCATAGGTCTGGAAATGTTTCCGTTTACCATTTGAGCAGTTACTCTGTACGATGAGATAGGTTGGAGTATGTGGAACGCCATACCAGTAAGGTGCATAATTAACTGCTGTTTTGCAATCAAGTCTCTGATGAACACACATCAGTTTACTCCGTTTGGTGCCTCTAGGATGCCGACTGGTATGATACAATGGAGCGTGCACTAGTGAGCTTATGGAGTTCATGCACAATACCACAGTACACAACACATCCAGTTACTGCACACATGCCAACATGGTGTTCTAAATACCAGGAATCCAGCGTATCTCACTGTACACAGTAACTGCTCAAGCACTTCCAGAACTAAGTTTATTGACCAAAACACCGAATTTTATTTTCATGGGACTTTTCTCAAGCATTTTGGGATTTTCTTGAGTTTTCATCCTCCTGCAATTATTCTCTATTGAGGTTGTCTTGATTTTAAGGTGGCATTTCATTTCAGGTCATTTAATCAGTGTCACCATTGACATTTAACATCAGAGAGCTGAAATCAGTAGTTTGAAATATTAAAAACTTTGATTAAATTCTTGGATATATGGTACTGAAGAATCAACTAATTGCAATGTTAGGATTTTCTACAACTGAAGTTCAGAAAGAAATTTATAAACAAAATATACATCAATTGAGCTCTACGCTTTACTCAAACAAATCACAAAACTCTTCATTGCCTGAGCTTTCTGGATTTTAAAATAGTTATTGCATAGCATTTCACAGTCTGGGCTACTTCTGTGCTATAGACAATCCTCACTAATACTCTCCCTTAAAAGTAACTGCCTTAAGAATTAACTATTCTAAGTGCTGAATCTTCTTTTTGGTATAGGTATTATTTTTATTTGTATTTCTACTGATATTATATTGAGCCTTGTCTAACAAGGTATTTTACTGCTACATTACCTTTTATATTCTGTTGTGTTAATAAATACATTTACATAAAATGAATGAATAATGTATAGATTATGTAACAAGGTTTATGCACATTGGCCAGAACATACAGAAAAGCCATAAACTTGATATTGAAGAAAATTATAATTCCCCTGGTACATTGAGAGGTTCTAATCTGGCACATTCGGGACCACTGCCACACCTTAAACACAGTTTTCCCAGATTATCAAAAGACAATATAGTTTTAACAGGAATACCAAAGAAAAATTAATGTACAGTAAATAGTACAGTATTTAACAAGTTTTAATAAGCTACATATCTATAGAAAGCAAAATATAAAATGAACACTAGTCTTCTTCATAAAATCATTAAGCATCTGCACCAGTGAAATGTGTTTTGTGTAACCCACTGGAAAACAGAAAACATGCACTGAAAGTAAAACTGACAGAGCAAACTCTGAGCCAATAAAACAGTAATGCGACCTGTGGCCAATTTCAACAGCCAGAATCTACCCAATAAACCCTGTGTGCGAGCGGTTTGATTGGTGTCAGAGTATAGAAAATGTAGAACAATAGAACGACAGATTAAAGACCATTCACTGTACTTCACTACAAATTAACAGACAGCAGTGTCTTGACCCAAACATTGGATAGTAATCAAGAATGTTTTCCTGTATGCAGGGTGTCTACCAGTTCGAGTAAATTAAATTCCCTGATTTTTCCAGGTTTTCCAGGTCTAAAACTGAATTTTTCCAGGTTTTCTTCTTCTTCTTCTTTCTCTCTCTCTATCTCTCTCTCTCTCTATCTCTCTCTATCTCTCTCTCTCTATCTCACTCTCTCTCTCTCACGCACACACAGCGTTACAGAGTGTCAGTGAGTCGTAATTATTACGACATTCCAAGAAACTGAAAAAACTGCATAACATTACATTGACGGGTTTCAAAGTATTTCAACTTACTTAAATTAGTATAAAAATTACCTTCTTCCAGACGTGGCCAAAGTGACTCAATTGATGGCAAATAAAACATTCTGCTACAAATATTTCACACACTTCCTTTTGCAAAAAAACATTAGTAAAATGAAGCTCCCATCAATTTCACAGTGACTCAACTTTTGCGTCTATTGCACTCATTTCAGAACGAGCCAAATCCAAAATTCAAGCCTTCTTCAACTGCAATGCCTTGATCTCCTCTTCAACTCTTCTTTTTTCTGCCTTCTTGTCTGTAGCTTCCTTTTCTTTTTGTTTTGTTTGCAAGGCTTCCTTACGCCTACAACTAGCATTTCTTACATACTGTAACATGGACTTGGTGATATCAACATGCTCTACACCTCCAGAACATTGAACAAAGTCGTACATCTGTCTTTGTGCGATCAGTATTTCTTCCTGCAAGTTTTCAGTCAGCAGATTATAATTCACTCAAAATCCTCTTTCCAATGATGCATTTCCATGGGAAAGTACCAACACCATTCTCACAAACTTTAGAAGGCCTGTTTTGGTAGCTACTGTATGTGCCTTAAGAATGAGCATCCACAAGTGATCAAGGCGCCCGTCTTCTTGAGAAAAAGACGAGAACAGTGCTGCAGAATCTTGCGAGGAACATACCAACTGATATGATCACTCAATGTTATCAGCTTCTTGTCCTGATAGCTACCTGTTTTGAAGACAACATTCTAAACTGTACTTCACACGCTGTTTCCTCACACCCGAATTTAAAGCCACAGATGGACATAAGCAGGAAATTCCCATGGTAAGATTGTACTTCAGGGGTCTTTTGTCTTGAAGTTTTTTTACCATAACCTTTAGACAAGTCCTATCATTATTCTGTAACAGGAAATACTTTTCTGGTACTTTCTCTTTCTTGATGGCATGGCGTACTGCATAACCCAACTTGATATTGTTAGCAGTCAATAGATTTTCCTGGTTATCTACATCCAATCGAGATACATTGCGTTTCTCCCTAAAGCTCTTCAGTACCTCTGGTTTCAAAAACTTTCCTGCCAAAGCTAATAAAATGTCTACCAGTGAATTATAGAGAAAAGGTGCCATGGGTGCTTCACTTTGGAACATTGTGGGAAACAATTCCAGCTCTGATGCCAAAAAGTGGAAGGATGTCAATTTTACTTCTAGAAGATTATCTTCAAGAGCACTTTTCACTACACTGAAAGAGAGAGATGAAATAGAAACTTCATTAACAAATTTCTTTAGGTGGGGTAACGTTTTCATGGCACGCTCAGCAACTGCAGTATTCCATCTGATTGCACAAAATTTCTTGGGAAAAAGCTCTGATCCAGTTATTCTAATGTAATCTGACCTCCTTGCAGGTACGTGCTTAAACAAATAGTAACTGTGCCTCAAAAAACTAACAACATCCCATTGTGTAGCAGAAATTCCAGTTTTGAAAGCACCATGGACCGTATGAAGCCCACAGCTACCAATTCCTAGAAACGATGGCGAATCTTCACCAAAAGTGTCTGTGATATGTATTTTCAAAGCTAACAAAAATGTCCAGTTTACATTGAGGGCATCCATAGATACTTAAAATTAAAGGCACCTGTCGGTATAATCTGAACGTGGGAAGCACATGCTGCAGTACGTACGTCATTAGGATAACAGACCAGCTTGAACCAGTTTGTATCAAGTGATTTGTTGCCACTTCCGAATCCGATGGTAAATAAAAGAAAATGGACGTGGGAACTGTTCATTATTTGCCATTCAAAAATAAAAATGGGAGGGGATACACGTTATGCTACGTCAATGCAAGCTGATCAATAAACAAAAAATGTATTGCCAACTACAACCTACCAAACAAAAATTCCCTGATTTTTAAAAAAATTCCCTGATTTTTCCCTGATTACAATATTCCCTGATATTTCCAGGTTTTCCAGGTTTTCCAGGTTTTCCAGGGTCAGTAGACATCCTGTGTATGGTATAAATAAAGGGGCTTCACAGAGCTGTTCATCTGTCATTCTTCAGTGGTCAGCCCTGCTACTCTGCTTGTAAGCTTTGAATACTCATCTGAAGTAGTTTATGTCAGTGCGAGCGAAACATGGGCAGAATTTGTAATTGCAGGACTGCATGAAAGACAAAAAAGTTTAGTAAGAATAATGCACATTGTGTTACTAGACAATTTTGGAACTTGTGTCGGAGTCGGTCACATTAAATGGGGTGAAGTTCCGAGTAAGCCTAGCAGCTGGTTGGGATTTCCGTGTCAGATGCATTATTGTTGTGAGTAAACATGGTTCTGGAAGAATGCAACAGGGTACCATTGCCAGATACAAACTGTGTCATCACAAGACACCTAGGAGTACTGGAATAGGCGTCCGTTGTTTGTGCATTCCACAGAGCTGGAAGTGCATTTTGTAAGACGTGAATGAAAATAGGAAGAGGTAGTGGATGATGCTGTGTGAGCTTGAAGAACTCCTGCAGTCAAGCACCTCCAGAATTCACAAATTGAAGGGCTTAGTGCAGTATAGTGACAAGCCACACTTTTATGAAAAGTGAGATTTTATTATTTTAGAGCCAGGGTTGCTGTATCTATCGTGTGTGCAAAAGGTTAGTAAATATCTCAATAGATAGCAGCAGTACCTCAAAATCATCTTAATGCTCAAATGCCATTTTCATGTGTTTCTCTTCTATAACATGATAAGCCACAGTTAAAGATGGCCGACATCAGTAAACACATGCCACAATGTAGCTCAAGAAAACGTGTTTCTGAGGCAAGTTAGGACAGTGACGATGGAAGTAATTGTTCCATTTTTGATGATAGTGATGTGGATGACGAATCTGCAAGTAATTCGTCTGATGCAAGTATTAATTGTAATTTTTGGCTTATCATACTCTTGCTCCCAATGGTATTTACGTACTGTCACATTTAATGATATGCTAAAATATTAATACCATAATGAATACAATTGCAAATTCTATCCATATCACTGGATAATAAGTTTTATTTACATAAGTATGTTGTAAATTATGTTATATTGTCTGGATAATTAATAACCTATATAAATATCCCCGGTGTGAAAAGAAGTGTGGCATATCATTATATTGCTGGTATGTTTACATTAGCACGGCATTATCACACAACAATATTAGTATTTATTATTACATTTTTATATAAAATATAGGAAAGAGTGCTGTTGCTTAGCAGTCTTCAATCGGCAGTTGGCAGTAGCCAATATATTGATTGCAACGAGCAGTCGTCAAGTTATTGATGCAAATGAAAGTTTAAAGGCAAAAATATTATGGTTTAAAAAATCTATGTTGACGAGATGTAAAGACCACTTACCTTACCAAAATAAGAACTGGCCAGTAGTAGCTCTTTGGAATCAACTCATCAAAGAACAACGCCTTAAGGAAATTCATCATTATTTTCTTATAGCTGGACACACACATATGCCATCTGACAGAGATTTTGCTTTAATAGAGAAGTGCCACAGGAAGGTTTCTCAAATATTTTCACCAACAGAATGGCTCGATATAATAAAAAAAGCAAACAGAAAGAGACCCTTGAAAGTGATAAGTATGTCACAAGTTGATTTTGTTTGGATAGTCTTTTTAAAAATATAAGGAAATCTAAGGAAACAAAATGTGGCCAGGTAGTGAAATTTTCTTCCGCGCTTGCATTCAAGTTCACTTCTGAAAAACTAACTAGCTTCTTCATTAAGCAGGCAGTGAATGAACACTACGAAGAGGTGAATTTGTGCAAGGTTGGCAGACCTACAGGAAAAAAACTTCATAATCTGCTGAGGAAATATACATCATCACTGAAGATTAACAAGAAGAAGTTGGATGATATGCGAAGCCTTCTTCCGTTTGTTCCTTCTGTCCACCACAACTTCTATAATGGACTTCAACCTGATAGTGCTACGGATGTTGATGCATATGTGGAACTGTTGACTTAAACTTTATTATGTAAAAAGAATATACTACTGTATTTTAAGTGCTATTTCCACTTACTGCCTATTTGGTATTGCTGTTTGTTCGCGTAATTTAAGTTAAATAAGTCGCACTAATATTATAGTAACTGATCAGACATTTTCCATATGCATCACACAGGGGTGCAACAACTAAATTTCCAAAGGGGGGGCAATATACCTTTTTATAAAGAATCATTTATATGCACCACATGTGTTTATTACATATATAATTTAATAATTAAAGCAAGGCAATAATATGACATGCCTCACATACATGTGGATTATCACAGTATTATTTATCTACATTGAGCAACTTATGAGATGAGCAATAAAGTGATAAGCCACAAATATTTACACAAATGAAAGTTAAAAAAATACTACTGGTCTCAATTTACACCATTGGTGAAAATACAAGTGGCCAATATGCTTTCCAATAATTAAGTTAGATAATCATTAATCCTCACATTAAATAAAGCAATAACAAGAATTATAGAATTTGGTAAAAGTTTAAAATTGCTATATCTCTGTTTGTGCATGATGTGGCTTGTCACTATACTGCACGAAGCCCTTCAATTGTAGTAATTACACAGTTTTTAGCTGAATGTCACTATAGCAACTAATAATTACATTACAAATACTATGCTTCTGTAAGAAATAAATTTTATTTAATTATTAGTGTAATTTTAAAGGGCAATAACACATAAGTAAATTGATAAAAATTCAAGCATTATTGGTAACGTAACTTTTGCATTTCAAGCAGCTTTTTTCAAGGAATGTATATAATTCAGCTTTGTGCAGCTAAGTTACATTTTTATTGAACTTGAGTCATGCAGTTTCTACTAGCCTGTGAATATTATAGACACAGCCATGTGATAAAGCAAATGAGTTCTGTTGTTGAGATATTTACAATTCAATTACTATTGTGCAATGACACTGTTTGTCCTTGTAAAAGCATTACACAAGAACTGTCATATTTATAAACTGAGCAAAATGTATTGTTTCATATTGCCCTAATTCATAGTATTTAATCTTACGCACCTGTGCACGATGTTTATTGTACAACCCCTACATAACAAAAATATAAATGGACTGAATGAAAAACTAAATTAACTCAATAACTAAATTAACGAATCTTTAATATGTGTATAAATATTTTGCAAGTGACTCAAACATCAGTAGTTTATTTACCTTTCTGGTTCATCTTGTCTACATTTCCTGTCTTCATACATAGCACTGGCATTCTTGTCCAGCGCGCCTCTATTGTCACTGGCTGGTCGAAGGCTGATGTTCTGGCGTTGGGAACTGAATGGACTAGAACTCACCAGGAAGTTCTCTTTCTTCATCAACTCTTCCACAGACTCCAGCAATGAGCCACTTTTGTTTGGCGACTGTTTCCATACTTCAAGCAGGGCAGGCTTGGTTGCCACAACTTTTGTTTTGGCTAAGTTTGCAAACTGCAAAGTTCACATTTTCAATCATGATCTGTCACACTTTACCACAGCAAAAGTACAACCTCAGAATAGAATTGTATACAAAAGATGCAACTTAAGTCTCTAAAATAATTAATAATTTAGAAGAATTCCCTAAACACGATACCGAACCTTAAGTAACAAAGTGATGAATTAAAATGTTCATTGACTTTTCTGAATTAATGTACTCATGTCTTCCGCCTCTGTGGGCATTTTTTCCTACAAGATCAGCACACATGAACTTTCCACACCATAATTACCAAATATTTACCCTTTGCGGGAATTTACCGAAGGCATGAGGTTACACAATAAACTCGACCAAATAAATAAATCTATTTTTTTTAATTTCTGTACATATATTTAGCTATATTAATTTATTTATGTATAAAATTCTATAATAAATCTTTGAGGGCAGCTGCTGACTCCCTCCTGGCTGTTGAGAGTAACTCACAGCACCAACCACTGCCGGACGTCCGGCTACCTCCACCTGGCGTATCGCATGCAGAGTGCAAGGACTTTCACCATTTCTTAGCCCGACACCAGAGTAGCCCCAATACACGCAGCAGCCCAAGTCACCCGGTGCATCACTGTGGCATAAGTAGTGGAAACAAGTAAGTTGTAGATTATCTCGTAAGGAGTCTGTCACATCATAGTAAAGTGTATATAATAACAAACAGAGTGCATCATCACCAACCTGAGAGTGAAAATATCCTACATACTAGCAGAGACTGCAAGCCTTGCCCCACCCGTGGACTCTGGACCGTGATGTCAAGTTCCTAGTTTATATCTGATCAAGGCGTTCATGCTATCCTTAGATACTTCATCGTTTCTTGCTCTAAGTGCATCCTCAATTAGACACAGTCAAACACACAGTTCTCAAAAACGCAACTGGAAATTCTTTCTGGGAAGCATCAATGATAAAACTGTCACACAATAAGTATTAATGAATTTTCTGTACATACTTTGGTTTATATCATGGGTTCCAAACCTTTTCAGTCTTGTTACTCCTATGACCTATCAAGGAAACTATGTTACCCCCTTTTAAAATGTAAACTTAAAAAACAACACATGCATACAAATTGTTGTGACTGAGAACAAACTTCATATATTATACATACATTGTTTACATTGTTTGCATGATGTTGATATCCATGACTTTCTTTGTCGGTTGTTTTTTGCCATGGTGATAATATGTTTTTATTCGTATGAATTGTGTACCATTAAAGAGTAAGTAAACTTGAGTTAACTAATTTGGTTCTATATCATTATACCTTGCTTTCACAATAGGTTATGGGCCCAGAAACGTGAAATTATGATATAGACGTAAGAAAACATGGTATTAGATATGGCAGCAGGACAAGCTCATAGCTCATAGCTCATTGCCGACGATCGAAAAGTTGGTCGGACGGGAAAACTATAATACTTGGCAGTTTGCAATGAGAACTTATCTGGAACATGAAGAATTGTGGCAGTGTGTCACAGGTGAAGAAAAGGATGACAAGAAGATTATACGCGCTCGGGAAAAGATTATTTTGTCAATCAGCTCTGTAAATTATGTACATGTTCAAGACACTTGTACAGCAAAGGAGGCATGGGACAAGTTGAAGAATGCTTTTCAGGATTCAGGGTTAACAAGAAGAGTAGGATTTTTAAGGTCTCTAATTACGACTAGGTTAGAAAGCTGTACTTCTGTAGAAGAGTATGTCAATAGTATTATAACTACTGCACACAAACTCAGAGGCATTAATTTTGAGGTTAGTGAAGAGTGGATTGGAACATTATTGTTAGCCGGGTTGCCAGATGATTATAGGCCAATGATAATGGGACTAGAAAGTTCAGGAGCGCCTATTACTGGAGATTCTATTAAGACCAAACTATTGCAAGAAGTCCAAGTAACTGCAAGAAAACCAGGAGTTCCTGAACAAGAGTCTGCCTTCTACAGCTCCAAGGCGAGGAGGGATTTCAACAAGGGTCCCAAGTGTTTTGACTGCAATGGGTATGGCCACATAGCACGTCATTGCCCCCAACGATTTGAACGTGCAAGATATTCAGAGCACAAGGGCACAGAAAATAAAGGCGCCGGTCACCGTGCTTTTCTGAATGTTGTCCTCTCTACAGGAAATGCTGATACTGAGGAATGGTACATTGATTCGGGGGCAACTGCACATATTACAAGAAACTCAGCTGGCTATCAGGCACTCGTGAAGATACAAATGATCAAATCATGATGGCGGATAACAATAGACTGCCAGCTAGAAGCAAAGGAGATGTACACTTGAAGGTATCTGTAGCTGGAAAGGTAGATACTGTTAAGGCAGAGGAAGTTTTGTATGTACCTGATGTTTCAACTAATCTGCTGTCTGTGAGTAGAATTGTCAAGCATGGCCACACTGTGTTGTTCTCTGATAAGGGTTGTTGCATTTATGATACTAACTGGGAGCTGGTGGCTACAGGCTCTTTAGTGAACAATATGTACAAGCTGGACCAATCTGAAGAAAGAGTCAATTGTACCAGATCGGTTTCTGGCAGTGCTCTGTGGCACAGAAGGCTAGGTCATTTGAACCGATGGGGTATGAAACAGTTGCGGGATGGATCCGCGTCGGGGCTGAATTTTTCGAACGTGGACAGTGCTACATGTACTACTTGTGTAAAAGGCAAACAGCAAAGACTCCCATTCAAGCATCAAGGAACAAGGGCACTTGACACATTGCAGTTAGTGCATTCTGACATTTGTGGTCCAATGGAAGAGTTGTCGATTGGAGGTTCCCGCTATTTCTTCACTCTCATAGATGATTACTCTAGAAAGGTATTCGTCTATTTTTTAAAATCTAAAAGTGAAGTCACAGATACATTCAAGGATTTTCGATCCATGATTGAGAGACAAACAAATAAGCAAGTCAAAATATTGCGTACAGACAATGGGGGTGAATATGTCAACAGTGGACTATCGATGATTTTGAAGGAACTTGGAATCCAACATCAGACCACTTGCCCCTACACACCTGAGCAGAACGGTCTAGCAGAGCGACTGAACCGCACTCTTGTGGAGAAGGCACGTTGTTTGCTCATCGAGGCAGGGCTGGATTACTCTTTTTGGGCTGAAGCAGTGAACACAGCGGCTTACTTGCACAATCGTTCCCCTTCCATAGTGTTAGCTGGAAAAACACCAGAGGAGGTCTGGAGTGGGCGCAAGCCAGACTTGCGACATCTGCGAGTTTTTGGGTGCAAAGCCTTTGCACACGTTCCCAAGCAAAGACGTAGACGATTTAGTGAAAGGGGTGAAGAATGCATCTTTGTAGGCTACTGTGAGAACTCCAAAGGATATCGACTTCTCAAACAGGGAACTACAAGAGTTATCAAGAGTCGTGATGTAGTGTTCATTGAGAATGAAGGAGTTCACAGAGTTCACAGTGAGGCTGAAAAGGATGTGTTTAAACCTATTCCAACTGCATCTCTCCAGTTAAAGGAAGACATTCCCATCATGGTACCAGATGATGTTGAAGACAATTCATGCCATGAAACAGATAGTTTGAATGAATTTAAGGGTTTTGAGGCTCAAGAAGGCTTCAGTCAAGTGGGAGACTGTGCAATTGAAGACTATGTATGTAGCGAGGAACGAATTAGTGATGATACACAAGATCAGCGGCTCCGACGTTCTGGTAGAGCCCAGAAACCAAAACAAATGAAAGACTTCATCATGTACAAGGTTAATGTTGACTCTGCTGATCCTCAGACTCTGGAGGAAGCTCTAGCATGCTCTGCGAGAAAACATTGGATTCATGCCATGAAGGAAGAAATTGACTCATTAAGACAGAATAACGCATGGGAAATCGTAAACCTACCAGCTGACAGAAAACCCATCGACTGCAAATGGGTATTCAAAACCAAAAGGAACACAGAAGGAGGAATAGAACGTTATAAGGCCAGGCTGGTTGCAAAGGGTTGTGCTCAAAAAAGAGGAATTGATTATGAAGAGACATTTGCGCCTGTAGTTCGTCACTCGTCAATAAGGATAATTTTAGCATTGGCTGCAAAGTATGACCTAGAGACATTGATCACATGGATGCTGTGACAGCCTTCCTACATGGAGATCTTTCGGAAGATATATATATATGACTCAGCCAAAAGGTTTTGAAGAAGGTGAAGAGAAGGTTTGCAAACTTTCAAAGGCAATATATGGTCTTAAACAAGGTAGTCGAGCATGGAATCAGAAGCTAAATAGAGCTTTGGAAGAGATTGGGCTCTCTCGTTCAATGATAGATCAGTGTATATATTTTAAGGTAGAAAGTGGGAGCATCGTCATTGTAGCTGTCTATGTTGATGATTTACTCATTGCCTACAACAACAGCCAAACCAAAAATGCCATTAAAAATGGATTGATGGAGAGATTCAAGATGAAAGATTTGGGAGAGGTCAAATGCATTCTGGGAATAAGAGTTACATGGGACCGTACTGCAGGGAAGATCTGGATTGATCAAGAAGGTTATATCAAGGAGGTGCTGTCCAAGTTTAACTTGGAAGAATGCAATCCAGCAGTCTGCCCTAGTGACATCAACCAAAGGCTGTCGAAGAATATGGGATTGCAATCACAAGAACCTGAAGAGTTCAGCAACGTACCTTACCAAGAGGCTATTGGAAGTTTGATGTATGTTTATCAGGGAACCAGGCCCGATATTGGATTTGCATTAAATGCAGTTAGTAGATTCAGTAGTAACCCCTGTAAGGCTCACTGGGTGGCTGTAAAAAGAATCATGCGTTATTTGAAGGGTACAGCAGATGTCAAGCTTGAATTCAGTAGTAGTGAATCCAGTGACATTACAGGACATTGTGATGCAGACTGGGCAAATGATATCGATGATCGACGTTCCACTACTGGCTACGTTTTCACTATGCAAGGAGGTGCCATTACCTGGAGTAGCAAGAAGCAGAGAACTGTAGCGCTGTCAACAGCAGAAGCCGAGTACATGGCACTCTCCGCAGCATGTCAAGAGGTACTTTGGCTTAGAGGATTGATAGGCGAGTTAGACAATATTTGTTCACATGGAGCAATAAACATTTTGTGTGATAGTAAAAGTGCAATTGATTTGGCGACATCACCTGGTTATAGAGCAAGAACCAAGCACATTGACACAAAACATCATTTCATACGTCAGCTTGTAGAAGACAAGGTGATCAACGTGATTCATCAAGGTTCTGTTGGCATGATTGCTGATGTGCTGACCAAAGGCCTGCCAGTCACCAAACACCGTTTCTGTGTTCAAGGAATGGGACTCAAATCAGTGACCTAATACATTCACAAAGTATGTTCTAGTGGGAGTGTTGTGACTGAGAACAAACTTCATATATTATACATACATTGTTTACATTGTTTGCATGATGTTGATATCCATGACTTTCTTTGTCGGTTGTTTTTTGCCATGGTGATAATATGTTTTTGTTCGTATGAATTGTGTACCATTAAAGAGTAAGTAAACTTGAGTTAACTAATTTGGTTCTATATCATTATACCTTGCTTTCACAATACAAATACCCTTTATTAATCATAAAATTGCACAAAAATATATGTAATTACAATTTCAACGTACTTCATTAATAAATTAATGACAGCTAATGAGAGGGTTGGAATTATTTTGCATTCGCAAGTTTTTTTATGTTAGATTTAGTTTCGCTTAACATGCATCTCCAGTCATTTTCCACATTGAGACGGTTTCTGGCCATGTACACCACTCTCACATCTATGAGTGGAGCTCTGTCAGCTATAGTAGGATATTCAGTACCTACATTTTGCCAAAATGTACAGAAATTATAATTTTGAAATTCCACTTTGAAAATATTTAAAAATTTCTTCATCAGTAGAAAATGGTCTTAATATTCAATAATTGGATTAACAATTGTCCACGTCCAGGAAATATTGCTTCAGTGAGTCTACTAATGCAGATAAATGGCGAATCACAGAAATTTCAAACGTGATATTTCACATTTTCCAATTGTTCACACAGTTGTGTAAACATTGAAATATCGTCAACTTGAACTCGTCGTTGGTAAAGTTCAAATTTACGCAGAAAACTTGCAACTTTATCCAGTGCTGTCAATATATTTGTCATATTTTCTTGTAATGAGATATTCAGTATATGAATTTCACAGAACAAATCAGCAATAGATGCCAGCATTTCGATAAATGTTTCATCTTTTATTTGTGAGTACAACTATAGTTCTTTTTGTGTTTTCTGGTTTTCAAGAAACAATCCTTTTTCTTCATGAAGCTCATAAACCCTGTTTAAAACTTTCCCTCTCTTCTCTCAACCTGTGTACCTCTGTGTGGTACAAAAGACTATTAAAAACGAACCTCATTGCACAAAACATTGAATAATCTGGAATTCATAGCGCTGCCACGAATATGATTCACAATTTTTATTATGTCACTCAACGCACTAAGTAAATCTGAAGGAAGCTTCTTAACAGCCAAAGTGTAACGGTGTATTATGCACTGATAATATAAAACTTGAGGGGCAACTTGTTTCATGAGTTCTTGAAATCCAGAACGATACCTATCATGGAAGGTACTCCCAATCTGTCGAAAAGCCAACTAGCTTTGACCAGCCCAGTCCGTTTTCCTCAATAAACTGTTTTAGCGTTTTGAATACGTCTTCACCGCGAGCAGTGGTGGGCTAAGACTTGCAGAACAAATATTCCTCTTTTACACTGTGTTCTTTAATGTACCAAGTAAATATCAGGAATTGCGAACATGAAGCTACATCAGCTGACTCGTCCAATTGCAGCACAAACATAGAACTTCCTTTAATTTCAGAAATAACAGTTGCCAAAATGTTATTACTCAACTTTAAAATACGACTTTGAACTGTTGAATTAGAGAGTATTACTTGATTAATCTTAGCCACATGTTGTTCACCAATAACAAGCAACACTGTATCACACAAACAAGATTTGTTAAGTTACTTTCCTATAGTGTGTGGTTTTTTGTTCATAGAAATGTGATAAGCAATTTTATACGAAGCTTTAAGAAATGATTCAGTTGCCTTTTGTACATTTCCTGCGGAATCCAATTGCAAAGACTTCAGAACAATATATTTTCTCTTTAAAAAATCAATGTCTTTACCTGAGAACTCCTTATGAACTTTCTGGAAATGTTCTTTTAATTTAATTGGTTTCTTGCTCTCTGCACTAAGAACTTTATTACATATAACACACTGAGCCTTTTCTATTTTCCTGTCAACAATATTCGTGAAACACCATTGTAGAAATGCTTCTTTATACGAGCACTTTTTTCCAGATGTAAAAGCCATGACACTTAAAACAATTGTAAAACACTGTCACGAAATGAATGGATCATACATTAACTATTGGCTGACGACTTTTATTCTATCGTTCACCATGCTGCATGGAAAAAAACCTCTCATTAAAAAAATTATTATTGTTGGTATTTACCTACAAATAATACATACATAGATATTTTTTAGAACAGGGCATAGTATCATGTAGAACAGTGTGTACACTTGTACAGCTTATACTAAGTATGATGCAAAACCAACGAAACGTGCAGTTAGTGCTTGAGTAAACTCAAACTGAGTCATCCTCATCTGTCTCTGTGCACCCTCCTCCCTCTCCTCCACATGCAAGAAAGGGGGCACAGCAGCACTGTGAGAGGCTACCTACCTACATACACATCGCCACGCCTTTGATTAGTGTACATGCAGCGCGAGAAAGCGCAAGCCACGTGGTGCTGATCTGTCATTCTATCATCTACGTACTAAAAATTACCAGAATTAATACCCCCGCAGAATAGCAATTTTACCCCCGCAGGGGTGATTACCCCCAGGTTTGGAACCCATGGTTTGTATTGATAATTCCCGAATTCTCCAGATAACCTGGAATTTTGTTATCTGTTTTTGGCTACAGTCCCAAATGGTCAGTCTTAATTGGGTTCTACTAAAAACGGATTCAATGTTTAAAATTCTAATCTACTTGTTTAATTCCTTTTCTATGAAATAGTGGTTGTTTTTGAAGCTGTCTCAACTCACTACCACTGTCTACTCTATGCAGGCAACAAACAGCAGCCATAACCTAAATGGCATTTATGGGTCATTCTCTGAGAAAGGTAGAAAATCAAGAAGAAAATTTTTTTTCTAGAAAATTATAAACTGAAGCAAATAAATTCTTTCATATTTTTTATTGAAGTAACTAAACTCTGCTAAGCAACTGGTCAAGTTTTTCAACAGTTATTTACTACAATATTAAATGTTATTCTTTATGCTATGTCCACGGAGTGGACATGTATGTCCACGGAGGGGAGATAATACTTTCAAGTCACAGATTAAAGTATGTAATTATGTATTAGGGATACAAGTGCCATTACCTAATGTTTAGAATGTGAATTTGTATATTTAAAGTTAGGAAAGTACATAAACTTTGTTAAGTAAAAAATAATTTTGGCAAATTGGCGTAATGAGATCATTGATTTACTCTCATTTTCAACACAAAAAAAAAATTACTTATTTTAACAAAAACAGAAGTTGGCTCCCTGTTGCTATTGCATAATTAATTCTAACATTACTTAGCCTAAATTGTACTGCTTTGGAATGTCATGAAAGATGTACTGCAAATGACTGTTAAGAACAGGCTGATCCAGAATATGTACAATGTCTTCAGAACTAAAAATAAATTTTTGTTCCTCACTGAATATAAACTTTGTGGATGTTTGTGTACATTTAGTCATGAAACAAACTTTAAACTCTTTCTCAGAAATGCATTCTGTAACATTTGCAATGTAATATCTTTCCCTTCTCCTACCAGAAACTTTTACAATCAAATAATCCTTAGGCCTATGGTTTGGCCTAATTTCACATTTTTTTTTCATTATTAGATTCTGAGTCTGACGCTGAATCAGATGAACTGTAGATCTGAGAGTATCTGAGTCTTCTATCATGGTTTTCACCACAGCAGAAACCTGAACGCAACTCTAAATCAGATTCGGAGGTGTCTTGAGAATCTGTAGGATAACATACTGGTTCTTCTGTGGTAGATGGGTTGGAATCTGTTTAATATTGTTAAGGAAAACAATTTGCAATTGGAAGTAAAGTGATTTGGACAGCTCTTAACAACTAAATTCTTGAGAGCTTATGACTTATGAGGGTGAATGAAATTATTCTGAAGCACTTTTAGAATGCAATGGTGGGGAAATAGGAAATTCTCAAGAAAACCAATAGATCAGCAACATAGTCCAACTATAAGGGCAAAAATATTAGAAATTAAGATAACACATTAAAACTTATGACTTAAAAAAGTAGCATGTAGCATATAAAAGAATACAATACATTTCCGAGAGTGGAATCAGTCCCATTCCATAATGACGACATGGGCCAGATTCACAGCTATCGCATGAGAGTCGTCTAATATGCAGACCTTGAGATACCTTTTTGAATACAACTTCATGTATCTTCATTGTGCCTTTGAACACTTGAATATTATTTGGTATGTGCTTGTCAATACTGGTTATGACTGATTCCTGAATTTGTTTCACTGATATACCCTTGCAATGGTCTTGTAGAAAAGGAACTGTGTCACAGTCTGGAATATCAATTTGATGTGCTACCAAGCCATCAGCTGTTCTTTTTAGAGCTGCCCCAACTCCATCTGGAGCACCCTTTCCATGAGCACTTTCGCTGAAATGCCAGTGAATTTCTTCCACATTCAATTCTCTTGATAAAAAGCCACCCATTAGCTGAAACATTTTCCAGTTTTTGTACTGGGTACAGGGTCCATCACTAAGGAAGTGAGCCTTTTCCAACTGAGGTATACGTGACTTTATATCCTGAATAATAGGCAGTAAATGGGCAACTATTGCTGCAGGATCATGTCTGTTGCACGAGCTGACTGTTCCATAACAGAGAGGTGATGGTGCAACATCCGTATGACAGTACAGAACACATGTATGGATAGTCACTTGGGGTTTTGATCCCCCAAAATGTGTTGCTTGGATTTCTTTTGAATATTTGCAGGTATAGTTTTCAGAAAAGTCAACATGTACCACCACTTCATTCTGTAAAATATTTTTCTTGAGTTTTGAAATCTCCTCATATTGGTGGCTTATGTTTGACACATGTGCCATGAAAGGTACAATTTCTCTTGAGAAAATGCATATGAGCTGCGTTTTAGAACATTCTTCTAAAACTTTCACAGTTTTAGAACACAATTTAATTTTATTTTTAAACTGTACAGGGACTTTCTTTGTGGTCCACTTCTGGGAAACACGGGACTATCGTCATAATCTTCTTTAGTCTGTATACATTTTGATTTACAATCATTGCACTGTCGTTCTAGGCATGCTTCATTTCTTGGGTCACATTACAGTGTTCTAAGAACTTCAAATGGTGTTTTTTCATCAACAAGGTTCAAAGAATTCAGCTTTCTTACTAAGAGAACCATATTTTCGTGTGTTTACATAAACATGTTTCTCTTTCAGATACCTTTGGAAACACAACCCAAAAAGGTCTAAGTCTGCAAAATGTCTGATAGCTCAAATTCTGATACTTGGGACTTTCTTCTTTGAAGATCTTGTGCAGGTTCTGCAGTGTGTCATTTAAGAAACGCTTTTGCTTCTTCATGTTGTTTCTGGTTATAGTTTCCTTCTTTCCTGAGCACAAGCGATTTGTTTTATCTGTCTCTAAAAATGTAGTTACGTCAGATCTTACCTTCTCCAAGATAAATCTTCCTTTCAAAACTTTCTTATGGGCTTGACCACTATAAAGGCTATACTTATACTTTATAGAAAGTAAAAATTTAATTTCCTTTAATATTTATTTTGTTTAATTACATTTTATTCCGTATGTTTATATTTGTAATCTATGATTAATTCAGACTGTAAATTTCTTTGGTTATCGTTTTGTCTATGTATTACTCTATATTAATTTTTTTTTAAATATTGTCAAGGCTAGCATAGCAGTATTTTTTGAAACCACTATTCATTTAAAGATGAACACGTCAGTAATGGTTAGTAATTTTACTAGTTTTGTTTTATCAACAAACTAAAGAAAATCGTTTACTAGTGACGGGAAAAATATTCTTTAGAACGAATTGAGACTTGATTCAGACAACAGCTAGAACGCAACGATTTTGACATTAATTTAGAATTATATATTTATAGAAGATTGAAAATGGTTATTAATGCCAATATTGACTGAGATTTTGAAGGAAATAATAATTTTAATTGACGAAGATAAGACTCAGACGTCAAGATTTTAAATAATTACTTAAGAAGAGAAGTCGACAAATATCCATGTTCAAGAGATTGTCAAATGACTTTAATTTGCTTTGAAACTACGAAGAATAAATGCCGTTTACAATTCCGAAGAAAGAAGAATCCTGTCGAAGATTGAAAAGTCGCAGTTTGAGCCCGGGAAGGATGACCGTCGCGCAGTCCAGCCCAGTTGCAGCCCATAGTCTGAAGGATGGAGTCGTGACGGCGCGCATTCCTGCCGCACGCTAGAGAACGGAGGAGCAACACCAAGTTCGCAGTCCTGAATGAGTTGAACCAAGGAGTCTCCGAGAACCTACACGTCTCGTGGGTATCCTGCAGCAAGGTTTGGTCCCTTACCCCATCACCCGAAGACTCGCTGAATATAGAAGTGCCCTAACGAATTACAATTTAAACAAGACAAACATTTTCGCAGAACCAGAATCTTTTATATTATAGAGCATATTCTTTGTACAGAAAAACCGATTAACTTGTTCATCTTTATATTTACAAATCAAATTCCGGAATCGCGATCCTGAACTAGATAATATTAGCTAGTATAGATGGAATTTGATATTGGAAGAACGTATTGCTATTATGGTTGACTGGTACTGCAAGTTACGTACCCAGTAGTCCACGCACTACCGGACTGAAGTTAGTTGAAATAAATAACATCCAAATAATTAACATTTGATCGTAAAGATAATTCACTCAAGTGAAAGAATTGTTAGATACTTTGAAGTTGAGAGTAATAACAAATTCCATCTGTAGTTTAAAATAAATTATTTTAGTTAAGTTTATTTATATAAAGTGTGATTTTGTGCATGTCAAAGTGTATTGTCACCGTCTTCACAAACATTACACACAAATATAAATATTACATTTGAATTTGTTTACACGTTATTACAAGGTCTAGTCACGATATTAGTATTTAACATACTTTTGACACACTTTACTTTGACTTTCAGACACAAGATCCTAGAAACAATTCTTAAAACTGAGAGAGGTAGGCTAGAGAAACCGAAATTATTAAATACATTAAATAATTTCAATATT
This sequence comes from Bacillus rossius redtenbacheri, assembly GCF_032445375.1. NCBI lineage: Eukaryota > Metazoa > Arthropoda > Insecta > Phasmatodea > Bacillidae > Bacillus > Bacillus rossius. The sequence continues at coordinate 236,953,731 of NC_086330.1, read as the reverse complement.
TACACTAGCTTACTCTACAGTTTTTGGCGCCCAAAGTTGAAGCACGAGTAACGGTAAACTTGCAGTTAACACTATGGCAGCAGAAGAAAATAGGACAACGTACTTCCTCAGAGGAAACAAGGATAATATCGGTAGCAGTTCTAGTTCAGACGTAGCTGACGAAGTGAGGTTAGTGACCGAAGAAATGGAAGCGAGCACTAGTTCAGGAATTCCTAGCGAGGTGAACACATTGAACGATCATCAGCCGCGACAGGAGGAAGAAATAGCATCCGAGGTAAAAGAATCTCAAACCAATACCATAGAGCAATTGTTCAAATTCTTGCAGCAAGAGAAAATTAAGGAGAAAGAACAAGAATGCGAACATAAAGAACAAGAACGCAATCATAAGGAGAAACAAGAACGTGAACGTGAGAAACAAGAATGTGAACGTAAAGAACAAGAATGTGAACGTAAAGAACAAGAACAAGAACGTAAGGAGAAACAAGAACGTGAACGTGAAAAACAGGAACGCGAGCGTAAAGAACAAGAATGCGAACGTAAGGAACAGGAACGCGAGCATAAGGAGAAACAAGAACGCGAACGTGAGAAACAGGAACGCGAGTGTAAAGAACAAGAACGCGAACGTAAGGAACAGGAACGCGAGCATAAGGAGAAACAAGAACGCGAACGTAAAGAACAAGCACAGAGTAATAGGTTAGATAATATTGCCAAATTTTTAAATACTGCTTTGAATAAGATTGCAGCAGAAACCGATCAAATTCGAGCAGAAGTAAAACCAACACAACAACAAATGGAACAAAATTTTTCTGTAGTGGAAACACGATTAGAAACAGTAGAAAATGCCATACCTCGCATACAAGCTAACATTAATGAAACTTTACATGAACATCAAAATAAATGTAAGGAAAATACAGTTGTAATAATTCAAAAGGAACTAGATCAGTTACAAAAGAATCTGGAAGGTAAAGTAAATAGGGTAGAACTTAGGATAAGTGACGTAGAAAAGGAAATGGGACAACACACTAATGAACTACGTATTAGCAAACAAGGAAACCGTTAGTGTAGCTAGTTCTACAGATATTAACACTGAACAAAACACCTCCAATAGAAACATTTTACCAATGACCACTGACCCTATTTTAACATTACACCACCCTGCCAGAAAATGGTTAGATAATGTGCCAACATATACGGGAAAGAGTACAGAAAATCCAAAAAGATTTTTGAAACAATTTGAAGAATATTGTATGGTATTTAATCTTTCAGATGGAGAAAAGTTGAAATGTGTTAGTCATTGTTTAAAAAACACTGCGTATTTTTGGTGGGAATTACTCAGAGACACCGTCACCAATTTTAGTAATTTTGAGAACTTATTCTTGCAGCAATTTTGGAATACAAGAATTCAAAGTAATCTCAGGATTCAACTACACTCAGAGAAATTCGAGAACAAGAAATTTCAAAATTTAGAATCCCATATCAGTGATATGTATGAACGAACCAGATATTTAGATTGTAATATGGAAGATGAGGAATTCATTGCCATGATATTATCTCAATTGCCGTTAAAATATCAGTTGCAATTGACAGGACGTCAGTATAACGGGATAGTTGACTTTAAAGAACAACTGTTAACCTACGATAGACTGGAAAAATTAGATCACTCTCACAATCAAAAAGAATTTAGCGAACGTAAGAACGCAAGTCAGTCGGCACCGTTATATCAGAATTGGAGAAATAGGAAAGACGACCAGAACCACGGACCTAAACCACCGCAAGTTAATTCGTTACACGTTAAATACTCTAATGATAACTGGAACAATAATAGTTATCAGGGTCGACGTCGTTATAACAATTACTGGAACCGACGAAGATACGAAAATCAAAACGAAAAAAGACAAGATAGTCAAGAACCGGAACGACAAGATAGTCCACGTCAGGAAGGGGCAGTTTGGTTTAAATCCAAACGATTACATTCAGAACACGCAGATAACCAATTTATAAGTTCTGCGGAAATGGCACCTAATTCATATAGAGTCGATGCTAGAACTTTTATACCATCGCAGAGGGATAATGAGTTTGCGAGTGTAAAATATAATATTAAACAAGGAGGAAATACACATTATTCTATTCCACCGAGGGAAGAGAGTAATAACACAAAATGGACGCAGAGACAAGCAAATGGAGGGACCGAAGTAATACAAGGAGAAACGCAGGCGTTTTCGTCACCTCAGAATAACGAAACTTTAGCGACAACATGGTTACCAAATCAAAGAAAAGGTTTTGTCGGTAATGTGGAAAACTGAGTAGGAATGACGAAAAACGGCTCCGTACGTCATTCCATAATGAGGAAATGAAAGGGGCTAACACTACGTCTAATATTCATGCTACGAGGAGAATTAATACCATATTATTCAAAGAAAATGAAACAGAGTTTTTACTTAGCGAACCAAGTGAAAGCACCGAACATTGCAAAGCAGCTTTATGTCCGGAAATCACACTTTCAGTGAATGGAGTTAAATCACCCATATTATTAGACAGTGGCGCTGAAATATCGTGTATCAGTGAAGATTGCATCAATATGATAGAATCTACTAGAATCAAATTACCACTAATGCCTGTACCCAGTTTGAAAATTTTAGGAGTAACTTCTAGGGCTAGTCCCATTATAAACAAACAGACCTTATTAGAGATAGAAGGATTGGGAAATAAAAAACATGTACCTGTATTAATTGTCAAAGGGTTAGCCAAACCTATTATTTTAGGAGTAGATTTTCTTACCGCAAGTAAAGTAATACTGGATTTCAGCGGATGGATGGTTACGGCCATGGATGAAATAGAAAAACCAACGACTACTGAAAATTGGCAAATTACAGACAAATGCGTAGCACTTATTTGTAGGGAAGACCCGTATGCATTTATATGCACAAGTAATCTGGATAATTTAAATGCTACAGAAAATGATTTGAATGATGCCGTTAAAGGAATCACGATAATTAACGAACATGACAAAGAATCCCTTTTCGGAGTGTTGAACACTTTTCGAGACATTTTTTCCGATAAGCCAGGTTTAAATAAAATATATCAAGCTAGCATAGAAGTAAAATGAGGCGAACCTTTTCATAAAAAATGTATCCAATACCGGCCCGATATCTAAACGAAGCACAAGAATATTTGAAACTTATGCTAGACTGGAATGTGATAAAGAGAGCGCCTAGTCCATATACCAACGCAATTCTATGTGTTAGAAAAAAAGGACGGGTCGGTACGTTCGTGCCTGGACGCGATAGAGATTAACAAGATCACCGTTCGTGATAGGGAGAGTCCACGGTCGACCAACGATATCTTGCGTTTATACCACGGAGTGAAATTTCTTACCACCTTAGATCTGTCGGCTGGATACTGGCAAATTCCGTTGAGAGAGGATTCGCAGAAATATACATCATTCCTGTTCAATAACCATCAATACATTTTCAAGGTCATGCCTTTCGGTTTATGTAACGCGGTGGCCGAGTTTACCAGATGTTTGGACAAAACTTTAGGACCAGAATGTAAAGACTTTGCCAGAGCGTATGTCAATGACATATTAATTACGTCGTCTACTTTCGAAGAGCACGTCGAACATATCAGTATAGTGTTAACCAAGTTGCGTGATGCCGGCATGACGGTAAAATTGAAGAAATCTTTATTCTGCAGGCAAGAGGTCCCTTTTTTAGGACACATACTGTCTCCCACTGGTATCAAGACAGCTCCTGATAAATTACAGTATATTACCAAATTTCCATCGCCAAAGAATGTGAAGCAATTGAGAACTTTTCTCTGGGTCATCGGTTTTTATCGTAACTATAGTGACCAGGTAGCCAAGATAGCAGTACCTCTATTTGATTTGCAAAAGAAAAATAAAATCTGGAAATGGAGTGATGAAGAGGAGGAAGCTTTCGAGAATCTGAAGCGAATATTTATGAAGGAGCAGGTTATATACCACCCTATGTTAGGTTGAGATTTTTATTATATACGGATGCTTCTGCGTATGCATTAGGTTCTAAATTATCTCAGGTTGATGACGAAGGTATAGAACGAACGGTTGCAATGGCAAGCAGAACCCTGAATATGGCAGAAAGAAACTATACCGTCACGGAAAGAGAAACATTGGCAATCATCTGGTCATTACAGAAATTTCGAGATCTACTATTAGGAGAGCACATTAAACTATTAACGGACCATCAGGCATTAATGTGTTTAAAAACTGGCAAAATATTCGGAAGCAGGCTAACTAGATGGTGTTTACTTATGCAGGAGTATGATATAGAAATCTGTCATATTAAAGGCAAGGAAAACGTTGTGGCGGATTTCCTGAGTAGAATACCTGAAGGATTATCTAACGAATTCTCCACAAAAAGTAATCCTAAAGAATTTTTAGTGGCGAATATGATGTCACAACAGATTAATAATAATGTGATTATCAAAAACATTTTTAGAGATTTGCCAGTATTACAAAGTGAAGATAACTTTTGTCGAAAGGTAACGGAAAAATTAAGATGTCTAGAACATACGCACCAAATACACAAGAAATATTGTTTATCTAGTGACGTAACGTTGTTTTACCGAAACGGATCAAATTCAAAGTTTGAAAGTATTTGGAAACCCGTGATACCAGAAGCGGTAATAAACAACCTATTTGATTTGGGAAATTCACTCTAACTGCGCACACATTGGATCAAAGAAACTACTGTCGGCATTAAGCAGGCAGATTTATTGTCCCAATTTAGCAAAAAGGATAGCTGCAATTACCCGCTCCTGTGATCTGTGTCAAAAGGCCAAGCATTCGCATAAAAACTTAATTGGCGAAACACAACACACAATTCCAGACAAGCCCTTACAACTGGTATCTGTGGATGTGTTGGGACCACTACCCAGATCCACAGCTGGAGTTAAATAAATTTTTGTAATGTTAGATATATTTTCAAAATTTACCAAACTTTACCCTATCGTCAACGCCACAAGTAACATAGTTTACAATAAAGTTAAACTGTTCGAAGCAGAAATAGGGCATATTGAAACCATTATATCGGACCATGCTACCCAGTTTGTCAGCCGAATATGGCAGGAAGGATTAAGAGGGTTGAATATTACCCCAACCATGTCTTCAATCCGGCATCCGCAAAGTAACCCAGTAGAACGACAAATGCGAACTTTAGGCAATATGTTACGTACGTTTTGTCATGATGCCCAGCAGAGTTGGAGAAATAAGTTACCATTCATTGAATGTGTCCTTAATCATACTGTGCATAGTTCAACTACGATTACTCCATTTGAAACTCTGACTGGAAACAAATCAATAATCATTCCCGAATTCATATTCATATCAAAACTTAAAACCTTGAGTAATTATGGTGAATTTTGTATCAATTTTGGCAAATTTTTGCATATTTCTTTTAGTCAAAGGTCAAGGTTATCCCATATGGTCGCGTGACGTCACAATCCAAGCTGGCGGTCGGCTTCGCGTCTCCTCGCTTGGGCGCCTGTAGCCAGAGCTCCCAACACGAACTACTATAGTATTAAAAATGAAGTCATCCCAAAGAGTTAGGAGTCGAACTCATGAACCTCGCACTCATGGGTGCTGAGAATGCTATTTGAAGCTTATTACTTATTAATTAAAACTATCAAAATCATTACCATATTTTTCGAGAAGCATAAGGTATTGTGTTCAATGAAATATTCATATATTAATAAATGCTGTATTTTTATAAATTTACAGGTAATATAATTTATTGAAAATATATGGTCCAAATTTTCCAAAGCCACATATACAAAATTTTTTACTTACGTCAAATATTAAGATGTATTTTTAACTTAGGATTGGAGTAAAAATAAAAAAGTGTATTTATTATTCTGCAAATTACATATAAAATCCTTTTACAGGTTAACAAAAACCTTTGTCTTTACTCATGGGGTAATAACTCTGTTTTTTTTTTTTTTTTTTTTTTAATAATTTCATGTACTTATGCCATTTCTTGTTTAAACTGGTTTTATTTTAAAAAAACTGAGAATGGACAACAAAGAAGAATATACCAACACACGTACGATATATATTTTTTCTTTTTAAATTCTTGCTAATGTTACAAGGGCGGGAGATGAAGACGATGACTTCCTTAGCGACAGGAAGCGACGCCGGTGGTTCGCGAGCAGCTGTTCCGCTCGCCGACACGCCTCACGTGACGTCATCTGCTGTCCCTCCGTGCCGCCCCCCCCCCCCCCCCCCTCCTAACACACACTAAACCCCTTCGCAAACGACCCACCCCCGACGAGAAAATGGCTCTGAAGAACCACGTCGCTGAATATGACTTCCTCTCCTACAAAAAAGTTGAATAGAGAAATTTCCAACGAAGAGCAGATAGAATTAGATGAAATAAGAAAGGAGACGGAAGAAATGGTCAAAGCCAAACTAATATCGGCGGCCAGGATTCGTAAGAATCAACAGAAAACCCCAAGAAACATGAATTTTAAATGTGGAGATCTCGTTCTCAAAAGAACAAACCCTAGTAGTCAGTTTTGGAGATTTGTCACAAAGTAATTATTTCTACTTTTCGAAGGACCTTATGTTATAACGAAAATAATTAGAAACAATTGTTATGAAATCTCGGATAGAGTTACTAATCAAGTCATAGGTTGCTACAATATCACACAGCTCAGGGAATATTACACACCTGTTGTACCGTAAATTCCTGTAAATATGTTAATACATCACAGACGTTTACAATACACTATTTGTAGATAATTATATTTTTGTTGTAAATATTAACGTATAGGTTTATCATTTGTTATGGTCAGATTATTGTTTAGTGTGTGTACATGAACAAAATAATTGGTGATAAGATTTTGATACTATCGAACTTTTGATACCCGAAAGTGAAAGGACACTTCAAGTAAAGTTGTGAGAAATGTCATCATGTCGTTACTAATAAATGCCATTATGAACATTTCTGAAAGGGGCAATTCTATAAAGGCAATATTTATACTTTATAGAAAGTAAATATTTAATTTCCTTTAATATTTATTTTGTTTAGTTACATTTTATTCCGTATGTTTATATTTGTAATCTATGATTAATTCAGACTGTAAATTTCTTTGGTTATCGTTTTGTCTATGTATTACTCTATATTAATTTTTTTTTAAATATTGTCAAGGCTAGCATAGCAGTATTTTTTGAAACCACTATTCATTTAAAGATGAACACGTCAGTAATGGTTAGTAATTTTACTAGTTTTGTTTTATCAACACACTAAAGAAAATCGTTTACTAGTGACGGGAAAAATATTCTTTAGAACGAATTGAGACTTGATTCAGACAACAGCTAGAACGCAACGATTTTGACATTAATTTAGAATTATATATTTATAGAAGATTGAAAATGGTTATTAATGCCAATATTGACTGAGATTTTGAAGGAAATAATAATTATATCGACGAAGATAAGACTCAGACGTCAAGATTTTAAATAATTACTTAAGAAGAGAAGTCGACAAATATCCATGTTCAAGAGATCGTCAAATGACTTTAATTTGCTTTGAAACTACGAAGAATAAATGCCGTTTACAATTCCGAAGAAAGAAGAATCCTGTCGAAGATTGAAAAGTCGCAGTTTGAGCCCGGGAAGGATGACCGTCGCGCAGTCCAGCCTAGTTGCAGCCCATAGTCTGAAGGATGGAGTCGTGACGGCGCGCATTCCTGCCGCACGCTAGAGAACGGAGGAGCAACACCAAGTTCGCAGTCCTGAATGAGTTGAACCAAGGAGTCTCCGAGAACCTACACGTCTCGTGGGTATCCTGCAGCAAGGTTTGGTCCCTTACCCCATCACCCGAAGACTCGCTGAATATAGAAGTGCCCTAACGAATTACAATTTAAACAAGACAAACATTTTCGCAGAACCAGAATCTTTTATATTATAGAGCATATTCTTTGTACAGAAAAACCGATTAACTTGTTCATCTTTATATTTACAAATCAAATTCCGGAATCGCGATCCCGAACTAGATAATATTAGCTAGTATAGATGGAATTTGATATTGGAAGAACGTATTGCTATTATGGTTGACTGGTACTGCAAGTTACGTACCCAGTAGTCCACGCACTACCGGACTGAAGTTAGTTGAAATAAATAACATCCAAATAATTAACATTTGATCGTAAAGATAATTCACTCAAGTGAAAGAATTGTTAGATACTTTGAAGTTGAGAGTAATAACAAATTCCATCTGTAGTTTAAAATAAATTATTTTAGTTAAGTTTATTTATATAAAGTGTGATTTTGTGCATGTCAAAGTGTATTGTCACCGTCTTCACAAACATTACACACAAATATAAATATTACATTTGAATTTGTTTACACGTTATTACAAGGTCTAGTCACGATATTAGTATTTAACATACTTTTGACACACTTTACTTTGACTTTCAGACACAAGATCCTAGAAACAATTCTTAAAACTGAGAGAGGTAGGCTAGAGAAACCGAAATTATTAAATACATTAAATAATTTCAATATTTACACTAGCTGACTCTACACCACTCTGAAACATTTTTTTTTGAAGTAAGTATACTCAAATAGTTCAAGTACCTATATTTTCGAACTATTTTTCCACTTAAAACTTTTACCATGACTCTTAACTTTGGATAACTTAAGTTTCTGAAAGTTGTGCTGTATTTGTTTGCTAATAACTTCTCCAAACAGCAGTTTTTTTGTATGCTCTATTTTCATTGTTTTTGTCTCGACTTTTTAGGAGTTTTTGAGACTTCTTTCATGGGCTATCGTCTTCTATTTGCTGCTTTTTTTTTTAACCTACTTAGTCTTTTTTGTACTTTTCTAACCTTGTCTTGGTTTTTTTGTTTTCATTTTCCAGTACCTTGATCTTTTGTTGTAGCTTGTATCTATTTCTTCTAATCATTTTCCTTCCTCTTTCAGTTCCACACTTAAGTTTTTCCCTTTTATCACGATTGCTATTAATCTGTGTGGTAGGATTATTTGTTGATGTGCATTCTTCTGTTTTTTGCTCCATATTTTGCTGCTGTTTTTTCTGTTTTCGATATCATTTTGCTTTATCGTTCCAAATTTTTCTTGCTCCTCTTTTTTCACGGTACCTCATTGTTTCAATAGTCTTTATTTTTCCAGATGCTGTTCTCTGGTGATAACGTTCTCTTTCTTTTCTCTTAGACTCTTCATACAAAACAGACTTTTCAAGTAACTTCTGTCTCGATCGTCTCATGCTAAGTTTTTTCTGCTCTCTTCTTTTCTGAATCTGCACATCTGACTGGTTCTTTTTCTTCTTTTTTGTGGGTGCCATCTTGAAAACAAGAAAATATCTCAGCAGTTAGGTTTACTGCACATCAAGCTAATATTTTTATATATGTATTCTTTGCAGAACATAAATTCTCCTCCGTGGACAATAAGTATCCCCTCCGTGGACCAACATAGTCCACGGAGGGAATGTCCACGGAGGGGATAAAAGTAAGGTTTATTATTTTTTATAATTTTAATTTTGAGGTTAGGAAATTCTACAACTCAGTTGCTTAACCTACACCAATATACATTTATACACTGAGTTTAACACAAATACACAAGATGACCACGGAGGATACAAATAGAACTTTGCGAAGCACAAATTTATATCTCAGTTATAAATATCAGAGCACCACATATAAATAAGAACATCAACACAAACAGCTCAATAAAAATGGCTTCCTTTCCCTCCAATTCCATGGAGAAATAACAGTTGCTGTACTTTTTAATTAATTTTTAGTGCATTATTATTTGGCCATAGAGGTAGATTCTTTAGATTATGGACATGTTTAAAATATTGTTATTCAATTACATTTGCCCATTGAAAATTAAATCGCATAGCCATGAGTTTGTGATGCTTCTAACAATTACTTTTTGTAACAAGAGTAAAAATTAAAAAAGAGTTTAAAGAGTAACACTGGCCAGTGGCTTATAAAATGTGATTGGGGACGTCCACGGAGGAGACTATAGCTATTGCAGGCTAAATATTTAAGTATTATTATAAAATGTAACCAAAAATTTTACATCAATATGTTTATCTAAAAACTTAATCATACTTACAATTAAAAATAAATATTGTTTTATGCAAATTGTTTGGTATTCCAGAGAGTGACACCAAATTGAACCTTTTCCAGAGAATAACCCTTATATAGTACCAAATGTTGATTTTACTCACCTCAGGCTCTTTCATACATGACTTTGTGAGCTCACTCTTTGGTTTCTTATTTGTCTTTACATTTTTTTTTTCTTTTCGAATGTAGTAGTTCTGTAAAAAAAAAAAAGTAGTCACATTTATTTCAATTTTTAAAATTGTATAAATGTAATACAAAAAATTGTCAAGAACACTAAGGTGAAAACTATATTTTAATAAAATCATTTGGAAAAAATAATTATGATAAATATTATGAATTTAAACAGTTATTCTAACACAGCTAGAATATTTCTGTAAGTTAAAACGAGCATGTACACGCACACTCTCTCTCACACACACATACTCTCACACATGTGCACACACACACACACATATATATATACGAATCCAGCATCTCATAACGATCATCAACGAGGTGGGAAGTCTTGGTCAGTAGCAGCCAAAGTAGGAAGCTTCTGCACCCCACTGACTTCATAGCTTACGATCACTGACCGTTAACATATGTTTATATAATTTAATGTTTTAAATTGTTTTATTATTTATCCTCAGGGTCTGCCTCAGGGAGCTGACTGCTTAAATAAAATTTTTTACCTCTTCTGGGACTTTGAAGCTAACGCAGAGTAACTTGTCAGCCACGAGAGTGACTGACTGCAACTGTACCAAATTTGTGCCGCGAGCTTTTTTACAGTATCCTAGCAAGAGATGTGTAAGAGACATGTAACCATATGCCAATAAATCATTGTGAATGTAAGACATTAAACATTCTTAATAACATGTCAACAACTCCTGGTGTCAGGCGTGTGGGACACCCGTAGAGCCTATTCTTTGTGTAAGTGTGTTCGATGCTCAGAGTGGAACAATTATGGATGGATTGACTAAGTTTTTCCATAGGGCAGTTCGAGTCTCTACCGTACACAAAGAAAGTCACTCACGATCCTGTTGAGGATTCTCTACTGGTTCTGTCTGGTCAATAACATATCCAGGCTACCTGTGCACAACCTATCGAAGTGTAGTTAAGAGCATGAAACACCTACAACATCCAGCTAAATACTTACTTCGCAACAAAGGAAGTCTCAAAGCTAGAAATAGTCTCTTTCCCTCCTCTATTGAAAAGAGAATATGTTGCCTTCGCAGAAATTCAGACCATATTTCACTAGATATTCTGAGCATTTTACTTTAAATTATCGACATAAAACTTGAACTACAGACAATTTTTCTTTTACATTAGAAACAGCGAAAGTCAAGGGATCAGCATAAGTTTAAGAACTATCATATGATTTGGAAATACAGTACACTCCCTATTTAACGCGGTTGTCGGGGGACATAACTTTTACCCGCGTTGTTTCATAACCGCGATGTTTCGATGTGATTAAGGTCAAAAGGCATAAAACACCGCCTGTGTTCTAATAGGTCGGCAAGCACGCACAGTATAGACGGCCCGCCGTTGTGCGGACTTTGCATCCGCAGTTTTCACTAAACGCAGGTGAAAAAATAAAAATAATAAATTTTAATGATAAATATTAAATGTTGAATTGTTTTTATTTTTCCGCGTGCCGCGCACAGTTTGTCGCACGGCCTACGAGCGCGCCACACGCCGCCATACACACGTGCGGCACACAAGCTGCTGCCAGTCTCGTGGTGTCAGCCACAGTATCTGCTTCGTCAGTGTCCGTAACAAAGTAAGTGCAGTGTGTGCGGTTACACACGATTCTGTGGTCGAAGTCTTCTAAAAAGAAAGGCCGTAGTGATAATTCAAACCGAATATGAATCGCAAAGTACCGAGTTTGATTGACAAAATAAAAATTCTATATTTACTTACAGATAGCTTGTCTTTTGCAGAAGTAGGCCGCAGATACAGGAAAAAACTATTCTAGCATTCGTACAATAAAAAATAAAGAATCGTCTATCGTGTCAAGTGGTTAAACTTTATTATCCATGCTTACAGTAAATTATAAATGGTCACGTGTGGGAAACAAAAATTGCGCCAATTTAATTTTAGCGCAATCAGTGACGCCGTATTAAAAACCGTGTTAAACTATGTCTTTACTTATTTCACCAAACACTGTGTCGAGTTGCTGAGTGTGTGTGGCTCGGATCGGCAAGTGTTATATTCCCCAGCCTCTGGTTAAAGGTCAGGAGACCGCTACACATAAACGTTTCCGGGAATTGTTTACTACCTCACGGCAAAAGTGGTACAGTATGGTTCACGTAAGTATTGGACCACTGGGAATTCCTGGGCAAAGATTAAAAATACGCTAGCTGATTTACTTTACCATTTAATGTTAAAACATTATACCAAAGTAAAAAGATGAACGTGTATAATACAATGAATTACCCAATAATATTACGTCTGTAGGTTTAAGTTGTAACAAAACATTTATATACAGATGTCCAGTAAAGTACCAATTAAGATTCTGGAGTGGAATTTTAACCACCGGACTACCTGATTTTGCCTTGTACGCAGGGACGCTGCTCAGTCAAGTGACTCATGCTCTGCCTGTGTGCTGCGTGAACACATTCCCTCCCCCACGCCCCCTCGCCCAGTTTCTGCCCGCTCTAATCTCTACCTCTCTCCATATTCTCGGCTTGCCTCTCCCTATCCAGCGCTTGCCGACAACCAAGCCTATCCAACATCAATCCCCAGCCGAGTCACGCTGGATAATGTCGCTGGACGGTGGGCTTTAGGTCCCCTGTTTCATTTGTGAGAAAGCGACGTTAAGAACTAGTCTTTCAGAAAATATCACTGGGCTGGATTGGACCATAATTTGAAAACCCTACAAGATAGAGGAATAATGTACGGAGATATCTTGTTTATAATTTCACTGCGGACATTTTCTACGCCTAGGCTTTTTTATGCCCGATGCTTAGTTTGTTAGTTACAACGCAAAATTATCCTAATCGGCTATCAACCATTTATTCCATTATTATTCATTTCTGACTGGGGGACATGGTTTGACCCGCGATATACCCGATTCCGCGATCAATCGGGGCGCGATATACCGGGAGTTTACTGTATACCCAACCCTGTAAGTAATGTTTTACGATTTGTGCTGTTTTGAAGTAACAATGTGAATAAGTTATGGCATGATTTGAAGTAATGAACACATAGAATCAAAGTATGTAGCTATATTTTTCCTCTACGTGAGTTTTTATTTCCATGTATGCACAATGGCAACAGCACTTGTGTAGCAATAAACATTATGCATTGAATTAATAATATGATGAATCAACAAAAGATAGTTTATTCTTTCCTTAACAGCTGTTAATTTCCTTCACCGTCTATTTACTTTAGCCCAATTAACATAAACCATTGTATTATGTTACGCAATCCTGCAAGTCAGTAGCAGCTCTGGTGAGAAAGGTCAGAAGCTTTTAGGGCCAGTTAACCTCACACCCACCAGGATGCACTAAAAATCAGGTCATGAAGTTAGTGATTTATGACAGACATGAATTTATTAAACAAAAAGTATGAAATTATGTTAATAGGTTAAATAATCTTTCTTTCTAGTAGAAAATGTAATGTTTATGTTTCTTTAATCTTATTAAAATTTAAAATGTATGATGAACTGTGCAGCAACCTGCTAAAATGTTCTAGAAGAATATTCATTACAACAAAAACAGTATCGGGTGGTAAAGTCTGTGCCGCAAATTAGTGAGTTTCTCGGCACAATCCAATTTTTTTTTTATTTCTGATAAATGTTCAGCAACTCACATTAATTTTTTTTTTATTTATTTTTTCCTATGGGTTCCTTATTATTTAAGTTTTAGGCAGTCTGTCTGCCTGCGGCCAGTGTGGCCGGACGCACCTCTCCGTCCCACGCTGTGTCTGCGGCGTGTCAGGAGTTTCTCCCTTTTTAACCTCTCACCAGTTCTTCTCAGCATGTTGAAAGAGTAATCTTTTTTTTTTTTTGGTTGATGGCACAATTTTTCTTGACTTTCAGTGCAGCCGCAAGAGTTTCGATGACATGTCTCATGGTAAGTGAAACCCATTGACCCATTTACACCCTGTTAGCCTCTTTAACTTGTTTGGCAGCTATTTTTTGGCTTTTGTCTTTTCCTTTTCTATCACTGTATTACCTTTTGTGTTTGGAAAGGGGTTCAAAACTACAGGTCTAGAGTTGCCCTTCTATGTGTAGCAGAATGGTAATTTAGTGCAAAGAAACAGTTTATGACAAAGTTACGTAAGAGCAAAGTTTCTTATCCATGTATTGCATGCAGGAACTATGTCAACAAATACCTGGTAAACCAAGTTCAAGACCTTCAGGACCTTTTAATAAAATTTTCTTACAACTATTTTAAATCACCTGTAACTTTTCATATATAATAAAAATTTTATATAATGTGAAACATATCTACTATATGCAGGAATGTGCCAATTCTTATGTTAGACAGCTAAAACCTTTTCAGAGATAATTTCCACATGATTTAAGAGGACAGTCAGCTAGTGAGTTATGTGAACTTCAGACACACCAGTGTAGTAATCTCCGGTAAATTATAAAAACCAATTTAATCTTACAAGGAAAGGTCTCCAACGTTGGGATTCACTTTTTGACGAGACCTATATAGACTTGTAGGGTTGGGTCCGGAGTATAACTCCCTGCAGCTGTTCATCCTGACGGGCATTCGTTTAGGAGTAATCGACGGGAGAAGTTTCCCATGACCAACGTGTACTATTAAAATAACATCAATTTTGGAAGGAGCACCGTAGCCCCACCACTAAGGTACCCGACTACAATGCTGAAGGTTTCGGATTTGATTCCCTAGCTATGAGTTTTATCACTACCACTAAAGTGTCTCTCCCCTTCAACAAATACCCAGCTTATTTTCTCTCTTTGTGCCAGAGATATAGAGAAAGAGTGAAATGGGAAAGAACATTGAAACTCTGCGTCAAAAATTCACGTCAATATGCCTGACCCGTTTATACCTGACTTATTGTTCTGTTCAATCATTCCAGTTCCCGAAAGCCATTCACATTTAAGGAAAACTGTCTGGAATATCTAAATGGTAATTTGTAAATTTGTATTACAGTGTTAATAATGCTGATGAAAATTCAAAAGAAAATAAAAGATTATACGGGATTAAAAGCGGTTCAGTGGTAGTATAGTTTTCAATAAAAAAAATTATTATAACTAATTATAAACTGCGTTATATGAATGAGAATAAATACTTAAGCAATCTGCAAGAAAATTTAAAAAAATTAAAAAATCAAAATAAAATTTAAAAAATAGAAAATAAAAAATAATAGGTTCCGTTTTTTTATCCCATCTGATTTGGATTTCTAAGGAAACTTAGAATATAATTTTTTTTGTTATTTGCTCAGTGTTTTCACTTGAATTTCGGGGCTGGTGATTTATTAACTTACATTTCAGTCATATTTATTTTAGACTGCTATTGTTCACTATAGGGATGGGGCGAATCCTGATTTCCTCGAATCTGAATCCTAACTCAAATCCTCGACTGGAATTGCCGAATCTCGAACCCAAACCCGAATCTTTTAACAGATGATGTCCATATATCTAATGAGGGTGAGATGTATTCTGCTTGTACTAAAAGTCCCTTGACATTCTCACATGTAGTTTGGTACATTTCTGGTATAAGTGTATTTGCCAGAAATTTTCTCGAAACCATTGAATAACGAGGTTCCAGAAATGCAATAAGCTTTTTGAAGCCTTTGTTTTCTACAACAGACAGTGGCTGATTGTCTACACATATCATATCTGCAATAAGCCTACCTATGTGTTTTCCTTTGCCATGTTTGCTTGAAAACTTACATTTTTTTTGTCACGAATTGTGCTAGTGTGGGCTGTGTGAGTGATGGTTCATTGTTTTGAGGTTCAGATAAGATTCTACTAGGCCCTGCAATTTCTCCTGAACCGGAAGATTCACTATTCTCCCGTTTATCAACAGCGATTTGGGCCAAGTGGAGTTTAAGATGTTTACGTAACGCACTTGTTGCACATGACTTTCCGCAGGATATTTTTGCACCACAAAACAGACATGCAGCTTTGGTAGTGTCGGATTTGTCCAGAACAAAATGTTCCCATACGTCCGACATCTCTGATTGTGATTTACGTCACGTAAATGACTTTAAATCATCATTCACAACGATAGATAAACCACATGTAACATGGAAATATTAGGTTCAGTAGAAAAACTCGCACAGATAAAATCAATACCGATAACAAATTAATAAACAAACGGGACGAGACACCATTGTTCCGTGCCCAGTGTCGCCAATACTTCGTGTGTGAATTGCGTGTTGTGAATATTGTTTTGTTTGAACTTTGTTTCTGTTGAAAACTTTTACGTTTGTTTGTGAACTATTTTATTCATTTATATTCTTGATTAAAACTTTACAAAAACAAAATCTCATATGCTTAAAGAAAATGGAACAGTGTATGATGAGTTCGAAGATAATGCAGCTGACGATGCGCCGCGGTCGCGAGTCGTGAGTGGAAGTTTGGTGCTTGATTAGGTTACGGCGCAAACGGTAAAAATCAATAATACTTTTGCATCACTGCTTGTATTTTGAAAACCGCCCGATTTATTAATAAATTCTTCAACTGTTGTATGTAGGCAAAACATAATATCAACACAGCTTAGACTGGGTACATTCTTGTTTATAACATCTGATGCCTTCCTAACCTCAAATATGTTGTGCTTTTACTTTTTCTTGAGAAATTTCAGTTTTAGTGCAGATTAGCGGTTAGGATTTTTTCTATTAATAACTAGAGGTCTGCGAGCCTAAGAATTTTACTTCGAGCTGAGCTCGAGCGAGCCTACTTGAAAAATCTCGAGCTTCGAGCGAGCTCGAGCTCGAGCTTTTGTGGTACAGTTACACTTTTGGGAAATTATTTTTATCTTAAACTTAGTATAATGTTTGAATAAAGTATTAAAATGAAGTGGGCTCATTAATTTTGGGTAACTATTTACAGAGTGTGTTTACATTTTGCACTGCTAGAAAAAAAAAACATTTTTTTTTTCCATTGGTTCATTAGTAACTGATATCATCCAACTAACATAACCACAGTTTACAAGTATATGTTTGTTTAAATGTAACATATCTTTGGATTAATTTCATCCTTGTCAATTTTTCTGGAGTCCTTACTGAGCTTCAACAAACTTAGCACCAAAAATCATGTTGTTTTAAAAAGTACATTCACATTGTTTCAACATTTCCACTTTGCAGCACAATAATTTTGAGAGAGATTGTAATAGAGTATTAAATTATGTTCTTTAATCTATCATGCAGAAAAATAATTTGTTCTGCACGTTCAGGAGTTGAATTAGCTCTACGAGTGGAGATAGTGTTTCCAGCAGAAGAGAAGCGTCTCTCGCTGGCAACCTGCGTGGCTGGAATGCTTTAGTAAAATTGCTTAACCTCAAAATTAGTGTCATAAATATCTGTAACTGGTCATTAAAGTTTAATCAATTGAAAGTAATAAAAATAGCATTTTACTTAATTCATTTTACACTTGCAAAAAAAAAACATACGCACAATAAACCTACATGGAAATTAAAGTCTTTTTCAATATCCTGAAGTCTGAAATATGTTTACTCATGTCATCAATTGTAGAGCTGTACTGAAGATGCCGATTTTGCCAATGTTTAGTTGAATCGGCATTTCTGCCGACTTCCGATACAGTACGCTTGTTAATTTTCGGCCGATATTACTGAAAAACGAAAGAGACTGCCATAACCTAAAAATCCACGAGTACCATTTTCACTTTTCGTAGTAGTACTGCATTCTTTCAGATCGCATTAATTCTTACCAATTATTTCTTGCCAATCGTACATATCAAAATTTAACATCTTTTTTTTTTTTTTCAATAATGTTCTTTAATTTAATATGTCATAAGTAAATAATACATTACCATCACGGTAAATATACATCTCGGTTATTACGGTAACTATAGTGTAAATGTGGTAGCTATCATGCTTCTGTAGTAATTATGGTATCTACAAAGAATCTTTAGTTCTTTTTATGTTAATTATCTTAAAATAACTATTGGGTTTGTACTGTAGTTATGGTACATCATCCATATTTCTTCGTAAGTTGTTGTTCATTTGTCTTTTCTTCATATTTACGTGCGCAATTACTATTTGAGACGGAACTTTCATAAAAAATTTTAACGGGACTTTATATCACACATTTAATGGTGTAAATGATGAGACCCCGGGCAATTTAAACGCTTTATACGGAAAAACCTACCATGCGGGACCTCGTTAGCGAGTTTTACTGTATTTTTTTCCGTAAATAGTAAAACACCAAATCCTTTGACGAATCCTATATCAGGCCTGCCGAAGCTTTTAATCCCTAGGATTCGGCGGATATTGGATTTGGCCGCCACATCCCTAGTTCACTACAATAAATTTACTTCTATAGTGAAAGGTCTTTAATTTGTCCTATGGTACAGTAGTCTATATAATCCCACACAAATTGGGCTGCTCATTCTACGGTTCTTTCAAGTGGAACCCAACTGTCAAGAGTTTATTGCTAGGGTCAGATTTCATTTCAGTAGTGCTTCCTGTTTTCTAGTGGGTTACATGCCACATTTTCACATTTGGAGTTCCCATAATGATGTCCAATAATCCAACCTTCCACTGTATTGAATACTATAGGCTTTCTTTTAAGGTCGGAAAATATTTTACTACCATACAGAAATGAGAAACATACTTTGACTATAAATGTGTAAAAACATTCCAAAATCACTTCTACAAAAATTTATTTATTTACACCTAGTTACATACACACTTCTTAATAAAAATTTCATTAAACTCACACTGATATAGCCATCATCAACTTCAACAGAATTTTCCACATTTTCAGTGCTATTCACCAAACTTCCAGTTTCATTTTCCACCTCACCACCTGAAACAATTTGTAAAGAAGCACAAAATTACTATATGCTAAGATAACACTAGATTAAAAGTTTTAACAACAGCAACTAAAAATCAATACATTGTAAAAAAACACATATCCTTTTTTTACTTACATATAATGTCTCATCGACAATGAATTCATTAGACACGGTTAACTCACAACCACACAAACACAAACCTGGGATATTGGGAATGAAACTGACCATGGCCTATAGTAACTAAATATCCCATGGCAAACCAAAATTAGGATGGCTTACCATTGTCACCACCTGAGTTCAAAAATCACAAAAGGTCAATATTTTTTTTGACTAAAAATACTAACAATTTAGAATGTGGACATACAAGACATGTCACTGACCTATGAAACACTTAACTAAACAAACTACATTTACACACATTCTTAATGGTCATTCGGACCCTTGGCCCTAAGCTGCATGTTTAATTCTGCCGGGTGCACACAGCTATCCAGCTATTTGCTTGTTATCTCATTGTCACTTTCCTTTTGTCAGTAGGTTGAGAGAAATTGCCTGAATGTCAGATTAAATTTCTGGCAGTGGTTTCTACACTAGGGGATTGGGATGGGTCTGCATTCAGTCGATGGCCCTGCATTATCCACCCGAAAAACATGTCACAGTGAGTCAGGGTTGCTCGTCCTAATGTATTACGTTTGTGGCCTAAATTTGTTCCACAAGACCAATAAAAGCTTCCTTCCCTTCCTAACATTTTGATTATAATAATCACCATACAAGCACAGATTACAAATGAGTCTAGACGTCCTGTTTAAATTTTATTCACTGATGAATAATCAACAACAACAACAACAACAACAACAACAACAACAACAACAACAACAACAACAACAACAACAATAGTAATAATAATCATCATCATTTTAAGATTATACTAAAAATTAATTATACTAAAAATAAATTCATAGTGTGCTGTTTTACAGATATGTATTTAGCTTATCAGTTATTGTAAGCTTACAGTTTTAACTATATATAAAGACATGAGTGATCTTCTAATTAGTAAAATAAAACTACACCATAATGCAAGTGTTAAATCCACTGAGAAACAGATTTTAAATGTATATATTCTTAAAATTTTAGAAGAGCAGAAACAATCCCAAATTGAGATTGGGACATTGTGGCATTGCAGGCCACTGCCCTTCTCAAATTTACAAAATATTTTTGAGAGGTGATTGTTTTAAAATTAATGCTTTATACAGCTGATTACATAGTTCAAGGTCATCACCACCTAGTTTTGTATTCGTGTTGTTTTATCATTAATATTTACTTTATTTATAAAAACCATTTAACTATCTTTTTACTGGTTTTCATATTGATTGCTAGGTTACTATTTGAATAAATGGATTTTTCAGTATTGTATTTAAATGTTTTTACTCCAATATTTGATATTATGCTTGAGTTCATATAAAAGATTTAATTTAGAGTATACCTGCCAATTTTCCCATTATAAGAAAAACATACAGAATGCACCAAAACGTCTTGGTAACAAAAAACAATGTCTGGAAAATGGGCGCTGCCGAGTCGTGCACCTATTTCCAAAACGTTTCTCAATGTTCTAGAACCATAATATAGCTTCCAAATTAATACAAACGTAATATAACTTAATACTTAATATACACACATAAAAACCATACTGAAAGTAAATAAAATTCTGAAAAATGTATTTGAACAATTACTAACCCAGAAAACAATGTGAAAAACGGTAAAAATATAGTAAAAACGGCATCAGAGAAAAGTAAAAAAGACTGAGAAAAAAGAAGTCACTTGCAATGTTATCTGTCATGCCTGATGCTGAGTCAGATAGTAAATATCAGCGATTAAAAATGGTATGAGTGATACAGATTGTAGGCACAGCGTGTAGTTTTCAAAGTAAGCTGTAAACAGCACTCAAAAATGCCATAAGAGATGCAGTTTTTAGGAACGACACGTCGTGCAGTTTTTCAACTTGCCTGTTTTCAATTTGCTAGACAAAGAGGTAATTTCTGATAGCTTTCGAAAAATTCACAGTTTCTCATGGATTTCCTTAAACCAAAAAATTCACAGCTAAATCAAGTTTCCCAATTTTACCGGTCAGGTGGCCACCCGGACATGTTCAAAAATCCGAAACAAAATTAAATTTCCGGACATATCACTGATTTCCCTGTGCTTACAAAATTCCCCAGCATTTCCCAATTTCCAAACAAGTGGCAACCCATGACTTTTCTTCCTAACTGAAAAATTTGACATCATTTATTCTTGGTGATTTTAATGTTCCTGATATCAACCTGATTAACAATCAATCCACTAGCTTTATGCCCTTGCATGTCAAAACTAAAACCAATCATTTAATTAACTTTACCTCCAGTATTGGTCTATTCCAATACAATAATACTCAGCCTTCTAATAATCTTTAAGACCTATGTCTATCTAATCTTTCTCATTGTATAGTAGCACATGCTGATGATGTGCTTATCAAAGAAGACCTATATCACCCAGCTTTAAATATTATCATCATACTGGACACCTACCCTAGTAATTCCAAATCTTCTAGTTCATTTCGAAATTAAAAAAGAAGAAAATTTTCTGGGTTTCTATAACTCCATTAAAAATCACGACTGGTCAGATTTTTACATTTCTTCAGATATTAATGAGTTTGTTTAGCAACTGACAAACTGTGTATCTGAAAAAATCAATACCGTCACAACCCACAACCTACTTACCTCGAAAAGACGTCAAAATATTCTCTTTGGTACATTTTCACAAGCTATATAGAAGAAATAAACACTTGTACTACTATTTACCTTTTCCCATTTTCAATGATTAGTGAAATCTCTTATAATGTTTGACAAAATACATTGGACCCGATCTACAAACAATAATAATATTAAGAAAAATCCTAAAAAATTTTGGTTGTATGTAAAACTAATGAAATATGGTTATTATGAACAATATTCTCCAAAAATAAATGATAATATTTCCAGTGATCCTGTAGTGGTATCAAATGTATTTGCACAGTACTTTATGTGTACCAAATTGCAGTTATACCCAGACTACCTATGTATTGTCCCGTGAGTCTATATCTGTGTCTACCATTTCCGAAAGCCTTATATATTGCAGTATTAAGGGATTAAAATCCAGAAAATTCACAGGGCCTGATGGCATTCCCAATTTTATTTTAAAAGGGTGTTCCCACAAGTGTTCTTTTACAAGACATCTTTGGTAACAATTTGAAAAATAATGTCTTCCCAGATAAATAGAAAATAGCCAAGGTTATTCAAATGCACATAAAGGGTGCAAACTATAGACCAATTTCCTTACTCAATGGATTTTCAAAAATATTTTAAAAAATTATATTTTGAATTGTTATATTTTCAATTGCAAAATAGTTTTGAGGGCGTACCGGTGTTGTGATGGGAATATCGGTCGAGATTAATGGGGGCCACCACGTGAGTGGGCACGTGGACCCGGCTGGAAAACTCTTAACTCAGGGCGTTACGTGGCCCGTGTGCGGCGAGATATTAGCCCTCCTGACTTTTTACGTATCACCTGTCCCTAACTAGGGCGTCCCACACGCCGCTGACCAGGTTAAGGACCCACGTGGCCCCCCCGAACACAAAACACGTAACTCAGTTAATTGGTTTTTATTTTACTCACGGTACACGTCCTTACACGATCCTCCGTTGATACAGCTTTAAACGCCCGAGGCACGAATTAGATTAGGTGAGGAGGCGAACCACGCACGTGGCCGCCTCAAGCCGTTACTTAATACACCGATGAGATAAAAACTCCGAAGAGTGAATAATTATTACTTAAGCAGTCTCTCCGACCGAGAGAGGCCCCGAGGATGAAAAAAGAAAGCGATTTGAATAAATCAATTTACAGAATTACTAATCGGTGAACCAACGGTGATGTCCTCGGGGTGTCTGCAGAGACGTCCGCTCTCGGCCGGCTGTAGAAGGAGACTGGGCTGAGCTAATGGCTTGCGGGTGGCAACATGGCGCCCTTCGCGCCGAACACAATTACCGTTACAACTTTGCTGTAGCGTGCCCCGGGTTACTATTAGAAAATACATAAATCCTTTTACAATAATTATTAAATTACTTCCATGTCCAGACCGTCTGTAATAATTACTTATTAACATAAAACAGGGTTCAAATGAGTTGCATGCTAGTTCCTCTGTCGCCCGCTAGGGAGCGTCCTTGTTCGTGCTTGGACTTATTAAATTACAAAAGATCATGAAGTTATTAATTAAAAGACACTCACATGCATAGCCATCGTTACACTGTTTTGGGGCGGAAAGAAAAAGGATTACAATATTAATTAATATATATTAGGGGTGCGGCGCACTGCAGCTAAGCGCCCTCTTGCTGTAGTTCGTGGCGCGCAGTTTGAATCTCACACGGCTACGTATGTCACGACACAAATGCGGGTAGGAAAGGTGGTGGGTAAGGGAACGGAGGATGATCAGGCTCGTGGGGCGAAGCCCCGGCTGACGTCAGTTTTATTTGGTAATCAATGTGGTTTCAGGCCAGGAAAGTCTACTACGACTAACCCACTTACCTTTCTTAATCCTATATATAATGTTCAGTGGCGAGGCGTGAGGTTTACATGAGGGAAAGCAACAACTCCGTTCACCCCAAAACAAGGTGGAGAGGAGGGGGGGGGGGGGTCCGGGGGCCCTCCCCCGGGAAAATATGGATTTCAAGGTACAAAAGGGTGCTATTTAAGTAGTTTTCTTAACTGAACATTGACTATTCCACAGGTAGAAAAATTGACATTTTTTTTTAAATTATACTCTATTTTTGAAAAATAATAATGTTTGGCATACATTATCCTGATAATAAAATACCTACTCTACATTATTTATATACTAAGTGGGAGTGTAGTATCATCGATATCTGGTACAAAATATATAAACAGACAACACATGGCAAAGTAAGTACAGTAAACTCTCGATTATCCGGGCCTGGATTATCCGGTTTTCGGGTTATCCGTGCTTGATTTTTTTATGAAGTTGTTAAAAAAAATGACAGGGTTTAGCTACGCCGCGACTGCGCTGCACTTTTTTTTTTTTTTTTTTACTGCCGTGTCAGAAAGCTATTTACCTGACCCTTCAGACCCTCATTCCTCCGCCACCCTCACCCGTCAATTTGTCACACTTTAAACCAAAAAGGAATGCCTTGACTGCTGCTTCCGGCTCAACTAGCCCCCCACCCTCACCCCCCCCCCCCCCAACCCTTTTCTTTTTCTTTTCAAGCGTTCTTTTCACAGCAAAAAGGTCCCTCTACCTCTTTTACCTTCCCACACTCCTGACGGCTGGAAGAGGCATTTTTCACGCAGTTATTTACATCAGTTCTCCCAGGCACATTTGTTTTTGTAATCATGTCTGGTAAAAGGAAACGTAGCTTACAATAGCAGAGAAGTTAGAAGTTGTGGACAGGTTAAAAAAAGGAGAAACTGCCGCGAAATTAGCACAGGAATATGAAATAGGAATCCAAACCGTGCGAGACATTAATAAAAGTGAAGAAAAACTTTTGCAGTTTGCTAGTAGATCAGACAGTGTGGCAGGGCCTTCTAAAAGTAAAAGCATGAAAACATCTACCCACGCAGATGTTGACAATGCTTTGTATGTTTGGTTTAGGTCGTTAAAAGGGTGGAGGGAAATGCTGAGTTGGGACTGCCGCCGCTCTCCCTCATGTAGCAATAAAGGGGACAGGAGAAGGATGGCGGCAACACAGTGCCAGTATTGTTTACGGTCCAATAAGCTGGGACACGGTATACAAAGCCTTTGCTTGTACTCATAGAATTCTACTGAAGAGACACTCTTTTGCCAGTAAATACACCATTTTTAAGTGGTGAAAAAGATTATCCGGTTTTTTTATGGGCATTCAATTATCCGGGCATCGGAAGGTCCCAATTAACACGGATAATCGAGAGTTCACTGTACTTAAAATAAAGAGAAGAAGCTCATAAAAATGTACTAGAATAGTAAAAATTAAATGTTGGTATTTTTTGTACCAACACAAAAGAAACTATCTTCATACGTGATCAGAAACTCTGTTAACTGGTATGTGGTTATTCACAGTCACTCCAGCAAGATTGCAACTCTCGAGCTGGGATCCCGTATCCGCCACCCGCGGGACGCGGTCGGTAGCAGTTGGCACTGCTAGGCCGCCTCCCGTACGCCCACAAATCCCCCAAGCACTGCCAGCCTTTGGCTACCCAATAGGGCGCAGGGAACTCCCAGCCAACAGCCCGCGATAGAGATGTGCGCACCCCGAGAGACGACCGCCGACTGAAACGCCACCTCGCCACCTGCCCTGCCGAACTGTAGCGGACATAGCCGAAGCAGTCGGCGGAAGAATTCCACCGTCTGCTTCGGCCATGTTCGCTTGAGTTCGGCAAGAAAGCACTACCTTCGTAGCTTCTACCACGTGTTTTTACAGCCAATCCCCTCCTCGAACCTTTGTACCATGCCACCCCCCTTCCGAAAGGAAACTACTGTGGCAGCCTTCCTGCTGAAAGCGGTCCTACCAGCGCTTCTAAACCTAGCAACGCTTCTAAAACAGCATGTTTTGTGTGTCAACGAGTTCTTTTCTTATAGTGCACAGCGCACAGTATTGGGTCCCAAGAAGATAATGTAAAAAATACATACACCTAACTGCACGAGCCAAAGTAAAATACTATTCTGAATAAAATATTTCTTTCAAAAATACAATGTCTGGAAACTGCCTGGGCAAGCACTGCTTGCCTTGCTTGCCCTGACGAGACGCCACTGATAATGTTGTTACCAATAGGTGTCAGGCTGATGCCTGCTATTTCAACTTAGCCAAGGCCTTTAATTCTGTAAACCATTCCCTTCTACTTACTAAATTATCTCAATTTGGCTTAAGTGATAATTAAGTGAATTGGTTTTCAAGTTATCTTACTAAAAGATTTTTTTTGTCCCCATCAACAATCATTATTCCTCTTTATGTAAAACTAGTTCTGGAGTCCCTTAGGGAGGTACACTTTCACCCCTCCTATTCAATATATTTATTAATGATATTGTACAGGTTCTTAAGTACTCTCTTGGTATTATTTTTGCCGATGATCTAAAAATCTATAAAGTAATTTACATATAATGACTGTCTACTAATCTACTGTTACAAAAGGATATTATTACAGTCAGGAACTGATGTGATCAAAATTGGGTCACACTGAACAAAGATAAAACTAAGGTTATATCCTTTATTGAGGAAATATCATCCAGTTGTGTTTGATTACAAATAAGAAAATTCTTTAATCTCCTAATCTTTGTTTATAAAAGATCTTGGTGTTATTCTAGATTCTAAATTATACTTTAACAAACATGTTGATTATCTATATTCTACTTCCCGCAGAACTTTTAGCCCTTATTAAATTCATTCCTTTTTATGCTTTTACGCAACTAATTCTGACTCAATTACCTTCCTATATTTGGCACTAATTAGATCTAAACTGGAATACTCTTCTACTATCTGGAATGGCATTAAGACAACTCAAAATGGAAAATATTCAAAACAAGATGATCCAACTAATTATGGTAAGAACTTCCCTTCACCCAACTTAATTCCCCTGGCAGACAGCAGGGCTTATTTCGACACTATCTTTGTACATAATTACTATATTTCTAAGATTAACTGTATATTATATCTCCATGAGAATTCACCAATTTAATTCTTGCTTACTTTCAACGTTATGTACTCTTTATGCTAATTATGATATCATCTACAGACTTATTACAAACTACAATAATTATAGGAATTCCAATAATGTATAAATGAATTAACATCTATAACAATATCATGTAATCACATTAAAATTTTTCTATCAAAATCCTTTTGTAAGAATTTTCTCTATGATCTAAGATCTTGTACCAGAATTCTATGCCTTTTGCAATTTATTTTGTGTCCTGTTTATATTGTAACAACCCAGATTACAGCCTTCCTCATGCAATCCAGTAATAATCTTTTGTTATAAATTTTTTTTGTCATATTTCAGGTTAGATTTAAATTTTTTCCTTTTTCAAAGTTATTGTGAAAATAATTCTGTGGATTTATTGTTTTTATTTTCAAAATTCGCAAGTTCATTATTCTCGTAATTTTTTGCTGGCTTCTTTGTGTGGGAAGGCATGCTGACGTGATTTTCCTTCATTTTTTCCACGACCGAGGCTTTGTTTCACACGCTAGGCGTGTGAGTCACGGTCACGGGAGTGCGATAAAGATACAGAATCGCTGCGGCGTGGAACACAAGTAAGCATTTCGTGGAAGCCTCTGTTGCCATGTGCCGTGATTGGCTGAAAATTACGTGAGTGAGCCCAGGACACTGCCCGCACGAAGGAAAGGAAGGCTGTAAGATCAGTCATTGTCCGAGCACCAGGCCGAGCGGTCGTTATTCGGGCGATGGCTCAGTTTTTATCTTTTCTTAATGTATATTTCAATTCTTTTTTGTGTTCTGTTTGTTCTGTCGATATTTTGATTTTAATTAAATAAAAGAAAAGATAAATAAATCGAACATTGAGTATAAATTCCGTCTTTCTTCTTGGCCTGTAACCTGTATGTTCCACTCATCACCTAATTTGACCTAGCCGGAGGTGATGGGTGGTGACAGTATGTTTATATTTATATGTTTATATGTTTCTAATTTAATATGTTGCTGTTAATACATTAATGTACATATTAATTTTTATTACTTTTATGTCTGTTATTTATGTTGTATTGTATTGTCCGTCTCGATCGCTTAAGTGTACTGTTCATTCACCTTACGTGCGTTGGCCAGGTGTGGCTGCACCTACCTGCTGTGGTTTCCACCACAGGTAGTGCTGTCCACTCTTGGTGCTGGTGTGGGAGGGTGTTTAGTGATCTTACAGTGACCATTTATATGTGTATGTATTTTGTTTTGTATTTGTCTTGTCTGTCGTGCACACCGCTAAAGCTATTGGTGGGCAGGTGACAAATAAAAATTAAATAAAAAATAAAATCAATATTGACCATTAATATTACATATGAATTAAAAATTCACCATCAACGTCAAGTTCATTTTTATTTTAAAAAATAATTAAGATACTTTGTAGTTGTAATAAGAATTTAGTCACGTAAAAATAAGATAGCCAAAACCCTAAAGGAGTTAGTTTAAAATTAAAGAACATTTTTACTTTTTTAATAACTTACATTAATGATGAGTGCTGTACCATGCTTCACAATAATGATGAAAAAAAGTATTGTGTCTAAAGAGCTTCAGTAGCTTTTAAACTATTACATTAAACACAATGCATTAAGACAATAACAAACTTGCTAAAAATTATTATATTTCTGCTTGGTTTAGTTAAAAATTATATATTCTTTTAAGAGACTCTGAATATTGCATACAAAATTGAATCGGTCATTTGAGAAACGTCATGAGTCCATTTTTATGGAAAATGAGTTATGGCTAACAAAGTAAACAGAATGCGAAGGTCTAGCATTCCAGCAAGAAACGGCATGAGTCCATGATATATCCCCGGTGCTAGGCGCAGTAGAATTTTTTAGTGAATTGAGAAACGTCACGAGTCCTGGACTTGTGACGTTTCTCCTCTGAAAACCAATAGGCAAAATAATGTGTTTGTCTTTCCGATCACAAGATATCAGCAGTAGAATAGAGAGAAACAAAATCAGTATTATGAAAGTGATAGTGTGGGTATGTCGACCAGAAAAAGGAAGAAAGGTGTTATTAATAAGTGTTTGTACAAAAGTGAAGTGATCAAAAAGGCATGGTTTAAGGGTGTCGAATACACAAACCGCAAAGGTGATATAGTTACAGAAAGAGATATAGGTGTAAACTGTGGGTAAGTACACAGTATTTTTTCGATTAGGCCATTATGGTAAGGTGATCACTCGTAAAAAAAATGCAACCTTAGATGTTCATTGATTTGAAATACAAATACCAGTTTTTAGTTACGCATACATGTTGTATATAGCAAACTGAAGGATACATTGGCTGAAAGAGAATGAAAAAAATGGTCATTTTACCATGAATAGCAGAATACATGAAAGTGTTTTATAATGACTGCACCCATGGTAGTAACCTCCATTGCCACTGGCCATCCACCCCAATCTTGCCTGAGCATTAACTCGGAAAATAAAGCAATGATGAAAACATCCATTACACACTCTACACCACTCCCCCTAAAAATATACTAATTCATCCATTCTGAAAACTTACATCATACTACCCAGCCAAATCTCCTACTACCTACCCTGAAAACATTCCTCATACTACACACTTTGACAAAATTACTCATACTACTCACCATGAAAATATTCTCATACGACTAATTCTAAAAATATTGTTTTATCTTACTACCCAGTTTGAATACATTCTTCATACTACCATTCTAAAAACAAATGTCGTACTACCGACTCTAAAAACATTTGTCACACTAACCACTCTGGAAAATGGACTACCCACTCTGAAAACATGCATTCCATATTGAAAAATGTAAACATACAGATAATACTACCTTGAAGTTTCTAGCCAACATCATGTGTGTAGGTAGAGATTTTATATTTGCATTGTGTGTGGGAAGACTTATTTCAAATAATTAAGTAATTACAGTGTTTCTTTGCTTTTTTCAGGTGCAAGAAGCAATGCTTTTCTAAAATAACTGAAGATGAGAAATTTGAAATATTTACACACTTTTATGATTCTTTCGACACTAAGGACAGCCAGGATATTTACCTACAGAGCTGCATAGAGGCCCAGAATATACAGAGGCATCATCCATGAAATGAAACGCCTAAATCAAGGTCAAAAGTTTTTTCATATTTTGTAACAGTTAATGGAAAGCGTGAAAATGTTTGTAAGAAGGCTTTTATTGCACTGCATGCAACTACTGAGCACCGTGTGAGACGCCTTTCATCGTTGAAAGTGGAAGGAAAGTCGCCCAACGATAAACGTGGCAAACAACCAAAAGGAAATGCTATTCCTGAAGCTGAGTGTGATAAAATTAAAACACACATAGAATCATTCCCAGTAAAGATATCTAATGATTCCAGTAAGACAATCCAGTACTTGGATGGTTGACTAGATGTTAAAAAGATGTACGAAATGTTTCACAAGAAACATCCAGATAGTAAAGTGAAGTACAAATTTTATCTTCGTTACTTTAAAGAAAACTATGAACTACATTTTGGTAGACCTCAAGTAGATACTTGTTCCCAATGTGAAGAGCTGAGTACCAAATTGAATAGTTGTTGCCTCAATGACAATGTTGGTAAACAAACGGCGTGCCAAAAAGTTCTACACTACAATATCAGAAGTGGAGCAGGAGTGTCGAGAACAAGATGTGTTCGGTATCTGTTTTGATTTTATGCAAAACTTGCCGCTTCCACACTTACCTGTCCAAGAAGTTTTTTACTACCGGCAACTATGGGTAAATGTATTTTGTATCCATAATCTAAAGGATGGTACTGCAATGTGTTATGTATACCACGAAGGTATCGCCAAGAAGGGGCCCAATGAAGTGTGCAGCATGTTGTATGACTACATCCTCAATAATGTTCATAAAAGTGTGCGTAAGCTGTTCGTCTTTTCCGATGGATGTGCCGGGCAAAATCGAAACCATACAATGATGTGATTTTGGGCAACACTTTCTGGAAAGGGACAATTTGATCTTATCAGGCATTACTTCCCTGTTCGAGGCCACTCATATCTTCCATGTGACAGGGACTTTGGTGTCATCAAGCGCAAAATCAGGCATTCCGACAGGATTTACTCACCACAGGAGTATAGTGATCTAATTTTGCAGGCTAGTAAGAGTGGTAGACTTTCAGTACATATGCTTACAACTGATTCAGTTCTGAATTTCAAAGACTGATGGCCTGAGTATTATAAGAAGATGCCTCTCTCGACTGATTCGTTAGGTAAAGGAGTGCTCAATAAAGTATCCCTAGCTATTTCAGAATATAACATGGTTGAGTTTCAGTCTTCAAATCCTGGCCAAGTGGTTTGCTATAACTTTATTAATGGACTAGTAAAATACACATTTTGTTTGTTAAAGCCACACCATAAAACTGTTCCCTCTCTTCCTATTGTAAAATGGTATTTGGACAAAGTCAAAAATCCAATCCACATCAAGAAGCTTGAAGATATCACAAAACTCATCAAATACATCCCCAGACCTGCCAACATTCAAATTTAAAAAATCATGAGGTCCTCGATAAAAATTTTCAGGCCCATAAATACAGGTTATATATAAAAAACAACCAATGAGAATCTTTAAATTTAAGTGACATACCTGTACATATGTTACATGGTCTCTGCTTCAAAATTTATTTCAACAAATTATAGGTTGCAGATTTAAATTTAGTTGAACATAATTTAGCGCTCTCGTGTAGTGATCATGCAGGGCCGCAACTAAAAAAGATGATGTAAAATAACATTCTGCTCGTGTAACACTATTATCACTGTTTACAGCAAAATTAATTTTTTTATTGGAAGCAATACACTTCACGTGTTAGTTGCGTTTTTTTTGTAGCGTCATGTTTCACAATGTCTCCTCTTCCACTATGCGAGATGGAAAAATCAGCACGGCACACGCTACAAAACACAAAATTGCTTCCTTTACGTGACTCGAGTATTGATGGAAACTCGTTACTGTAAGCTTTCGTAAAACTTGTTTTGTAACTTTTACAAACAAAATCTTGGGGCCCCGAAAAATCGTGAGGCAACACTATTTTGGCGTGAGGGCGTGAGATGGACCTTAAAATCGTGAGCCTCACACCAAAATCGTGAGAGTTGGCAGGTCTGCATCCCTAATGAACATTCAGGTTTTTATCAAGAAATTTTGGAATGGCCAACAGCAACAGGAGCAACAGACCATGCGTGAAATGATAAACTTACAAGCTAAAACAAGAGAACTAAAAATGACTCCGCATGTATTTCAACAGGAAAACATGGAAACATATTTTTCATGTTAAAATAATGTCAGTATAATAATACAAGGTTTTTTACATCTTAAAATGATGTCCGTATAATAATACAAGACCTTTTTTATGTTTATGTAATTAAAGTTAGTATTTTCAGGGTGTAATGTCATCCAAAACATTATTTCAGCTTCATTATTAGATATTCATTTGAGAAACGTCATCAGTCCATTAACTTTATTTATTCTTAAATAAATATATATTACGTTTTTTAGGGAAGTTACGGTATTAAAACACAGCTAATACATTTATTCAACTTAAAAAGCAAGCTGTATATTTTTAATATGAGTCTTTAAGAAACTAGAAGGTTTTTCTTGATTATCTCAATACTAGTTTTTTGGACTCATGACGTTTCTCAAATGACCTATTCAATTATTATCTTTACAATTTCATTTTTTCATGGATGAGCATAAATATAAAATTTGGTGTTTAAAGTTTTGAAACATATCCAAACAATTTGTATAAGTATGACTGTACCTACCAAATTAATGACTTAACAAAAAAAAACCTTTTTCATAATAATTTATGCCACAAAAATATTTTCTACAACTTACTTTTCCAGACACTGCAACATCTTTTTGCATAGCCATTACTGCAGAGCAAAACTGATAAGCTCTTGCAGTCTGTGCCATCCTGCAAATACAGCTCTCCATAAATCTTGTTCCCAGACACATTAATGGGAACAAAATATGTGTAAATAACCGTATCCAGGAGTTGAGACACATATGCCAAAGCTTCCTCAGGCCACCTGCAACACAGTGCATATAAAACTATGTTACAAGCAACCAAGCAGGAAAAGAAAAGATATATATGTACATATTAACATTAAACCAACATTGTGACACAATTAAACCCTTTTCAACCCAGATGAATCACCAATCAGTATACCTCAAAATGAGCAAAATGGTGCACTGGTAAAATATTGCTAATGTTGCAGTAGTATTTCAGTTCACTGCAACGCTCTTCTTTTCCTTTGTCTGAAGGCAGACAAACCGTTAGACACCCTAAGTGTTGAAGGTTGCCTAACTCCTCGGCAAGCTTGTGCAGCTCTTGTCATTTGATCAAAAGCAGTCACATGACTGGGACGGGAGTGGGAAGTAACCACGTGACAGGTCACATGTCTTGAAAATAGCTAAGCAGTGTATCTTTCTGCCCGCCGTCTGAACTGTTCTCAAAAGAAGGAGAGGGGCGGGCTGGACAGTATATATAGGCCTGCTCGGGCGAACCACAGGCAGAGCAGGACCAGCTCTCAAGATGACTTTGTGCCGCCCTGTTCGTCATCTGATACTACAATGCTGCCTGACCACGCGCTGCGTGAAGAAATTGGACTTAGCCTCTGTACCAGGTAAGAAGTTGATCACTTACATTCTTCACTTTGGACTTAGCCCGATCGAGGAGGATGAAGCAATGCCAGCCATAAAGGTCTTAGTGCAGCTGTGGAGCAACATAACCTAACAGCCCAGTGGTTAAGGTAATTCGCCCAATGAGTTAGAACTCGCGAAGCGAGTTTAACTCAAACTCGCTCATCAGAATTGGGTAACACTGGATGCACCTGATGTTTGAAAAGTCTCGCTGGCAACATAACACAGGATTTTTGGTCGCTGGGCGAGTGAAGAAAGTGTTTTGGGCACAAAGTACATAAATAAACACAAGGGGACATACACAGCGTTTGTGGCGGACTGTGGCGGAGCAGACTGAGGCAGGCAGGCTGAGGCTGAATTACCTGACCAAGACTACAAACCAACAATGACTAGTGAATGTTACTCGGAGAGAATGGCTGGTTGTTAAAATAGAGCATCAAGAAAAAGTTTGCTCCCTGGAGGTAACAATGTTAGACTTAGATGTGTTTGGAACGAGTGTACCAAGTGCAGATTCCGACGCATCATCGACGAGTTCCGAGAGATTGTGCAGGGCCAGTATTTCGCCTAAGTGCCCTAGTCATCGCTGGGACTTACTCTAGTGCTTCCTGCTTCCCATCAGCGCCATCGAAATCCTAATTGAGTGCTGCAGCAGAGTGGGAGAGTGCTTCTTGGCTCTGGACTGAACGCCATCTGCTGGAGTAGGAGGCGAGTGTGTTCCTGGATAATGCTCTGCTTTGCAAGGTTTTAATTTTCTTTAATATAAAGGAGTAGCTGTGATCATCATTAGGCATTAATGTTATTTATATATTGTCATTTTTATTTTAAAACAGTAACACAAGGAAGATTTTTGTGTCTCGTGTTTAATGTTATTAGTTTTATAGTTAAGTTGTTGAGTTATTTAACACTGTTAATGTGAAATTACTACACAAATATTGTAATAATTTTTTTTTGACGTGACGTCTAATAAATCGATGAACGCCGGCTACATGCACGAAAAAGTGTCCCGTAACGCACATTGTCCCACTACGATGTGTCCCATTATGCTCATTGTACGCTTGCGCCACATCTATCTCTCTTCCACTGGATTGGAACAACAATCGATTTGACTTTTCAATCATGTTTTTGTCGTTTGAATTATTAATATTATGTAATTTAATGATCGTCCACCGATTTTTAGCACAATCTGTACGGTTATTTACAAGTAATGTTGAATTTTCAAATACGTTTTTGCACGAACAATGGAGTTTTACAGTTAAACATAATAATTCAAATTACGCCCGGGATCATTTGCACAGTGTTTTAAAAAAATATTGTAACACAATATAAATAATTTTGGTGTATTTGGGATGCGTATTCGTTATAAAATCGTATTATAAAAACAAAATAATATTATTCCCCTGCGGTGCTGCCATCTACGGTGACGGACGCGAACCGAACGAATCGCGCTATCTAGCCACTTCTGCGGAAACCAGGTACTCGTTAATACATATTTTCCTTTGTTTATCGCGAAGAGCATTATTATTAATGAATTATAAATAAAATGTTGTGCCCGGAGCCACAATTGCATATCATTTTGAGCACTGGAAGACATAAAAACTTAAATATTCTCGACGAATTTTAATCTCGGCCCCAGCGCACCATGAGCGTCTGGGTTGGAGATTAAAGCCTAAATTCTTTCTTAAACTTACTAATACTTATTTTATTAACTGGAAGGGCATTTTTATTAAATATTACGTTTAATTTCACGATGAACAAACTTTGTCGTTAAATGTGTAATTGCGAAAAAACGTAAAACATTCTCAACAAACTTGAAGTTAAATAGCAAACATGTATAAAAGTTATAGTTAAAATATCTCTTTGTTAAAGTAATAAACATATTTGAATTAATGAGTGCAAATAGAAGTAAATTTATCAATTAAATTGTAGATTTCATTTCACTCCTTCTTTGTATCCATACAAAATAGTGATATGTAATTCAATAAAAATGATTCAATTTTATTCATAAAAGTATGCAATCATTTGATCAATGTTTTGTTATGACGTCATGTTAAACTATCGTCCGTAAACCGACTTAACAGACAACCAATTTTTTTGGTTTTCAAGCAGGGTTGGCTTATTTAAACCACAATGGTTTAAACCAAGAGTTTTTTTTATAAAAAAACCAAATGGTTTTTTAAATAATGTATTATTAAATAGAATATCGTAATATTTTTAATGTAAGGTGTATTTCCACTCTAATAACAACACCCCATACCTCATCATCCTTAATTTATGATTCCTACTTTGAGTATTTAACTGAAAAATTTGCAAATATTCATGATGGTATTTTTATAACAGGTGACTAATATTCCCAGCATGGACTGGGTCAACAAGCTTACTTGTAATATTTCTCAAACAACTGTGAAAAGCAAAGCTCAAGCTTTAATTAATATCATTTCTAGAGCAGGTCTCTCTCAATATAACTTTGTTCAACCCTCAAAAAATCTTTTTTGGACCTATGCTTCAATAACGTGCAATTTTTCTCTGTGCATAAGCCACTGATACTCTAGTCAAAGAAGATGTGTTTCATACATCCTTACTTATCAACATCAAACTTGATATTGTAAGCTATGCAAATTCAACTAATTCTTCTTATAGAAATTATAAAAAGGATAATTATCTAGGTCTTCAAAATGCTATCCAGGATCACAACTGATCAGATTTTTACGAACTCAAAAATATAATTTTCATGGTTCCATTACCTGATCTAATTAATTATTATTACATAAATTATTATATACCATTATCCATGAATAATTATTCCAACAAATATCTTCAAAGGTACTCAAAAGAACTGATTACCACTTTAAAATCTAAAAATCACTTTTACAAATTATAGAAACGAAACTTGGAACAAACATATTATGCCCTATTTTCTCAAAAAACATAAAGCGGCCAAATCACTTATTACCAAAGACAAAAAATGTTGGCTCAAAATGTAAACAATAAAATTAAACATAACCCAAAAAAAATTTTGGCATTATGATAAAATAATAAAAAATAACTACAACCAACAGTTATCTCTTAATATTAACATTATGGTCACTAACAACCTATTATGTATAGCCAATTGCTTTGCCAACTACTTTTCTAGTGTTTATATTCAATTTAATATAAATCCTATATAATCAACTCATTTGACATATAATTTTTCTATTCCTCTCTTTAATATCAGCGAGAGTCTAATATTGTTGATAATCAAATCCCTAAAAACATCTATATCTACAGGTACTGATTGTATACCGAATTGTATTATTAAAGGTTGTGCAAACCTGTTTGTGCCTCATATACAGCTTATTTATAATTTTAGTACACAAAACTGTGCTTACCCCAATAATGGGAAAACTGATAAAATGATTCAATACACAAAAAAGGCAGAAAACCTGATGTACCGAACTATAGGCCCATATGTCTCTTAAATGGTTTTTCCAAAGTAGTACATATTTGATAAAATCAATTTCAAGAATCTTAGCTTCAATTTAAAAAATAACCTTTCTGATAACCAACATGGTTTCCGTAATGGAAAATCAACTACAACCAATCTTCTTCCCTTTTTAAAATCCAATTTTCGCAGAAGTAATAACAAGAGGTCAAGTTGAAGCTTTTTATTTTGACCTTGCTAAAGCATTTGATACAATTAAACATACTAAATTACTTGAAAAATTATCTAAGGTTGGATAAACTGATACACATGTAAATTGTTTTGGAACTGACTTATTATGTTTCAATAAATAATTCTAATTCTGACATACTTGCAGAAATTTCGGGTGTCCCAGAAAGGGGTACATTATAGCCTTTACTATTTAAAAATTTTATTGATGATATTGTAAAGGTACTTAAAAATTCTCAAGGTCTTTTGTTTGCTGATGATTTAAAAATTTATAGAATACCATCATTATCCTGCCAGGATTGTGTTTTATTCCAAAATGACATAAATGCTACTGCTACTTGGTGCGAACTGAATCTAATCAACATTAATTATGGCAAAACTACTATTAAAATATTCACCACAAAATTTCATCCCATTATTTTTAATTATGAAATAAATCACACTCTTACCTAGTCCAAATTGGTCAAAGCCTTGGGTATCATGCTTGATTTCAAATTACTTTCTTCATTACCACATTGATTACATTACAGCCAATGCCAATGGAACACTTGCTTTGATAAAAAAAAAACCTATTTTGCTTCTAATAATAACTCAATATTATGTCTTTATATTTCCATGGTAAGATCCAAATTAGAATATAACTACGTTATTTGGAACAACTTAATACAGGAAAATGGTAGTTTCACATTGCAAAAATTACAGTAGTCAGTTTTATTATAATTCCTTGTGTTTTTCGGGGTGCCGAACCTGAATCTGGAGTTACCCAACAAAATTTCTAAGTGGGTTTTGAGATATTCGCAAAAACCAGAAAAATGTTTGCAATTTTTTTTTGTTTTTCGCTTATAGTTTTAACAAAATATGTGGTAACGAAAAACTCACTCGTATTATTTTTAAGGAGACTAAATGTGCCACAATTTGAGTTCAATTGCAGCTCTTTACATCCTATAGTTCTCTAGATATAGCACTTCAAATATTGGTAATAATTTCCAAAACGTGAAATTTTAAAGTTTCTGTAAAATTTTGAGCCAAATTTCGGGAAACATTATGATTCTACAAGGAAAATTGTCAGGGGTGAAGGTGTAGCAAATCCATTTGACTTTAACTCTAGCACAAAATGATGCATGTAAACCCAATAATTGACTCATAATTTGCAAAAAATAAAAAATAAAAATGAGAAAACTGGATTTTGAATGATTTGATCTAAACCAGTTCCCCGACTTAAAAACTTCCCATTTTTTTTTACTAACTAAGCTAAATTCGTGTTTCATAAGTAATATTATAATTGAAGTAAAAATATTAATGATTCTTTACATATCTATGTAAAAAAATATGACCTAGTCTTTATTACTCGCCAGAGATGTGTAACATCTAACCTTAGTAATGAGCAAATACACTAATAATACGAAACTCAGACAAAAATTGAATGTAAAATTCTTTCAAATAGTGCCAAGCATGATAAATATATGCAAATTGTGTTTTCAACCACATTTCTGGACATTGTTTCTACACGCTGCTATGATTCGCTGCAGAAGCAGATACGTCGACTATTAATTATTTAATTAGTAGACCAAATGTTAAACTATATAATGGAATAGCTCCAACAAAAGCAAATAAGACTAGAAAAAATTCTAAACCCTGGCTTTCGACCTGATTTTCGATAAGGAATTTTATTATAATACTGTTAATCTTATTAAATTTCGTTAAACAGTTAATTATATAAAGTTTCACTTAGTCTTTCTGAACTTTGGTTTCCGCCATCCGCCACAGATGGCAGCTCTGTGTTTACACATTTCCGTTCCATTCATTAAATTACTCCACTACCATTTTCTGTATACCAAGAACTAAGATGTTACATATCGAAAACTTTGGTTAACAAGGTTTTGTTCAGCCGCACTTGGGTACAGAAGGACCCTGCATTTCAGAAGGCCCTGGCTGTGGTTCTACCTCTGGAACATCTGTGAGAAAGAGTTGCCGAAAAAGTTTCAGATGTTTAAATTTGAAGGGCTGATTGTAGGTGAAACTAGTACACAATTAAGTTTTCCTTGAACATGTGGCTAATGTTCATCTAGATCTTCTTCCTCTACGATGCACATTGCTGCAAGATGCTTTGTATGACTCACACATGTCAGAGCAGTACAGCCCGGCCTTCTTGCACTTGCACATTGCCGTTGCACACCCGTTATTGTACCTGCTTATCAGGCGCAGGGGGCTGGTTGGAAGTAATAGGCTGTAGACCGTGGCTTGTACACCTCCACCCAAACTCTTCTGGCTCCCCCCATGAAACTGACTGGCCCATCCAGAGCTGCACTTGCACATAAACGCACAGAACATGTTGGTGTGCTTCAGCTCTGTTCGGGGGGAGAGTGGCCATATTTGAAGTGGATTTATAAGCTGCAGACTTATAGCATTTGCACCGCAGCTCACGTAGGGGCACTTGCTTATTTCCACCGTACAAGGCAGATGTAAATATCTCACCAGCTGTGAAGATGGTCTTGACATCAATGTCTTTGTCATTTTTTTAAGGACAGCAATGGAAGGCTAAGGTCCGGGTTTTTGTCCAAAGTTTTCAAGTTTTTTTTCCTTTCCTTGGTTAAACAAGGTGGATGTAGTACCATATCTGCTTACAGCGTGCAAGAAAAGGATATTTTGAGACAGCATTTCATTCAATGATATGTTTTGATGAAATCACATAGAAAGGGCTCCCCTCTCCATGGTTTGAGGGCCTTGTTTGGAGCTGACAGGACTCTCAACAGTACAAGGAGATCAACATTCTCCCCCTACAACTGCCACTGTGTTGTGATCTGAAGACAGGATCCAATTTGGGCCTCGTTTAGTTCCACCCTTAACAATAAAATCACGTGACATGGTTCAGTCGTTGTTCTTGAGAGACCCCTGGCAACATGTCTTCAGTAAAGACCACTTCAACGGCATGCTTTTTTGCTGCCCTCCTTGAGTGCTCCACAAGTATGGTGCTGGTAGATGATACACAGTATCCATCAAATACAATGGCAGACACTGAGGTGTAGTGGCAAAATATGTAATTGATATATGTGTCACAGATGTTGGAGAATGTTTGACCAGTTCGCTACACCACACAGTGCAGCTGGAAGACTCTATCAATCACATGTACTGTTTCCACGGCTACTGTAGTGTCTGGCACAAGAGTCTAAACACTTGTACTGATATATATGAATTATTCCATTTCTGGAAAAGGTAGGTGTTGCTCCAACCAAGCCACATTTTGCAAGCATCTTTGTTGTCTCACTTAACTCTTTCCTCCCTAGCATCTACGTGCTGTGTTCAGAAGATCCAAAATTCACACCACAATGAGTTTCAACTGCTTCAGTAATTTGTGACATGGATGTTAGTCCTTGTGTCCATTTGATTGCCACACAGGCACTTAATTCCGCCTCCCGTGGACAATCAACTGTCCTCTCCTCCCACCCCTTCCCAACCCTTTTCCTGGCATATAAACAAAATAATGAGTTGAAGGATCCTTTAGCGGATTGACCTTAACATTTTTCCTTTTTGTACTATTCCTTATACACCTATAAAAATACCTTAAAACAATTAATACCTTAATACCTTAACTTCTTATTATAATAAATTATCATATATTTTAATATAATATATAATATTTCTCTATAAACCTAAAAAATTGGGCAAAATAAATATCTATATTTTTAGAGAAATTGTTTGGATCAAATCATCCAAAATCCAAATTTCTCAAAAAATTTTTTTTTTGCAATTTATGAGTAAACCATTGGGTCTACATGCGTCGCTCTGTGTTGGAATTTAAGTTAAATAGAGACGCTACAAATTTACTTCTTAAGATTTTTCTCTTAGGATCAGTATGTTTCCCAATATTTTACTCAAAATTTGACACAAAACTTAAAATTTCACAATATCTGAAGTGCTGTATCTCGAGAACTATAGGACGTAAAGAGCTACATTTGAGCTCAAATTGTGGCACATTTAGTCTTCTTTAAAAATTATAAGAGTGAGTTTTTCGTTACCACATACACTGTTGAAACTATGTATAAGGATAAACCAAAAAAATTTTGTTTTGTTTTTTTTGCAAATATTTTAAAATGCACGAGTAAATGTTGTTGGACAGCTCCAGATTCGGATTCAGCACCCCAAAAAAAACATACAGAATGTTAATAAAACAGACTACTGGATTTCTTGCAATGAGAGGCCTTTTTGACACAGTTTGCCTGGGTTATTGTTATTAAGAATTCCAACAGTGTCAAAACTGACAAATTACAAACCAAATTACATATTAGATGAAAAATTTTAAAGTGACTGCTTAAAACACCAGTAAGATTGCAATTATGTTTTTGAAAATATTGGCATGAAGGTTCCTATTTTCAATAGTCGTAATCATTGTTTATTATGTACTATTAATACAAAAGAATGACAATTTATACAGATTAGTAAGTAATTTCAACAGAATAAGTAGTATTTTTCCAATAGTAGAAAAATAATTTAGTGGCTGCTCCTTACAAGCATATTTTAATATAATAATTAAATTGATGATATTTCTTCTTAATGGCAGTCCAATAGTTTATTAATCATCTTATTTTTTATACTTATATAAACCTTGTAATTATTGCATTTTATTGTAGTGCTTCATGTCTATTGTTGTTATTTATTAATTTACCTATTCTTTCAAATATCCCCATTAGGTATTACCTTATATTATATGTCAATTTCTAGTCTTAATTTTTTTTTATTTACTGTGTATTTGTTTTATATATTAGTATTTGTTTTTGTATCTGTTTGTATCTACGTATGGTGTCTACCACCTAGGCCCTTCTATGTTGGTAGACATGTAATAATTTAAATAAATAAATAAAATGTATAAATAAACAGTTTATCATTAATGTTTCCTGTGATTAACAGAAACAAAAAAATTATATACTAATCAAGGTTTTATCATTTGAATTATATGAATAAGTTGTAAATTATACCCAGCAAAAAACTCCTCTAAAATTAAATAAATTAGTGAATTGTAGTCAAAGTGTAAGAAAAAGGAGGAAATAAATTTATTATTTAAAGAAAATTCCTATTCTGTGGGAAATCCCCGAGTGTACTGTAAATCTCTATTCTGTGGGAAACACCCATTCTATGGAGCATTATCCTCCTGTGGGGAAATACCCTTTCTGTGGTTAAGTCCCAGTCAGATGTGCAGATTTGCTGGACTTCAGTTCTTTGATTATAAACTTTTCTGATTCAACATGAGTGTGTAACAACCCAGATTACAGCCTTCCTCATGCAATCCAGTAATGATAATTTGTTATAAATTTTTGTCATCTTTCAGGTTAGATTTAAAGTTTTTCCTTTTTCAAAGTTTCAAAGTTATTGTAAACATATTTCTCCGGGTTTATTGTTTATATTTTCAAAATTCATCAGTTTATTTTTGAAGTAATATTTTGCTGGCTTCTTTGTATGGGAAGGCATGCTGACATAATTCTCCTTCGTTTTTCCACGACCGAGGCTCTGTTTCACTGTTCACGGTCACGGGAGTGCGAGAAAGATACAAAATCGCTGCGTCGTGGGAACAGAAGTAAGTATTTCGTGGGAGCTTCTGTTGCTATGCGCCGTGATTGGCTGAAAATTACGTCAGCGAGCCCAGGACACTGCCCGCACGAAGGAAAGGAAGGCTGTAAAGTTAGTCATTGTCTGAGCACCGTGCCGAGAGGTTGTGGTCGGGCTATGGCTCGCATCATTTAACAATGTAATATTGAACTACGTACAACTTAACGGCTACGGTCCGAGCGACGCCTAACAACTTTTTTTTTTCTCTTCGGACATTTTAATAAATTAGAAATTTTTGACCGTAGTCGTAGGCAAAGCTCACAGCGAGGCGACAAAGTGTTTTGTCCAGCCGTCGCTGCCCGGAACTTACCCGGGAAATATAATGTAATTAGTAATAAGTCTACGTGTTTTTTCTCCTTTCTGGAGGTACAGTTTAAAATTTTTTTGTGTGCTCTGTTATACGGAATATGGTGTGATTTTATCATGAATAAAAGAAACAGGTAATCCATCGAACATTGAGCAGTAATTTCTTCGTGATCTGCTTCTAACCTGTATGTTCCACTCATAACCTAATTAGAGCTAGCCGGAGGTGGTGAGTGGTGACAAGTGGTAGAAAGTAAGATGTTGTATGGCTTTCATTTGTACATGCTGAGAACCAAAATAACTACAGCAGAATCCCTCCCGAACGACCCCCCTCTGGAACGACCATTCCGTAAGAACGACCAGTTTTCGAGGAACTGTGAAAAAATTCGAAAAAAAATGAGTAAAATCTGATGAAAAACAAGTGCGCTACACACTATGTACGGCGCTGCGCGTCACGTTTTTCTTGATGAACGCTGTACTGTTGGCAGGTGCACGCATGGCTAAAAATAGATACCACCCCTCCAGAGTCCAGACTGGCCACCCTAGCAATAACGGTAAACAGTGGTGCGCATGCGCATTTCTGTTGCCGTCTCGATCCCGTGTCTTTGTCTTGTGGCTTGTTAGTGTGATCTTGCTCGCTGGTGGATACGCTTCTTTTGCTTGTTGATTCGGATATTTCTTGGTTTTTATTATTGTTGACGACTTATTACGCTTTGTTTCTTGGACGCCGATTTGGTTAGTGGTTTGATTTTGTGAATTTTGTATATTGTTGACGACACACGCATTTGTTTTTGGATTTTGATTTGGTAAAATGATTGGCTTGATTCTATGAACGATCGTTGATGACACACGCAGTTTTACACGGATTTTGATTTTTTTTTTGGGATTTTCGTTTCGCATTTGTGAAAATGAGTGCCAAGCGAAATACACTTTCGCTAATGAAAAAATATGAGATCATCCAGCAAGTGGATAAGAAAACAATTTCCAAGACTAAGATAGCGCAGCAATACAACATTCCGAAGTCTACTCTCTTCACGATTCTCAAACAGAGAGAAGAAATTGTGAATGCAGTACAGAAGCAAGGCCGCAATGTGCAACTGAAAAATTTGAGGGGCGCGACGTACGAAAACTCGGCCGCTCTATATTTCAAACCACCCAGTTACGTACCATGTAAAATAGCTTTTTGGCCCGACCCTTATATATAACAACCTCAGCTGTCACACTTTTAAAACCCAGGGAAAATACTCTGACGTCCGCTTCCCTTCTCACGTCGGTTGGTTATTATGTCCGCCGCCCGTTAGCTCGCCTGGCGCCGAGAGACGTGTCCGGCGCGGCGGGACGAATGGTGACGCCGAAAGAGAGGGAAGGGGGGGGGGGATAAATGGATAAAAAATAAACTACCCACGTTACATAACGTTAGCACGATGTTATTTTTTAGCTGCCCAAATAAAGGACGGTTCTTTCTGTG
The DNA here is from genome assembly GCF_032445375.1 of Bacillus rossius redtenbacheri. Lineage (NCBI taxonomy): Eukaryota > Metazoa > Arthropoda > Insecta > Phasmatodea > Bacillidae > Bacillus > Bacillus rossius. The sequence continues at coordinate 236,909,270 of NC_086330.1, read as the reverse complement.
AAACGGCCGGGGGGGGGGGGGGGGGGGTTGGGTGGGGGAGGGGGGGGGGGGGGGTAAATTGGCCAAAAATTGCCCAAATTCTCTGGAACGACCCTTCCGTAAGTACGACCGTTTTTACGGGAACCGTGAGGGGTCGTTCCAGCGGGATTCTACTGTACGTAATGTAATTTAAAAAAAAGCCTGGTTCAAACAAAAAAAACTTCTTTCAATTTAAAAAAAACTATATTTTTTTAACCCTTATTTTAAGTCTTACGAAGAGTACTGATATTCTTAAAGATATTAAAGTCTATTGCAGTGGAGAAATTTGCGGTGTAATATTCAAGTCGATACCAAAGTTGTTTCCTTTTTATAAATTGATGTTGATGAGTAATGTGGTATTTTCTGTTATTTATTTATAGTTGTGTTATGGGAACGTGTTGCTATGCTGCGGGAAGACTTTGCATATAAGCGAGACAATATGTTGGCGATTGATCATTTCTTGTGAATTACTGATGTTACCATTCATTCTGAATAAATGCAATTCATACAACACAGTTTTTGAGTTTGCTCATTTTCAACCCCTTTATTACCTCTCTCGGGGAGCAACACTTACATTTGGACTTCAGTCCAATTCCCAGGCAATCCATTATGAGTTTCATGTTTTTCCTGTGGTCTGTCTCTTTCTAGTTGCAAAACAATGCCACACACAAATTTATAACAGTCGACTGTGCCTGGCTAAGACAAAGATCCGTTACTGTTGCGTACAAGTTACCAGCTAACACTTTAAAACTTTATTGGGAACTGAAAAATTGTTATTAAGTTTCAAATTATTGCCCTCAATGATTTGCCTGGGAATTATGATATTCTTAAAAAAAAATGACACAGTTCCATCAAAAAGTTAATCTCACCATGGCAGCTTTTCACTCGGACACAGCAAAATTTACAATGTCACTCGACTTAAAAGAAATTATGCTTACATCCCGCGGTAGCCTTTTTTTTAACTTGCGGTGCATATCAGACTGTTATTGTTCTTGGGGGACGACAATTGCCCACAAAAGCAGGTTGAAAACAGACCACAGATGTGAAATTGTCCACTTTGCTAAATTCAAATATTATATTTCGGTGAGTTGCCACACGACACAGCTTGCTGCTACAAGGTACCGTGCAACCACTATCAACAACCTGGCTACACACACTAGTAGGAAGGAAGGCAGCCAGCCAATATGACAAAAGCTTACAAACTTCTATCAATAAAGGCACAAGTTACAACATTAACAAATACTCTAAAAACATATGTCACTGGACTTTCCCTTCTTGGTCTCACATTGGTTTCTTCCGTGAGACTATCTGTAATTAATCATTCTCACACTACTGTTGTTATTATATCATTCAAATATTCTAGAACCATCACATTATCCAGGTTTTGAAAAATAAGGGTAATATAGCAAATCTTATATCTAAAAATGAATGTTTGTATGTGTGTTCATCTTCTATGCATTCACGCATCTTTCATCCGATTGAGCTGAAACTTTGCATACTTGACTTTCGAAACACAAGGAAGATCACTGTCAAACCAACCCTTAAAGCAAAATTTAATTATTTTTGATGAAATTTAATCATTTTTTTGGTGAAGCATTATTCGTCTCTATTACGATGGACTTTTACACTGTTGATGCCTTCTGCATATCCATGGCAACGGGCATAGCAAGGTTTGATTTTTTTTATTCGAGGCGTGGCAGTGGCATACCCACGAGGAGGGGCGTGCATAATGAGCTGTGCGAGTGTGTTCTGCCTGCAGACTGCCGTTGCAAAGCACAGGTACATCATATAGTAAAGCACAAGTACGTGAATACTTTGGCCAAACCAGCCGAACATAGGAAAAAAATGACTTTTAAGGGCTTTTATAAAAATACATAATCAAATCATTTTAAATGCATAAAGAAATCAATAACAATAACCTGCAGATGGTAAATTTGTTTAGCGTGATTTTAAAAATGTCTACATATAACAGGTCTCAAAGTAGTTTATCTCCCCTAAAATAGTGATAAAGGTGACTTTCTAGTTTCCAAACATGAACAGAAATTGACAATTTGCAAAAGAGTCTTACAAAAACTAAAATATGAACATAAATAATCAACAAAATAATTTTCTTTAGAGAAATATTGACAAATTTATGCAAATAATAATATAAACACTAACAAATAAGTGTATAGGAAGACGTGAATAAACAAGATCTGAAAGATCATTTACTTTTTTTTTTTTCATGCTGTATTTTTCTTTGATGAGATAATTATAATTTAGATATTACATTGTTTCAAACAATTAAAATCAAATTTAAATTAAAATAAACAAGAGAAAACTAAAGACCTAAAGATACTAAATATTTAAAAAAAAAAACAAGAAGTTTCATTAGAAGAATAAAATGTGTCTGAATAAAATGGTTTCATAGCAACTTTCTACTCTAACGATTCTTAAAGGTACTGTTTGACTGTTTCCATTGTTTCTTTAAACAACACTGACTGATACTCAAAATTCCAGATGGATAAATGATAATAATTCCAACACAATACAGTTGTTATTTTAATTTCTAATCTTTTAGAAAAAATATCATAAATAATTTTTTTCTTTTTTTTTTAATGGAGAGCTGAATATTGTCTATAGCATTTTTTTTTTCAACTTCTTTGTTTCTTACATTATGCACAGCCTCAAACATAACTTGTGCTACTCCTGTTTATTCCACGTTCTCCTAAGCAACAGCCTTTTTTAATCTCATACTTGCCTCTTCAAACAATTTGTCTGCAGTGCTTTCTCCTTCCTATTTTCTAAAACACTTAAGCTTCCCTTCAGAAGCTGCAATTTATGCTCGTTCTTTCATTAAGTTCCTCGTCTTTATTTCCACAGAAGCTCTTTCTTCTTCAGCGTCCAATTTTTTTTCACCTTACTCATTACACTTGAGTGAATTGAGTATCAAAAATCAAGCAATTTTTAAAATAAAGCATTATTAAAATGAAGCATTAAAAACTATAATATAACCCCCTTTAAAAGCAAAATCAGGTCTATAACTACAAGAGAGAACAATTTCACGTTTCTATAATAGCACAGCAATTACAAAAAACCACTATCAGATAAGAAATGACATCAGTTTGGATAGTAGGTACGTGGTTATGGTCTGTGCTTGCCATTTGTTGCCAAATGGATGATTTATTGAAGATAATTACTATGCCCGGCAGATATCTTGGCGTCTGAGCTCCCTAGTCCTGTCTGGAGGGGAGGGGAGGGCGAAGAGGAAGCGATACACTATTGTCAAGGTCAGCCGCCAGGTTTGTACTAGCAGAACAGAATACATTCGGCGCGTGACTTTCTACACTACGTAAGTCTGTATCCACGTCCGTGGGGGTCCCAGGGCGGTAAGGCCTTTTGGCTAAGAGCGCTGGGTTACCAAACCAAAAGTGAGAAATCCTATGAATTGTACTTCTATTACATAAGTGTAACATTGTGTAATTTGCAGTGGTTGTGCTCGAATATTTGTACTCATCTGTCAGGAAAAGTAACAAACTATTATCTAAACCTGCAACGTTTTACTTTGTCCCATTAAATATACTTACGGTGTCTGCTAATTATTATGCTAACCAAAATTAATTGAAATGTTAACTCAGTAACTAGCGAAAACCAGACACGATTTATTTTGGAAAACTAGGTCACTTAGTATGTAAAATAAATTTAAAACTATGCTTCTCAATTCATTGTGTTCTCAAAGTTATTTTTAAAAAAACGTCTTACAAGAAAAAGCAAACGACCAAAACATTACGCAATTGTAGCTTTCCGCGCAAAAGTTATCTCACAGTTGATGACGCAGGAGCCAGTCTAGCCCTTATCGTTCTCCGGTTTCCGTACCTAAAACGTTCCATTTAGCGCTGGATGTACATTTAAGTAAACATGGAGCTTGTTATGTTATATTTGCTGCTTTAACTTCATGTCAGTCGTTTAGGAAACACCTGACTACCAACGTTAATGGCATTTAAAAAATGCTGGTGTATGTGTGGCTTTATATTTTAATGCACTTATAATCGATTATTTATTATAAATGTAAATACAATTTGCATTGTACTTCCACTTTAGAATGCATATTATAACCTTCAAAACCTCATAAATATGAAGTTCTCTTTCCATGATAATTGATTGTATTAGGTGACGAAAAACAAAATTAAGTTAAAATTAATATCTATTATTACTATTCTTATTACTTTCTCTAGGTACTCCCGTTTTCCCCGTTCTGTCATTTTGTCAATGCTTCATACTCATCATTTCTCCACAATAGGCTATCAAGACCTTACTTGTTAATAGCCGCCCAACTCACACACGCCCTAACTGCCCAAATATTTTACTCCACTATACACTACGTAACAGTAACGTAGTAAAGATATATTTCCATTGTTTATTAAATACTTAAAATACCTGTTTTTTCTGGCGTAGTCTGTGGGTCATGTGGTCGTTCTTTGCTGACTTTACGAATCCTGACTATGGACCGTTCACTCACACCCGTGTACTTCGCTGTTCTTGCGTCTGTCTCTGTAAAGGCTCGAGCAGACATTTATTTTTCGCTTCTTCATCACAAAACTGCATCACGGTTTTTATTATTTCCCGCACTCCGCTATGTATCACTTTACCGCGCCTCTGCGAGCTGCCACCTTCGCCTTCCATTTTCGGGTATACACTGAAGGGCGATATTTTCCTAACAGCCACTACACGGCTCTCGGCTACGTGTCGCCTGCTTACCCCCTCTTCTTTCTCCGGTCCCGCTGTCCCCGCACCCCCGCGCTGAGACACGCCAAGATAACTGCCGGGCATAGTAACTATACAAATATTTTTAAAAATTTATTTTAAGTTAATGTAGTACATATGTAGCATTTCTTAACTAGCAAAAAATTACAAAAAAGACTTCCATCACAATTTAGTGACCAAAAGTGACTTTTAAAAATTAAGCGACTTTTAGTGGAAAAAAGTGACCAACTCTGAGGCCTGGTCATTTGTAAATGCAGCAATCATACTTCAAACACACACCCCCCCACCCGCCCCACAAAAAAAATAAAAAAAATGCATTAACTTCAATTTAGATATTCGAAAAAGATGCATGAGGTGTGGTACTTTGCAACACCGCAAATTAGTACAAGATGGGAAAAATAAGATACTGCATTTGTATGCTATTTTCTGGTTTATTTCTTCACATTGTCAGCTTAAGAGCTAAATACTTTTTTATTTATTTTGTTTTCAAAAAAATGTTAAATTGCATGCACCCACCCCTTGAAGTAACACACTAACTGATTCCAGGAAAACCAAGCACTAATCAAAACAGTGCTACTCAAATAAGTTTATGTATTTCCATAAGGAGTATATTAATCAAAACAATTTGTTTCCAACCCAACAAAGGAGGTTTGATGGCTATTGTTTTAATTAAGACACTGCTATCACTAAAATCAAATTACAGTAATAATTAAAAATAAATATTTTTAAAGTTCATTGATATAAACATTTTAATAACAATTTGGGAATAAACATCCTAAAAAAAGCTCAAAGGCAGCATTGTTTACAAAAATAAGCCCTGGGCATAACATATCCTTGCTAAGTAGGCATTAACAAAATTTCTGAGTTACAAATAATTATGTTATTAATATAGAAACACTATTTAATGTCTTTAAAGATTATGTAAACTTTTATCATAATTCCCAACTCTGTTGTTTACTAAATGCATGTCTGCCATGAAGAGCAAACAACATGACTTGCACTAGCGCATCCTGGTAGGCTCAAGGTAAACTAGCCCTGAAAGCTTCTGGCTTCACTCATCAGAGATACTGCTGACTTACCAAACGGGGTCAGATAAACATTAGCAAAACCCTCAGGCGTTGAAGATAAATCTGTGTATTATAAAAAAAAAATTAATTAGGATCAAGTAAATGGGGTTATAAAGAAAACTAATATCTATTAAAGGGAGGGTAAGCTCTCATGCTTTGATTTGTCATTTTATTAATTTTTTGCTTCGTATTTTATTTTACACAATTGCTGTTTCCATTGTACTTGCACAGAAATAAAAAATTCAAAATTCACATACACAAAAAAGTGTGTGTTACATTCCAAGTTGACCTGGCAAAACAACCCAACATAGTAACAAATTACTTCCAAACTTGATGTTTGTATGCAAAAACTTTTAAGATTATTTTTAAGTAGCATCTTTTAACCAAAGTTATTTATTTGGAAACGTTTTTATTTTGAAAAACAAAAGAGTTTTTAAACTTCTTTGTTTATTGTTTTCAAAAATAAAAATTCTCAATTTACACATGTTACCAATCACAGTTCAGTTCTCTGATCAAAGTTTGTTGATTGGAAAAGTTTTTATCATTTCTAAGAAAGTATTAAGAATTGTCGATTACTTTCTGATAAAACCATTTTACAATACATACCAATCGCAGTTCACGTTGAAGTTCATGTCGCATGATATATAAGAATTTAAGGCCCTTAGTTAACTAGGTACGTTCACCCGCTCAATTATCCCGGGGGAGGGGGGGACAACGGGCACCCTGAGCCGATGCCGAGCCTGAGGTCAAATTTCTAATTAAATAGAGTCAGAAAAAAAAAGGTTGAAACTCAGCCTGGCCCTGACCAGCAGGAGTTAAAATGTAATTTAGTAAGTTCTCACCATAATTTATTCAGTTGCTGATGGCATGACCGTACACAGCGACAATCCAGCGACAAATGGCTTGCACCGTGTAGTTACCTTCCTTTACAAAGTTAGAAACAAAGGGAGGCAACCCCGTGGTCACCCTGACAAGTCAGAAAACAGAACCAGATATCTAACCATGTATGGAAGGCGTGTTGCTGGAAATTGTCATCTGCAAGTCTGGAAATTCACGTCACACCACATCATGGTTAGTCCTGATTGGGAGGTAGAGAAGCGAACCATCTGGGCTATTGGTGCGCAGTAATGAGCCTACATGATGGGTTTTCCAGCAAAGCATTTCTTAGATACAAAAAAAAATTACTTCAGGGTGTCAAGAGTGTCCCATTGCTGTCTTCCTTTCTTTTTAAACCTTCTGGAACTTTTTAGTTTGTCCAAACACAAGTGACACAAGTGTTAACAACCCAAAACAAAGCCATAGAAAAATAAAATAATTTAAAAAATACTTCAAACTGTATGTAAAACCTGACCAAAATTAATAATGATTAATTAATATTTATTTCAGCACAATCAAAATACATTAAATGCCTATGCATAATAAAAAAAATAATTACAAATTAATTATGAACAAAGAAAATATTATGCAAATTAGTTAGAATATTATTAGCAGAGGGCAGAAGTTATGCTATGTCATAAGTGGTACTTTCAATCATGCCCCAATTAACTGGCGTCACTACTTCAATACCAGGCAAATCAAACAGCGTTAATTTGAGAGGCAGTTTTAAGGACAATAGATCACTTTCTCTACTTTGTTTTCAATAGACAGAATGGCTAAATCAGAGAGCTGAGCTTGACTCATAGTGGATCCGAGATAACTGTTGATTTATTTTAGTTTTGAAACACTCCTCTCATATGACGTTAACAAGCGTCAGATTTAGAATCTGAAAGTTCATATTCAACAACCTACTCTCAAAACTTAAAGGAGACCATTCCAATCTTCTATTGAAAATTGGGCAGCTTGTATGGATATTCTCTAAAGGACACAAACTTCAGATAGTTAATCGTAGTTTAAAATTAAGTTTAAGTTCACCTTCACTCACCAGAAGTTAATTTTTTGCATTTCCATACAAACAGCTTAACATTAATAGTAACATTTTAAAACAAAAAAATTGTTAAAAAATTTTGAATTCAGCAAAAAAAAAAAAAAAAAGAACTAGACAGGTTAAACTGAGCCTTAAGGAAACATTGTGTGTGTGCATGTATTTTGACTGCTAACACAAAATCGTTCATACAATTTACTGTTTATGTGTCTTCCAGTCGGGGGATGGACAATTTTACATTGCCCAGGTGGAAAAAATTGTGTTGTACACAAATATCTTTCAATAACATACATTCAAAAGAGTAATTTCTAAAGCTTCACATGGAATGACATTACTTCATTTTTATAAATACAGTACAGCCCCAATTACACTATGCAACATTTAAAAAATTTTTTAACAATGTTTTGAGACTACAAGGTGATTTGAGAAGTATTTTTTATGCTGACACCAAATATGATTTTACTTTTCCTGTATCACTTCAAGATGTCTGGCGTGAGCTGAAACTTCTCTTCCTCGATTGCCTTCCTTCAGCAGTGCAATCTCTTTTAAGTAGTACGCCATCATCTTTACATCCCACATTCCCTGGTATCTCTTTTCCATGTCCTTAATGTCCTGGTGAAAACGTTCTCCTTGTTCTTCACTGACGTCGCCAAAATTCGCAGGGAAAAATTAATATGTGAATGTAAGAAGTGAAGTTTCACACTTATGTTACATCCTAATTTCATGAAATCCTCCAACATTTCTTTAACCATTCTTTTGTAATGTAGATTTTTTTTTATCTAAAAAGTTGGCTACAACTTCTTTAAAATAAGCCCAGGCCTTTTTTTCTACAGAATTCACTGTATTTTTGAACATACTGTCTTTCATTAATTTTCTGTTCTGCGGTCCCACAAAGACCCCTTCTTTCAGTTTAGCATAAGATATTTTCGGAAAATTCGTTACCAAATACTGGAAGCAGTCACCTTCTTTTGAAAGTGCTTTAGTGAACTGCTTCATTAATCCGAGTTTAATGTGAAGTTTAATGTGCCTTGCTTTGTTGAACAAGTGGTACATTTATTATGTTCTGTGAACCGGGTTGTATGGTTTTTCTTTTGGGCCAGCCTCTCTGCTTCCAGTGTTTTCTCTGGCTCTGCTGTCCCATTCACAAATAAAACACAGAATTTTTGTGAGCCAGATTGTAGACCAAGTAGCATACCAACAACTTTTAAATCATAGCAAATTGTCCAAGAATGTTTTTCATAGTTTACGAATTTTAGCAGAACTTTGAGATTTTCACATGTTTCCTTGAAATTCGCTGAATACGCAATGGGTAATTAACCGAAGTTCCATTAAGTAAAATTACACCTTTGAGACTACTTTTGGACGATTCAATAAATAACCTCCACTCACTTGGATTGTAAGTGAAGTTAAAGAAATTCAATAAACCCTCAAATTCACAACAATAAACTTGAGAGTCTTCTTCTTTAAACAATTTTATTAATTCTTTCTCTCGAGTCTTATGACAAGAGAACAAAACTCCAAGTAGTAGGCGATGTTTTGCTTTCAATCTTGATCCAAGCAACTGAGCAGCATCCTTTGTCAGATTTAAGTCACGAGTTAAATTGTTAAGTTGATTTTGAATGAATAATTTTGGCACAGAATTTTCTTTGTACTTGTAATCATCAGCATTATCACATTCATTTTCTGAATTGCTCTCCTGTAGTACATTTTCGAGAACGAGAGGTGGAACTGGAATAGGAAGAGATTCACAATGTATAACTGGTTGTATGGCTGAAGGAATGTTCGGATACTGCATTTCCTTCTTAGTTTTTGCATTATGACCTTGAACGTTAACCATAAAGAAATAGTCATTAATATGATTTTGTGGTTCCCTCCAAACCATTGGATTTGCACAGGGCATTGATCTTTTTGCGCCATATTTCCAGTCTCGGTTCCTCAACACATGTACGACATACCTCGTGTGGTGCCCAGTTTTTGTCTTGATCACCAAGATTTATGCCAAAGTAAGCATAATAGATTTTTCTCATAAAACTACTGATGTCTTGTCTTTGCTTAGCAGTTACATAACTACCACAAATATAATAGAACATGTTTGGTTTTTTAAACACTTACAGGAACTCATTTCTCAAATATAACCTCACAAAACAGAATGTAAACAATGGAATACTGTTTCCCTCCTAAAGCCAGCTGGGTGTAACAAATGTTGCCAACTATTCCCTAATACAAAAATAAAATTTCCCCTTCACAATGAAAATTCCCTTTGTTAAATTTACATTTAAATAAAAAATGAGTTTCGTCAATATGCAAAAAAAAAACTGTATGTGATAGGAAAAAAAGATTGCAGATCTGGAATCAGCGCAAAAAAAAACTTGAGGAACACCTAAGATAAGAGAATGATAGAAAATCATGTTGCATAGTGTTATCCACAAGCGGATGATCCGTGAGTGCCGCAAAAAAATTTTATAATAACGAATCTCAAAAAAAAATTAATCCAATCCAACAACATGGAAAATACATTAGTTCCTACAGTGCAAGGGTCAAAAATTAGTGACAGGTTTATTGTGCATCATTAACAGTACAGTACATATATGTACTTATTTTTGTTAACTCTTCTTTATATTAGTGATTTAGATGCATAGCAAATGTTTCTGCTGTACTCTACCTTTTACATATTATGTTTTTTGTATAATAAAACATAGTTTTTATGCTGAAATATTTTCTTCATGTTTGCACCTCATTTTTAGTCTTTCTTCTCTATCTGCACTGCCCTTGCCACCCAATTCCACGGGGGTAATCCAGGCTTTACTATAATTATTTAGTGCGTAGTATAAAGAGCACAAGTCAACTAGGTCACCATAAGATTTGTGTCCTTCATACCACCCTCTAAAAAATTGGTGTGAAGCTTCATCTTACTATAATTGTAAAACATTACATTTTAACCAAACTTCATTGATTTTTTTAAATCTTTTTCCTTGTATAAATTACATGGAAAATGTAAGTAAGGCAGGCATTGCTTGTATGAATACCAGAATACGGGAACTGCTCACCTGGCTGCACCGGTGCCGTGGTCCGGCGGCCGCGGCTCGAGGGCGTCCAACACGACCTCGAAGGCCTGGAAGGTGCCTCTGAGGAAGCTCCTGGACAGCTCCGCCAGGGAGTCCACCTCCACCTGCAGGCAGGTGCCGTGGTCCGCCAGGAACACCACGTACACGTACTTGTCGCGCAGCTGCACGATGTTGTTGACCAGGCCCCTGTGCCACGCGCCCGTGTTCGGGTTCTTGATGGCCACCCACTGGAAGCACAGTGATTAGACTGTAACACACTAGGACAACACACAGACTAGGACAATACAATACAATACAATACAATACCATACCATACCATACCATACCATACCAGAACTGATTTGCCTGGAGTTTTTTTTTTTTTTTGAGACACCATGGAAAACCTAATCAGGTTTAAGATACGTGCCTTAACCTTTAAAGTTCGCTGTATGTACAGATCACCTATATATTTTTGGCATTGGTAACTTTAGTATTTAGATTTTTTTGTAAATTTGGGGTTTAAAAAATTATTCATTAGGTCATTAAGTAATAGGGAGGGGCCCAAACAACATTATTAGCAACCAGGCCCTTAGTTTCCCTTGGTGCTCACGATTAATGATGGAAGTAATGAGAAATTTTGTCCCTGTGACAAGCCACAACTTGCAACATGAAAGTCACTTACAGAGACTTCGTAAACACAAAGTTTCACAAACACATATTAGGAAAGGACATAAAAACAGAACTACGTTTGTAATGCATGTGAGTGAGAGAGATTTAAGAAACCAATTATTTATTGTTTCATGCATGGAACTGGAAGACCCAGAATTTTAAAAATTCTTTTAGAATACAAAATTTGTTGTTTTATTATGACATCATAATTATTTAAATCCCTGTGTGTGTGTGTGTGTGTGTGTGTGAGAGTGTGTGAGTGAGAGAGTGAGTGTGTGAGTGAGAGAGTGTGTGAGTGTGTGAGTGAGTGAGTGAGTGAGTGAGTGAGTGAGTGAGTGAGTGAGTGAGTGAGTGAGTGAGTGAGTGAGTGAGTGAGTGAGAGTGTGAGTGTGAGTTTGTGTGAGTGTGTGTGAGTGTGTGTATGTATAATGATGTAGTCCTAGAGAAACCAAATTATCTCAGTATATTTTATTCACATGATTCATTATGCATTTTTCTAAATAAGCAAAATGTTTTGTAGTATTTCCGTAATTTTTTAAAATAAATGTGTGTTTTAGTTTTTTCAAAAAATATACATATTTCTGCTCATTAATATAATAATGCTGAACGTGGAACAGCTGACGGGACGTCAGGGGGCCTTAGTCAACCGGCCCGTGGAGACTGATCTGGTCCTTGGAAAAATACCCTGTACTCGTACCCTGGTACTTGGTGCCTGGCACTTGGTCCCTGTCTGTGAACAGATCTGAAACACATATGTTCAGGACTGATTCACAGACAGTTGGTGAAATAGGCAGAAAATGCCTTCTAATCACGATGATGTTCAGGGAGTGATGTTAGTAAAAACTCACCAAACTGGGTGATGTCTTCCAGGATCTGCTCGGTTGTTGAGCAAACGAAACCGCCGTGGACAATTCATGATTTTTTAAAAAAAATAATTATTAATGATGACTTATACATTACTACTTTTACGAGCTAGATCTAAACGGACTGACTAACGCCTAAACACTACCGTTGTGGGAAACATCCCTTGTCTAATTTGATCACATCTTAGGAGAAACACGGAGAGGCGACCTGATGATGTAGATACGATGCAGTCAGTCTCAAATCGCAGCGTGCAGTAAGTTTGGGGCGGCCGAGACTTGTAATTAAAAAGGTGACGTTAAAGAAAGAAAGGGGGGGAAGGCTTCGGCTTTCAAACCGAAAGGTTCCAAAGATTACCCAGGTTCTTGTCGAGAAAGGCAGATTTCGTTATCTCGAAGTTGGTGGTACTGTCCGATTTCAGCGCGACCTACTGAGGTGTGGCTCAACCGAGTAGAGGTCAACTCGCGCGAGGCAGCCGCTAGCAGCGTTGGGCTTATGGAGCGGACTAGGCCAGCGCTCTGGTGGCTTAGGAAGGAAATACGGGGTACTGGTTACTGCGGGAGACGCCAGAGGGCAGGCGCTCAAACTCCCAGGGGAAGTGATACGCAACACTACCGCTAGAAGGCATGAGCATGTACATTTAGGACTAGTGTGGTCGGCTTGGGGAGAGGCCGACCCTGGCCGGGGTTAGTATCCGGTCAAAGACCTGGGCCGGTGTTCCCAGGAAAACTTGGAGAGGGGGTGGGGTGTAAACTGCAATGCCAGTGGGAAAGCGGCTCTACTGAACCCGGAGGCGTGACTATACTTTGGTGAAGATGATTCGCGATCATGTCAAGAAGTGCTCGCGTCAGATGAGGTCTTGGAAGTAGCCTGCCCTAAGAGCTTGCAAGTCATAGCAGTTCTCGTCACAGATCGGAGGCGAATTACAGGCGACGTCCGTGGGCCAAGGTGTAGATAAAACGATACTGAGTCTGACTGGCTAAGGACTCTGCAAAAATTGGATCTAGGGCTGTCAAAAATTGGGGTGACAGGTATGACAAAGGTTGAATGGGAGTGTACAGGAGGAGGAACAAGTTTAAGTTCTTGCAGCAGAGAAATGACTGGTGACATTATTAAATTTTTAAAAAAATTCTAATTTAAAATTGTGCCAAAAATACTAGTTGGCGGCACACATGTAGCCTACAGAATGACTGCAAAATTTGTGTTATAAACATCACACACACCCCAAATTTACTTTTTCTGAATAACTAACCTATTCAATAAATAAATTAAATAGATAATAATGGGCACACAATTTGCTTTTTTCCACGACAAATTGGGTTCAATTCTCAGCGGTATCAATGTTGGCGCTCCATTTCCAATTCGCTACATTGTTGTGGTCACATTTAACCTACTACACACAGCTCAAATCTCTAGTAAAGACGATCTATAAAACGTTATAATACTCTGTTTCCACTTATGACGTGATAACGTCTTATAAATCAATGAACGCCGGCTGCACGCACGAAAAAGCATAACTCATTGTAATGTTCCTCCTGAGACGAGCGTGCAAGAACCAGCCAACCACCGTGTAAGAAAATCTTCTATAATATCAAACAGGTTAAGGCGGGCTTTTTAAAAGCCGCAATTTTAAAAATTTTATTTATTCGTCCAATTTCATCTGTGCCCTTTATCATAATTTTTGGGCACAAGTTTTGAATTTTAAGATTAATTTTTCATTTTTAAAGAAGGAAAACAAAAATAAAGTTGCATTTTTAATATCATTTAATTTTGTTTCCATTACTGTACTCTCCGACTTGATCTTGTGCAACCCAGTGCACCTGCGCTTGTTCGCAGGCCCAATTAGATACTTTTGCTGAAGAATGGTTATCGCAGCATCTCGGCCGCAGTTTGCAACAGTATGACTTTTCATGCTAGCGAACGCTACCCCAAGCCCCGCGCTAGCACCTTTCAGTTCTCGGAGGCAAGCATAGGTAAGCTGCTTGCCAGCACGTCCTGGAGCATATTACAGTCCTCGGCGATGCCTCGGGACGGCCCACACAATGCTTTTCCCAGGCGACTTAGCAAGTTTTTACCCCCTTTTGCCCTCATCTCCCACCTGTGGCTTCTCGGGAACTGCAACCCGGAGCATCGACCTCCAGTGAACCCGCGCAGGGTACATGGTCTCTCCAAGGACATACGACCTTGTCCGACAGAGCCATCAGCAAAGCCTAGCGGCAGCAAAAACCCCTAACCTTATTCTGTCCGCTGGTTGCGAGTGCGCCCAGTGCACTCTAGCGGACGTTTCTGTGACCCTCCAGCCAGTTTCTCATCTTGGCCACCAGAGAGCACTACTCATCCCTCCCATAAGAGACAGCTTGTCACAATCGACTTTGGTAGCAGTCGCGGTGCGATTGCGACCTTAGTCCGCCTGCGACTCGGGTAAGAGCGCGGCGAGCATTTTTGTAGTCTGCTTCACCCCTTCGGGCATCTCTGGACACCTTCGGGCCACCACCACCCCTCAACCCCTCTTTGGATGGGCGCAGTACCCTGCTTTAATTAGGCGCGCCGACACCATTTTCGAAAATTCGGCGGGCAGCATCTGGTCAGTACGGACCACGCGTCGCAATTCGCGAGAGTACACCTCAGTTTTTTTTTCAAGACTTGACACTACGTCATGTAGTCTCGAACGTCAAGGCATAGATACCTTAATTTTCTTATTTTTAAATTTGGCTGCCCGTGCTAGTTTTTTTTATCTAAATTATTTCTTCACCTTTCTCGTCATGGCTACCGCGGACTTCCGCGCCGGGAGTTGCCAACTCTACTCCTGGAGCCAGCTAACGTGACTTCACCCCGCTGTTTGGGTAAGTGGTCGTCATATTTCCCCAGCCCCCCTTTTACTGCCTTTCCTTGGGCGTAGTCTTGCCCAGACTTAGCCGCCTGTTAACCAGTCTAAGCAATTTTGGACTTTGGTTACAGGCGGGGTGCAAGAATTAAGTAGAATTAGAATGGAACTTCACAACCAAAATTAGCAGTCCGTGATTGGGCTCATCCAGTCACAAGTTTTCTCCCCCACACCGGTCGACATACAAGTTTCTTCATAAATCGAATTTGTCTGGACTTTAATCTACAGAAACCTCCAGTGCCAGGACCGCCAGTTTTCAGGTCACATGATTTGGTTAAATTCATTTCAAAAGAAAATTAAAAACAAAATGTAATTGTCTTTCTTTTGAGCCTGCGAGCTTTCATAAAACCAGGGTCAAGTTTAAGAGATGTGGTTGTTAACTTTTATATGTATTTTGTTGTCCCGGGGCACCCTTCTGTTTGTAACTAATGTATTTTAATACAGATGTGTTTAAAGATTAAGATAAAAGAAAAGAAAAATCTAAGTAAATGATTTTAGTAAAAGGGCAGTTATATAAATCAAACCAGCATTCTTGTTATTTCATTATTACTCATCCTCGATCCACATAGCCTCCTAGAGTTGCTAGTAGGTTATAAGCTAAATTCCTTTGTACGACGTCTGGGCACCTCTGTGATAATAATTGTTGTTGTTTTGTTTTCTGGGCTGACGCTTCCAAGGCCTTATTTTTTTACTTATTCATTTTTTGAGTGTTTACCTGCAGCCCAGCGTACGTTACAAAATGGTAGCAGTTAGCATGGTTTTCTCTTTGCTACAACTGCTAGCATTCAACGTGATTAAGTTTCTGCCTGCTTTGGTTTGATTTATGAGCATGTTTTAATTATTTTTTTGGTATAAATAATTTTTGTTTGACTCTAAGGCTTTTGTTATACAGTATTATTGTAAGTCCTAAAACTGGCAAGACCCCTTCTTTATTCTTAATTTCTTTGTAAGTTAAAATTCATTTTCCTCTTTGAGCAAAGGAGTTCGCGTTCCTTCAAGGTTAGCGACCGCCGCACGCAGCGCACACACGCGTCCGTGCGCTATCTACTCCCTCCCCCTCCTACACCCCTCGCCTCGCTCAGGTGTCGGCTGACAAGGTTCAGCGTCCCAGTGACCTTGTACGGTCGCCGGCCAGTATTGAGGACGCACGCACGCGACGGGAAGATAAACACAAAATTTATTTCTTTAAATTCAAAGGCACGTGCTCTCTATCAGCAAAAAATTCTCATTAGATCATAAATAGTATAATTATTAGTATAAGTTACTAATTACACAGGCCTGCATTTTTCGAATTTTTGAAAATTGTTTCACATTTGGTGGCTGAACTTTATATTTTTAAGTGTGCTGAAGCCAAATATGACCATGGTTTTTTTCCATCACGTAAGGTTTTCCTACAAAATGCAAATAAAAATTAGGAGAAATAATACAATTTTATAAATGATCAAGAAACTTCACTTTATTTTTATTTATCATAAAATGTATTGTTCATAAATCACTTAGAGCGCTTTTAACACCATTTATTGTATGATATGACCAATTTGTATGTTTATTCGTCTTCATTATGCCTCATTCTCTTCTTTTTGAAGCTCCTTTTATGGCTTTCTCGTTTTTAGACTTTGTCCGGTAAGTCCTTCTTCAGCATCCAACAGTAGTCAGCAATCATAGTAATGTTCCATCGACCTTGATACCTCCTTTCCATTTCTTTCACGTCTTGGTGAAATCTTTCACCCTGTTCCTCACTCACAGCTCCTAGGTTTTGTGGGAAGAAGTCAAGATGGGAATTCAGGAAGTGAAGTTTTAAACTCATCGAACAACCCAGATTTTTCAGTTTAGTCAGCATATTCTCTACAATGAACATGTAGTTAGGGTCCTTATAATTTCCTAGAAACTTGGTTATTACTTCTTTCAAAGAAAGCCAAGCCTCTTTTTCTGTTATATTCATTTTCGTCTCAAACACATCATCTTTCATCAACTTACGAATATCAGGGCCGACAAAAATGCCCTCTTTCAATTTCGCCTCAGACAATCCTGGAAACTTTTCTCCCAAGTATTTGAAACACAGGCCATCTTTTGGCAATGCTTTGACGAATTGCTTCATAATACCCAATTTAATGTGGAGTGGGGGCAGAAGAACTTTCTCTGGTTCGACAAGATTTTCTCTTAACACGTTTTTAACTCCTGGTACTAATGCTTCTCTTCTTGGCCACTCCTTTCTAATCCAATGTGAACTTTTGTCTCTACTGTCCCATTCACATATAAAGCATGGGAATTTTGTGTACCCTCCCTGCTGTCCCAGTAACATCGAGATCACTTTTAAATCTCCACAAATCGTCCACATATGTTCATTATAATTAATCTTTGACAATATCATTTCTAAATTTTCATAACGCTCTTTCAAGTAAACAGAGTGGGCTACTGGTACTGATGCATACTTATTACCATTGTGCAGAAGTACGCCTTTAAAACTTCTCTTTGACGAGTCAAGGAAAAGACGCCATTCATTGCTATTATACTCAATATTAAACATACCCATTAACGCTGTTATATTATGGCAGTAAACCAGTTCCTCATGCTGAGTGAAGAATGGAGTGAAATGTTTTTCACGGTTTCTGTACCAGTAGAAAGAAGTACCTGGAGCTAATAAATTTTTTTCTTTCAGTCGAGAAGATAGCAACTCAGCAGATTCTTTAGATAAACTTAAATCCCTGATCAAATCGTTCAATTCACATTGGGAAAACAGTTGAGGTTCACTTTGAGGTATATAGAATTCTTCATCACCTGAAACAGTGATTTCTTCTTCAGATGTTTCTGGTAGTGATATATCATCTAATGACTTTGGAGCAACGGGTACTGGAATATCTGGACCATGGGGAACAGGACGCATAGCACTCTGAATATTTGGATAAAAAATCTGTTTCTTATTAATCAAATTGTAACCTTGAATATCGCAAGAACAAAAATAGCAATCATCTGAATGATTACGAGGCTCTCTCCAGATCATGGGGATTCCAAATCGAAAAGATTTTTTCTTACCTTGGGTCCACTGACGAAGTTCTTCTACACAAATAGAACACACTTTATGTGGTGCCCACGATTTGTCTTGGTCCCCTAGCTTCATACCAAAATAGGCAAAATACGCTGTTTTCACAAAATCAGTAATATTTCTCTGTTGTTTTTTCACAATAAAACTTCCACAAATATAACAAAACTTATCAGGAGAAACACGACATCCTCTGGAGGTCATTTTATAAATAAATAAATAAGTCAGTGGTCAAAAAAACAAAAAACACACACAAACAAAACCAAGAGCAAATTAGATTTTATACGACTGTAAGACCACGTTAACTGTGTCAACACCAAGGGAACCTTCTTCTTCTACCTTGATAGTTATGGCCTTGGGGGGTACCCGTTCAGCCAGAAATGAGCGTGTCCTTATACGAAGCTTTTTTTTCTTTTATCATATCTTATCAATAAAATCTCTGTACAATTCGTCCATATTCGAATCATTATCATGCCCTAATCAATCAATTTGTAGCTTGTAAATAACACCCATGCCTTACCCGGGACTCGAACCCAGAACCCCTCGCACCGTAAGCCGGTGTGCATCCGACTACGCTACGGAGGTCGGCACACCAAGGGAAGAATGATAGAAGGAAAGTAAGAAGTGCTATGAACGAGAAGGACAGAACATGAAAAATCCTGTTAGAACCTGATTGAACATGTTCTTGGCTGTCTGGCGGCCAAGAACCTCTTCACCCTGGCTGCTCTCATTCCTCTACCGAAAGTCATCTTTATCACCTGCTCTTGAACTTTAATGCTTTTATACCAGAAATCTTTAAAACAATTAAAACTAATTAGACCCCGCAATTATAATTATAAATATACAAAATCAGAAAACATTAGTGTATGCATTTACTCCTGAGGGGAAAATTGTAATATAACAATTGTACGGTAAGTATATTTTGTAAAAAAACTGTACGTGATGGACTTTTTAAAATATTTTTCCTGAATTGAGCACACTAAAATACTTAAGAATCACCCTTTAAATTCCAAACAATTTTTTCATCGCAGGCCTGTGTTATTATAGGTTTAAGAGTGTTTGTTTTGTGGGCAGTTTAAGTTAAGAATAACATTTTAATATACTCTGAGGTTAAGAGTTAGAGTCTTTGAGTATTTTTCACGTCTCTATTACGAGCCAATAAAAGCATGTTTGCCCCTGAGAACACCCTCTCCCCGCCCCCGGAAACTACACAACCGGAGGAGCGACCTCCAGATGAGAGAAGCACGCCAGGACCTTCTGCAAGGCCACAGCTAACCACGGTAGCCAACCTACCACTCACGACGCCCCAGGCGGCCATGTCCACCCATTCACCTGTACCCCAGGTACAGACTGCTACGTGGCATACCACGAGGCAGCCCGCCACGAGTGTGACATTCTCCAGGCCCTATCTAGAAACTACAAATTATCCCTGGCATTCTAATTTAGCCGGAATGTATTTACTTTTCACCACCTCTCCCCTTCCTTACAATCCATACCTACAGTTCACGTCCAGTGTACCATCAGCACAAGGCACACCCCTTCCTCCGGCGCACCCTTTACAAGCTCACCTGGTCACACCTCAGATCACACCGGGCCAGCTCAGTCCTTCTGTGCCGGAAATTAGATATTTTGGCATGTTTTTTTTTTATTATAATTTTAAATTATTTTTGGAAATCTTGTTTTTCATATTTATTGGTTACACAAGGGTGATTTACACTTTGTTAGGCTGGTGTACTCTACTTAGTTAAACTTTGCGGCAGTGGCCCGAGGCACCTTTTCTCAGGGACCAATCTGATCTTCTGCAAGTCTAATGAAGACGTTAGCAGCCCGGATGACATTTCTCCCGCTTGCCGTCACGTCCGGGGTCTGTAATATTATTTCCTTACATGACTAAATTTCCATAGAGCAGCTTCTGGCTTACAAGCTCTATTTATTAGAGGCCCGCTGAGCCCAGCGAGTCTCGGCACGACCGAGTATCCCGTGGACTTTCGTTCCCAGCCTCGTTGCGGTTATTTCCACCCTCACCCCCCCAGCTCTCCCCCTTGGTTCTCAGAATTTGGCCCAGGATCATTGCCCTGACGTGAACTCACCAGGCAGTGGCCTACTTCAAGGACGATTTGCCACAGAAAAAATATGTGCAGATATGGACCACCCACGACATCTAGTGGCAGAAATAGTTACTTCTGCACTTGTCGTCAGCGAGTGGAGCTAATGCCCGCGACACCTAGTGACGACTTTGCTAACCTCCTTCTTTCCATCCGCTTTAGGCCTCCAGAGAGCAGCACCAGCAGTGCCATAAGACCCTATGCTTTCCACTTGCGTCCAGTAAAAGTCGATTGTATGTTACTTTCTGTGCCCGCCGGTAGAGAGCGCGGTGGTCGTCCTTCGGCGCATCAACTGATGTGTTGTTGTTACGCCCACCTCGGTCAACTCCGGAAGTTCTCAGCCCAGAGCCGAACCTTCCCCCTCTTTTCCCTAGGGCCGAGCACCCGTTTTAATTAGGAGCTTTGTAAGCTATTGCGGCACTTAGACTTCGGCTACTTACCGAGTCATCTCGGCGTCCCCTCTATTGAGAGGCTTTTTCGCGGCAACGACGAACTCTTTCGAATAAGGAATGTAGTCAGCAGTGTTAAAGGATGTGATCCCAGTTTCAAAATGTAGCAGTAGCCTGTCAGTCGTCATTAGGTAACAAGTTATTAAAATTGAATTTTTTTTTATTTTCCTAAATCATAGTTTCTTCCCCATCCTCCACGCTATTCTCAGTTCGCGCCTTTTGGAGTTCTGCGCGAGACTATTTGTGAGTCCAGGAGCTACACCCTGTTTGGTGAGTACTTCGGTCTCTTTTCCTCCCCAAATTCCCGTTTGTTGGCCTTTTCACGTCATATGTGTTTGACTGTCTGGATGCAGGTCTAATTCATCTGAATTTGACTTGTGTTTCAAACAGGGTCCAATGTTTAGGCGCTGAAATTGCACCCATCATGTTGTCCAGGACCTCGAGCTTCGAGTCTCTGTAAGAAGAGCTTCCTCCCGGCCAGACGTCCAACTTTGAAGCCCCGGGTGATATTTAAAAATATAACTTCTCCCTTACAACCAACCAACGAACTTATCTTAATGAATACCAGCGAGCAGTGGCATAAGGAACTTAAACAACAAGAATATGTGAAAATGTTTAGATGAAACGATAATCACTGTAATAAATGGACAAATCTAGCATGCTATAATATGTCAGGAAGGATACTTCAAATGTTTTGCTTCTGTGATTGATATGTTGTTAAAAGTATAGTATGACTTGTTTTAATAATATTGGGCCGACGCCCTTTTAATAACTTTAATTTCTAGTTAATACACTTCATTGTGAAACTTAAAGAATCAAAAACAAATGGCAAACATATTTAATTTAATTCTTTTAAATAAACCAGGAAACCTATAGACCAATCTACTTATGTCGTGATTTATTTATTATTAACCTATACCTATTTAAACGATCCACTACCTCCCAAGTTGCTTGTGTACAGGGAGTATCATATTGTCTTATTCACCGCCTCATGCCACCTCTGATAATACTTGTATTTTTCTTTCTAATTTTGCTCAGCTGTTTCCTATGACTTTTTTTATTAAATTAAAATAATCTAATTTTGGGCACAAGGGGCGTTACACTTCGACGGTGTACCGACCTACCAATCTGCCAGCCACGATGACACAAGAGCACCAAACAGTCCTTGTGCCACCACCCACAGTTCCTAATCAGGCCTCTACGCAACCACCACATTCAAGCGACAGTAATCTGTGCAATTTCTACGGGAAAATTCCACACCCAATTGAACGATTGTTAACAGGTCTACCATAGACCAACAGACTTGATCTGCGAAAATTAATTGATTTTTTAAAACACTTGTTAAAATTGCATCAAAAGGGGAATATCCCGGACAAACAACTTTTTGAGGTGATTTTCCCATTATCCCAGCCTCCTTTGAGTGAGCGCATCTCACTCGCAATCCAGGAAAATTTAACTTTTGATCAGTTTCATGCTGATATTTTAGATTTTTTTATTCCTGCCCGCCTGCATTTAGACATACAGTTGCAATGGTTTAATCACCTGCAACAGCGAAATGAAGCTCTTTCGCATTACATAGCGGACATTAAACTGGCTGCACAAGTGCTCCAACTGGGAATCGCAGAGCAAGACATTGTGAGTTCAATCTTCGACGGCATCAACCCAGCCGAAAGATCACGAGCTGTTTTCCAGGCTCGTCTGCAAAATTTTGCCGAGCTAGATAAATTGTGCATCAATCCATTAACGTGGAATGTGCTGACTACCAGCGGAATAGGTCTGGCTATTTCCACGACAGTTTGAACTCCGGCGCGGAAAAGGAAAATACAACGTTGCACAGTAAACATCAGCCGCAGTCCAAACACCAGACAGAATTTCACAATTCTTACAAACCTAAATACAATCAACAACAGAAGTTGCATTGTACTTTCTGTAAAAGGGATGGCCATACCATTGACCGATTCTATTTCAAAAACAACAAACAAAATTCCTACAATTCAAAAAACGCGTAAGGCGGTGGCCCGACCAATCTGCGTTTGGGTCACCTAACAACAACAACTCTTGAAAATTTTCCTACGATTGCACAAATCAGTCAACGAACACAAACAAAAATTTAACACCCCAGAAATTTTTACACAACGGGCAAAGAATACACAAAATGAAATTAAAGCATAACAGTAATATGAAAAAACAAAAGCAACACAGGAAAACAGTAAAAAATAATCAGTTACACACACACACACATGCAAAACATGTGTGAACCCATCAAATTATGGCAAGAGAAAATGCCATTAACATTTTGGGTAATATCCCTACGGTGCTACCATATGTGAAAACATTGATTGGCAAACAGAAAATAACAGGTCTCGTTGACACTGGCTAGGTAAGAAGTTTTATTTTAACCAAATTATTTCACACATTGCAACAGGATAAAGCGATTAGAAAAACTGATCCTACTGATTTGCGGTGTTTAACTGCATCAGAGCTGCCCGTAAGTGTGAAAGTAGCCGCGATCATTAAGGTAAAAATTTATTTGTATTCCCGGAATTTTCCATTCCTAGTTGGGGAAGATCTAGCTACCGACCTTATCTTTGGTTCTGACTTCATCGCCAAAACCGGCCTACTGATTGACTTGCAAACCAGGCAGGTCTTTTTCAATTTCAATCAAGGTTTCCCTATTCCTTTTGTGAACCGCAGAATATAGACTCCAGCTTTTCGGCCCCTATTACAGCCACCGCTGACTATGTAAATGTAAGTTTGGACCATCTCATCCCAGTTCAAAGATCGGCCATTAGTAATTTATGCGACCAGTTTCCGGATGTTCTCACCAGCAAATTAGGACAAATACATCTCATAAGAGTACAAGATTGAATTAGTAGACAAAACACCCGTCAAGTCACATTCCTACCAGCTTTTAGGTCCTAAAATGCAGGTGATGCGAGAACATGTTCAAAAACTGTTAGACAAGAAGGTCATCGAACCCTCTACCTCCACGTACAGTTCCCCAGCTTTTCTCGTGCCTAAGGGCAAAGACCAACAACGCTGTGTAGTGGACTACAGAAAAATTAATCAGCGTATCAACATTGAAGTTACGCCATTACCTGACCTCAATACAGCCTTCCATTGGTTTAGCAAGGCAAAGTATTTCAGTGTTTTCAATTTAAACTCAGCTTACCACCAAATTACCCTTACAAAAGATTCAAAACCAATCACCGCCTTCTGCGTACCTTGGAACCTCTACCAATATACGATGGTACCATTTGGGTTAGCCACCGGAGCCCAGGTCCTCACTCGACTCCTGGACCAGATCCTAGGCGATCAGAAATTTAAAACTTTGTATAATTTATCTTGACGACGTTGTCGTATTTTCAGAAACTTTTGAGGAACACATCAAGCACCTTTCAGAGGTATTAAGCAGAGTAAGGAAAGCAGGACTAACTGTCAATACTAAAAAGGTCAAATTCGCTGTCCTTCTTAGGACATTTAGTTTCAAACAAAGGTATAACTATTGATCCATCTAGAACACAAACTATTAGGGATTTTCAACCTCCAAAAGACCCTAAGGGCATCGCCCGTTTTATTGGCATGGCCAATTTTTATTCTAAATTCATCCATAACTTCGCGGAACATGCTGCACCGCTTAATGCGCTTCGTAAGAAAAACACACGATTTGCATGGGATCCAGAACAAGAAGAAGAGTTTAAATTTCTGAAACAGGCGATCACCAGTCCCCCAGTCCTACGAATGGCGGATTTTTCAAAGCCATTCATCCTACAAACAGACGCGTCCAGTGTAGCCATTGGTGGCGTCTTATCCCAGGAATTTGAAGGTCACCGACAGCCCATAGCTTTCGCGTTTCGGACGCTTACACACCAAAAAGAAAGTCCTCCTCGGTATACAAGCTGGAATGTTTGGCAGTTGTTTTTGGAATCGATAAATTTAGGCAATGTCTAGAACACAGGGAATTTCTATTGGAAACGGACAATCAGGCTTTAGCCTGGCTATTGGCACACCCGAAACAACTAGGGAAACTCCGTCGCTGCATTGCGAAAATTTCGTCACTTAAGGGGCTCGTCTACCTGCCGTAAAAGTTGTGATGTAGAGGTTCAGGAGAATTGTTTTTTCACAGAAAATATTTGTCGTGAGATTGTGTGTTTCACATATAAAAGAGATTAAGGGTAAATGGTTTCAGCTATACAGAGAAATTCCGTTGCAACGTACTTCAGAATAACGTATCTTTCTGTTCAACATATGATTTTAAATTCCCGCTCAAAACACCAATGTAAACAATGTAAAAATATTTCACTTTAACATTAAAAACGTATCCTACCTTTCAATACAACGACCATTCTTTTCCAGTTATCAGGAAAATTTTACATACATAATTGTTCCTGTGTTTGCGCAGGGGTTCTTTAATATAAATGTACATTATGATTAATTTTTATCACTTTCAAGAATCGTTTACAAGTATAAAACATAAATAAATACTGTCTCAACGATTCATAGAATCATAGTACAGTATAACGCGCCATTCTTCCTCCTCCATGGATCACACACTTTAGTGCACGACACGATCTAAGCAATCGATTGCTGTCTCGCCCCTCTTCAAGACAATTGTTTTTAGCTGCGCCATCTTTTGGTTATTTGTAGAGCACGTTTTAAAAGTTTTAATTAACGCAGATACAAACGTTAAATAAAAATTATATTTTAACTTATATACGAAATATAAAATCCAATAATGTTAATTTATGCAGGATAAGTTTTGAACTGTTTGGTGTCACAACATGGCCGACACGTTTTGTGTTGCCATGAAGGTAGGAATGTCGCCTGGCACAGCCATGCTCGCGACACGCGCTACTAGTGCGGCGCTATGGTTATTTATGTATGCGAGGTTTGTTTACGTTTGACGTGGTGTGAGGCAAACAATATTGTTGATTGAATATTTTAATCAGGATGGATAGCCAAAAAGATAAAAAAAACGCAAGCAGTTTGCTTTGAAGGAAAACGTGGAAATTTTGAAAGAAGTTGATATAGGCAGGAAAAATGCAGAAGTGGCACAGTCGTTTGGTTTGGTGCCCACTACACTGTCAACAATAATAAAAGATTGTGAAAAAATTATTAAACTGTACGAATAGTCATCTTTATCTGCTGGTCGCAAGAGACTTCGCCTAGGAGATAACAAGGGAATTCTATCTCCATAAATGTATATATATATATCTGCAAAACAGTTTAACCCATTTGTCATTTAGTGTTCGACAGATATAAATTTTGTACATGTAGGCCTAGAATTTAGGCTACGGTATTAAGTTCAGTAATTTTTTTTAAAAATCTTGTTGTTTTACAAATATTTGCTTCCAAGCTAATGTAACATTTAATCCCCTACTACTTTATTTTTAAAAATTCAAAAATACTATGTTTTAACGGTAAATATATAGACTTTCAGAATAAAGTACTTTCATTACTAAGTATAAAAGTTGAGGCTTTATTGATGTACTTTATAACGAGATTCTACTGTATCAGTTTCTTTAGTAATTAGAAAATAGGGGCTTAACATTGCAAAGTAACGCCTTTTCCGGCTTGTGTTATGCCGTTATTTTTTGTTATTTTTACTTGAAACCATTTTACCTAGGTAGATCTATCCTTTATCTTTCGATCCCGTGACTATTTGCACCTTGTTACAACTGAAAATTTTGAGAAAAACCGTGTTTTCTACGACGTGTTTTGCGTGAATGTGCTCCCCGACTTGTGGCGCCGCCACGGCCGCGCGACCCTAGCGAAGAAAGGGTGGGCGGGGGAGGTATCTCCCCGCTGCCTCTTCTTGCCGTCTTCTTTCACTCGTGTTTCGCTCGACCAGACTAGCCTGCCGGGGGAATGGGGGAGGGGGGGGGGGCGTGGCCACGACACCGGCAAGCATCTCTCTGCGGGCTGGCTGAGCGCGATACAGTCTGTTGTGCTGCGGCCAAACTGCATGAACATTCAGCGTGACTACAGGCGGGAACACAAGGCAAAGTTACTATTGAATGCAACTCGGAAGAAGAAAATAACCATTAAGGGGCCCGCCTACATGTTACATCAAATGTGTTTTAGACGTTCAGCAGTTAACTTTTTATGAACTGTTTGACGTGCGCAAATTTTTTATATAAATAAAAGAGATTAAAATACATTCTATGTCCCTGCGGTGTCTGCATCGATCTAGAATACAAATGTTAAAATAATATTGCATGCTGAAAACGGCAAAATAACGTATTTTAAGATGCAGACAGAACTCGTGGTTTTAAATATTTTTAAAGAAAACCACCACAGGAACATGTATCATTCTTTTGTCATCCATCGCATGTATAGTTTGCACCATGTCACAGCATTTAATTTCGAGAAATTTGTGATTTCCTATCGCATGTTTTGTGTGAATGTGCTGACCAGCTTGTGGCGCCCTCGACACCCCACCATACCCGCAGACAAAGTGCGCGAGAGAACAACCTCTCACTCTAGTTGGTAAGAGGGGTGGGGGTCTGTTTCTGCTTCCGCCCCTTCTTGGCGTCCTCTTTAGTTCCCTTCGCGATCTGGGTTGTCTGTGTGTGCGAGCTCCGGTGGGGTTCGTCTGACGGAGGAACGGTCTGCTCTGTCAGTGTAGGCTCAGTTCATCGTGATTCTTTTACATTTTTTTCACGTAACACGACTGACAGCTCTATTTTACTTCATTTGAAGAAACCTTCCTAGCGACTTAAAAACAAGTACACATTCTCATTAATACTTTTTACAAATACTTTCTCAGAACTTGAAAGTTTAAAAACGGACGACTAAACTGATACGAAACAGAGGTTATTTTTATGTAACCCAATATGATATCATTAAAAAGCTAGAGCTACTTGCCTATACTATGTATTAAATTCATTTCAATACTTTAAGAAACATAGTAAATGAGATGAAAAATAGTTATAAGTTAAAGGAAGATTTTCGTATTCAAACACAATTCCTAAATTTGTTTAATTTGTTTAATTCGTCCAAGTGGTTAAGTTTCTTAATGACTTTTTTTCAGTGATACAACTTAAAAAATTTATCAACAAGCATGATCCATAGCATGAATATAATAACAGTTCTGTTCTGTATGTACTGTATTGATAATAATACAATCATACACCAGAACGGCTCATGATTGCAATTACATCACTTTCTTTAGGGTAGTTCATAATGAATGTTTTATCAAAGCTAACATTAAATATGTGTTAATTTACCTATATCAGATGGAGACAGTGTTATGGCGCAACTCACAAAAGACCAGCCTTATGGACCAGAATTCACTATAACCAAAATTGAATGTTCTAATCACATACTCAGAAATTACCTTCGGCGAATAAGAGACATAAGAACGAAATTTAAGAATGCTGTTGGGCAAGTTCCACTGAGTGCAAGAAGAGCTATTACTGTTGATAGGCAACTTTGTTTGTGGTCTACTGTAACAGGTGCTATGAAGTACAGGGCTGGTCAAGCAGACTTAACTTTACAAGAAAAGATTAATGACCTGAAGAAGGATATACAAAATGACCAATTCCATGTTTTTGGAGACCATAGCATGTGTCAGGAATGAGGGTATTTCTGGACAGGTCCAAAGCAAGATGAGGATAATATAGTTCCAGATTTGAAAGCAGTTGGTATTTGGGATGAGATTTTAGCAGCCAGAAATATTGTTGATTCCCACGCAGCTAGCCTCATTCACAATGTTTCAACAAACATGGCAGAGGCCTTCAATTCCATTATTTGCAAATACATATATAGGTGGAAAGAGAGTGAATCATTGTCATCGTGGAGGATACAATATAAGGTGTGATTTGTCAGTAATAAATGTAAATAGCGATGGCAGAACACAGGGTATAATTCACAAGAGTTTAACAAGACACAGCCCAGGGAAAATTTTCAAACAAAACATCCTAAGTAAACAAAATTCAGTTTCAAAATGGCCTAAAAGACGCAATCAGAAACTTAGAATACGAAGAAGGAAACGTCTGGTAATGAGTGGCCCAGACTGTCATTACGGCCTTGAATCTAACATCCCTGACTTGAGTTATTCTGAGTTCCAGAAGAAGAAAAACACCTTTTTAAAATCACTTGTTCTTACTGATGAAGAAAGGAATTCATTGCAGAATAATATGACTGCCCAAATGAAGTCATTTGTGGAGAACAGAACGACACAAACGACTAACAGCCTCATCATTTGGCAGAGTATGCAAAATGAGAAATTCTACTCCCCGAGCCAAAACTTTTATCTCCTTACTGTACAGTAACTTTTGAGGAACTAAAGCTACAAGATATGGCAAAGAAAAAGAGCCAATCGCGATTGAAAGCCTAGAAGCATTTCTCGGCAAGAGGGTGAAAGAAGCTGGTTTGTTTGTAGACCAAGATCTCCCGTAGCTGGCAGCTACTCCTGACGGTCTAATCGAAGATGATACAATCGTTGAGGTAAAATGCCCCGCCAGTGCAGAGAATCTTAGTCAACACGCTGCTATTGCTGAAAAGATCACATGCTGCACAACAGAAGATGGTAAACTTAAACTGAAAGAAAATCACGAGTATATGTTACAGATTCAGGGTCAGTTGCACATTGCAAGAAAAGACTTTTGCAGTATTTTCATTTGGACTCCACATGGAATGCTCACTAAATTAATTGCGAGGAATGATAACTTCTGGGAGACCGGGATGGAAAGCCATCTAACGAAATTTTATATCGAATATTTACTGCCCGAAATTTTAGATCCTCATCATCCAAGGAATTTACCAATATGAAAAAATGATGAGGCGGTTTCTGGTTGCGTGAAGGATTGAAGCAGACTGAACCTGAAAAAAATTATTGCTGTTAACTCTATGAATTTTGTACTGCATACATAATGTTAGGTAGGCAGTAAATGACAAACAAACAGTCCATAATTATTAGTCAATGGACGACATTAAATTGATACTTTAAGCAATAAAGCAATAATTAGTTTTATATAATATCACCTGTATAATTTTAGTAAACAATTTAGGATAGAATCACTTAGTGTTTTAGTTGAGTAACATAGGCATTTTAGGATATTGTATGGTTAGAAAATGTTAAAATGAATTGACTGGCTTGAGGAACAAGTATCTCATCTTCTGGTCTTTTAAAAAATTTGTGGTATGCATTTCGTTTTACACGTGTTAATTTTTATGGTATAAATATAGCACCTATTTATTTTAATTATATTTTGCTGTAGTTCTACGTTTTAATGGTCGGTTAATGACATGCAGTTTCTTTAAAATCTTAGCTGGAAAAAAAGGTAACTATTCACTAAACTTTACCGACTAATTAAAAATTTATTTGTGAATAAATGTTTGGCAAGAATTGTGAACATCAAAATGCCACGTACCAGTATGTGTATCTTGCTGTTTCCTTTTCACCACGTCATCTCATAATTATCGTAGATTACCCGTAGTCGGAAAATCTGCATTGTGTTTATTTTATTTGTTGCTTGTCTGTAACTATAGATCCATTAATGCATAATAAACATGTTCCTATTTAAAACACAAAGGTTAATAATATATCATAACTCATTGTAAGAAGAAAAAATAATAATAGGAAAGTATGTCATAGCTCAACGGAATGTCTTCATGATTTTCAATTAATATCCTTTTCGAACATGCTTATTTTTGGTGCGAGAATTTGTTAAAACACCCATTTGTCGGCACCTCTTATACTGTTATATCTATCATGTTCATATAAATAAATGATATTGTTTATAATATTTAGTTTCATATGTTATAAATATTATGTTCATAAAAATATATCATATGTTTATAAGAATTACAGTGTCATATGTATTGCATCGATAGTTTTAGTGTCATGAAAATGTAAAAAAGTAATATTTATGCTTTGTGTATGTGAATAGTGCGTAATTAATTGTTATATTATTTCTTTTTCTGGCTATTTTATGAATGTAATATAATGGTTCTTATTTTGTCGCATGTATTACATATTTAAGTTATGCAATAACTTTAGGTCTGTCAATAATTCAAAATTATGCTACTTTAGTTGTAACACTGCTGTGTTTTAAAGAAATGTCACGATATGTTATTGAATCTTAGAAAATATCCTAATTTCTTGTGATTAAAATAAAAACTCTGTGAAAATTAAAGTAAAATATGTTTTCTTTAAAAGATTTTCATTTATTTATAAACTTAGCTTTTTAACTTTTTAACTGGTGTGCAGACTTATCAAATGTACCTACTAATTAAGAATCTAAAGGAATAATCAAGCCCAGGAAACGACACTTGCATCAATTGGTGATAAAAATCATGTGGTGGAAGAGCGATCAGAAACCTATAATACTGTTACGATCGCGCTTGGCTGCAGTGCATGGCATCGCCGCACTCGTTCGGCCTGTCTGCGCCCCCTTCCACCCGCATCCTCTCCCTGGTATCTCGTGTCATACTATCTCGCTACATTCTGACCGTCGCAGCGCGCACCTGCCTCAGATCGGGTTACTTAAAAGAGGCCGCACTGCGGAATAAAATGACTCAGACGCCTTTATCGGCGTTCTTAGAGCAGCCACCGCGTCCTTCGAGGACTCACGATGCGTTTCTGGGCATTTCGACGGCGAAGGTCGCGCGATATCTCGGAGACATGCCCGATTGTTCTGGATGGGAACCCAAGGGCTATTTAAGGAGGTTGGGCCGACCTTCGAGTCAGTCAGAGAGGGAGTTCAGTGGGGAGTTCTCCCGCGGCGGAGTTTCCGGGCGATAGTGCCGCGGGTGCGGCAGAGTGGCGAAGTCCTTGGACGAAGGTGCCAGGGCGGAGAGTCTGAGTCGGAGACTGAGTGAGTTCTCCCGCGGCGGAGATCCGGGCGATAGTGCCGCCGGTGCGGCAGAGTGGCGAAGTCCTTGGACGAAGGTTCCAGGGCAGGGAGTGAGTGAGTTCAGTGGAGTCGGGAGTTTCCGGGCGATAAAGTCGCGGGCGCGGCGGAGTCCCGAGTGAAGTTGCGAGCGAGTCGTCAAGTGGGATCTCGGCGAAGGGTGTGACGGCGGCGTCGGAGTGTGGCGACGGAGTCCCGCGGCGGAGACCCACGAGGGGTGCTGCGGCGAGAGTTGCGCCAGAGGTGCGGCCCAGCGAGGTGTGCGGAACGAGTGACCAGGGAATTGCCATTTATTTAAGTGTAATTAATTATTTAGAAGATTATTTGTAAGTGACAAGTAGCGGTAATAAATAAAACTGTGTGTGTGAAATAAAATCTATTAATTGGGCTATCCTTTACGAACCCGCAGGTAAATCGTAACATTTTGGTGTCAGAAGTGGGATAGCCCTATTTATTAGATTTAGGATTAGATTTAAGAAATTTAAAACTAAAATAATAATAGAATTACCTTTTTCTAGAATAAAGTTAGTATTAGGAATTGTAGGTAGTTAAGCACATAGGTGATAAATAGTGTAGTGATAGAACAATAGTGACAGCGAAAGACTAATAGTGTATGTTGACAAGAAAGATGGCTGCTGACAAGTTGGAAAACATAGTGGCTTTCTTGGCCGAAATGAATAATAAAATTGATAAAGGTCAGGAAGAACTGAAGAATGAAATGAAGAGTGACAGGGAAGAAATGAAGAATGGCCAGGAGAAAATGGAGAATAGGCTGGACGAGATGAAGAGTAGCCAGGAAGAAATGAAGAATGAAATGAAGAGTAACAGGGAAGAAATAAAGAATGGCCAGGAGAAAATGGAGAATAGGCTGGACGAGATGAAGAGTAGCCAGGAAGAAATGAAGAATGAAATGAAGAATAGCCAGGAGAAAATGGAGAATAGGCTGGACGAGATGAAGAGTAGCCAGGAAGAAATTAAGAATGAAATGAAGAGTGGCCAGGAAGAAATGAAGAATAAAATTGATAATTGCCAAGAAGAGATGAAAAAGAAGATCGATGAAACCAGCAACCAGTTGGAAGGCAAAGTACAGTGTTTAGAGCAACATGTGGCAGAACATGAAGAACTAGTAGCACAACAGCTGGCCCAACTCGAGCACACCACAGAACAGCGAATATCAGCGGTAACCGAAGAATGGCGTCGGATGCTAAAGGATGCTACATGTGCTACGAAACGAAGCAGTTATTCTGGAGATGTGAAGGTGGAAGCCGCAACCTGTCATTCAAAGTTCAAGCCACCCACCTTCGATGGCCAAACCTCGTGGGCTGTCTACAGAAGACAGTTTGAAGCAGCTTCTGCGGTAAATGGCTGGGACGAGGAGGAGAAGGCTACAGCACTCATCCTGGCCCTGCGAGGACCTCCACTCGAGCTGCTTCAGACCATACCAGTACCAGAGCAGAAGAACTATGCGGTACTGGTGGAAGCTCTCGAGCTAAGGTATGGCGACCGACACATGGGCGAGGTATACAGAACAGCCCTGAAGACACGTCAACAGCGGCCCTCAGAAACATTCCAGGAATTCGAGGCAGACATAGAGCGTCTTGTGTACCTCGCTTACCCAGATGCACCAACAGAATTTCGACAACAGCTGGCAACCAGTGCACTTATAGACGGGATCAGAGATGCAGAAGTACAGCAGACTCTTCGTTTGGCCCGGCACAAGAAGAGCTGCGATGCCTTGGTCCATGCCTTAGAAATTGAAGCGGCACGCAGTGCTTCAAGAAAAACCAGCATTAGGACAAGGAGAACTGGACTGGAGCCATATACTGAAGGAAATGCCAGAAACAACACTAATGAAGGAGATATCATCAGGGCATTGAAGAAGTTGCTAAATGATTCTCCGGGTACCCAGGCCCGAAGAGTAGGACGCCCACGGTGCTTTGTCTGCCAAGAATTAGGACACATCCAGCGGGAATGCCCGACACACAAGAAGACATCACAGAAAGAAGACAAGCGAGAAGAACAGGGAAACGGGCAGTAGCTGGTGTGAGGGGGCACACGCCAGCTCTACGGGAAATGGTAGCCCCTAGGGTTTTCCCAGTATCCTTACTTCGCAGAGGTCAGGACAGTTTGTTGCTTAATGGATGGATCAATGGTAGACAGTTTTTACTCACTGTTGACACAGGGGCATCAGTGTCTATCATCCGCTCAGACCTTGTGAGTAGGGACAAACTGAAGAGAACACCCATTCCATACAGGCTTAAAACAGCCACTGGGGACACTGCACCAGTGCATGGATGGTTGGAATCGGAAGTAAGGATTGGGACTTGGACATTACCACAGAAATTTCTTGTTGCCGATATCACTGATGAAGTAATTCTAGGAGTGGACATAATGAATCAGTATGGATTTGTTATTGACATGGAGGGACAGGTACTGCGTATAAAAGGGGAAGAGGTGGCTTTGTTTACCCCTGATCAATTGGAAGTTCCTGTAATGCAGGTAGTAGTTAGCGAATCTGTGTCAATTCCAGCAAACCATGAGCAGATTGTAGCTGCTAGAATAATGGGAGACCCTAGGGGCAACATGAGCTACCTGATTGAGCCGGATATGACTTTAGGATTGGAGAAGCTCCTGATTGCTCGAAGCATTGCTAAGGTCGGCGAGGTTGTACCAGTCAGGGTAGCCAACCTTGATTCGCGAACGAGGGTTCTGAAACAGGGAGACCCAATAGCTAGCTGTGAACCAGTCTCTTGGGTAGGCCTGAGTGAGTCTTCTTCACCTAGCATACATACCGAGCAGAGACTTAATCCTAATTTAGAACAGTTATTGGAGCGAAGCCAAGATAATCTGACAAGTGAAGAGATGGAAGAAGTTACTTCTTTCCTGTTGAGAAATCAAGATGTTTTTTCCTTAGGGGACACTGACCTTGGAAGAACCAGCATCGTGTATCACCGCATTAACACTGGCGATACCGAACCAATCCGACAAGCACCACGGCGACTTCCTCTAGCGAAACAGGAAGAGGCAGAGAAGATGATTGCAATTATGATGGAGGGTGGTGTCATAGAGCCTTCTGCAAGTCCTTGGGCTTCCCCAGTCGTTCTGGTAGCGAAGAAGGATGGCCAACTGAGGTTCTGTGTGGATTACCGGAAGCTGAATGATGTCACCAAAAAGGACAGCTACCCCCTCCCACGTATCGATGACACACTTGACACACTCTCTGGCACCAGATGGTTCTCTACGCTGGACCTAAAGAGTGGTTACTGGCAAGTGGAGCTGCACCCCGAGGATAAAGAGAAGACTGCTTTCTCAACAGGAAGTGGGCTGTTTCAGTTTACTGTGTTACCATTCGGATTATGTAATGCACCCGCAACCTTTGAGAGATTGATGGAACTTGTGCTGCATGGCTTGACTTGGAAAACATGTCTAGTGTACCTGGACGACATTATTGTGGTGGGAAATACTGTAAAGGAGCATTTAAAGAACCTCCAGGACGTATTTGACAGGCTTCGCCATGCACAGCTCAAGTTAAGTCCTAAGAAGTGCTTCTTGTTTCAACATGAGGTAACATTCCTCGGACATATTGTATCACAGGTTGGGGTCCGAACAGACCCTGAGAAGATCCGGTCTGTAAAGGAGTGGCCACGGCCTGAAAACAAGCATGATGTAAGGAGCTTCTTGGGTCTCTGTACCTACTATAGGAGGTTTGTACCTGGGTTCGCAGCCATTGCAAAGCCTCTGCATGAGCTGACCGAGGAAAGGAGGCAATTTCTGTGGACGCCAACATGCGAGACTTCCTTTCAAGACCTCAAGAAAGCCCTGTGTACAAGCCCTATTCTCGCCTATCCCCGTCAACATGGAGACTATATCCTTGACACAGATGCAAGTGGAAGGGGGTTGGGAGCTGTACTTTCCCAAGTCCAGGATGGGAATGAAAGAGTCATAGCATACTACAGTAAAGTTTTGTCTAAGCCTGAAAGTAACTATTGTGTCACAAGAAGAGAACTTCTGGCTGTAGTAAAATCCTTCCGACATTTCCACAAATATCTGTATGGTAGGAGATTCCTTTTACGAACTGACCATGCTGCACTTAAGTGGCTGTTACAGTTCAAGAATCCAGAGGGACAACTTGCTAGGTGGATTGAACAGATACAGCAATATGATTGTAAGATTGAACACAGGAAGGGCCGAATTCATAGCAATGCCGATGCTCTTTCTCGAAGACCTTGCAAGGTAGACTGCAACCACTGCAAAAGAGCAGAGGAAAATGAGGAAATCGAAGATATTCGGCGAACTACTATAACCAACGGTGAAGACAAATGGGACAATGCCAGCTTGAAATCGGCTCAGCATCAAGACCCTGACCTGGGACCCATTATAAGCTGGATGGAAAAGGGTACTAGACGTCCATCATGGCAGGAGGTATCTAGTGACCGAAAGGAAGTGAAGGCTTATTGGGCACAATGGGATTCTTTAAGGCTTGTGGATGGGCTGCTGATGAGGGCATGGGAAAGTCCAAATGGAAAAGTAGTTAAGATGCAACTATTACTTCCAAAGAGTCTAGTAGCAGAGGTGTTGAAAGAAATCCACGATGGTACTTCTGGCGGACACCTAGGAATTAACAAAACTCTGGGTAAGACCCGCCTACGCTACTATTGGTTGAAATGTCGCCAGGACGTGGAGGCATGGTGTAGAAAATGCGAAACATGCTCGGCTAGGAAAAGACCACAACATTGTAGTCGCGGAAAAATGCAAGCCTATAATGTGGGAGCTCCATTTGAAAGGATAGCAATCGACATCGCTGGGCCATTCCCCAAGACTAAAGATGGTAACCGGTATATTCTGGTAGTGATGGATTACTTCAGTAAGTGGCCAGAGGCGTATGCACTTCCCAACCAGGAGGCTACCACCATTGCAGATACACTAGTCAACAACTTCATTTGTAGATTTGGGGTACCAATGGAGCTTCACTCAGACCAAGGCCGCAACTTTGAGTCCACAGTGTTTCAGGAGGTGTGCCGGTTACTAGGCATAAATAAAACCAGGACTACAGCCCTACATCCTCAGTCGGATGGCATGGTGGAAAGGTTCAACCGAACTCTAGAGGAACACCTTGCCAAGGTCGTGGCCGAACATCAGCAAGATTGGGATCAACATATTCAGTTATTCCTAATGGCTTATAGGGCTGCCATTCATGACTCGACAGGGCAGACTCCTGCAAGTATTGTATTTGGACAGGAGTTGAGGCTACCCTGTGACATCAAGTTCGGTCATCCTCACCAAGAGTCGACCAGCACTACCGACTATGTCAATCGCTTGGAGGAACGAATGACATTTATACATGACGAAGCCCGTAGGAACCTCCGAATAGCGACAAACCGAATGAAGACAAGGTACGACATGAAGGCTAACTCGGCAGGATATCACGAAGGCGATTTAGTGTGGCTGTATAACCCTCAGCGAAGGAAGGGCAGGTGTCCTAAGCTTCAGAAAGCATGGGAAGGCCCGTATGAAGTATTGAAACGGCTAAATGATGTGGTGTACCGTATCCAGAGGGGGAAAAGAGGACGAATGAAAGTGGTGCATCTAGACCGATTGAAGGGATATGCGGGAAGAAATGAATTACCTGTTCGGGACGAACAGGTTTAAGGAGGGGGCAATGTTACGATCGCGCTTGGCTGCAGTGCATGGCATCGCCGCACTCGTTCGGCCTGTCTGCGCCCCCTTCCACCCGCATCCTCTCCCTGGTATCTCGTGTCATACTATCTCGCTACATTCTGACCGTCGCAGCGTGCACCTGCCTCAGATCGGGTTACTTAAAAGAGGCCGCACTGCGGAATAAAATGACTCAGACGCCTTTATCGGCGTTCTTAGAGCAGCCACCGCGTCCTTCGAGGACTCACGATGCGTTTCTGGGCATTTCGACGGCGAAGGTCGCGCGATATCTCGGAGACATGCCCGATTGTTCTGGATGGGAACCCAAGGGCTATTTAAGGAGGTTGGGCCGACCTTCGAGTCAGTCAGAGAGGGAGTTCAGTGGGGAGTTCTCCCGCGGCGGAGTTTCCGGGCGATAGTGCCGCGGGTGCGGCAGAGTGGCGAAGTCCTTGGACGAAGGTGCCAGGGCGGAGAGTCTGAGTCGGAGACTGAGTGAGTTCTCCCGCGGCGGAGATCCGGGCGATAGTGCCGCCGGTGCGGCAGAGTGGCGAAGTCCTTGGACGAAGGTTCCAGGGCAGGGAGTGAGTGAGTTCAGTGGAGTCGGGAGTTTCCGGGCGATAAAGTCGCGGGCGCGGCGGAGTCCCGAGTGAAGTTGCGAGCGAGTCGTCGAGTGGGATCTCGGCGAAGGGTGTGACGGCGGCGTCGGAGTGTGGCGACGGAGTCCCGCGGCGGAGACCCACGAGGGGTGCTGCGGCGAGAGTTGCGCCAGAGGTGCGGCCCAGCGAGGTGTGCGGAACGAGTGACCAGGGAATTGCCATTTATTTAAGTGTAATTAATTATTTAGAAGATT
This sequence comes from Bacillus rossius redtenbacheri, assembly GCF_032445375.1. Lineage (NCBI taxonomy): Eukaryota > Metazoa > Arthropoda > Insecta > Phasmatodea > Bacillidae > Bacillus > Bacillus rossius. Next base: position 236,871,105 of record NC_086330.1, on the reverse strand, counting down.
ATTTGTAAGTGACAAGTAGCGGTAATAAATAAAACTGTGTGTGTGAAATAAAATCTATTAATTGGGCTATCCTTTACGAACCCGCAGGTAAATCGTAACAATACGAAGAAGAAAACGTTTGGTAATGAGTGGCCCAGGCTGTCATTACGGAATATTTGTGTTTCTTTATTTTCGTACAGACCATACAATGAGCTCAGCTTACACAAAAGTTATTGATAATTTTATTTATGGATAATGTTTTTTTACTCATTTATTAGTTTTAATTTAATTCCAAACAATTTTGTTTTATTAGCTTAAGCAAGCATCTTTCAAATAAAATTTTTTGTAACTTCCAAACACTTTTTGTATATATTATTCTAATGATTATCGTAATTTAGTGAGTTTGGATTATTGTTTTGTCTTTCCTGGTATGTTAGGCCTTTTGAGATCTAGGCGACATTTTTACACCTTGAGTAATTGAGCTTGTTTTTCTGGTAGTGCATGTTTCACAGTTTTCAATGAACAGCTTCTTCAAAATGTAAACAAAGCTGACAATGGAAATCGGTCAACATAATTTTCATAGAATCATTATGCTTTGGTGTTGTCCGTACTGTTTTTTACAGAAGGCTGTTAAAATGAATATGATTATGTGTATTAAAAATTCATTTACTAATGTACAGTTATGCTGCTATGTCATAATTAGCAACTGCGTAATATTGTCACTGAGACAATTTTCTATGACATCAATAGAAAACAAATATTCATCTAGATTTGTAGAACAGCAAGTTACTGTTGTGGGAACATTAACAGAATTTTTATTATTATAAACTCTGTACACATGAAGTGCATTTTTTATAATTGATAATAAATAGAAGTGAAAAAAATTAGCTCCTCTGCATTTATATACTTGAATGCAGTAGTAGTTACTTATTTTGTAGCCACGAAGATTTGTAGCTGGGATTTCTATGTTTTCCAGCCAATGCTCTGTCAGACAGGTTTATCATACATAATATCTAGAAACATAGTTAGGCCGTTTAACTTATTTTAAGGCACTTGATTTTTTAACGAATTAAAGAAAATAGTTTGTAATGTTTAGCACTACTAGTAATATCCTATTACTTGTATTTCTTGCAATCGGTTGTTTTCAACAGCATATTTATAGATACTGATTTTCGGAAAACTTATCTAAATTTATAATCCAAGCATGAGTATATTAACTATTGCAAATATTCACATATTATAAAAAATTAAATGATACAAAAAAACCAAAGAAGCCATAAACATAAAACAGAAATTGTTTGGCGTAAACATGTTAATTTTTCCCCACCATATCTTCTTTAGAATATTAGCAAAGTTTTATTTCTCACACAGTAAAACTGTGACATGAATCGTCAAAAAAATGTTCGTAGGGAAAAAACTTATATTTTCTGTCAAATCTAATTACACGAACGCTCACTAAGTGTCCATCATAGTGCGTAAATCACTTCAGGAAACAAAGTTTTCAAACTCGAAAAAATTTGTCAAAGCTGAATTTTTGCACAGTGGTAGAGTCACCTATACATAATAACATACCGAAAGTTTACCGCTGTAGTTATTGTGCATATCACGGAAAAAGTTCAGTTAAGTCCTAGATGATAGCGACTTGCAGCAGTCCATTAAAATACTTTCTATTCTATAGTTTTAAACGTAGACTCTCCGTAAAATAATCAAAATAATCTGGAAATGCTATTACACACAATAACGTTGAAACAAATTCAGAAAGGTAATATTAAAGGTGTGATATAAATATATAAATTAATTTAATGAGTTTTTTTATCTCAATCCAGGACATACTAAACTGATTATAATATGAACGAATGGTCTGACGTAATAACCACTTAATTGAAAATTTTTGCGAATTACTTAAGCTTTAAAATGACATACTTTGCAAAATGCTGGCATAAATTATTACAATGCTAGAGTGTTCTGAGCGAAATAATGTTGCGTGGGTATGGTTCTACAGTCGCAAGAGCACGAACGAATTTTGCTCTTACGAAATCGAGATTTCTGAAATATTTTACCCACACAAATTGATTAAAGTGGTAATATCATTCTTTTTTAATAACATGTAAAAGTTTACCCCATAATCCCTGTGCGTCACACCGAAAACGTGCAATAAAGTCCTAAATAATATTTTTTTTGAGCGTTCCACAATATTGCACTCCGTAGACTTCATTATTATATAAAACATTCAGTAAATAAAATCATATTCAAATAACAAAATTCGACATTATAAACCTAATTGAAAACATCTCTTTATGTTTTTCTAAACATGCAATATTATAATAATATTAGGAAAAAGGATTTTTCATTAAAATTTAGGTATAAGGAATTAAATTATATATTACATAAACCTGTTTAAAAGACATGGTTGTAAATTTCGTAAACTTTGAATTAGCATATTATGTAAGATACTGGTACAACTGGCATGACCGCAGAAGCGTTCCGAGCGTTGTAACGTTGCAAGACTCCTTCCCTCCTAGCTCAATAGTTTTCTTTTTAAACTATTTTCACGAATGTAAACATTTCTTAAAAAAGTCTCAATAAGAATATTTTTTCCATTTTTATGTATTTTAGGGTTGATATTTTCACTTGCTGTATGCTTTAAGAATGTACTTTGGATTTTAACAGACATTTTCAATCATTACTATTTTTTATGTAATTATTCACAAATAAGTCGCTGTAATAGATTTTTGCCTGTTTTGGCCTACTTTTTCAGGTTTTGCTAAACAAGTTTAATTTTGTAAAGTAATTTGTATTATGATTGCCGGTCTTAATTTCCATTAACGTGTGCATAAGAGTTATAGAAAACGAGACTGTGTTTGGGGATGTGTAGAAAGAGAGAGGCATAAGGGGCCTGTAAGTACAAGGGAGAACGAAACAGTAATTCCCCTCAGAGATAGATAAACCCCGGGGATTCCCCCAATGCGTGGGAACTAAGTGATAACTGCTGTCTCACGATGTGGGAGAGAGAGAGAGAATGTAAAGTCCCTGGTTCTATGTGTAGAAGACTGTTTTCAATGTATGTCGTGTATTCTTATTGGCTTGTGATATGTAGTGTGAATGAAGCGTGCGTGTGATTGGTCGGTGAGGCCATGTGACTTCTCCTCCCTGCGTGGAGGAAACGGTGGCATGACTTCACCAGTCGTCCGTCGATAGCTGCACCAGGAGGGCGCGTTCGGTGGCTTCTCGCAAAAATATGTAGGAGAATTAGCAGGATATAAAATTTAACGTTGGTAGTCAGAGCCATGTCGAGTTTCAGTTAACCTAATTGTTTTTATATTTTCATTCGGCCATTCTAATTAGAAATTGTAATCACCTTCGTCGGCGGTTGGCTCGTGGCGAAATTCGGTTTCGCTGGGTGCGGCCCTGTTTGAGGTCGCACTGTTTTCATGTACTTACAGTAAGAGTTTACTGAAGGACTTCAGCTACGTTTGTTTTCGTTAATTTTCATCACCCGAGCTGCGAGCATTTTTCGACAGGCGAATATATGTGTTGAATGAGTGAGTAAAACATTGAAAGTGATAGGATTCGTTTGTTTTGTCTTTCGGACAATAAAACACGAATTGAAAAGTAAGAAAATCTTTTTATTTCATATAACGAACTGTAACAGCGTGGTGTGTGTACCGCACTGTGGCGGTTAAAAAATCGCACGGACTGGGACGATTTTCACTGTTAGAAAACAAAGGTTTTTAATGTATGAAAGATTATCCCAAATCAGAAATTTGGTACAGAAGCAGTAAAAAGTATTCTTAGTAACATATAAAATGTTCACCGCCGTTAACCATTTGTGTCACACCAACAACGTGCAGTTAAGTCCTAAATGATATTTTCTGTAATGATCCAAAAAAAATGCATTTCATAAATGTCATTTAGATAGTTAACTCTCAGTATGGACACCAAAATAATCGAAAAACATTGCCATACATAATGACAGTGATAAAAATCACAAAGTTGTAACATCTTATCATTAATAGACAATTAAAATCATTGAAATTAAGAAAACATATTTTACTCAATTGTATTGAAACATAAATACAAATTACATAAATATGAAGAGCCCGACGTAAAAATTATTTAAATAAACGTTGTGTATTTCATAAGCGTAAAATTGGTATATATTTTACGAGTCTGGTATGATTTTTTCTGACTGCTGGAGCGTCCTGAGTTGCGTAGTGTGCCCAGCGCGAGCGACTCATAGCATCGCTGCATTGCGGTACACTACGCAGCTCAGGACGCTTCAGTGGCCAGATAAATTGTACCAGACTCTAAACAAATACACTAATTTAAAGCCAAACAAATATGCAACAATATTTATAAAAGTGTTTTTTCCCATTGAACTCTTCATATTTATAATTTGTGTTTATTTTTCCATTAAATAGTATAATTCTGGTTTTATTAACTTTAACGATTTTGCTTGTCTATCAATAAAAAGATCTAAGAATTATGTAATTTTTATCACTATAACCATGTAGGGCAATGTCTTTAGATTATTTTGTTGTTCATGTTGAGAGTACACTATAAAAATGGCATTTATGAAATGCAATTTTGTAGATCGTTGTAAAATATTACCATTTCGGGCTTAAATGCACTTTTTGGTGTGACGTTCAAGGTTTGCGGCGGTAAACTTTTAATATGTTACTAATATGTGTTTATCCTTCCACTGAATGAAATTTCAGCATTGTAATAATTTTTCAATGCATTAAAAAGCTTCAATTCATAGGAACGAAAATCATCCCGGCCCGAGCGACTTCAACATCGCCGCAGTACAATGCACACTACCACACTCAGAACACTTCTGCAGTCAATCAATTATACAACTATCTTAACAAATATACCAATTTAAAGCTTAAAAAATACATAAAATTTATTCTTGTTAATTTTCATGTCAGTCAATTTATATAACTGTAATAAATAATTTCATTCTTCATATATTTGGAAAAAAATTGAAACTAATATTATTAAAGAATTGCATGTGTAGTAAAACATATACAAACTTTTAACTTTTAATTTTACTACGTAAAAAGATGCTTTTAATTATGGTTTTTTTTTTACTGAATGCCTACAATAGTAATAACGTTTACGGGTTGAAAATATTGTGGAGCGTTCAAGAAGCTATTATTTAGGACTTAACTGCATGTTTTTGGTGATACGCACAAGGTCTACAGCGGTAAACTTTCGGTATGTTATTAAGCATAGTATAATCTACCACTGTACAAAAATTCGGCTTTTGAAAAGTATTGAGGATGAATACTTTGTTTCCTGGTCTAATTATAGAGATTTAACGAAGGCTGCTAGCCAGCACACAATTCAACTTAAAATAGCTTAATCATTTATGCTAAATATTTTACAATACACCCCTTGATTTATTTATTTTAGATGAAATAATTGAATTATAGTAATGATATAATAAAAGAGAAAAAACATGACTTTGTAGGTACTTGACGATTTATATTTTCGTACTTTTTATGAAGCATCAAACTAATTTTTTAAGATTTCAAAATCTTAACACATTTTCAGATAAAGGCTTGGTTAAAAATCTTGATTTGTCTGGTTGAAAATAAAATGATGAATTAGGATTATAAACAAGAATTAATTGGTATTTAAATAATTTTAAATTTAAATACTATTTTTTTTAATATAATTTCTACCAACAGATAGAAATCAAAGGTCTCTTAGTGTTTTCGACTGAAACATTTCTAACAGAAATCATTTAAGAGTTGATTTTTATATTGTATAAAGACTCGTTCATAAAGGAAAACAATAGAAGTATATATCTATATACATGTAAATTTAATACACTCTATTGTATAAAATAGATAATTAAAACCAAGTGTAATAATTAGTGACGCTATGTCGCGCCGGCTGTGAGAGTTACAACCGCCGCGCCACAGAACGATACACGCTGCGACACTCGGGCCTCTCTAGAATGCAAACTTATTAACCTAGACTCTTTATAAAAACACTACCTTAAAGCTAAAAGAATACATAAAAACATTCATAAGGAAATTTTTTGCATTAGGATTTTCAGCTTTATGTATATCATATTTTTATCAGGGTGACAGATATAAAAAAAAAGTATTTAATGATTTAATCGATGCATATCTTACCTTTAATATTATACTTTGGAATATTTATAACACAAATGTGTAAATAGCATTTCTAGATTATTTTGATAAGTTTACGGAGAGTCTACGTTGCAAACTGTATGAAAAAGAAGTATTTTAATGGACTGCTGCAAGTCGCTGTCATCTAGAACTTAAATGCACTTTTTCGGTGATACGCACAAGGTCTAATGCGGTAAACTTATGGTATGTTGTTAAGCATAGTCAACTCTACCACTGTGCAAAAATTCAGTTTTGGACAAATTTTTTCGATGTTTGTGCCTTTTTAAGTCTTTGTTTCCTGGACTAAATGCAGTGGGGTAGCAGACAGGCGAACTCCAGCATAAAGACATCACCGAGCGAGTTAAATTATGTAAACTCTGCGCCTTAAGCAAACCCGTACAAAAGACACAATTAGGTTATTTGTCGTCGGAAGTTGCCGAGCGACCTATGGAAAAATTATTTATTGATTTCGTGGGTCCCTTCCCACGGTCTAAATTGGAACACACTACCTTGTTAGTGTGTGTAGATGCTTTTACGAAGTTTGTTTGGCTGATTCTTCTACATAAGGCTACAGCGCACATCACCATCGCTGCATTAAGGACCCATGTTTTCAAAACATGCGGCCTTCCATCGATTTTAGTCTCTGACAATGGACCACAGTTCACCTTGACAGCTTTCAAAAACATGTGCTTCTCGCACAGCATTCTGCATGTCACAACCACCCCATATTATCCCCAACCGTCTCATGCTGAGAGATTTAACTGTAATCTGCGGTCAGCTCTCATCGCTTTTCATGCGCACGAGCACGATAGATGGGATACCAATTTGGTGTGGCTGCAGATGGCATTTAATTACGCACGCCACGAAGGTCACAAGTTGATGCCTTTCGAGTTAATGTTCACTTACAAACCTAACACCCCTCTTTCCAATCTTTGGTCGTTGCCCGACCTATTACCCGATGACCCCAAGGACATCTGGGAGATTTGGAAAAGAGCACATAAAAATCTGAACCTCGCGCACGAGGCCAGTAAAACCAAATACAACAAAAATCATTCCCCTAACCCCTACAGGGTAGGTGACACGGTGCTGTACAAAGCACATCCCCAGAGTAGAGCGATCAACAAAAGATCTGCCAAGCTCTCTTATCGTTGGATCGGACCCTTCCAGATCCAACGTTTCTTAATGCGGGTGACAGCTAGCCTAGCTGATCCAAGCTCCGGAGAATTCGTGACCAGAGTGCACGTCTCCCAATTGAAGAAAACACAGGCTAATCTGAAATAGATGTGTTAAATTCTTTCAAGACTCCGATCACAGGAGCTTCTCTAAAAAAACTATGGCATGTCTAACATTGTTAAATGTTAAAACTTCCCAAAAACCGCTGGTACTAATATTAAGAATAATTTACTTTTTATCATAGCTGGGACTGTTTAGGAGACAAACCTATTTACAATAAAGTTTAACGTAAACAATACAAGGGCTGTTCAGAAAGTAACATCTGTTTGGCTGTAAATAAAAAACTTTGCAGAGAATAAATATTTTATTATTTACATCTTAAAAATACAGCTTTTTACTGTTTTTCAACATAGTCACCATTTAAATTTAAGCATTCGTCATAGCGTTTCACTAATTTACAAATTCCTCTCTCATAAAATTCAGCTGCCTGGGCACATAGCCAATCCTTCATAGCATTAAGTTTGTTGTCATCATTGCAATACTCGATGCAAGCACTTCTTTTGAGGCGTCAAGTCGGTGCTGTAACAGGGATCATCAAAAACGTCCCATTTGAATTGCTTCAAAAGCTCTCTCATTTTTTGAGCACTGTGAAGATGAGCATTCATGCAAAAACACAACACAGAATGTAAGCATACCGCAACGTTTGTTTTGAATGGATTGTTTAAGTTTCTTCAAAGTTTTACAATTGACATCTGAAGTGATCGTCACACCACGTTCCATAAATTCAACCAGGAAAACTCCCTCTGCATTCAAAAAACCGTAGCCATCACCTTCTTCTATAACAAATTTTGGCTGGCTTTCTTCGGCTTGCATGGAGAACTGGTATGGTCCCAAGCCATGGACTGTTGTTTTGTTTTGTCATCAGTCACAATTCTCTTCAAAAAACCTTCTCTTTCCGCATTGTAGAGTGAAAGGAAGTATAAGGCCGAACCCATTCTTTTGGTTTATTGGATCTCTGTAAGCAAATTTGGTACCCACCGAGCACATAACTTTCAGTAGCCTAATTTATCGGTGACAACCTAGCACAAAATTGTAAGCGAAATTTGCGGGTATTGTTCAGAAAGTTCAGAGATGACTAATCTTTGATTTTCATGAACTTTTTTGTAAATTTTCTTGACAAGACCACTACTCACAACAAAATGCCTACCACTCCTCACTTTATCATGAATGTCTATGTTGCCACTTTTAAAAAATTGGACCCATTATGACACAAAACCTTCACTCATAACGTTTGGACCGTATACAGTACACATTGATGATGAATGTCTGCTGCTGAAACATTTTGCGCCAAAAGAAATCTTATTACAACAAGCACTTCACATTTCGCAAGATTGTTTTATTGCAGTGCTAATGATTTGATGTTATACCAAGTGATGCACAAAAGAACAAGATTCATACTGTCACAGCTGAACGCTTACTGAATCAGAGAACATTCAGATGTCACAGTGGCAGCACTCCACGCACAACTACAGCGCCATGCTAGAACGGTGGTTACTTTCCGAATAGCCCTCTTATTTGAGGTTAGGAACTGTTACGGTAGTATTTTTATCTGATTTTTTTGTTTGCTATGATAATACACAGGTACTGCAGCATTGATGACACACATTTATTTTATTACATCTTTATATTAATCATCAAAGAAATCACTGATAGTTTAAATGCCCGAAATAAAAATAAAATCTAAAACAAAAAGTATAATTAATTTATAGTAAAATATTTTTTTCATATTTCACGGACAGAAAAGTTTATTTAACGCACTTGTTAATTATTCAGTGGTTGCTGGCACCTTTGATATCACTGGTTTATGCCGTGGCTAACAAGTCTCATGGATCACAACGAAACACACACCGCATGTTGGTTCATAATCACGGTATGTATTTCGGTGGAGCGTGGAAAATACCACAAGTCTCTGCAAGTGTTTGTAATCAGCCCACAGTAGACCAAATGCTGTATTAAAAATTTTTAAAGCAATATGCAAACAATATTTTTTTAAAAAAATATATTAAGTAGATTTTAGATACTTATTTAAAGTAGTAGGTACCTTACAATGAATCATTAAAAGGAACTTTTTATAATGCAGTGCAGCAGCAGCATAATCTTATGGCAGACTTCTCAGCAAACACCACTGAACACCTGCACAACACTGATCATACAGCAGAAATTGTGCTGCTACCTGGTGCAGTAAAGGCTCTTTAATCCAGTTCATTTGAGACCACAGCCAGATTACCCCACGTCAATATAGTTTTAACGGGAATACAAAAAAAATACAATAATATTTATCTACTTTTCTTTTGCTTGAAAATTTAAAGTTATTTTTATGTGTTGTAGTCATCACCAATTATCAGCTTATACATTGTGCAGCCATTTGGCTGTTTACTAAATTAGTATAAGAATTTAACACCCAAAGTTGGGCGATAAAAGTTAATCTCTGATATCTATGTTATACCTGAGTAACTTATTCATGAAATGCAATAATGAAAGTATTTTCTGTCAATGATTTATTTCTAGTTTCCAGAAAATTTATCCTGTTGGTTGAATGCCCAGACAATCGGCATTCAAATAATTAAAAATAATTTTCTCTCACTCCCCCTTATGAAACCAAAATGTGTCTATGTCACCATAGCTACTCACACGATTGACATCGGTGGTAATCCTCTCATTGCTCCTCACAGCTTTTGCCAATCTCCTCTCCAAGTCGTGGACCTTGGCTCTGCCCGAGTCGGGGCCCGCTGGGTCCACCACCCAGAAAGCTGCCGGGTGGATTATCGAAGCAACTTGTACACGGTAGGCACCGCTCGGTACACTGCTCTCAAATGCTTTTGACTCCATCTTTTTCCCTGGAAGAGGTGTTCAAATGATACAATTAGTGGCTTACAAATCACTGCACTTTACATATAGCATTCACTACTCAAATTAAATTTTCATGCAATATTATTACAAAACATTTCGAATGATTACAGGGTGGATAGGAGGGAAGACAACGGTACAAAAGTACTACTGTTCCTCAGTGAAAAATTAACAGAATAAATACACAACTGCACCCTATAAAGAAAGCTGCTGTCATTTTTTTTTTCTATCATGAGACATAAAACTGGTTATGTAAGCATTAGTTTATGTAGAAGAAAATGTACTTCATTTTAACTTGAAAAATTATGTATTTTCAAACTACAATATTTACCACAATGTGTAGTTGTACCATATTCTTTGAAATATTATTTCCTAGGTAAAATTTTGGTTTAATATATTTATTTTTTATTTTTTACTTAAACATAAAATGACTTGTGATATGAACATTTTTCAAACGGGTTATTTTTTTTTAGTTGAATAGTAGATATTTTTTTGCAAACAAATATACTACAGTACATAGTACTCTAATAGATGCTAATAAACAATCAAATACAATGTCTGGGAAAAAGTATATTTCAGTTTTGATCAGCCAGTGGTCCTGCAAGCAGAATCACAGCACCTCCGGGAATGATTATTTCTCTTTATCTAGAGTGTGCTCAACTTCTGTAACAGAGTGCCAAGGAGGAGCCCTTAGCAACGAAGAAGTTTGAGAGTTTGGATGATTATTATATGGCTCATGTTAAATGTTTGACAAAGCTGCTGATTATAGCCAATAATGTTTTATATTGTCCTTCTTAGTTATATCAGTGATTGACAGAAAAATTAAAATCTCCATTGTTTCTTTAATAAATTAATATAACCACATGGTCTACTAGGTGAAACCTATCATTAGCAGTATATCTGCATCGTAGTATAAATTTTAAAATACTTGTTCGGCATTTCATGCAATGGGTAGCTGGGAATGCCAAACAAAGCATTTTTGTTAAGGAACAAATGTACGGAAACAAAACACTGCATAGTTATAGGTGCAAACAGTAGCTCAGATATTTTATTTTATCACACATTTCGGCACTACTTCACTAGCTGAACACACCACGGCACTACTCCACTAGCTGACACACCATGGCACTACTCCACTAGCTGACACACCATGGCACTACTCCACTAGCTGACACACCATAGCACTACTCCACTAGCTGATACAAATTACACTAATCCACTAGCTGACACACCACGGCACTACTCCACTAGCTGACACACCATAGCACTACTCCACTAGCTGACACACCACGGCACTACTCCACTAGCTGACACACCATGGCACTACTCCACTAGCTGACACACCATAGCACTACTCCACTAGCTGATACACATTACACTAATCCACTAGCTGATACACATTACACTAATCCACTATATGACACATCATGGCACTACTCCACTAGCTGACACACCACGGAACTATTCCACTAGCTGACACACCACGGCACTACACCTTCAGCTAATACACATTACACTAATCCACTAGATGATACACACCACGGCACTACTCCACTAGCTAACACATCACAGCACTACTCCACTAGCTTAGTGGATGCATGATGTACACCTGACTGCTGATTGCTAGTGGTTTAGCAAACTAAATGTTTGCGTCTAGCTCATTTAAACTCAGAACATTTAAACTTACATGTGAACTCTTTTAGTGTAAAACAGTAAATATACATTGTTAGGAACTTTTACTGCTCCAACAGATTAATGAATGTAGAATTTATTTTTGATATCAGTTTTGTAAACAGTAATTTAAATATATAATGTGATGTTTATAAACTCCTGCACATGACTACTTTAAAGTGATGAAACCCATAACTTCAATTACATATTTAATTATTTCTTACATTTAAATGAAGAAATTTTTGGCAGAACATAATTGTATATATAAGTAAATTTTAGATTAAATGATAATGTAATATTTCATGGCCTTCATTAGGGACTGAAGAAGCTAAGAAAAAGTACCAAAAATATTGAATGGCTTTTTTCCTTGGAAGCCTGTCAGTACAGCTCTCTGGTGAGAACCAAAATAACTATTTGGAGCACAAAATGACTTATCACCCACCACTTTCCCAAAATCATGACTGCCCGCCAAAAGGTTACTTCAAATAAGAGGAGAATCACCTCTATTATCACTGTTACTCTTCTAAATAGCCAGTGAGTAAAAAAAGGTGCCCATCTATTACAAGATAAATAATAATTATTTTTTTCTCTATACTTGCTCTGTAATACACAGAAATATTGTATGAAAGAAAGGAAGCCAACATGCAGAATTAAATTTTTTTCAGTTGAAGGACAAAGCATGTACCGGTTAGGTGGCCTCTAGCCTCGGTAGATCTGAGCAGCTATGCTATGGTGCAGTACAAAATGTTTAGTACAATGGGAAGAAAAAATGAAACAATACCATCAGCGTACATTTAAAAGACACAATACAAATACTTTTACTATTATGCATTATTTATTGCTGGATTACTTTAAGTTTACTGCTAGTTAAAAACTTAAGTATGGTTCTTTCAAAAAGTGATAAAATAATTCTTTTAAAGGCATCTCAATATTTTGTGGAAATATACTAATAATGAAAAGTGTAAGTTTCTGGAAATTGTATTTCAATCTGGTACAACAATAACTGAACACAGCATTAAAGGCCTACAATTCATAAAATTAACATTTCATTAAAAAAAAAAAAAAAGTAACTGCCATTGACAAACCTAGCAATTGGTGAAAATAAAGGTTCATCTAAAGATACAACTTTTTTTTATTGCTGTGACTGTTGCCCGTAAGAAACAGAACAAAACTGAAGTAATGCATCTTCTTTTAAGACCACAATTGGGGGTGGGAAATAAAAGGAAATGAAAGTGCGCTGGCATGCCATGCCAGTGCTATGAATAGTCTACCGCACGAACATAATGTAACAGGACACACCTGTTCTGACAGGCACCTATAATCAGCTGATAGAAGCATACACATAACATCTCCAATGTCTTAATATTAAGCCACCCCCGACACATTTATAGCTACAAAAAATTTCAGTGAACTAAATGATAAAATGTGTAGACATCTAACAGAAAACAAAAAAAAAATCCAACAACCAACACTGTATGGTAGGATGAAATTTTATAACACACTTCTGAGTAATATGTACAATCAAATAAATAATCTTTGTACGTACATATTTCAAAATTCCAATACACATGCAAATGAAACTCAAAATACAGTCAGCAGATATAAGTTTGTACAGCACAAGCAAAACAAACTTACTCCAGCATATGATTAACAGCAGCGAACACACAAATATTTTATTATAAGAACATTGATAAGGATTTAATTAAATCAAACATTCTCCATATTTTACTAAGGTACTTAAGACTCAATCACACACCATAATGATTTCTTCCCCCCCCCCCCCCCCCCCCCCCACCATTTTCAAAGCGTAATATAATGGGTGTAAATGTTGCACAAATGATAATAATTACTAACACTTCCCTCTTAGGCCAGTTTAACACTGGTGGTGTCAGAACTTTTGTTACGTTACACTGAATGAAAGAACGTCTTGGAACCTATAACAAAAGATTTCAGAAGTTAGGCCGATTACATAGTACTGAAAGTGTTGATTATAGTTTACAATACCTGGTGAACAAATATGATAAATATAATAAATGGCAACAATGTGGAGAAATGAAGCATATGTAGACAATAGTTCTGTAGGAGGTAAAAGTGTTTTCTCCATTTTTCACTTATTGCACCAGCCAATCTGAAGTTAAATTTAGCGTCCTCATTAATATTTTCTTAGACTTTACAGTTCCAAGACCATAATGACTCTGAAACTAATATCATTGAATATAAATATACTTATAGAAGTTTCACAGCCATAGGGATTTTTCATTGCAATTTAGAAGCTAGCAGGGCTGCCCGACACAAGATGGCATTGTAATTGCCACAGGCTGGTAGTGCCGATGTGCAGAGAGCTAGATAATCACCTCTAAATATCACTCTTACAAAGTGTTGAAAATTTTAAACCAATTTTTTGTTGGAAGACTTAAAACATAGTGACACTACACACTTGAAATAAAGTTAATTATAGATATTTACTGCATAATATATTTTATATAATTTAGTTGTTAAATGAATTTTGTCAGAGTGGGTGGATCTCAAGACATGAGTGTAAAAATATCTCGTTCGACACGTATGACACATCATTAGGTGCTTGTTTTGCGGTGTGTAAATTACCTCAATATATTGCTCCCTTTCTATTCAAGCAGCTAGCAAGCTGAAATAAAAAAAATTCATATGGAAAGAACATTTTGTCATATTTTAAACTTTCTTTCTCTTTGGTATAGAGGAAGAGACTAGGCAAGATGGATATGATATGTTAATTCTTAAGTCAACAGCTGATTTGAACACAACCCATCTAATCTCCTAGCTGACAGTCACAACCATTACAATAGTATACATAGTCATATATTTTGTACACAACTAATTATTAATGTTAATTTTTAAGTTCCCAATTGTAAACTAGCCTTGAGTGCATGCACTGCATTTGTATTCCGATCGTTGTCTCTGTCTTTACTGATAATTTAACGAATGATGCGCAAATAAGACGTAGCATAGCATAATTCCTGCCCTCCCCCGACTAATAATAACACTTTGGCTAAGAATATGTTATGTTGCTTATGTTATTCCTAACGTTTAATAATTACTTTATAATCATTATTTATAATCATGTTTCATCTATTATGCATAGATATCATTTTGATTATTCAGTTATGTTAGGTTTTACATAAAGTTTAATGTAGTTTTTTTAATTTTTTATTTGTTTGGTCAGTCAAAATTAAAATACGTTTTTACATTTTCAAAGCATCTTCTGGTTGACTATGCTGTAACATTCTAGAAGCACAAAGAAAGACATACGCGAGACACTCCGGCAACAGAAAGTTATTTTTGACGTCCCAAGTTAAGGTGTTTCTGGGAATTTCATAGCAGAGGCATTTGGGCTTTATTATGTTACTATCAAGAAGTTTTCACCTATTAGAGAGTAAAATATGGCAAAAAAAAAACTAACTATTAAGTTATATTGACATAGATCAAAATTTTTCAGGGTTTTTGAAATTTCAGGACTTTACTGATGGGACTCTGGGCTGGCTGTTCTGATCACTCGCCATGTGGGTGGTGTGACCAGGTAATTGGGGCACGGGGCTGGCATGGTGCGCGGCTAGCAAGCAGATTGGACAAAATCTTTTGTAGTTTGTTTGTTCAGCCATGCGCCTTGCGCAGTATCTGGTCGCGGTTACTGGGGCACGCTGTCACAACAGGCCGCGCGGTGTAGCCGCACGTCTGGGTGGAGGGGGTAGCCTGCTCAGCTGTCCTGGTTAGTTGTTTATAAATTTGGTTTCAACAACCATGGATTGTTCAGGTAGGCTGGCAGAGATTTAAGCAGGAGTTAGAGAGAGGTCGGGGCTCAGTCCAGCATAGGCTTATTCCGGCGGACGCTATGCCACTCGCCGGTGGTAACGAATAACTTAGTTTCAGAAGAATCGTTTTAGGCTCACTGGTTGGGATGCTGCCCGACCTGGTAACGAGTAGGTAGAGTTCAGGATCAATAATGTAAAGTTAGTTCGTGTTACAAGGGCAGGAGAGACCCTTAGATCTATAGAAACGTGAGTACAAAACTATCTTTTCTAAGTTGTAATAATAAATTATGGATTTTGATGTCCTTAAAATAATGTGTCAGAAGAGATTAGGGTAGAGTTTGGTGAAGCTCTCTCTCTCTCCAGTTAATTGTCTTACTGTAATTAAAATTACTTTAGTCATTACTTGAAGATCATTTTTGTAATTCAGATTTACTTATAATTTGTACAGACTGCCTGTTTCTAAAGACTGATTTTAAACGATAGAATACTGAAAATAAATGTAAGTTGTTTTTGAACAAGTGTTAAGTTATTTTTAAGTAACTACTCAGCCTAGGTAAAATCTCTTCAGATATCCCATAGGGGATGCAGACCCTGATCCCGGGAAAATAAGTTTTAAGGGGTAACTACCTCTTGCTTAATTAATAAAGCCTAGCAAGTGTCCTCTAAGCTATAGTTTCCCCCAACAAAGTTAAAGAACACACAGTATAGATTAGAACTGATTAATTTATTTCAATTATTTTTATTTATAATTTTAGAACCGGCCTCATGACAATGACTACAATTACTAATCAAATTACAGATAAGAATGGCAATCTGTTTTTCCCAGTATTGTATGTAGTGTATTAATATCTACACTCCATACCAATTGCTACCTACATTCTCGTAATGATTGATTAGATTTTTTATTCCAAAAAAATTCAATTTTCAATTTAAGGTCATGTGGTAGCTTCCAATAACTGAAGTCATTACTTTTCGAAAATTAGGTTGGTTTAGTCAGATCTTCCAAATTCATGTTCATACCATGGTAAAAATGCTGTATTAAATTGGCCAATTTTTTAGAGCACACAGACAAACGATAAAAATGTTACAAGTCTAGGATCATCTTACTTTTGATTATGTGAGGTATAATTTATTTTATCTACAATTTTTTCCAAGGCTTTAACAACTTCTGGTGTGAAAAACCAATCATATCACTCAATGATTTTATCATCATATTCTTTATCTGTTCCCTATTTTAACTATACATTTTTATTAGACCTGCATAAAAGTTTAAAAAAATTGCAGGTTTAAAGTTTATTGTTAAACAAACCCCAGCCTGTTTATAATGAATTCAACAGGATTTTAATAAATATGTTTGAAAAATCAGCAAAAATAATTTATTGCTTGAAATTTAGCTGTTAACATCTATGCTTATTACTGTTGCGCATTCTTCACACAAGTATGAAGAGAAATATAATACGATGTGTGTCCGTAAAATATACATGTTAATATGTTTTGAAAAAAAAAATTGATACAACACATTAAACAGTCAAGGCACTCCAAAATTAAAGCAATTTATAGAGAGAAATTATTTGCGTATTGTCACAAAACCGAAAGTTCCTTTATACCAAATGTATTTCATACTTAATAACAGAGTAAAAAAAACAGTATTGGAAAACACATAAAATTTCACATTAGAGTTTTTATCGTGAAAGAAATGAAAATATGGTCTGCCGGTCAAACAATCTTTTGTGATGTTTAGTCTAGACTTGTGTAGTTCGCGAACGAACTAGTTCAGAAGAGCGCTCCCACAGACGAACTACGCGAACTAGTTCCCAGATCCCTCGCTCCTCAGTTCATTAGTTCGTTCTTTTTCCGATCTCCTTCTTTTAGTTCTGTGCACATGATCTGGCTCTTATCAAAAGTCGTCACTCGTTCTCCCTTTCGGGTATTAATTACGGCTTTGTCGCTGGTCTTTTTGGCTGGCTATCATTATCTGCTCTGGTCGGATAGCTGAAAATTCTAACGTCTAACGGATACTGACGTTACAAAAATATTGACTCTTGGTCGCTGCAAATGTTTACTGCAATGATACATTTTCAAATATGATCATTTTGTTGATGATGATAGCTTTATACTCGTGTCCGAGCACCGCGGTGGGGAAACCATGGTGTATACTGAGAACAAGTCAGACATAATTACATTAGGTACTTATATCAGTGTTTACAAAATTATTTCAATATTCATAAAATAATTTTGACAGCTGATGACAACTTTAATATTAAAATTTTGACTAATATAAAACCATTGTTAAAAAAACTTATTTTTATATTTCATACATTATTTATTTGTCATTTAATAAAAAGATAAACTAAACAAGTTGTTTTTATGACTGTCTTAGAATGCCAGTACATGCAGTGTTAAGTAATTATCTCAAAAATAATAAGTGTGGAGCACATTTTTTGTTAACTTCACTCATATTTATTGTTTGCATTTTTTATTATTATTTCCAAAATTTGTGTGTGTATGTGAAAAATTCTTAACTACTATGTACTTAACATTTGACATTGTCGACTGTAGATACTTTTAATGTTACCCTATATGCTATATTCTCTGATCAGATGTCTTTAGCTCTTGTAAATGCGCACGTCTAAAACTTAAAAAAAAAAAAAAAATGTATATTTATAAAACGGTATTTTATTCACTAAAATAAACACATTTCATAAATAATATTTCTTGAACTAGCTATAAAATAAATCCTTTTATAAATTAAAATTTTTCGTTTATAGTGTATGTTAAGTGAAGAATAAAAACAGAACTGTTATATACGCCATTTTACCCAATTATGTAAATTATTGTTTTATTTACTCATTTGATGTATAATAACCCAAAAAAGGATAATAATCTAGGCGTTCACAACACTGATCAGTATAAAAAATAACTACTATAACATACAAAGAAGATCGCCTGCAGTAGCGGTAGCAAAGCGAACGAACTATCTGTGACCTGTCTTCTTTGAATTTGAGATGGGAGCGGACGAACTAAATGAGCGACCTAGTTCGCCAAGGAGCGCTCCCGGTCGCGAAATATTATGCACAAGTTTAGTTTAGTCAGAATTGAAAAAATGTTTTTTATCACTAAACATGATATCATTCACTGCAATATTTTAATTCAAATGAAACCGGACGCAAGTTATACAAAACACATATTATTTTATGCATGACTATAATGTCCAATTACTATTAAAATAAATAAATTAGGAAGCTTGCAAGAAAACTAGTTTCCAGTCAGCCAGCCCTTACATTACTATACTAGAGATCAGAATTGTGAGAAATTTACTTTTAAATATTGTTTGGTATCGGAATGGCCGCAAAATATGTATACTGCACTTAACCTTTAATAGTAATAAATAATCAAATCTAAAATTATAACTTAATATAATAATAAGCCATTTTACTTGTTTTTTAATGTAGAAAGTTTTTGTTTTTATTATTTATTTTATATTTATTTAGAATTGTGAGATGTCTAACAACAGCTGAAAGCCAAAATAAATAAAAACAAATACAAAAGCAATAACAAATAAAAAACTTTAAAACAATAACTTTAAAAAAAATTTTAAAAAAAACACAAACAAGGACAAAGACAAGGACAAAAAGGATTTATAACAGGAAGTAATAGTTAAAGCATATATTATATTAAAGCATAAGAAAATAATTGGGACAATAGAGAAACAAATTCATGGATACTATATAATACATTACATATAGATTATAGAATAAGAAATATAATATAAAATAAAATATTAAATAAGAAGCAAACACATTGAGGTTGTAAAAACATTTAGAATTAATAGGAACAGATCATAGACTAAGGTTGGTATTATAGCCAGTAGAATACGAACACCAGCTTCTTTTCCTACTAATGTAAAAATACTATTGATTCTGTTAAAATTGGTTACTAATCTATAAAGCATAACATTATTTTTACTCATAGTACATAATAAAAGAATAAAGCATCTATTGAAAGTAGGAACGTTGAAACCAAATGTAACCAAAGATATGATAAACACTGAAAAAACACTGAAATATTTAATGCGAATTTGTTGTTATGTTAACCTGTGACAGCAGAACTCTCGAACTAAACAAATTTTTCAGAATTTTATGGTGGATTTTCTGAAAATTTTCTTTTATACAAACCGTGTCTTGACAATTAAAAACCCAATAAAAAAAACCATAGCGATTGAGTATTTCTGAAGTGATGATCTTTTATATATATATATATATATATATATGTGTGTGTGTGTGTGTGTATACATACATGTGTATATATATATATATATGTATATATATATATATATATATATATATATATATATATATACCCTGTGTATATATATACATATATATACATACACACACACAATTTTTTTTCTGATTGTAATTTGTCAATTTTGAAATTATTAAAATTACTTAAATGGTTCCAAATAATAGAATTATATTTTAATTTAGGTCTCACTAAGGAAATATAAAGACACATAATTGAGTCATATTAGAAAAATAAGGGATGTATTTGATCAGTGCAAATGTTCTATTGGCAATGGCTGTAATAGATTCAATGTAGTAATTAAAGAGTAATTTTGAGTCAAGTGTGAGACAATCTTTGACAATTTGCTCTTTGTAAGTGTTTGATTTTCCAGTTCATAAATAAAATTAATGGGATGAAATTTTCTGGTAAAAGTTATAATAGTAGTTTTCCCATATTTGAGATTAACTAGAATTCATTTACACCAATCAGCAATAGCATTTATGTCATTTTGGAATAAATCACAATCCTTTAAATAAGTGGTTTTTTCTATAAATTTTTAAGTAATTAGCAAATAAATACCCATGGGAATATTTTAAAACCTTTAAAATATCATCAATAAAAATGTTCAATAATATGGGTGATTAAGTACCACTAGTGGAACACCAGAACTTGCTACTTTGATGTCAGAATTAATTTTGTTGATTGACAGATAAAACAAAAAGTTCAGTAATTTAGGTTAACAATAAAACCAATTAAAAAATTTGTCTGTTAATCCTACTTCTGAAAGTTTTTCAAGTCGTTTATTATAATTGATTATGTAAGTGCTTTTGCAAGATAAAAAAAACAAGCAACAGTCTGACCTCTAGTTATTACTTCAGCAAAAATTGGGTTCGAAAAGAAAGAAGGTTAGTTGTTGTTTTTCCATTTCGGAACCCATGTTGGTTCTTTGACAGTTTGTTTTGTAAATTGAAGCTGAGATTCTTAAAGATTATTTAATCAAACACTTTGGCGAAACCATTTAACAGTGATGTAGGCCTATAGTTGGATACATCTAGCTTTCTGCCTTTTTTATGAAATGGAATCATTTTGTATACACCGTAAGTGAGGCACTAGAAGGTTTGCACAACCTTTAATAGTGTTACATGCGTGTTTAAAAGCAAGGTCGTGATGCGTGCCATGTACCTGAGTTTGGCCAGCGGCCCCACACGGGCACTTGACGTCACGCATGCCACGTGTGGCCGGCCAGATTACAAGGGTCTCTCTACCCATCCCCCTCTGCTCCCCCCTTACTGTCCTGCCTCGGACTATTGTCACTGACACTTAAAGTGGCCTGGGAATTCCTACAGTGCTTGGAGAACACGACTTGGGATCATTCTCAATGTTTCGGGCGTCGGGTCGGCCCGGGATGACGTGACTCCTCACAGCCACTTTCACCCGTTAGAGGAGGACTCCTGGGTATATAAGCAGTGACGCTGGTTTCCACGGCAGTTCGGAGAGTTCGGAGAGTTCCGCAAGGGAAGGGAGGTGTGACATCGGCGAAGAGGGTGAGAGACCCCCCTCGAGAGAGGCACAACGAGGAGCGACAGGACCGTGAGAGTGTGACTGAGTGGCACGAGGCTGTGTTTGAGAGGACAAGCCTAGCTCCAGTGAGAAGTGCGAACTGTGGAACTTGACAGACATTGAGCGACTTGCAATAAAACATTATTAAGTGGAAGTGATTGGTGATCAGACATTTTAAAGTGTAATTATTTATTATAAATATAAATATTAGTAATTAATAAAACTGTAATAAAACTTAATTGGGCTATCCCTTACGGACCCAGTTATCCCCACAGTTCAAAGTTTAGTTATGTTAAATAAATGTCAGGATCAAAATACCCACAGCCAAAATAGCAAGACACAAGCAACATTAGAGATTGACATGTTCTAATTTTAAGTATAAAATAAATAGCAAAACAAAAGTCACCAAATTCCAAGCCAGCTAATACCTCAGATATCCCAAAGAGGAAGCGGGTAGCTTGTTCCATGGTCTGTTTTCATCAGCGACATTTATGAAATGAGTAAACATAACTTCTAAGACAAAAAAGAAAATGAACGAATTATGAACGGATGATTACTTTTCCTTCCTTTTACTGCAAAACGGCGCCACCAGCTTGACGAGGTGATTACAATGCCATCTCGTGTCAGGCAGCCCGTGTTATAAAGTGCAATTAAAATTCATTTTGGTTTTGCTACTTCTAAAAATATATTTATATTTAATGCCTATACTAAGCAATCTGCACAGAGGGTGTAAGTCAGTAACAAACTGAGAATTATTTGGGAACAGTTTTGTACATATTTCTCAAAGTATTTAGTCCTAACAGGTTATTTTATGTGTATAAATTAACTGTATCATAATACTGCCGTGTTCCTGAACAGCCAGAACTGTGGTTATGCGAGTTGCTTCTGGATCCAGTCAGGACTCCCAGGGGTGTGTGATCAGAAAGGCCCACAAACAGAAGGAAAAGTGATTTTTTCCCCACACCCAGGAGTTGCTAACAGTGGGAGGAGAGTTGTCTGTTAACTTCAGGTCTCAGACACCGAGGGGGCAACTGTCCATCCACAGACCTGAGGGTCGCTAATGAGGAAGAGCAACAGTCCACAGACCCAAGGGTCGCTAACGAGGAAAATCGCATGTCAATGGACCCAAGGGTTGCTAACAGCAAGGAGGGAAAAGAAAGAGAGAGAGAATCAGAGTCAAATGCCACTTGGTCTCTGGTAACTGTTAACTACCCAGATTTCTCTGGAATAAACTTCTCTGAGGATGGCTGATGTGATAGCCATAGTGGTACATACATTGGAGCACCACTTTCGTTAGTGTGTGCACAGAGAAGACAATGGTCTTGATCCAACTTAACATTAAGTGTAATCTATCTGAGTATTCTGAACTGTCCTGGATGGGCATCTAATCCCACTTTGTTGCGGTGATGGCCAAGGCAAAAATGGCGGACTTGTCAATGCCATACAAAAAAAATTACATACTCTTATTTTACATTCCCATAATTTTACAATAATAATGAGATTAAAATTAATTTAATAATTTTTACTATATAAATATAACATTAACCTATAAATTTCCTATATTTCCTTGTTACTGCAGAAGAATTAATTTTCTTTAAAATTTTGGGTCACTTCTGCCTTAAAATATGCTACAGATGAACACAATTTGCCTTTTTTTCTAATGATTAATTTTAATTACATGTTAGTAAGAACTAAAAAATATGTACATATAAAACATAATGTGAGAAAATTCCCTTATAAGAAAAAAGCTAAGTCAATAGGCTAAAGTATAAAAGCCAATTTGACATGTATTTTATATGCAGAAAACATGCAACTAAATACATAGACTACAGCACTACCTACCACATGGATATATTTGCTTACATTTGCCTACAAAAAAGGCTCATAAAGCATAATACATGTAAATGATACCTCCTTCAAGACTCTGCACAACACCCATTGTGAGAGCAGTTCCTATGCTAAGACTAAACCACTTCCTCACTCTGCACGTCTCTGTGAAAAACAAAAATTTCATTTGTACACAGATCTCCCAAACTACTACACTAGGTTTTGCATAATGTGTGGGAAACAAGTCTGAGGTGAAAACCAAACAATATGAGTATCAGAAACTTAACAATAACTGAAACATTATAAATGGTAATGAACATTATCAACATATATTCATTAATTTTAGACATATGCGTATACACATAGAACACCTAAAAGCTAGCCATTAAAGCTTAATGAAGTTATGTATGACTATACAAGCTAGTTCATAAGACACAAGAGATAGGTATGTATGCTACTATTTTTTTCAACCTGAAAAGCAGCTAAAAGATCTAAATCATTATCTTTATATCTTAAATTTTATTTATTTTATTTGGTTTTAATGTCTCATTGATATTAAATGGTAACCCTCAAAGATACATTTCAGGGATGTTAGAGAAAACAATTAGTCATGGTGTATAGTAAGGAATCTCCAAGCATTTACCTGGGCTGGGCTGGACTGGGATTCAAACCTGGTCCTTTGAAATGTGAGTCCAATGTCTTACAACTGTGGCACCTCATTCCACAGGAGTTTATAAACCATAATAATACATCAGATGATTAACCCTTAGCTGGAGACGTGAAAATATTTGACATATCTGGTGACGTGGTGCCCCTCAGACCCCAAAATGTTTTGTAGAAATTAACCGATTAGAAATTATTTTTGTTCCATGTAAAATTATTTCATGCATTTTTTATACTTATTAATTAAATTTAAAAATAAATTAGTAAATAATTATTTAACAATTATAAAATACAATTTTTTCTATTGGTGCTTGCTGAAATAAATCTAAAAATGCCTATTTGTAATAATTGCTTTTTAAAAAAAAATAAGCAGATGGTAGCCTAAAAGTTTTATTTGTTATTCAATATCGATATAGTGACAAAACAAAATCTAGAAAACTTCAACGAATAATAAGACTTTGTCATAAAATCTACAACAGATAAATTTTCCCAACAAAAAGAAATTACTTTTTTCCCCCCAAATATTTTCCTTGCATAACCAATGGTTAAACCACAACAAAATATATAATCTAGCTAACTAGAAAGCACATGCATACTTATATATTTTGAAAATGGCATTTTTACATAAAATATATTAGTCGAATATTTTTAAAAAAATTAAATTTGTACGAATAGTCACTGTAGTTCAGTATTTGCACATGTTTGCTCTGCAATCATCAAACATTGCTTTTCCACACACACTTTCATCACTTAAGTCACTAAAAATATCTTTCAACCACTTATAAATAGTTTCGTCATAGTCTGGATCGCCCACACGCACACATGTTCGTTTAGAAGCCATTTTATCACTACTGAGATAGAAACATATCTGGTGACGTGGTGCCACTACGACCCCAAGTTAACTTTGCGACCTGATATCTAGTCCAGACAGCGTAAACGCCCACACGCACACATGTTCGTTTAGAAGCCATTTTATCACTACTGAGATAGAAACATATCTGGTGACGTGGTGCCACTACGGCCCCAAGTTAACTTTGCGACCTGATATCTAGTCCAGACAGCGTAAACAAATCTGACACTGCAAGAGGAGACTATGTGATATTCAAGCTTAAGGTAGATGGCACCACAAGCAAGTGCCTTGAACTGCACATAGATGGCAGCGAGTTAAAGTTTTGCTGGGGTCACGGAGACCCCACGTCTCCGGATAAGGGTTAACTTGAAATGGCAAGGCCAAAAAAATTATATATTTAATATTTCCTGAATACTTTTACCACATAAACAATTAACTTCCTGGAAGTGATATTCTTAAGTTTCCAAGTTGCATTAAATTATTTCTCACAAAGCACTTTCTGAATTATTCGTAAAGCAAATATGTTGTTGGGGAATAAAGAAGAATAGGGAACCAATGACAGAAAAATAGGAAGGGTTAAGTCGGAATTACAAGAGACTGTGGCTTCCGTCCATCAATCACGTGACCTGCAGCCAATCAGATGGCCCGATAAAATTATATCTGTCCAGCCACCAAAAGCTTGGCAAGCTCTAACTTTTGATGAATGGATAGCTTGTATCTATGCTTTAGCTGCGCCAGTCAATTGTCACCAGAATACAGGCTTGTGGAGTTTATATTTGTTGCTTCAGATATTTTGCATAACAACATTGTGGATGTTAAAACTGACATCCTAACAATTCAATCACGACTGAATTTTTCCACGATATGCTAACACAATACTTACAGGAAGACATCATATATAATAAACCACAGTGATAAAAATCTCGGAGAGAAAAAACATGGATTGTTGACAGCACTTATTTAGGAAAATATTTCGACAGATGAAGTCATGTGGCTATCTGCATGACACTGACCGATGAGAGTGACGGATGGACGAAGAGGTGATCGCGAGATGGAGGCGATGGGCTATTGTAATTCCGCCTTATGTTCGCAACAAACTGTACAGATTAGAATGCCGGAAGTAGAAGGGAAAACTTGATTATTTTCCGAACATGTAGAATAGTAAAGTATAAACTGGAATTAACAATGTTAGTGCAAATGAATCTGCTAGAGATGTATGAGTTTGTGAGGACCTTGAGAGGAAAATAACTGAAAGAATCATACACAATATTTATGATTTTTTTAATAGGACATAGTTTAATGTGTTGGTATAACTAAGGTTAGAGTAGATTTGAATGGTAATGCTTGAGATTGGTTGTGATATAATAAAAAATGGGGGTCCTTAATTTATGGCAGAATGTGGATGAAAGTATTTGGGCTGACATGCACATCATAAAAGCTGATAAAAAAAAGATGCAAGCTTGACCATTAAATATCCCAGATAAGTTAGACTTGTATAATAAAAGTCAACCACTTTATAATTAGATGTGAGGCCATATTCAATACCCTATGCTATGAAGAGATCCCCACCCCTAAAAAACTCTTTCCAAATTTTTTTTAAATTCTTAAAGTAGAAGTACATGAATATTGGAGTAGGTCGGGTACTTTGAAAAGTGGCAAAAATTTGTAAAACTTTACTTGTTTAAAACTTTACTCTAAATATAAAACAAAGTCGCTATCCACATCTGTCTGTTTGCTTACCTCTTCTAAACTACACAATGGATTTTGATGTGGTTTTCACCACCATTTATAAAATTTCTTCCAGAAGTTTATGTATAAAATACACTTCATATTAAATTTAAAGATGGTACAGAAATCTCTAAGTTTTGTTATCAAGTCATAAAGATACTTTTAGGGTGCTTACATGGCGTACACTGACATCAAATTAATGTACTACAGAACTGAAGGCCATTAAAATGTCTACAGAAAAGTAAGTGATAGCATATGTATACCTTCTAAGGATGACCCACAGTAATCTTTCAAAATTGTTTAAAAAATAATGAGTTATTTGCAAAGCTATTTTTTAACGACATAGTATTATCGCGTATGACTTCTTAACAAAATCTTTTTGTTTTCTCTCATGAGAAAAAAACCTGTCAACATTGTTTACAAAGAAATTCTTTAGTTATGGGCAGTACATTTTAGTACTAACACCTGATACTTATAAGTACCTACTTATTAAATCTAAATGACGCTACATTAGTAGAGCGCATCCGTGCGAAGCAGGGGTAGGTCGCTAGTAATCAGATAAAACTTAGAGACCAGAAGAAAACATTATTAAATATCTCAACACACAATGATATTTACAAATACAAAGAATTGGTAAATGGCATGACATATGGGTCCAGTTGGTTTCAAAAGGAAATAGAGATATCATTGCAAGATCTTCGAGGTACTGTAGTATTTATAAATGTTTTCTTAATAAGTGAGAAAACAGGAAAGAACTTAAAGGGTTTTGGAACACAGAAAAATTGTGGTTTGGCATTACACAGGATCTTCACACAAATTTGTAGAAAACTTTCTCTAACTTATTAAAACTTAGATTGGCTCGGCTAAAAGACGACCTAGTTGCAACGTTCACAAAAACACTTTAAAAAAAATGATGAAATTCTGAAATTGTTTGCCCAAAATTTGCTTGCATAAGTTTTTTAAATATTAAATATGAATTTAGATGGGCAGTCTTTCCTGATGAAAAAGATTTAGTAGAACTTTAACGTAGATTTATTTTTTAGTTCTTGCACAAAAACGAAGAATGTCCGCCATTACATAATGTTCGCAAAAGGTCCACACTGCTTCCATAGCAACACAAACAAATTTACCCTGCTTAAATTGTGAATGTTTATTAATTTTGATAATGCCAAAATGTTCTGAATACTCAAATACACATTATATCTTGCAATCAAGTCCCCAAGTCGCTTGGCGTCGACGGTACAGCCAAGGACAAGCTTGTCGGGAAGCCACATCTTGGGCTGAATGCAGATGACTGTGATCACTGAAATTCTAATTCAAAGTTCCGAAAAGAAAGGTTGATTACTGGTGCAGCCACTGCCAAATGCGACCTATTCAGTACACATGGAGCAGAGAACTGGTGAAATGATGCAACAGCATACCACCAAACAGGGAGGAGGCATGTGTGTGATCTCTCTGACCAATCACAACACACCTCTCACAAAGAAGCCGATAATAACACATTTCACTACAGAAAAACTTCCAGAAGTCTGTGCATGTTTTACTGTCTCTCTCTCTCTTTCTAGTCAAATAATAAGCGCTGTGGTAAATGCACAAGTTCCACTTTCCCATTATATGAAAACATAAAGAAACTGCCAGAGAGTCTCAAAACACAAAAAGAAGTCCCAACAATTAGTGCTGAGTGACACTTACTGTATCTCATGCTTTCTCATCCCCACGCAATACACAATGTTCTAGAAACATAATAAAAGCTTCTACATATCCAAAAGTAAAATATAGTCATTAAAAAAAATTTTGAAAGTAAATAAATTACTGAAAAATGCATTTCCACAATTAATATCCTAGCAAACGAAGTGGAAATCAGTAAAACCTAAGTTAAACTGCTTTTCTGAACATCATAATTAAATATCAAAATTACTTCCAAGAATAATAATGTCAATAAAATACAAATATCAAACTCAGTCACCATAACCTTGAACTACATAATCAGCTGATCCCTCTGATGAATAAAACATACTATTGATTCCTCAAAAATTTTATGAAAGCTGGGACGGACAGGATCTTGTAACGTTACAAACTTTTCCATCACTTGGAATGACCAAAATTAAAAATTTCTCAGACAAATTGTTTAAAATAATTTACTTATTTTTCAAATATTTTCTGAAAGAAATAAACACAATTCAGCCCCCACCATCCCTATAGCTGTATTATTTCAAACACAACCTCCCATATGTAATTTTAGTTTGTACGACTACATGTAATAAAACACCATCTGGAAAAAATTGGTTTAAAGTCTGGGTGACATACGTTGATAGTAAATAGAGAATGTTTAATGTGGGGTCATAAGTTGGTAATTCCATGCAATCTTGGCAGACTTGTATATGAGCCATTTGCTTGGGTACAGGAAAAATGTATAGCTTGGCATCATATTACTGGTAGCTATCTTCAGACAAAGAGATTGAATGACAGGTAAAAATCTTGTAATTGTTTAATACAATGCCAAGCAAATCTGCCAAAGCCCAAATTATAAATGGCCTTGACCACCAGGAAGCAATACAAGATAGCATGCAGGTGTTTGTGGTCCCCGTCAGGAAAAATCTTTTTTGGTAATATTGCATGTTTATTTAAAGTGGATCAGTATTTCTCATATTACAACTGAATACTCACCAGCTGAACTTCAGTTAGGACGCTAACTATGAACAAAATTTTATTTAGTAACACCTGCAAAGGATAATTAACAGAGAACGGTACAGCAAGGTGCAGACCAAAGATTTATTGGACAATGGAAACAATAGTTAAACAGTTGTCATTGAGTATGTATCAAGAAGGATTGATACAGGAAGGGCGGCACACTGACTTCCAGCCAGTCGTTAAAAGTTGGGCAATGTAATGTTTTAAGCAAAAACAGTATTTTAAATTGAAATCAAATGGTAAATGCTGAGAAACAAATGTCTGTAACTGCGGAATCACCTCTGGTGGAGTACCTAATGTTCCCAGAGGAAATGCAGTGGAGGAGGATAGAGATGGTTGTGGGAGTAAATCAGCAGCATCACCCGTGAACAACCATGTGAACGCTGAATTGAGTGGAAGTGGAGGTTAGAGGTTTTAATATGAAGAAAAAAGTCATCAGAGTTTTCAAAGAGAAATGTCACAGAATAAAGGTTGAACAAAAATATAAAACCTAAACTAATACAGGATTTGTAAAATGTAGTAAGTAGGCCACATGATGCAACAGGTAATAATAGAATAAGGTACCGTACTTTTTTATTAAAAAAAATTTGAACATGCATTTACTTACTTGACAACAGGTTTTCCAATCATTCGCTAAGGGAGGGTTGTGATACTTCAAGTAGTTTACCAGTAGTTTACTGTTTCAACATTTTTTTGGTTGTTCCATTAACTTTCCTACTGCTATGAGACTAACTGGCCTATAGCTTGCTGGGTCCTCTTTATTCCCCCCTTTCTTAGATACTGGTCACCTCCTTCGGTTTCTGCGGGATTTTATCATTCTTGGCAATTACTTTCTTGCTGTCTACTCCTTTCACTATTTCCTTAATTTTGCCCTTACAGGGTTCCCTAAACTGCTCTGTGCCTTGCTCTCCCTTATCTCTGCCCACTGTTATCCCTTCTCAAACACTGACAAGTACTGTTTTTGCCAACATGTCTGCCCTCTCCTTAGGCCCCCACTGTAACTTCCCCAGCTTGATTCTTCAGCGTCCTTCATATTCCTGATAAAATTGTAAAATTCAGCCTGTTTCCCTCGGTTCCCAGCTCCATCATTTCCCCAATTGATTTTAATCTGTCCCTTACTCCACAACAAATAACCTTTTCCCTTCCTCTTATATTTTAGAATCTCCCTACAATAATATGATGGGTCTCCTCCCAAAGTGATCTTCTTCCTAGGAACCTGCTCTTCAAGACCACCTTAAAATCCCCCCACAGCCCCTGTACAGTATTACACTCCCTAAACTGGTCAAATCCTTCCTGTAAGTAAGGGAGGGGGGGGGGGGGGCACATTTCAACACTTTGAATTTCCCACCAATGGAACCTTGCTATTGGTTTACAAGCAACCAATTAAGTTCAACAACAGAACAACATCTGGCAATTGATTTCCCTTCATTTCTTTTCATAGGTGCTTTGCTATTCAGTGAACACTGTTTTATGTGTTGCTAATTAAAAAGTAAGTATTGTTTTCAGAACTGCATTTTTCAGTCTCAATTTTGATGGAGGTGAGATTTATTTACCCAATTAAATAATAAATTCAACATGTAAATATAATATGAATATTTCTAAAAGTAGTATCATTACTATAACATGAATGATTGCACATGGGGCAGATTTCAACAAACTGCTGGGGGTACATTTCTACACTGGTCAAATGTATCACCCAGTAAAGGTGTAAAAGTAACGAAAAAAAGTGTACCCGTATGTATTCGTTAATATAACAATTAGTACTCGTTACTATCGTATTGTTACGTTACTCGTTACTTCTGATACCGCATAACATGCTATGTTATGTTGCAGCAACGAATCCAGTCGTATCGCGTACGCGTACAGTATGACGTCGCGTAACTAATAATAAATAGAATATAAACAATTAACAATATTTGATAATTACAGTTTTTTTAACCAAGAAACAATTAAATCTCATTAGAGCAGCTTTATTATATTATCTCTTTAAAAAAACGTGAAAATATGTGATAATAAAAAACAAAAGCATACATATTTCTAATTTGTAAAAAATACTTTCTTACGTTGTTTCTATTCCAATCTCAAACTTTGTCTACACACACAATACCTTTAATAAACAGTAAAAAACTTGGACGACGAATTTCCAAATTATACTTTACTTAATAAACAAACATCGTTCTTTGCAACGTAAATTCATTGAATATGCGCACGCATGCGTAAAACATATGAAAAATGCGAGTAACGAGATGCAGCCGTGTGTAACGTTTCGTTACTTGTTACTAGATGGCGCACCCGTTACTCAGTACCGAATACATACGGTTTGCTACAGCTCTATCACCCAGTGAATGTAAATGGTTTATTTCAGCCATAATATAGAACTATTACAGCCTTTTTGTAAAGTTCAATAAACCTAGGCCTATTAAAAATGATTGAGTCAATACTAAGCCTAAAAAATTAACTATCATTAAAATATTAGGCATATGTATGTTATGTTAAGGGGTATTGAACCCTAAATTAAAAGTGCTCAGATTAATCTCTTGTTTCGTAAAATTGTTCCTCACATTAAAAATGTAAGTTCCCGTATCAAAGAAAAAAAATAAAAAATTTTATTATTGCATTTTATGAACTTTTTAATTTAAATGTATCATGATTTGCAGAAACTCCAGCATGACACAAGGAAAAAATATTTTTTTTTTTTCAAGAACCTTGTTTTTAATAAATACTAAATTATATGAAATGCTATGATGTAATTTTTTTAAAATAGTACATTAAAAATACTAATATTAAGTTTTAAATTCCAATGCAAATACATTTTTTTTTCAAGTTGAGCTTCAACACTTAATTAAAATGATTTACATATAAAAATTGTAGAAAAACATAAACATGCAGCATTTTTAATAATCTTAATTATGAATATCTTCAACAATTTTGAAGTATAATTGCGTAGATTACTTGTTGAAGAAGCAAACACGTTCAAGATTCACAGACCATACAGTGCAGTGCTCTCACAGCTAAAAGGCAAACACGCAATCTCCCGCTGCCCCCTCGCCCTGGTTGTTTGAATGGAGCAGAGGTGTCGGCGGTTGGTTAGTCACGTGATCTGTTTGTCTGCCGAGTGGGTGGAGGGAAGGGGGTGCACAGGGCAGCGTTGCCTGATGTCCTTGTGGCAGGACTGTTCAGCAACGCGCTGCAAGGGCTACACTGCTGAATGGCAAGCGGCAGTTCCGAGCGATACTGGGCATAGTTTGTTGTGTGTATACAATATTTTTTTACTAATCTTGAGTGAGGTTTAATTCACAACGGGTAACGAAAAGAGGTTGCAGTAGACTAATTAAGAAGTAAGAGATGTATGATATCCCAAAAACTTACAGGTTAAACCAAAAAATTTACCAAACTAACATCGAATAAAGTTTAGTGTTAGTCATTGTGTGTGTTACCCTGGTTAACGGTTGATGTTCATTACAAGAAACGTTTACAAAAGGAGATAAATTATTTTTTCTTGCCTAAACAATTTTATCGGCGTTTGTACTGTAGGGCCGCGACGTCTTGACGTGTCGTTTTGCGGGGAAGCGGGAAAGAGTAAATGAGAGGGGAAGCAGCTACGCGCACACATCAGCCGCTATGCGGTTCATAGCAAAAACATCAGGTGCCACGCTCAGTCTGAAGTGAACAATGGAGCACGACGCAGGACATTCAAGATACAATAAAGTAATACATAGTGGGGAGAGGGGAATTATAAGTAGTGTAATCCAGTGTTGTGATGAAGAAGCTGCCAACAAATGTCTGCTAGTACATCTTGCAAAAGCAACCGAAAGAGCTGCGCGATACACAGGTATAAGCCAAAGATCAGTTTTGCGCATCCGAAAACACAACAGAGAGACGCCAAATAAAAAACAAACAACACCAGGCAAAAAAAGGTAATTATAACTAACTTTAAATAAATATACATTATAAGTTTTTCAAACGCATTCCCTGTGATTAAACCCGCGGTTTGTTTGTTATGCATTTGGCAATTTTCCAGACTTTCTGCACCGCTTGTTAAAATATTTGTTAGCTACACTCCTTTATTTGACCATGAAACAGCCTCTCATGTTTAATTATTCATTTCAGGCCAAAAAAACTGGGAAAATTTTTGTTGTCAGTTGATGACTTTGATAGAAGAGTGATCACAGACACACTCCACGAATTTTATGCAGTAAAAAAAGTGGTTCCCACAACAACGAAACTACTCCCAGTTTTAAAACAAAAAATCGGATGGAGTTAGGGAAAGACATTGCTGCGTAAAATACTCAAAGAAATGGGTTTTGTGTGGAGAAGAAACCAAAATAAGCGAACGCTTCTTCTCGAAAGATCTGACGTTGTTGCTTGGCGATCACGGTACCTGACTCAGATGAAACAGTGCAGGGAGGCTGGGAAGAAATTTTAAATGGATGAATCCTGGGTTGACACTAATTTAACCTTTCAGAAATGTTGGCAAAAGAAAGGTGATGTTGAAGGTGTAATGGCAACAGGAAATGCAGCGCACAGACTGATAGTTGTAAGTGCTGGTTCTAGGCAAGACTTCCTTCCTGAAGCCTCTCTTGTTTATAAAGCAGGCACAACAACAGGAGACTACCACGGCCAGATGAACTCTGGAAACTTTGAAAAATGGATTACGGAAAAACTGAATCCAAATTTGCCACCCGCTTCAGTCTTGGTTATGGATAATGCTCCATACCATTGCAAGCAGGAAGACAAACCGCCATCCAAGTACGACAGTAAATGTGAAATGATAGCTTGGTTGCAGAGAAAAGGTATAGAATGTTACAATAAAATGCGGAAAACAACACTTACCAAAGTTGTTGAAAAACATCGATCGAGAGAAAAACGTTTCAGAGTAGACAGGTTAGCTGAGCTACATGGTCATTGTGTAATTCGCTTGCCTCCCTATAATTGTGAATTAAATGCTATTGAGCTCGTGTGGGCCAAAATGAAGCGTTTAATTCGTGAGAACAATACTTCTGGTGAACTTTCGTTGCAAGCGTTGCAGTCGTAAACCACCAGGGCTTTTGATTCCATCACAAGCACCGTCTGGGAAGGTTACTGTCAACACTTGGTCAGTAAAGAGGACGAGTATTGGAAAAAGTACTATGTCATGGAGGATGTATTGGAAGGTTTTATAATAAATGTGTGTAATGACAGTGCATCTGAACATAGTGACGCAACTACTGACAGTAGTGATGATTCTGTTAATGCTGTCCCATTATGACATTCATATACATGCTGCTATGCAACACTCTTTATTTCAGATTCTCTAAACTGCCAAAATTCATACTTTTATGTTTGAGAGAGTTCTATTAATCTAAATACAAATGTTTTAAAACTTCTTTGTCAAAAAAGTGTTTTTTCAGAGTACTTCGGCTTTGTTTGCTAGGATATGTCTGCAACTATTATATTATGTTACTATTGTGTTATGACTGTGTTATTTTTTCTGTTTTAATACTATTGTTGCCAAACATTGTTACTATTATTGTGTTTTTAATCTTAACATTATTTCACACTGCTGTCATTCATCTTAACTTAAATCTCTACTGGCTGCTAAATAGTGTTATAATAGCATGTCATTCATGTTATTTTCTGAGTCAAAGTACTAAACGTTTTGTCAGTAGGATTGTACATGAAAAGAATATACGTTTATCTATGGGTCAATGTTTTATAAAATACCCGAGGATGGTTTGTTAGAAATATGGTTTTCGGCCCCCTCGAAATGACTAAAATGGTTCTTTCAGAGTGCTGTTATGGAAAAAAATACCAACCCAAGTGCATAAAAGTGGTAAGGTTCTTGACGTGCGTGAAAGTGTCATGTCGATCGTCTTCATGTTTCAGCCAAACCAAATGGAAAAGAAAGCATCAGCGAGGGAGTTAGCTGCAAGTATTAATTAATTGTGTTTCCTACAGCAACCCACAATTACAAATTTAGTTCTTAACTTTAAAGTATTGTATAGCTATGTTTAACTAAGCTGCCCAGTCGAGCAAATCGTGCACTACCTTTAAATAATAAATTACCGTAAAGCATTATCGCATCTTTGTATCATTAAGATCTGCGCTGTGTTGCACCGTACGTGAGATTGTTCTCGACCAATGTTTTCAGAACGGCATGAAGACTTCCAGGCCGTTGCTATCTGCGGAGCAGGCAAGGCGGGACGTGTCGATTACAAGGTCGCTGAGCTCTAGGGAGTCGACCCGCCAAGACGTTGCGGCCATACAATATTTGCTTACAGCCTTTTTAGGTTTTACTGCTGTAAAACATTCAAAAAGAAAAAAATTTAAACATATTGCGATACGTAGAAATGTCTGTCGTTCACATATTAATTACGCAGTTTGCATGGGGCCGTCTGTAGTGGGAGGGGTGAAAGAGGCCCCAAGGGGTCCAGTCAAGAACTGGAAATAAATAAATTAATGGATTTATGAGTTACTTTAGAATATATAATGGTAAATAACATGTAAAATTTCTTTGCAGGATATACTTACATGAATATTAGTTTAAATATTTATACTAAAAGTGTAAGGCATTCAATACAACATGATGGACAAAGCAGTTAAATTATGTCACACCGTGAAGAAATCTATTTTCTTTGAAGATTTCCAACTAACTTCGAGTCATCCCATGCGCCATCTTTCAAAGTGAGTTACAATCTCAAATCTTTTGATGCAAAAATATTTGCAGTAAAGTTTATTAATGAATAACGTTAAACACAGGTGATAGTGGTGGGGGGGGGGGGGGGAATTGGGGACATAATGGAAGTTGATGTAACAATTGTGTTTATACAAATAAATAACCATAACTTTAACATTTGAACGAATATGAAATATGTAGTACTAACATAATAGGACGAAGATGTAAGAATGTTTATAACGTAATACCATGAACGCATGATGTCACAGCCACCAAAACAAGTCACTTAACTTTTTGTGGAATATTACCAACTGGCCTAGCGGGAAACAAATATTATAGCATGGAAACAAGTCCCAAATATTGGTTTTAAAACTTGCAAGCGAATCAACGAAACAACAATCTAACGTTTAATTCCGTTTTCCTAACGGAAAATTATTTATTTTCAATTTAATCTAAACAACGCACAGAATAATTAATACAAGAAAAATTTTACGGAATTAAATGTGAAATAAGAACACGCTTATCTCCATAAGATATTGTTAAATTGGCAGCATAATTGAATGTATATAAAAATTGCATTATAATAATTACGCAAACAAACAAAATGTGTATTAAAGAGGCACAATTGAAATTTCAAAAAAAAAAAAAACTCATAGGACACTTTTGTTATTTCTTAATATCCTAACAAAAAATACAGTAACATTATAATTGTTATGTATACAATCATAACTTGTGGAACAGGAAAGACAAAATTCCTTAGTCCTACATTTTTCTTAACAGGATAATACATTAAAATACACACTTTATAACATTTGTATGATCCTATTACATATGTTATTACACATTACATAGAATATAATCTTACATTGTATAACAAATCATCAGTATGCCGGTTATTACTTTGCTTTGTTTTTCTTGGCTGTAACAATAAAATCTGGTTTCCAAAATTTCATGCCTCTCAGAATGTGACTGTCTGCGATTTCAGTTAACAAACAACACATGAAAAATCTATGTAGTTTTTCTGCCCAAAACTTTTCATCTGGCTTTTCTCACAACACTTTGATCCCACTATCACTAAATAAAATATTCCTTCCTACTTATCAAAAATTGTCCCTATATCTGGTACCGATACTTATGATTTTTTTTAGTTTTAGCGACCCATTACCGGGGTTTCGGTTTTCCTGATTGGTGTCAAACATTTCACCTCCATGAGTCCAGTGTCACCTACTAATTGTTACTCTCTATCTACATCTCCCTGGAAACATTTTGGGAGACTGTCGATCTTTAATTTCAAAGAATAAATATTAACAACAAATGCAGGTTATCTATAACTGTGCCTCTATTTATTTTTCTATCATAGTAAATTGAACAAAAGTAAACAAAACATAATCTTGATAAAAATGTGTTGGTTTGATAAGGGAGTTAATTACTTAAATATATAATTGGACTAATACATTAGAAGTTACAATTTATAATATAGGTTAATAAATATCTTTATAAGTTAAAATTTTATAACTGGGCCGGCCCGTGCCAAATTATTAAGATGTGCCTGACACCATAATTATAAATAACAATAAACAATCCCAGCGTGATAATTATTAGCACATCACATAATTAAAGTCCTGCACTTCCCACTTGAGTTATCACATATATAATACAATTAGCTGGCACTTAGAAATTGCGTAGCACTGGCACAATGTAAAAGTCACTGGGAATTTGGGGGTCGTATGGTTGGAACTTGCTGGTCGGGAGTGATACATTCTACTTTAGGCGGGCTGCCAGGTGGCACCTCAGTAGTTTCTGGTTACTGAAGACGAGTAAGAGCATTTGGCCGCAATTTCGGCGCCGGCTCTAGGATACAAAATCTTGGATACTGATTCTTGAATACCGGTTCTGGGATACCGGTTCTGGGATACAGGTTCTGGGATACCAATTCTCGAACCCTGTCTGTGAACAAGCCAAATCCAAAAGAATTAGTCCTGCTTCAGAGCCAGTCGTCAAACGGGCAAAAATGCCCACAAAAACGGGGATCATCGGGGAAGAGAAAGAGGGTGTCGAAAACTCACCAAACCAGGGTGTGTCCTTGCGCTCAGGAGGAGTCCTGCCAGGATGTGCGCAAAATCCTGACCGACACAAGCTCAGTGGAAGCAGAAGCACTCATAATTTAGATTTATTAATATTAAGCAAAATATAAAAATTTCTACATTGAAACACAGACTGACTAATTACTATCTAAAAACGTAGGGAAATATCCCTTGACGATACGACTACATACTAGTGGACATGTCGAAATTGAATCTTGCTAAGTTCTAGCCGAGAACAAAGTAGTCAGTCTGACGTCGCGCCAAGAAGTCCCTTGTAGGGTCGGTGAGACGCTTAATCAAAACAGGGGCTTGATTTAGAAAGAAAGGGGGGATACTTCGGCTTCAGGTCCGAAAGGTTCCGAAGACTTCCGAGTGAGGGATCGAGAAATACTGACTTCGATAGCTCGACGTTGGTGTTAGTGCCCGATCGCAGCGCGATCTACTGGGGAGTGGCCAAAACCAAGAAAGAGTCGACTCGTAAATATTGCACGAGACTACTTCAAAAGCATGGGGCTTATGGAGGAGAATGGTGTAGCGCTCTACTAGCTCGGGAAAGCCTGACAGGCAGATGTTTGTTGCGTGAGCCGCCAGGGTTCAGGCTTTACTTGACCACCACTCGGGGTAGTTGATATTTTCGTCACTAGAAGTCAGGAGCGGTACATTCAAACACTCGTGTCCAGACCTTGAGATAGGCCAACGATGGCCGGGGTTAAGCACCGGTCAATGCCCTGGGCGGTGATTCTGGAAAAGAGGGTAGGGGGGGAATGCTGGCTCATGAGAAATGTCTTACCCGGAGCGCCTATACGTGCTCGGGAGCCCTGAAAACATAGAACACAGTATGACAATAAGTGCTCACCTCAGGTGAGCTCTGATAAACTGGCTGCCCTGTGAAGATGCAGCCACAAGCAGTCCTGATCACGGCGACAGGCCATGTTTCAGTGACCAGACGTGCGCCGAAGCGAGTATAAGAAGAGCCTGAATGCTGCCCTCGCAGAGAGTTGGCAAAAATCAGATACGGCGCTGTGAACGAATTGGGGAACTAGCCTGACAAAGATGAAGTGGGATGTGCAGTGAGTGGAAAGAGTTTAAGTTTTAGCTACAAAATTACTGCTAAAATAATCCTTTAAAAATTCAAATTTACAATTGTGCCAAAAAATGCTAATTGGCAGCACACAATCAATCTGGACTAGCTCTTAAGTAAGGCAAATCCATTCTCATAAACAGATCACATTCTTTTACCTTTAGTCTATTTTGCTATTCGTACAAATAAATTGCTTTCTTTTCATTCACACGGCCATAAGTAACTCCTTTGGAATGTATTTCCTTATGCACTAACATATTATTTACCATGTTGTGGCACGATGTAGTTTCTCTCATCTTATACACTGTTCCAAAATTATAAGCAGTTAAGGGATTGCTGCAAGCTTCGATCCACAAGGGATTATCATGCTGCCCTACAGTATTTCTGGTTTTGTGCAGTTATTTTCACTTGGTGCTTCTTCTGCAGTTTTTTAACATAGCCTTCTTATGACTTTATGTAAGCTTTTGGACATACGCCATTGCTAAGCACATGTATGTCTGTAGAAGAAAACTACAAAAAACCCAAAAGACAAAAACATAGCAAAAAATTGCTGTTTTCAACAGGATATAAACAACAGGATTGTTTCTGTTTTGGAAAACTATTGTGTTTGTTTCGTCTTTAGTTTTGTTGTGTTTTTGTCTCGTTTCAACTGTTGTGCTGAACTTTTTTGGGTTCAATATTTTTGTGCTGTCATCATTTGTGGGGTTTTTTTTCGTTCTCTTAGTCCATTTTTCTTTGT
The DNA here is from genome assembly GCF_032445375.1 of Bacillus rossius redtenbacheri. NCBI lineage: Eukaryota > Metazoa > Arthropoda > Insecta > Phasmatodea > Bacillidae > Bacillus > Bacillus rossius. The sequence goes on along the minus strand of NC_086330.1, from coordinate 236,831,282 downwards.
TTTTCTTTGTTTGTTGACCATATTCCTGTTATGGAATATTATGTGGTGTTTGAATCCTGTTGACAACAGCAATTTTTTGCTTAATTTGTGTTTTTGTCTTTTGAGTTTTTTGTAGTTTTCTTCTACAGACATACATGTGCTTAGCAATGGCGTATGTCCTGAAGCTTACATCAAGTCATGCACTTATGTTTCTCCAATTCGTCACCATCTACGTCTACTTCAGTGCTTCTGGACCGTGGTCAAAATCTGGACCATACTGAAGTTTACGTTTCTTTCTCTTGAAGTATGTTCTCGGTAGGTACACCGGTTAAACGAGTCACTGTGTCCAAGTCATCTTCCAATGGAAGCTGTAGGGTAATGAATAATTCTCTAGCTTCAAGTTCAATTTCTTCATTTTGTTCATTAATGCCTAGAATACTGGAAGATAGTTATTTATTATTTGTTTTGATTGATCAGGTTTCTTTAAACTAGATAGGCCTACCCACCTTTTATCAAAGTTTTGTTAAAAACACTTATAACAAGTTTATAGGATTGGGACTCGAACTCGTATCCCATACCTCCTTCCCCAAAATGTGATTCCAGCGAGTAACTACTCTGCCGTCACTTCACTTTTTTTTTTTTTTTTTTTTTTTTTTTTTTGGAAAATTTTGAATAATTCTTTAGTAATAAACACACACACAAATATATACAAAAACATGTGTTTTGTGTATTTCAACACTCTGAGTTGAGTACTGTAATTCTTTCTTATCTTCACCTTTAATTTATTTTAGTAAGAAATAATCATTTCAACTGAAAGAAAATGCTGTAGTTTACTTAGCCGCACATTATTTCCAGCACCACAGAAACAAAATTACCCTAAAATTTGTAGGTTTCACCTAGTAACATTCTGAGGAAAATATTGGCAACAAAATAAATCCTTTGTGCACATAAAAAATTAATACCTTTAAGAATTAAAAAGAAAAAAAATAATTTTTTAGAAAATCTTTTAATTTTAAATACAAATTTAACTGCAGTGTCATACTATGAACTGAAATATTTGTTAAAGATAGGGCATCATATATTCGTTGCGAATTGCTGCAGCCATTGTTATTCAAATTCCTTTTTAATATAAAAATAGCAAAGTAATTTATTTTTAAATTGTCTCGATATATTAACTTTTTCTTCACCTCTTATTAATAAGGCCAGTTTTTAATAAAGCAAATATAACAAAGTTTTTTATACAAGTATGAGTGAGCTGTTCATTTGGATTATTTCACAGCAGACAGAATATATAATCTAGACGAGACAGGGGTCTCGACGGTCGTTCGAGCTCCAAAAGTTGTTGCCAAGCTAGGAGCTCCTCAGGTGGGTCAAATTGTTTCTAGTGAACTTGACTCAATGATAAGTGAATGCATGATTGTCACTGCACTGTTTTGCAAACATATTTCGAGACTAGCTGGGAGTCAAAACACTGTAGCATCATCTACGTTTCGTAACGGGTTCAGTTACGTTCAGACCATGTGAACTGTTAGTAGGTACACGAATCACAGCCGTTCCGAGCGGAAGCAAAAGCGTCCTGAATATCCTGGTTAAATAGAGCAATAGTTTCTCTTGCAGATTGATGCCAATTACAAGGAAGAAACCACTGGCGTGGACATACCTTTGCACTGCGTAATGAGCAGTTGAATTATTTCGTGAAAAAAAACACAACCCTACATATTAGATGGTGAATAAATTAATTATTAGACATGTCATTATTCAACAGAAATGTGTGTCTTTTCCATTCGCCCTACAAAAAAAATGTTTCTATGACCTACCCATTATTCAAACTGCTTTTAATAATAGGTTTTGCTCTATCTCACCCGGGTTTTTCAACTGCTGATTTTTGTACCAAATTTGCCAAAGGCTTCATACTTTTGACACCGTTTTTAAGTTTCTTGACAAATTAAGGTCGTTTTGAACGTTTTCACCCTTTCGTAACACCTTGCCGCCACTTTGGCATTTTGACAGAAAACGAAACGCGCAATAGACTGCAAGCCAAACTCTTTCGCCCCATCTGGAGTTTGGCAACAATGGAGAGGTCTACAGCAATGGATGAAGTAGTCAGAGGGGAGAAGGTGGGTGTAGGTTTCTTGAGGGGGTGAGGGGGGAACGGAAAGGTTCCAGGGAGGCAGCAGAAAATGACGAATGTAGCTAAAGAAGGTGCGACTGAAGCTATCCTACGAGGAACGGTTGAACCTTTTGGTAATTCTTTCCCAATGTTTCTATAAACGACCGATAAATGTGTTAGCATTGGAAATGTGTTCCAGTAGCCGAAACCTAATATGCTTTAATAAATACTTTTACTTTTTTTTTCTCAGTATTCCCCTTTAATCAATAATAAAATATTGAAATTAGGTGAGGTTAAAAATTATTATCTAGATTTTTATTTACTTACATTATAACTAAATTATGTTTTCTTTCAGATTTGGCCAACATGGTAAGAACATACATAAAGAAGTGTGATGAACCAGAAGTGCGTGAGGAAGAAATGGCCAAGGCCATGCACGCAGTAAAAGATGGCATGTCTCTTAGAAAAGCTGCAGATCTGTATGAAATACACTTCACTGCTTTATTTTATAGATTAAAAAAAGGTAATGCAGTTTATCTTGAGCCTAGTGATAGCCCAACATCAAAATGCTACAGTTCCAAATATACAAGTCAACAAGTTTTTACAGCAGAACAAGGGTGTGCTTTGTGATTACATTACTAAATTTTCATATATTAACTATGGATTGACTAATAAACAAGAATGACAGCTTCCTTATGATTATGCAACACTGCTGGGCTCAATTATGCCAAGTAGTTGGGATGAAAACAAAATGGCTGGGATTGTTTGGGTTAGGGGATTTATGAGTCACCACGAACAGCTCACATTACAAAACTCAAAAACACTAGTATATCAAGAGCTACAGTTTTTAATAAAGCAAATATAACAAAGTTTTTTTGACAAGTATGAGCGAGCTGTTCATTTGGATGATTTCACAGCAGACAGAATATATAATTTAGACGAGACAGGAGTCTCGACTGTCGTTTCAGCTCCAAAAGTGGTTGCCAAGCTAGGAGATCGTCAGGTGGGTCAAATTGTTTCTAGTGAACTTGGCTCAATGATAAGTGAATGCATGATTGTCACCGCTGTCGGAAATACAATCCCCCCCGGGATTTAATTTCCGAGGACAAAATTTCATGACTCTCTGTTGTAAGTAAATAGTCTCAAAAGTGGATGGATGATCAACAGTCTATTTTTTATACGTTCTAGAACACAAGAAAAAGCATACAAAGTGTTCAAAAGAAAACAAAATACTATTGCTCATGAAAAATCATGAAAGCTATATTGCAGTCTTGATGCGATATTGTTTTCTAGAGAAAATGGTAATATGTTGGCACTTTACCTCCTCACTGTACTCACTGCCTCCAGCCCTTAGATGTTGGAATATTGGGACTGTATCAATACAAACTGAAAACTCAGAAAATGATTGGCTGCTATCAAATCCTGGCAAAACAGTAACCATTCACAACCTAGATGCTTTAACTAACACAGTATATATTGCTTCATTTACGCAAAAAAAAACATCACAGCAGATTTTAAAGCAAAAGGCTATTTGGCCAATGTCTCATCTCGTGTTTATAGAGGGAGAGTTTGATGCCTCACATGTAATTAGTGCAACTATCAGTAGGCCCTACCTAACACATTAGTTTTACAACAGGATTCATCAAACCCCTTCAGTTGATCTTTCACCTGTTGTATTATGTTATGCAACTGGAAATCAATCAAACACAAGCAAAGAAAATTCTGCCATTTTGAGCAGCACAACAGAAAAATAAAAACACTGTGAGGCAAACACAGTAGACTTAAAAAGGAAGTCTGACACCTGAAGATGTTTGGCTTTTTCCAAAAGCAGAACAAGAAGAAAAGTTGAAGGACACTCCAGAAAAAAAAAGGAGTTGTGCAGGAAATGCTTACAATTAGGCACTAAGAAAATTAAATTAGAGAAACTAAATAAAACAGTAAAACATAAGCCTGTAAGAAAATGTTTCAATGATAAGTCTTCTGATAGTGAAGGTTGTAAAATTCTTTTGTAGGTCTAAGATGAGTCTGATAGTGAAAATATAGACCAACTTTTGATTTCTACATCAGAGTTTGAAGAAACTGTAGATTTGGGAAATAATAATGTAGTACCTAATCCAAATAAATGATTTTGTACTAATTCAGTTTGCAGGAAAGACGAAAAAAGTCCTATTTGTAGGGCAAGTAGAAGACCAAAAAGAAAAAATTACAAAGTTAGATTCATGCAAAGGAAGGGATATTAGTAGAATTTTTTTCCCCTGAGAAAGACGATATCAGCATTGTTGACATAAGTGACATTATTATGAAACTCCGCAGCCAACCATGAGTGGAGGCACATCTCAAGCAATTTCTTCTATGGTATTTGCTGTAGGTAAACTTATCTTCGGTTAAAGAAAAATTAACGTAAACCCTCAATAAAATGTTATTAATATAAGATACCGTGGGAGATCGACCTTCACCCATCATCTGATAACCAGATGAGACATATTTTTTATAAGATTTTATTGATTTATTAACATGCCTATGTTAGCTTGCCATTCAAAAAGTGCTCATGGCTATTTTTAATTAAATTAATTTTTATAAATTTTTTTTTTCATAACCTTCACACGGACTACGGACGCTCTACTTTCTCTTTCGGACATATTTAATTGCTCCGATTTTAAAACTTCAAAGCATGGCAATAATATTCCATGAACGGTTTTTCGCAGGCAAGCCTATATGATTATTTTCGTAATTAAATTATCTTTCTTCTTTATACCAATTTTTATTGGTTAACATATCAGTGTAGTTACCTATATTGACTTACCTGTTCATGCCTACTTGCCAGGTAGCCATGAACAGAAATAAGTAGGCAAGCCTACCAAGGTATATTCTTCATATTAAAAACTATCTGTTGAAACTAAATTTGCTCGTTTATCAATAGAGTGAAGGTTATGAAAAAAAATTTATAAAAATTAATTTAATTAAAAATAGCCATGAACACTTTGAATGGCAAGCTATCATAGGCGTGTTAATAAATCAATAAAATTTCATAAAAAAATATGTCTCATCTGGTTATCAGATGATGGGTGAAGGTCAATCTCCCACGGTCTCCTCTACTATATGCTTATTTATGCTTTCTGCTTTAAGTGAATACAATAATTTAAACAATTCTTCAATTTTTTTTGTATTTCTAATTTTATTGTATTTGTATCATATATTAGCTTATTTGGCCTATTTCAATAAATGTTAATTGATTTGAAAGTTAAAAAAAAAAATATAATATATTTGTTTGTATAAAAAGGTACACCACCCCCTGTTGAAATATGTTCTATGGTAGGGGTACAATGTAACACATGTAAGCTGTACATGAAATATAAAATTTTACCTCATGGTTATGATTAGCGACCGCAAAAAAAAAAATTAACAAGCTGCCCAAAAAACAATTAGGACAACCAATGATAACAATTTCTGAGTTAAAAAATAACGGGTTGAATTAAACAAATTATACACTAAAATTTGTTGAAATGTGCCACCCTCTCCCCTACTCTTTCACCCTTGGTTGCACTTCCCTCCCATAAGGACACATTATTCTACCTGTGCTTTTATTACCTTCTGCTTAATACAGATATCCACTACAGGTATATCATGACCACTTAAACCATTCCAGCACCATAGATTGGATGGCTAGCTCTACCGGTTTAACCAGGGCATATAATAATGTTTTCTTCGCTACCTAACCCATCCTTGTATTCCTTGCAATACCTGCTTTAGACCTGTATTCAATAGTTTGGTTGCCCTCCTCTGCACTTATGTTTCCACTATTTATATTGTAGCTAGACTAACAAACAGTTCACATAATTTCACAGTATTTTTAATGTAGCTAACCTAACAAAACATTCTCACGACTTCACAATATTTTTAAAGTACCTACCTAACACAACATAACCACCCTCTAAAATGGTCAATTAAAGGTAAAATACTTAGTATCACACCGCCACCTTAGGTAAAGATTGGAAGTCAGGCAGCAAAATAAATCATTTTTGAATTTTTGTTATTATGTATACAGAAAAGTGGTTCTCCTTCAGAATGACTGATAAATATATAGTTTGGCTAGGGTTGATAATAAGGGATTTGAAATTGAACGACATAAGGCATTTTACAAAGATAAATGTTTCCAAGACAAACAATTTTAAACATAAATTCAATCAACAAAAGCCATTAAAAAAGTAATAACATTACGCAAATAAAAAAAAATACTTTCAATTATGACTATCATGCATTCCAAAACAATAATACCTAGCTATTGCAATTATTGACTTGGCGAAGACAATCATGAAAATTTTCCTCTTTCATCAAAAGAGAAAGAAGCAATCTAATAATTACAATATAGCTATATATTTCAAAAAAAATCAAAACACTAAAATAAAAACACACAGCTACAAAAAATTGAACAAGATGTAAAATCCTGTTTCCCGCCAATTCAAGTAACTTTAATGCTATGATATTCTCAACTTTTGCTTTTTGCAATGGCCTGCGATTTCCATAGAGCCACGATCATATTGATAGGTCTGGCAACTAACCTTCGGAAAAGTTAAGGTGTACAAAAGGATTTGGAAGACACACGAACAAACATGAAAATATCAGCTTCAGTCTAACTCAAATTTCTTTGTTTTTTTTTTTTTGTCGACCGAAAACAGAACGCTCATGTTTGTGGTTAGCAAAAATGTTATGGTAAGTCTTGATTTTACATTTTTTTTTGTCAGAAGGTTTAGTTTTGTTAAAGATGCTAATTTTAAGTTTACATTACACAAGCTATAAATGAATTTTGTTTTTAAGAGCGTTCATCAGAGCAGCAAGTTCTCAACTCGCACCTGGCATCTGCATTTGGGTGTGTGTGGGTGTGTGTGACCGCGAAGAGAGCAAAAGGAGGAGACAAAAATGTGTCAGTTATCGCTCTCGTACAGTCTTCTCCACACCATTCACAATGTATTATCTTTCTTACCCCCACCTTGCGGGGCCCCTTGTCAAAATAAACCCTTCTCAAGACCACGGACGCACAATAACCGATGCGAGCCACAGCCACAGTGCTACGCATACGTATATATGTACACTCCAGCGATTCACTCATCATATTAAGTCTTGTTTCATATTAATATATTATAATCACAAAAGTAAAAATGGTGTTATAATACATACCGCACTTTAACTTGAATACATTTTGAAATAGTTTTAATGCGAAACTAGGAACTATGATATAAAATGTTCCAAATTAGTTAATAATTTCTATAAGTCAAATATTAATTTTTGACGTAACAACGTCTAATAAATCTAATAACGCCGGCTGCACGCACGAAAAAGGATGACTAATTATCCCGTTACGCTCATTGTACCTTTGCGCTGCATCTATCTCTCTTCCACTAGATTGGCCTATGAATCTACTATTTTATTAAATAGGTTAAGGCGGACTTTTCGAAAGTAGCTTTTAAATTTAGTACTTTAACTAAACTATTTTTTTATTATTTAATTTTTTTGGTTATTTTTTTTAATTTTTCCAAAATAAAGAGCATTGAACAAAAAGAAACATATAAGAGAATTTTAAAACTATTTATAAATTTTAATATCAAGTTGAACCGCCGAACCGACGTGCAAGGGAATATACTATTTTATGGAGCCAATTGAACATTACAATTAAACAATCACTTTCATTAAAAAAGTTGTAGTTAAAATAATCTGTTCGTTAAAGTAATAAACATATTTGGATTAATGAGTGCAAATAAAAGTATATTTATCAATTAAATTGTAGATTTCATTTCACTCCTTCTTTGTATCCATACAAAATAGTGATAATTCAATAAAAATGATTCAATTTTATTCATAAAGTATGCAATCATTACATCAATGTTTTGTTATGACGTCACGTTAAACTATAGTACGTAAACCGACTTTACAGACAACTAATTTTTATTATGATCTTTAAATACTAGGGACAAAATACGATAATCTAAACCCCCTCGTCTAAAGTGAGACCTTATTCCCCATCTGTATATTCTCTAATCTCTGGATGTGACACTGAATTTAACATGAAGTACATGTCGCCAAATTACAAAGTTCAATTTCCTCTATGAGAAACAATGTAAAATCAAAGTCGGAGATATTAACATTCCAAATTAGTTTAAATTCATTTAATTTGCTTTATCTGGGATTATACAAACCAACTCTAGACTAGCCTAATCAATTACAGATAACTCAAAGTTAAATAAAATAAAATATAGCTTGCACAGGCTTGTCAGTTAGGGTAAAGCACTTTACGATAAACTTTTCTACATTAATGATAGTTATAGAAAATTACTTCACAATAATTGGTGCAGCAAATTGAAAATTATAATATTGATGTTATGTTAATTAATCAGGAATAAATCTACAGAGCAACACATCGTTTTGAGTAGGTACCTACTAATATTTCAAAGCACTTCACATACATATTTACACTGTCAATTAACAGTAACTTCATACCACTTTAATCCTTCTGTAGTTCCAAATATAAGTCAAAGGATATCGTAGAGTTATTCGTCCAACCATAACATATAGTCATGACACTCCATAAATGTCTTCATTGTCACGGCATTTGTTGGTAGGTAGCAGTAGAAATAACCAGTAGATCCTTAGACATCAACTCTATATTCGGAGTTTGACTATAATCATGTATACCCAGGTTCTTCAAGGTATTATGAAATTTCAATTATGGGGCTCTTGATTTAGTTATCCCAAGTCCTGAAGTTCGTGGTCCAGCATAATAGTCGAAGCAAGATATTTCGCAGGACAGTTATAGGTCCGTAGTTTTCACTCTAAGATACATGCTGAAGTCGCCAACAGTTCTTTTTTCAATCTCCATTGTAGCTTAGTTCACATTTTATACGATTAAGTATATATGGATCATAATTTTAATCAATTATAATCACCGTACATAATACAGACTTACTGTATAAAATAAAAATGATGTATTTGCTTCTTTAAAAAAAGAAACAAATTTTTTGCGTTTGCAACAACCAATTTTGTTTCTCATATGAGTAGCCCATATGCAAAACCCGCTAAATCCAAAAATCATCGAAAATGAGTTTATAGTATCTATGGATTCGTCTTTTCATTGGCTTCATAATGGTGTGAAGAACGAGTGTGAAACCACGCTAAAACCCATCAAAATATTGAAGAGAAAAGTGAGGTCAGTTGCAAAACCTGTTAAGTGACTCACGACATCAGATACAAAACCTGTTAAAAACAATAATTGGTAATGTCAATACCAATAGCCGCTATATCCATGACCACCATGATAACCGGAACATGTTTCCATTTGCAATAGGTACCTGTTATAACCAGGCTGGCTTCCTTGTACATGCACATTAAATTGCATATAAAATGATATTTCGCATCATTTTGTTGGATATTGCTTTGTATTTGGTAATGATAAACAACATTCTATGAAACAGCTGTTCAACAAAATTTTTGGAGCCAAAATCTTAATGTAATCTGTGAGTTGTGAGACGAGAGACGATTGTGTTAGGGCTTTGTTTATGTTACGAGTAGGCACATTTTGCTAAATTGTAATAATGGATGGCGAAGAAGAGATTGCATCTGCGTGTCCTGGTAACAATGTAGCAGAGACTCCTGCACAAAAATCAAGAAAACGAAAACGTAGACCGGAGACCTGGAAACGAAATGTTGCAAAGAAGGCTAGGTAAGTTAGAAGGTGATTTAATATCAGCCTAATATTTGCTATAATTTTATGTCCTGCATGTAGTATGGTGGCTAACAGGGGCGAGGCATGAGGTTTACATGAGGGGAAGCAACAACTCCGTTCACATCAAAACATGATGGGGGAGGGAGGGAAGGTGGGTGTCCGGGGGCCCTCCCCCGGGAAAATATGGATTTCAATGTACAAAATGGTGCTGTTTAAGTAGCTTTCTTAACTGAACATAGACTATTCCACAGGTAGAAAAATTGACATTTTTTTAAATAAATTATTTTTAAAAAATAATGTTTGACTTACATTATTACATAACTTATATACTAAGTGGGAGTGTAGTATCATCGATATCTGGTACAAAATATATAAACAGACAACACATGGCAAAGTAAGTACTTAAAATAAAGAGAAGAACCTCATAAAAATGTACTAGAATAGTAAAAATTAAATCTTGGTATTTTTCGTACCAACACAAAAGAAATTATCTTCATACGTGATCAGAAACTCTGTTAACTGGTACATGTACCAAGAAACTGGCACGGCAATCATTTCTGAAACGCCACAATTTTTTTTCCTAGCCTAAATTATTCTAAGTGTGTAAGGGGAGGGTCCAGGTTACGGGATGACCTAAGTGTGTCTCAGGCCAAAGCCTATACACTCTACCATGCGGGTTTTTAACCATGCGGGACAAGGGCGCGTGCATCGTGTGCTATTGAGGTTTACTGGCCAGCCATGGCTGCGATTGGCGCCATGACTGACGCCCCATTGGTCGCCTAGCTTAAAAGCTAGCTAATGTGACCCAGGTAAAACCTGCATAGACACAGGGAAAACCCTGGGCCAGGTCATGCGGGGATCAAATAACATGCAGTAAGCAAGCAGGTAACTACTGGACAAGAGGGAAGAAGGGTCCAGGTAAGAAGAGTTGGAGGGGCTGAAAAATCAACCATGCTGGAGTTGGGTGATTGGGCCTTGCGGCCCGCATTTAAATGTTGGGTACTCCTGGGTTATTATTAACCAGGGGCGCATGCGCCCCCAGGGGCGGGCGACTTCACTCGTCAGCCCAGCCCAGCTGCCCAGGCAGCCACAGTTAAACCAGATGTGCGCAGACGAGCCAGTAAACCGGCTCGAACTGCGGGCGTACAGGGCGGAAGGCAGCCTGACAGTGCGCCATCTTAATCTTCCTTATTCCAGTCAACAGCCAACAACCTTTCAAGCCAGGGTGGGGGTAATTCGTTCAGGCGAATTAAGTATCTTGCGAGTCGGACCCTCTTGTCCTCCAAAATCCCGGGACGGTTGAAGGGCGCGCCGCCCATGCTACCACTGGCTCCAACAGGGCCCCAACTTAAAGGCGCTGCCATCTCTTCCTTCAGAGTTACGATGCTGTTCAGTTCTGTTGCGCGCGCGGCAGTTCACAGCTCCGCAATTTCCAGCCCGCAGTTCGTCTACACTTTGCATCTAGGGCACATCAAGCTCCCCTGCGGTGCCTTCGCCGACGGAACTGCTTTCTGCCACGCACCGAGCTGCATTCAGGCTACCTTTCACCCCCATAGCCGTAATAACGACTCCACAGGCCGGCCATTGGTCCCCGGACTGCTATTGGTTATTCACAGTCACCCCAGCGAGATTGCTACTCTCGAGCTGGGATCCCGTATCCGCCAACCGCGTGACGCGTACGCCCACAAATCCCCCATGCACTGCCAGCCAACAGCCCGCGGGAGAGATGCGCGCGCCCCGAGAGACGACCGCCGACTGAAACGCGACCTCGCCACCTGCCCTGCCGAACTGTGGCGGACGTAGCCGAAGCAGTCGGCGGAAGTATTCCACCGTCTGCTTCGGCCATGTTCTCTTCAGTTCGGCAAGAAAGCGCTACCTTCGTAGCTTCTACCACGTGTTTTTACAGCCAATCCTCTCCCTGAACCTTTGTACCATGCCACCCCCCCTTCCGAAAGGAAACTACTGCGGCAGCCTTCCTGCTGAAAGCGGTCCTACCAGCGCTTCTAAACCTAGCAACGCTTCTAAAACAGCATGTTTTGTGTGTCAGCGAGTTTTTTTCTTATAGCGCACAGCGCACAGTACTGGGTACCAAGAAGATAGTGTAAAAAATACATACACCTAACGGCACGAGCCAAAGTAAAATACTATTCTGAATAAAATATTTATTTAAAAAATACAATGTCTGGTAACTGCCTGGGCAAGCACTGCTTGCCTTGCTTGCCCTGACGAGACGCCACTGGTGGCTAATTTTTGTTACGACAAATATAGACATTGAAAATAAGTATCGGCACTACATATAATTCTTCACAGCAATTGGTATTTTTTCTTTTCAGACATCGCCCATAGGGATTTCCTGTTATGCCTTCCTGCGGACATGGGATGAAGGGATGTTTTCAGTGTCATCAGCTTTCAATGCAGGACGTACGAAGAATCCACCAAAAGTACTATCCAAATCTAGATCTGGAATCAAAGAAATCTTACATCCTGCAGCATGTGACAGTCTCGTCAGCCAAAAGAAGTCGTGTACCAGAAGGACAATCAAGACGACAAGTAAGCACATGTTATACATTACCAAGGCAAAGGCAAGGTATTATTAAACATGTAGAAGTTTGTAGAAAAGCATTTTTAAGTGTTTTAAATGAGAGTCGTGATCGCGTCCAAAGACTGTGTCTGAAATATCTTCACCTCGGTGTTACTCCGCCTGAAACTCGTGGAGGAGCCCGCCAGGTCGAAAAGTATGAACTGAAAAGGACTGCAGTGAAAGATTTCATAAAAACATTTCAGCCCATACAGTCCCATTATTGCCGGGGGAAAAACCGTGTGCGTCAGTACTTTAGCAGCCAGTTAAATGTGAAGAAAATGTTGGAAATGTACCTCCAGAAACACACAGAAGAAAACCTGCGAGTTGAATACGAGTTTCTTCGAACTGTTTTTAATGATAATTTCAATATAAGCTTTGATGCCCCATAAACCGATAAATGTTCCACATGCTTGAGTCTCGAGAACAAAATAAAGGATGAAAGGGACCAGGCAGCAAAACATACTCTTCAAATTTAGTTATTGTCACACAAAAAAAGGGCAGATACTTTTTATCAACACCTCCGGGAGAAAACCGATGGTGAGTTGGTCCTTACTTACGATTGTCAGAAGAATTTAGTGCTGCCTAAACTTCCTGACCAAGCGGCATATTACAAAAGACAAATGTATTTCTTTAATTTTACTATCTGCGAGGGTGTTTCAACCACTTCTCAAAACACGACAAACACATATTTTTATGTGTGGACAGAAGATACTTATGCGAAAGGTTCGAACGAAATAGCATCAGCATTACATCACAGGCTTAACAACCTGGATCTTGATGAGGTCACCAGAATCAGACTCTTTTCTGATGGCTGTGAAGGCCAAAATAAGAATCTATCTATGGTCGGCATGCTCTCACATTGGATGCTTTTGGAAGCACCGAAACATTTGAAAGATGTCATCCTCCTGTTTCCAGTTGTCGGCCATTCTTTTTTACCGCCAGATAGGGTATTTGGAAATTTGGAACGACAGTTCAGACATGAAAGTGTTATTGAAAATCCAGAAAAGTATATCTAGGTATTTCATAAGTTCGGTAAAGTAAATAATCTTGGAGAGGACTGTGCAGTTAAAGACTGGAAGTTATATTCACAGGAGATTTTGAAAGCAACAGGAAGATGGCACTTCCAGTTTCAAAAAACCAAGAAGTTTGTGCTAACTAGAAGCCACTCTAGAAAAAGCATTTTGGTTCAAGGGGAACCATTTTATAACTTTGAAAGTGGTGAACCTAAAACCATTTGCAAAAAGGGTAAAACATTTAGGGATTCTCAGATCCCAGATGTAGTGAGAGGGGTGCAACTGAAGGATGCCAAAATACACGATGTGCGCACATTGCTGTCACTTCACTTTGGAGAGAAGTGGGAAGAAAATGCCAAGCTCACATTTTATACTCTTTGTGTTTCAACAGCAGACTACAGGTAATGTTCCAGCCACAGCAAGGAATGAAGCAGATGAAGATGAGATGAATGATTTTGAGTTGATGTACGACGACGGTACTGAAATATCTTAAGTGTACCTACGTCTGTTAATAGGACAGAACACTTTCCGAGTGATGTTTTCAAATACTTAATGGCTGTATGTTAATGTCAGTGTTGTTATGCCAACATATTAATTTGGTAACACTGTATCTTAAGTCTGAGTTATTTTTGTTATTACAATGTATAATTCCAACTATGTGAGTGTCATATTCATAGAAGTGTTAATTTGTCATTGGAAGTAACATGTTTTGTAACTGACATGAAATTGCAAATGGCTGATATAACATTTCCAAAACCTGTTGTTTTCATGTTTCAGGTGCAAAACCTGTCATGTGCATAATTGATTTGTAAATAAAAAACTATTGATATATCCTATATTATACAGATTTGTTGGCTAAAAAACCTAATTTTTTTTTCGATTTTTCACAATTATTACATTGACAGTTATGAGATATCTGTATCATTTCCTATACGTTTTTCTTAATTATCCACATTTTTGTTGACATGGAGATAACGGCTTTTGCATATGGGCTACTCATATATAAATTAGTAATACCCAATTTGAACCACAAGTACAAATAAAAAATACGTAGTGTTGATAGCAACACAATTCGCATTTCGTAAACAAAATGGCATTTAGTATGGAACTAAATGTCACTTGTAATACGCGTGGCACCCACGCACACAATTTTTATACATTATGTAATTAGTGCGTTAGTAACGAGCGATAGTCATTCCTGTGGACTACCTCGACCTCGATTTCTCAGTTACTTCCACAACGATCTCCAACAGAAGGACAATGAAAAACAAAAATTACATAAACTACAGCAACAAAGAGATTGTTCTTGGTTTTCCTGTTGTATATAGCACAGACATTTTATCCTATGAAAACAATTTTAATTTACATAATTGCATGATTAAGTACAAGTACATAAGTTACAGTGGTTTTATTTTTACCAATGTAGGCTAACAAGAACACACGGCAAGGAACACTGGTCAAGATACATTACCACAATCACATATACAACATAGCCTATACACAATATAACAAACGACGTGAACATAAATAAGATACAGTAGTGTACATTTAGAGTTGATATAGTCCTACAAAATACAAAAAAAAATTAATAAGGAATAATGTGTTCCAGAATTTGAATGTAAAAGTTATTGTTCACATACTTGTCCAGTTAAAATTTAAATATTTTCTGGATCTTAAAAGTTACATTATTGCAATTGAACTAATTTCTGAACACAGGTTTTATTGAAAATGACCTTTTCAATTATTGGTTTCAAATTAACTTCAGACTATAAAATACTTTAATGGTGTAAAGTTTTAAGCAAAATGTATTAATTCAAGCAATCAAAAAAATTCATATGAATTGGCGAGTTAACTTCACAGGTTGAATAAATCAACTCTATACCTATAATCAAGTAGCAAATTTAGTTATAATCAATTTAATTACATTTACAATAAAATCCATAAAAACGCATGTCGGGTTTAACCTATAATTTATTTAGATAATCTATATAATTATTTTGACACAAACCATTATGAATCAGAGGACCTTTAAAAGAAATAACATAAATTTAGTTATAATGGTAAAACAATCGTTTACCATTAAACTGTTGAACTCTCAAAATTGTTTTACAAAAAAAATACTTTGTGGAATAAGTTTTTGGATATTCGTTGAAAATGAAGCATCAACTTGTAGCAACAATCAGTTCAAAATAATTAATTCGTGCATAAATATGATGTAATTGACATAAATAATTAAGTACTTAATTTTTTTTTTACACTGGTAGCAACCACCAAAATCATCAACACTATAATATATATGAATTGGAATTTTCGAAGTGCTAACAAACAGTGGCGGATCCATGATTTTGGTTTGGGAGGGGCTTGACCCAGCTGAGGCTAGGCTTTATCAAGGCAAACACTAAAACAATAGTGGACCCAGATGCTTTTGGAGGGGGCTTGAGCCCCTTAGCCCCCCCTCTGGATCCGCTACTGCTAACAAATACGATATAGCTGTTTAGTACTTGGTCACCAAGTCTTGGTGCTACATTAGGGTGACCAAACGTCCCGTAAAAACGGGATTGTCCCGTTTTTTAACGATCGTACACGGGGTCCCGAAAAAGTCTACCGGGACGCTTAAATGTCCCGTATTTACGTTGGGTTGATGATACACTTTTGTCGCGCCTCTCCTCAGGCCGTCTTCCCCTCTCCTCGACAGTTGAATTTTTGAAGATATGCCAGTATGTGTTTGAGATCCCTGCCCATAATGGTAATACTAAAAGAATCTTTTCACTTATGAACATTCAATGGACGGATGAAAGGAACAAGATGGGAGTGGATACCCTTTCTGTAATCTTGCAGGTACTCTACAGTTTAAAAATGGACTGTTCTAGTTTTTGCAACTTTATATTGGAAAATAAAGAGGTTTTAAAATTGGCTGGAACGAAAGAAAAATATCCCCAATTGAAATACCTACTAAAGATTTTTAAAATAACTTTAACTAACTATTTTAGTTATTTTGTTTAATTATGTTTTGAAGTATAAGTATAACACTTATAATAAATAAGTATTCACTGCAAAATTGTTGTTTTATTTATTATATGCCTCACAATTTAAATTAAATTACATATTCATAGGTAAAATGAAAAAGATTTATAGGTCTCAAATTATCAAAAAAGAGCATGTTTCAATGATTACGTCTCGATGGAGGCCACTCGGACCCCCCTTTAGCTGGAGGGTATCGCCCCCAACCCTCCTTGGATGTGTCCCGTTTTTTCAACTTTATGATTTGGTCACCCTATGCTACATCTAAACACATTCGTATGTATTCATTGGAGATTGAAACTCTCTGTACACCATAATAGCCAAAATTTAGACAGTTAAACCTTACAGTATAACAACAAGTCATCATGCGGCTTATAACTGCATTCAAAATTGCAATTAACTTTGAATAAACTTACTTACAACTTAATTAAGCTTATTTTCTTTTATAGTTATCCTTTAAAACACATTAAATTAGCAGACTTAGGAAAATAGAACATTTACAAATATACAACAAAAAAATCTTTCTTTTGGTTATTTACGAGGGTGGTAATACTTTCTCGTAATCTTAGCTTACGGCAGCAACGCCGCGGCGCGCCGGGTCAGGAAGAAGTCTTTCTTCGTCTCTTTTTTGACGCTTCTTCGCATTCCAAGATAGGAACCGCGAGTATCTCTTGTTCCATTCTCACACAGACACGGCAGTCCGGCGCGCCCAGAAGTATGCTATAAATGCGTGCAGTGCCTTCGGTTTAGGAAGATTACTCGAAATTTGTCGTGGTGACAATGGGGGACAAAGCGACAAAGTTTCTGGCGAGGAACTACAATTTTTGCCTATTAAAACAGAATGGAGATTTGTCTATATTTCTTGGCTACAACGCCGTTTGAAAATGGCTAAAAATGGCAATTACAGTATACTTTTAAAGCAACTTTCAATTGATATTTTCAAAATGTTATGCATTTAAAATGTTCACCAACATTTAAATTCTTTTAATTCGTCGACAGAAATGCTAAACGTGTAAAAGTATAGTAGTAATCTTCCGAATCCTTGATGACTGTATTAGAAAGTTTAACTCCATCTGATGCACACTCTTTAGTTCAGCACTGTATAATAAAATCAGTTACCTTCAAAAGACTGTGATTGTAGCAGTATCATTTATATTTGCGTTTAAATTTCATGTTGCCTATCAGGAAGCTAAATCTGTAACAATAAACAGTAATATTCATGTATTGCTTGAAGCATTTTGAGGATTTTAAGGTTATTTTAGCCAGTTTTCTAGGAGATTATTGGACCCGACTTTTGTGATGTTGTACGTGATATTCTTGCACGAGCGGAGCTCTGTAAGTCTCACAAAGAAGGCATCATTGTACTAATTCCGAAAAAGCAACATGCAGTGAAGCCAACAGACTATAGGCCAATAACGCTTCTTTGTACGGACTATAAAATAATAGTCCGGATATGCGCACAATGTTTACAGTTAGGACTGACATTGGTCCTGGACAGACATGTATGGTTCCAAAAAGGTCCATTATACAGGGAGTACTTGCCTTGCATGATGTGCAACTAATTTCTTCTTTAGAACAGAATAAAACGGCCTTGTTAAACATCGAAATGGAGAAGGCTTTCAACCGAGTTGATCACAATTTTTTATTTCAAATAATGAACCACTTTGTATTCGCAGACACTACAATAACTTGGGTCAAAATGGTATGTACCGGAATATCCTCTTGGCTGATTGTAAATGGTTTTCTTATGCACCCTCTACCGATTGAGATCTCTGTTAGAGAAAGTTGTCCATTGTTAATGGTTTTATTTACAGTTGCCATCGAACCCTTATGTCGAATGTTAGAAACCAAATTACAAGGCTTTCCTGTAAACCACATGTCGATATCACATGCATCATTAGATCAGAAGATGAAATCAAAACAGTTGCACATTGTCTATAAATTTGCCATCGTGTATCAAATCTGAGAGTAAATGTTACAAAACCAGCGGTGTTGCAGATGGGTGGCACAGACGTTTTTGAAGATGTACCTACACCTTCTTCGATCCAGGGATAAGATTAAAATATTGGGTGTGTTTTTTCAGGCATATATAGCTCGTACTGTGCAACATAACTTGGACATAGTCACAAATAAATTGCGCACTAGTTAGTCCAGCTTTTTAACTTGAAATATGGTCCCATCCGGCAGAAAGCTTGAAACTTGGCATGCATGTAGCTTATATATATATGTTCTTTAAATTAGAAGTAGAAACAGGTCGGGAACTGAATTCTTCCCCCCTTCCACCCTCTATTGGGTCACCAATCGTGATTTTTTCAATATTTAATGAAAATGGTTAAAGTTACAATAAAATTTCCCAGAACCAACATGTTCTACATTAAATTATCTAAAGAAAAGTTCGTGGATGTATGTTGATAGGATTTATGGTTTTCAAAATATGACTGCATTTGTTCCAATTTATTTTGCAACAATACACACCATCTCCTTAATAAGACGAAAGTATACGCAACTGTAAGTAAATGGCAGCGCATGCAAAGAATATAGTAGCTTATGTTCTTTAATGTAGAAGTATAAACACGTCGAGAACGGATTCCCCCCCCCCCCCCCCCCTTGCCAAACAATCGCACACTGTGTCATCAAACAAGGGTTTTAAATATTAAATTAACATGGTTAAAGCTACGATACAACTGTCAAAGATCAATATGTTCTGCTCTAAATTATCTACAGGACAGTCTTTGGATGTATGTTAATAGGATGTATGGTTTTAAAAATATATGATCATATTGATCCAATCAATTTACTAAAACTCCCAGTCAAGTCCAAAGAAAATATTAATTATTTTAATTCATATCGCAGGAATCCCCTCCGCACTTACAGAGGCCAGTGCGGGGAAGCCCTGACTTCTTACATAGACATCGACCTGTAATGCAGCTGCGACAGGAACACTTCGTCAACGCTTTCACAGATGCTGAGGTTTCTTTTTTCGTACTCCATAATGGAGTTCAAACACCGTCTTCTTTCTTCCATCCCCAATCCTCGAAGTTAGGATATTCAGGGTTTCCTATCAAGCTCTGACCCCAGATCAGTCCCGCTTGCAAACAAGCTCGTTTTGTGTGCTGTAGAAGAGCACCAAATGTTGGTGGCAGCCTATCCATAGCCTGTCCCCTGATAAATAAGAACTTTCTTGCTTGATCAATGTATTCTTCATCGCTTGTGTTATCATATGTAAGGATAACATATCTCACCAAAATATCCAACTGATGGGGTTCAATTGCATTCACAGGCTGTGACAATTCCTGAAATACTTTATAGACTTCAGGGAAGGAATTTCATGTTCTCCAGAACGACTTCTTCCCCTTACCACTGAATCCCGATACAGTATCACAGCAATTAAATGCATGGATGAACAACATGCCACTGCATCTATCTGGACCAAATGTATTCACGAGTTCGTGGACAGCAATAACATGGGAAGCTTTTCCAACACCGATGTCCAAAGTTCCTTTAACTTCATTATTTGAAGCACACCGTACAGGGAAACTGCAATAATGACTACATCTGTATCCACAGTTCTGATTATAATTCTAGTGTGACCATGCTGCACAGCATGTAAGACAAGAGTCTGGAATCAGCTTCTTCTTGTATCGACTTCAGGAAAGACATATATGTGGCACCATTACTTAAAACTTCCTCCCCTTTGGTAGCAACAATCATTTTCTTATGTTGCACCTGCTGGAGTCCGTCAGCTAATAAGTCTAATAGTTCAACTTTCTTCTCCGATTAACGAAGAAATTTTTGCCAGTTTGTTGGAAGTTTACCTGCTGATGTGACCCTTTGACGAACTCCTGTTCCTGGTTTCTCTCGTGTAAAATTCTTGAGACTATCGTCATTATAGGCATCAAAAACTATATAGTAGTATGCTTTGGCCGGTCCGGCGCCAGGCTCCAGGCGTGAGGTGCTGGTTCCGGGTCAATGACCGATTGCTCTGACGTCACGGCGGCCATCTTGGATGGATGTGACCTTGACCTTTGACCTTGACCTTGAATTTGACCCTCAATAGTTGCCAAAATTGGACAAAATTTGCCCAAAATTCCTCAAAATCCGCCAAAATTTCCATTTTTTTGGAAAAAAAATTCCGCCCAAATTCTCAAAAAATTTCACAATTCAAAAATTTCTCTTTTCGAGGGAAAAATTCCCGTTTCGCGGGAAAAATTCCCGTTTTTAGTCCTTAAAATCCCAGCGGCTAGAAATGTCCATATAGAGGCTTAAGCATCCATGCCTACAGCCTCCGATAGGCCTCTGACGTCATCATGGAAAATGTCATTTTGGATTATGACGTCACCGTTGCAATTTCCGTTACGCCTGCCATCTTTAACATTTTTATTTATTATCCGATTTTAATGAAAAAAAAAAATTAAAATTTATAAGAAAAATCAATTAATAAAATTTTAATAAAAAATATTTAAAAAACAATCATTTACGGCACGGAGCTCGGAGTCCTCGGTTCGAACCCGACGAGGGCAAAAAAAAATGGCGACCGATCCTTCCCTCACAGTGGGTGCTGGCAGACTGGCCCCCAGCACTTATGTCAAAGTATATATCGTCATCTAGTATGACGTCATGTCCGCCATCTTGTCTTCGTTTGCTGGCAGCCATCATCATTGTATCGTCTTCTAGAGTGCGCTGATGCCACGTTAGTTTAATTCTTACCCGCTAGAGTGCAGTAATCATTTATTACTGTGACATCCGCCATCTTGAAATTTGGGCACCATCTTGGAAATCCATAATTTTAATGCTAGAAATGCGGGAAAAATTCCGAAATTCACCAAAAAATTGACAATAAATATACTGATTGATTCGATCGAATCCTGTCCTTGGTTAGATCCCTGGGCGATGCAAAACATTTAATTTTATGTAAAAGATAATAATTTTAATAAATAATGATCAAAGTCCTACAAGAAGCATAGTTTCCAAATCAACCATCATCCTATAAGCCAGTACGTCCGTCATCTTGGATATTTGTATTTATTATCCGATTTTAATGAAAAAAATTAAAATTCATTAAATAATTCACCCATTAATTAACATATTGGTTCGATCCCTGACCGATACAAAACAACTTTAATTTTACAAAAGTACCACTAAAGTGGCAGGTTTGAGAAGTTAAACACCGCAAGTTCTTTTACAAACATAATATTTATTACATAATTTCTATTTTACTACACGAACACTTGCGAAAGCCAGCAATCTTATAATCATTTAGTTCCGCATCGGTGTGAAATGACTAATTCGTAGCTCCAATCGGTTTATACTAGACAGAGATCAACCAGAACCTTTACTAACATAATCCTCCTCTTCTTGACAGAGTTTCTGGATACTGTGTTTAACACTTTGCTTCACATCGTCAGAACTGTAAATTACTGCAGCCGAAGTCTTGAATGCACACTTCTTCTCTTTGTCTTCTAACGGATATGGCTTTCCATATATACAGTCCAACCACAAGTTATATTTCAAAGGTCCGTTTGTTGCTACGTCATCAGTAAGCTGATTATGTTCTGTCTAATATCGTCAAGAAAATTACAAATGTATTTCGACTCACCTAATGTATTTAGATAATAGTAGTCTTTCAATGTTCCACGAAATGCAGACTGCACCAAGTAGAAGCCATTATCATTCACCTGTAGAGCACGGATCACAGTCTTAGGCTTAGTTCCATGTCCAGACGACATACCAATCGGTTGCTGCGCATCTGTTTTCTTGCTTGTACGCTTACGAGTCTCCAATCTAAAGCGAGGAGTCGATATTTCTGCAGGTAGTTCAGCAGTAGGCGCACGGACTTTACCGTTGCATTTGTTCGCATGTCGTCGCAAATGATCAATTCGAGTAAACCATTCATGACACTCATCGCAGCGAAACTTCATGCGAGAAGGATTCTTTGTACATTTACTCCTCTCATGTCTCCGTGCATCATGAGCAAATGCAAACGTCATATCGCAGTAGCTACAAGGATACCACGGTGATGAAGACGAGCCTTTCAGACTCGATCCAGCTACTGACGCTGCCGCCGTCGTACCATTTCCAGGCATACTCTTATGCACATCAATATTTCGCTGTTGTATAGACACCTTTACTTTCTGCCGCGCAACAGGTCCTTTGCATATCTCCAAGTGTTGCTGCAAATTAGCATTTCTTGTAAATTGCTTACAACATTTCTCACAGCCAAACATTTTTCGATAAGGGTTCTTAACACATTCTCTCTTCTCGTGTCGTCGAGCATTACTGTTGTTTGAGAAAATCTTGTCGCAGTAACGGCACCGATGTTCGTTGTTTGTTGTCGAATCACCATCCATTGAAGTCACCATCGAGGGAGAAACAGCGTTCGTCGAGGTTTCTTGTACAGCCAGCACTACCGGCATTAAAGTCTCTTCTGCTGGTGGTATCACGTCTGTTGAAGTCTCCTCCAGTGTTGACGTCGTCGTTGCCAACGTGATCTGCTCCTTCTCCGTCGTAGCTGTCGTCAAGGTTCCCGTAGACGATGGTACAACCTCCATCGAGTTCGTCGTTAAAGTCTGTAAATATGCCAGTGAGTTCGTAAGAACAGGTAATTACGTGACTAATGCACCAGAAGAAACAAACTAGGTGATCCATACACCGTCAACGACAGTAACAACTGAGCGACCTGCTGTCTAGGACTCGCTTATATACATGCACCGGATGGAATAATACGCTAGTCAAACCAAGAACAATTTATTATAATACTAGAGTCCAAACTACATTAAAAATAGATGCACCATCAACAAAAAGGAAGCACATTCTGGAAGCACATTTGGAAGCACCGACAACGAAAAGGCAGCACCGACAACGAAAAGGCAGCACATTTGGAAGCACCGTCAACAAAAAGGAAGCACCTACAACGAAAAGGCAGCACATTTGGAAGCACCGACAACGAAAAGGCAGCACATTTGGAAGCACCGACAACGAAAAGGCAGCACCATCATCGAAAAGGCAGCACATGTGGAAGCACCGACAACGAAAAGGCGGCACATTTGGAAGCACCGCCAACGAAAGGGTAGCACATTTGGAAGAACCGACAACGAAAAGGCAGCACATTTGGAAGCACCGACAACGAAAAGGCAGCACCATCATCGAAAAGGCCGCACATGTGTCATTGGCTCCAATATTCATTGGCTCCTACAGTCATGGGCTCCAACTGTCTTTTGTATAATCAACTCCAAATATATTTGGCTAGAATTCTACGAGTCTAAGAGACTATGAGGCCACAAGCCGCGGGAGTGGCGTCGCTCCGCTAGGGTGTTGAGGGAGTTTGAGTTGAGATAGGACTTGAACATGCGTGACGTCAATGGGAGTCGTGAGCTAAGCCGTGCGGAAGTTTAGGAATAGTTTCAGTCGTGTTTTTGAGACAGACATTCTTCCTACTTGTTTTAATGCGTGTCCTGTGAGCAGTGAACTATTGAGTTGGAAGCTAGCTATCGCTAGCATATTTTTATTTACTCGTCTTCCCGCAGTCTCTGTTTTAAAGTTTGTCAGTCATCGGGTTGGGTGAGAGTCATTGTATTAAAGTTCTTGTTTGTTTTAATCCCAGAGACTATGTCAGTGAAGTATTAACCGTAATATGGACATACAGACCTTGTGGCGTTTTCCCATTATTTTTCTCAAGCTACGTCAACCGTGTCTAGCATCGCCTCTAGTAAGAAAGGGTCTACATCGGCACGGAGGGGACGTCCCATATTAAATAAAGCAGAAGATTGCAGAACTGGACAACACTCTATCGAGATTGCCACAGGCGGGTCCGCGGTAGTCCCATGTAACGATTTTACATTGGTGTGGATAAAGAACCAGGAAACCTTTCTTGGACTTGTTATTTATGGTGAGACTAGATCCTTCGGCCACACGACATGAACCCTTTCTATCGAACCCCTGATTAGCCGGCAATACCGTACTAACATTAGGGTCTAGTCCCAGTCTGACCACAAAATTATATTTTAAAACAAATTTTAGAAGCAGACAAACATGTAACAGTTACGAATAAAGCCAGTGCATAATTAGAAGTAAACTTATAAGTAGGTTTATACATTTTGCCTGAATTTTGGTCGGAGTCTGCTGCAGTTTATTATTTTTGTGAATATATAAGGTGAAACATGGGCATATTTCCGTATGAAATTATGTTTTCAGTATGAAATTAGAGGGCTATGGAGATCAAGTGGCTAGAGCACAGGCCTCTCACCAACATATGATTCAGGTTCGATTTTTTGGGTGATAATCCTTTTTTTCGCATTTGAAAATCGTGCTTCATTGATTGCTGCTGGTTGGCAGGTTTTCTCAGGAATTTACAATTTCCTTTATCTTTCATTTCAGGTGCTATTACATTTATACAGGTGCTGCTCCATATCCACCCTATGTCAACCCTTGCCCTCTCTCAAGACCTCAGATGCTGAGAGCTGTCAAATCTCTCAGCTTGTGTACAATTAGGTTTTATATTTTTTTTTTGTTTTAGGGCCAAAAGGACCTAAGATCTCAGCAAGGAAGCAGCTGTTGCTGAAGCACTGGATCTCATTCTGAATGGAGACATATAATATATTAATATATCCGATAACAAAGACAATTTAGATGTTGCTTCATCTACTTCAAAAGGCGAAGAAAAAATTAGCCAATATCAAGATTATGTGACATCGATTGAGGGATTCCTGGGAGTTAAATTTAATATACGGGCAACAGAAGAGGTCATGGTAGAAATTAGAAGTAACATTGATAACAATGATCTCCCTTCTTCCAATCACGATGAGTTAGAGTCTTCATCAATAAATAATGACACTAATCAGACACTTTAAATTGATTTAGCAAGATTTGTTACGAAGAACCCCCGACAAAAAATACAGACACCATCTATGTTCTACTTCAGTGATAAAGTACTTATAGTGACATCCATGAAACTCCTGATACATGTGACATAGAAGATCCAAGCATGTATTTCTTAAGTTATATTCCAGAATAAATTTTTGAACAGTTTGCTGAATGTACAAATATTTATGCTATGCAAAAACACACATCAAAATTTAGAAAAACAAGCGCAGTGGAAATAAAAAAAAGGCTTATTGTTTCACACATTGCTATAGGATGCTTGAAATTTCCTAGAACTAGTATGTTTTGGGACAGCTTCGTTGGATTCGGTTTGTTCTTAGATAGGGGCTTGAGTAGAGACAGGTTCTTCCAGCTTCGTACGCATCTCCATCTCGTACATAATTTGGAAATTTTCCAGAAAACTGTACAGATCGATTATACAAGGTACGACCTCCTTTTTACACCATTCGGATTCGGTGCCTGGAGTTGCCACTCGAAGAGGTTTTATGTATTGCTGAGCATATGGTGCCCTTTTTGAGGTCAGCTTTCAATAAAACAATACGTGAAGGGTAAAACACAGCCGTAGGCGTAAAAACATTTTTGCTGTGCCTAAAGAGTGGCACAGCATATGATTTTCTCAAATACCAAGGGAAGACCACTGAAGTGGAAGAGGGACACTTGAAAATGTTTTGACTTGGAGAAAGAGTGATTTTACACTTGTCACGTAGATTAACAAAGGAGGGCATAAGTTATTATATGATACCTTCTTTTCATCATACAGTTTACCGTGTTTTCTAAAAGAAAAGAAAATATCTGCTTTGGTACTCTACTGCTGCTTGCTGCTACTCTTGTTGGTGTATGCTTACTGCTGGCGCCAGTACCATTAATAGTACTCGTTGATTTATAAATAAACCCTTTTGTTGTGTGTGTGTGTTGTCGAGACGATATACACTGGCTGTCACTATTTTTCAAAAAAAAATATATATTTATACATGTGTCAATGGTACTGTTATGCTCTTGTACTGTGACCCTTAGAAACATGCATAAAATGTTATTTATCATAAAACACACACTCTTGGACACAGGTAGCTAGGTAACATATATTAACACATAGGGATAGAATTCAGGTTTTTATTATTAAGAATAAAATGGCTATTCATCAGGGACAACTAACATATGTGTAGAGATAGAATCAATATTTATATAATTAGATAAAAATCACAGAAAAACAATCCTAACGATTCTGAACATGACTCGTGGATATATGCTTATGTAAATTAAACATCAGGATTATACGTAGCACACATGAATCGTTCACAAAAGTTCGTTAGTGTAAGTTCAGAAAATCAATCAAATAATGTTTTTACGGACACATTCTTACCTAAAAGAAAGATGTTTGAAATATTAGCACAATTTATTAGTTAGTATGATTACTTGTAACGTTTATATTTGGGTCGTATTTGCCTTGGCTTAACTCAGTTTATATGGTAGAGACACGAAACTAGTACTCCCGTTTCACCTCTGGGTATCACAAAATAAAATAATAATTTAAATCTTGGAAATAACAATTCATGACGTAGTTCATGATAATTGACAACTTTTACGTGAAAACTAATCAGTTTGTAGTCAGATCGGAGTGATTTACGACGAAATTACATACAGCTAGGTATGTCTATGGGCGATACAAAATGCAATATCTTAACTTACAGATTTTTCACTCCTAATAACATATCCGTCAGAATATGCCCTTATAATCTTACACATTGTTTATTTATACTTCGATTAAGCTCATCCTGAGTGTCGGATGGCATAATTTAGCTAGCTATCTTTCAAATTTAAAATAGGCCTCGCGCCTTTGCGTCGGCATCAGACGCCTTCATACAACCAATTTTTCTTATTAATTAAGACGTTCTAGACGCCTCACCTTTAAAACACGGCCTCTCATTGGCCGAAACCAAAATCGGTTAGCGTAATTTACAATATAAATACCGTAAATAACACTTATTAATACAATTGAAAACACAGAAATGCGGTAAATTTAAAACGAAAATTTCCAACAATGAAAATTTCTTAAAGTAATACCCCGAATAAAATCATCGTTCATTCGTTAAATTCATTAGTCCTTAGAGGGGTATACTCAATTGACTGTCCATATAAGTCCATTTCAGGTCATAGAGCATTGCTCTCGTAGATATACATAATTAAAAAAATATATTTAAATAACTATTGCGGGCGAACAATATACAAATTAAATAATAAAATTTCATAATAATAATAACAATCAAAATAATAAGTTTTATAAATAATAATATCATTAAAATAAATCATTACTTTCTGTGCATTCTGAAAATAGTAACAGCACAGTACGATGCAAATGATTCGTTTTGGCACATCTCCTTTTATGATTGATAAGGAAATTGCAAAGAAAGGGAGAGGATTTTCAGAGCAATTTGTAAGTTTTGACAGTGATGTTGTGCTTACGAAATGGATGGACAACAGGACTGTTGTAATGGGATCCAATTTTGTCGTCATTGGCGAAGAAGACACTGTGCAGAGGTGGGAAAAAACTAAGAAAACATACACAAATGTAAAGAGGCCAGAAGTTGTAAAACTTTATAACCAGTCAATGGGCGAGGTGGATCTCTTGGCTCATCTAATAGGTCTATATACAGAATATACAACAGATCAAGGAAGTGCACACTACGACTTATCATACATGGAATTGATTTCGCACTTTCCAACAGCTGGTTGTAGTACAGAAAAGCATGTCAACGAGCTGTCATTCTGAAGGAAAAAAACCATGGACTTGATGCAGTTTCGTATGGAAGTAGCCGAATATTTGGTCAGATCTGCAGTTCCAAGAAAAAGAGGAGGACAATCGTCACATGTAGCTATGGAAGTTTTTCCAACAAAGAAGAAAGGAAGAGCAGAAAAACATCCTTGTTCAGAACTCAGATTCGATGGAATGGGCTACAGGTACTTGCCTATTTTTAACGAAAGAAAAGATGGGGGAAGATGTAAAAATCAGCAATGTTTAGGCAAAACCAAAGTATTTTGTTGAAAGTGCAAGTGCCATTTGTGCTTTGTGTCTAACAGAAATTGTTTCCTCAAGTACCATAAAAGAAATTCGACTTAGGGGATTCTATTGCCAGTTTTTAGGGTCGACGGAATTAGGTCGTGTTTTCAAGTGACAGTATATATATTTATTGAATACGATAATGTTTTATTTAAGTGCAATATTGTATGATTTCAGATTAAAAAATATATATTCAAACATATAAAAGAAAACTAA
Source organism: Bacillus rossius redtenbacheri (assembly GCF_032445375.1). Lineage (NCBI taxonomy): Eukaryota > Metazoa > Arthropoda > Insecta > Phasmatodea > Bacillidae > Bacillus > Bacillus rossius. Next base: position 236,802,716 of record NC_086330.1, on the reverse strand, counting down.
AATAAGGATTTCAAAGAAAGTTTTAAGAAATTCTAAAACAAATGTTTGATAAGGTTTTTACGGTATACCTGTAAAATATGTATATACTTGATCCTGATGTCCATTATAATGGACAAAATAGAATTTAATGTCAAAAAGTAAAAAAAATCACAATTCTTAATATTTACATGTGTTAGTATAATTAAAATAAACAATATTCTATAATTTTTTTTTCATAGTTAAAAAAATTAATGTGTGTCTGAAGGTGTTAAGTTTTTTTGTGAGATTTTTTATTTTACATATTGTCATTATTCTGCAACACTTTAAAAATATGTAATAAAAAAACTTATATATAATTTTATAGTAGTAAACAAGGTTGTAGTGGTGGCGGAGCGGAGCGGAGCGACTCTCCGCCACTGCTCTTGAGGCAGGAGCGGAAGCTCCGCCACTGTTTTGGTGGGGGGAAAATAACTATATATATAATTATATATATGCGATAAACGTTCTAAACAAATGATTGTTGATGTGCGCGCGTGTCCTTTTTTTATCTCTTGTCCCGTAATTTACTGTGCTCTTTACTGAATATCTCTATAGATTTGTTGATTGCTGTGTTACGATTCGTAACTTACGAATATGTAAAGCTGGCATTGTGCGTGCGCGGTTGCACTAAAACATCGAGTTAAAACTTCCTATTATTTTACCGCATTATATACCGAGGCTTCGCTTGCAACGTGCAGCTGGTCGTGGTATTAAAAGAGAAAATCAAAACTGCAAGCAAAAGATACCACGATCTTTTATTTTGTGCGTGACTTTTTTCCCCCTCCATTTTTAAGGATATTTTTAAGGAGGAGGCAGGAGGTTGGCAGGCACACCATGCGCGTGCGCACTGTGCAGTGAAATGAGTTGACGTAGCTTTGTGTTATTCAGTTACCAGGCAGCTGCAAAACAAAACACCGCATCTGTGCGACACCGACACTGGCTACATTCCTGGTTCAGTTTTGTTTTCTATTCCGTTAATTTGCGTGTATTTGTAGACTGTGGTTAAGTGCTGTGCGTTATAGTTTTTATGGCCATGTTACTAGCAAATAATTTATTGTTTTTAGTCAGTGAACTACCTACACAGCATGAGGAAGACAGTTGTTTTGAAAATTGAACATTATTAGCAATTTATCTGCAGTAATAATGGAACAAAAACCGAAACAAAAAACGTTGACCTCTTTCTTTTCTCGGGTCGCTCCTGTTTCTAGTTGTGTTGGTGCTTCAAATATCTCCACTACTGGTGTTGATACGTGTATCTCAGGCACCTCGGTTCAGTATAAGACGATAATGAACTCGTAAAGAAAGATGAAGATAGTTCTTGTGCGGCTGCAACTGCAAGTGGTGTTGAAAGTGTGGAACTGCTACACTGGCTAGATGTTTGGAATGAAGAAATGTGGTCAAGTAAAAAAGAAGCTTTCCCATGGATCGATTGCAGGCAAGGTAAGCTAGGCTGCAAAGTATGTTCCGAGGTAACTCCATTAGGCGCATTTAAAAATGGGCGAATTTCTATTGCTAATGAATTGCGTTCATATTCAGTTAATTATTACGGATCTAACAGATCAGATCAGCTTAAATCACTACGTAAAAAAATAATCGAACACAAGCAATCTAATGCTCATCGTATAGCACAGACAATTGTTGAAACATCTCACAAACAATTAATTGAAAGTGTTTGTGAATCTATAAGTAAAGCTCAGCATAATTCAACAAAAGCAACATTTAGATCAGCTTATTACATTGTGCAAAATGCCTACCTTACAGTGACCATTTCGGTTTAATTGAACTTCAGAAGCTAAATGGGGTAAATGTTGGTGTTTGTTTACAGTCTCGATATAGTGCTGTTGAAATTATAGTGCATATTTCAAAAGAAATGAAGGAACGGATTATTAGACAAATTAAGGGTGTGTCTGGGAAAATATCAATTATAATTGATGAGTCGACCAGCCTATGTTCAAAATCTGTGTTAATAGTTTATTTGAGATTTGGAATAAGCAAAGAACAACCACCCTCTTGTTTATTTTTAGATCTAGTAGAACTTTCTAATCAAAAGTCTGAGACAATTTTTCAAAGTTTATTATGCTGTCTTGATAAACACGGGTTTAATAGTGAATATACCTCAAACAACATTTGGTAGGATTTACAAGTGACGGTGCTAATGTTATGCTTGTGAAACACTCTGGAGTAGCTCAGAAATTTCTATCCCAGTATCAAAATATTATAATTATGGCATTGTATGAATCACTGACTTGAGTTAGCATTAGCCGATTCTGTTGATGAAGTAGCAGGTGTGAATCATTTTCACATATTTATGGACAAATAATATACTTTGTACAGTAGGTCCCCAATGAATCAACGCCAATTAGCTGAGTGCGCTGCAGAGCTCGGCCAAGTAATTAATAAAATCGGCCGTATTTTGTCAACCAGGTGGGTGGCCAGTTCGTTCCGAACAGTTTCAGCGGTATGGTTTGGATACAGCTCTTTATTCAGCCATTTTTCAAAAGCCTAAGTAGATATGAGTAAATCTTCCACTGAAAGAAGCATGTACAATGGCTTATTGAAACGATTTTCATCGAAGCAGTTTTTACTTGATTTGGCCATAATGTATGACATTTTAGCAGAACTAGCCATTCTTTCTGAGAATCTACAAAATAGAAATGCTTCTATTGTCTATGCAGACAAACTAATTAAGCGATGCATTCGCTTCATTGAATCTCTCAAAGAGAAGCCTGGCACTCGAATTTTAGAGGCCCAAATTGCGATCAAGGAAGGACAGTTTTGTTCCATACCATTAACCGATAACACGAAAAGGACATCCATTAACCAGCAACAACTATTGTCTAGTGTAGCAAATAACCTGAAAAAGAGGCTGTTTACAACCATGTCTAGCCATGAGTCAACGTCAGCGTCATCCGAGACTGTTACAAAGAACGTTCAATATGAAATTCTGTTGAATCAAATAAAAGTTCTTGACTGTGATCAATGGCCAGCCTATTTGCCTGTAGGGTATGGCGAAGAGGATATACAGAATCTTTGTACACGATGACATCGTACGGCCGAAGGCTACCCTAAAGCCCGACCTGCAACCACCAGTATTCGATCCCGCTAACGGAACGCGCCCCTAGCCATGACCCACCCGAGTCAGGCGAGCCACCTGCAACCAAGGCAGAACCCCCCTCCCCCCCAAATAAACAGACCGTCATCGCACCCAGTCACGATATAAAAACAAGCAAAGATTATTAAACAGTATTATGTATACATTAACAGTCAATTAACAAAAGTGCGACGTGGGAGTGCCCGGACACTCACGTGTGTTAATACGTCAAGACATGTGTGAGTGGCCCCCTGGCGGCCTTCTGCCCAAATTAATCAATTAGATGATGTGACATAATTATTCATCCCTTGTATTATGTTTTTTACCCTCACCAGAGCAATCCGGCAAGAAACGAACAGTCGCTGGTGTGACGTAGCATTTAAATGAATTTAATTCCTAAAAACAATAACTGCAATTTGTAGAAGGGACAAATGACACTAGTTCAACTTTAATAATTAATGTAAGAATTTAACGTCATTAAATTCTAATAGTTAACATGTCACATAGAAAATAACGTAATGAGGTCAACCCTGGCGCGAGGGCCACTGAGCCTCGGCCGGGCGTCATGACATGACGACAGTACAGCGCGACTCATGGACCGGGGCGGACGCACGTCCCACGGAGAGGCATCATCCTTTGTCCACACCGAGTTCACTTCTGGTAAATATAGTCACTTCTTAAAACCTCTTTTCTACTAACCTCTCCGTGCGTACCCGGTCCAGTTTTCGGTCCAGGACCTAATCCGGCCGCATAAATTTAAACCCCCCCCCCCCCTGCACCACACTTGGTCCACGGGGTAGGTTCAGCATCCGGCACGGGCCGTCTCCCGAGGAACAGAACTTTCGTTAATCAGTCGCTCCGGCGCTGACACCACCCGCAAGGAGAACTTTTGAACGAATTTAGCTGCGGTCCGCGTTCCATTACTGTGGACGCGAGCACCGCCTTAATATGTAGACTTACGGGATTGGCCGCCTCCAATCACCCTCACCCATCGTGTGAGTAACCAGGCCCAGAAACGCCTAGTGCCACGCACCCTCGTGTAATAATTCTTTTGTAAACTTGTGCAACGCACCCTCGTGTAACATTTCCTTTGTAAACTTGTGCAACGCACCCTCGTGTAACATTTCTTTCGCAAAACTGTGTAACGCACCCTCGTGTAACATTTCTTTTGTAAACTTGTGCAATGTTTTATTAAGTAACTTTCAGACTCGTTTCTGTGTAATTGTGTAATTTTGTATCTTGTGACGTCACCTGTTGTACGACGTGGCGTGTAACCAACGGCGCTACACCCGAACCACAGTCGCCTGAATAAATGACGCACGTCATCTATTGCCTCATTTCAGCGTACGATTACTTGACCCTACGATTCCCAACCACCGCCGAGTAGGGAATTCCTTACACCCACGCAACATCGCCGACGGTCCTAGTGGGCCACGCAGGGCAACCGACCCCACGACCCACGTATTGGTTAGACACCGAGCTAGCCTGGCGCCCACCCGGACAAACTACCTTCGCCACAGCCATCCCCACTAGGATCCACACCGGGACTCGAACCCGAGACCCCCGGACGACGGCAACGATTCCAACTTAATTCAGCCAAGATAAAAAATGCTTACCGGGATTATCTTGACAATAGTCGCTGTATCCCCAAAGAACTAAATGTGTTAATGAACTGCACAAAACTGATTGCGTGTAGTTCAGCTGAGTGCGAAAGGGGGTTCAGTTTGATGAACATCATTGTATCTTCTACCAGAAACAGACATTTAATACCACATGTATCATCACTAATGTTCATCAAACTGCATGGACCCTCCCTCAAAGACCGGAACCCAGAGCCTTACATTTCAACGTGGCTGAGATCGCACCGTTCAGCAAATTATACGAGAACCCGCGTAGTAAAAGGGCAACACCAAGATACTGAAAAAAATGTTTTTGCTGATTTATTGTAAACAGTGTTGAATACTTAACTTGAATTGCAGACATTTTGTACAATGCCATGTAGCAAGGTTACAGTATTGTAATATAATGTATGACAATGTCTTTTAATGTACCAATTGTGTCCTTTTTGTGTCTATGTATTGTAAAAACATGTAAGGGTATTATTTGTTGTTTCCAAAAAGTGAAATTAATAGTCATGAAACTCGCCGATATTTGTTAAATTAATACCTCCATATAAGTTTATGTTAACAAAATCTTTTTGTTATTTCTGCCAGTAAAATTGCTAATATAGCTTCAATTAGCACCTGGAAATACAAAATTTCCCGGGGAGGACCCCCGGGCCCCCTGCTTTTATTAGCAGGATGGGTGAACCAAAGAGTCTTAAATACAAAGACCTCCGGCACTGTAAAATTTGGAACAACACCACTGGTAGTAAATGTTATTAGTAATAGAACTCGGAACGTGGCCTATGTAGTATCACAACAAGTAGAGAGTGGTGTCGATCTTCCATTTTGGATATTGAAATTCTTATGCCGTTTAACAAAATATTTTCCAAAACTGAAGACGAAAACACGAAAAGTAACAAATGTTTAAATGGACGCAACATCGTCCATTATCACACAAGTGTCTCGGGATGACGAACAACTGAGCAACTTTTCTCCAGAAAAAGGTAAGTAGACTCTCACACGGGATTTGCACCTGTTTACGTGTTTATTTTTATTTGAGTGGGCATTGTATGTTTTGTTAGAATATATTTACATTGCATTTATGACAGTAAATGTGATATTTATAAAACTTTGCCGGGACTGCGTTTTCTGATGGTATGTTTGTGATCTGTGGTTATGTACAAATGTAAACATTGAGAATGAGGTGTGTATTAGGACTGCTGCTTATCATTACCAGTAATTTTCTGTTTTGGCTGTACATGGACTATTATTTGGTGTCAACATAGTAGTTTGTTGAATAATATTAAAAACTTTCATATATTTTTATGATGTTTCTAGAAAACGTATTGTTTAAGGGTGTTTCAGAAGTCCTTAATAATGAGCATTTATCAAATATACCATTTTACTTTTTTATTTTTTTTACGAAATGTAGCTGTTGCAAAGAATTACCCAAAGTAATTATAATAGAAACAGAAGTCTGCAGAATTATGAAACATTTTACAATTTACAATTATTTAAAAAAAATGTAACCTTTTTATGGTAATTCTGATGGAAAGCCATTTTCATTCAAATAAAAATTAGCTGTCTTTTTAACGTATTTTATCATTAAGGGATACACTTGGGTACACGATACAACAGTTTACCTAAAATAAGCCAACTTAACTATAAATTTTACTATTTATGGTGTTTTTAATCTAGCTAACAGACTGTTCACACAATTATAAGTAGGCTATAGTTGATAACGTAACCAACCGTCCACACAATTTTAAAGTATTGGGTAATTTTCTTACGTTGCAGCTTTTCTGCAAGTAAAACATTTCAATATATTTTTGTACACAAAATACTACCCTTTAATTAACCTGAAAACAGTGTTTGTAAATCCGTATTGGTTTCTGAGAAATATTACCTTTTATAGGTTATATTAGGAAGCCTGTGCAGTGATAGGCTGTCGCCATTGTGCTTTAGTGTAGTAACTTTACCCTATGGCTCTCTGTGTATAAGTACATGTCTATTTTTTATCTGTATTTGTGATGAAGTGAAAAACAAAAATAAAATAAAAATTATTGAGAGTCTACTGTCACAGTTTACATATTTCCTTTCCTTGATTTTGATATAAGAAGCTTTGCTTTGATTAAAACTAAAAAATGTCTCTTGATTTCCTTTTTGTAGCAAAACTCTTTATCACATTTCAAACATATGTAGTTGTCTTGAGTAATTACCATTTCTAAAATATTGTAAAAACTGTGTTCTAGAATAAAACTTGCTGTCTCAACCTTAACCCATGCCAGGCTATGCAATTACTGTATAATGCAATGGTATAACCTAGCAATGACATAACCTATTTTTCTTTAAAAAAAAAATTGAAAATATCAATTGGCTATGATAATCTTTGTCACTGCCTATATTTGCTTATTGCTTGTCTTCTGTCATCAAGCATTACTTATTTTCTTTTCTGAAATTGATTTTGTAATTATAGTTTCTTACACTTCACTTAATGAAATAAAAAGATTTTCTTTTTCATTTGAGAATTTTTATTTTGTCGAAAGACGAAACAACCGAATCCAATCACTTTCAATATTTTTCTCACTCGTTCAGCTCATCCATCCAATTGTCGATAATTGGTTTTTGCTCGGGCGATGAAAATTAAGCAGAAAAAAAACAAGCGTAGATTCAGTTCTTCAGTAAAAAGTTACTTGAAGTACACAACTAGTGAGGCCCCAAACCTGGCCGCACCTGACCAAACACAGTCGCCACGAGCCAAAATACCGCCGAAGATGGTCACAATTTCTAATTAAATGGCCGAATGAAAATAAATATGTTAGGTTAACTTAAAACTCGGCATGGCTCTGACCACCAACGTTAAATTTTCTATCCCTCAATTCTCTTACATATTTGGCGAGAAGCCACCGAACGCGCCCTCGTTGTGTAGCGGTCGACAGACGACTAATGAGATCATGGCACTGGTTCCTCCACGCAGGAAGGACAGTCGGTAAATATGTAGTTTAGTGGTATTTGCGAAAATAAATGTTAAAAATCCGAAAATACTTTTATTATATGCTCTTTTACTTCCTCTTTTCATTAAACCCGGCGGAGACAAGAATGTGAAACTCAAGGGATTGTTCTAAAAGTTTCTAATAAAGCTGTTGAGAAAAATAATGATCTGTGTGTTGAAATGTGGTAAGGTGATTAGAGCGACATTAAAGTAAAAGTGGAGGTGACGGTTGACTGGCTAGTGGTGGACTGTAGGACAAGCACAGGTGGAGGAGGTTGGTGACTGGCTGGTGGTGCACTGTAGGGCAAGCACAGGTGGAGGAGGTTGGTGACTGGCTGGTGGTGCACTGTAGGGCAAGCAAAGGTGGAGGAGGTTGGTGACTGGCTGGTGGTGCACTGTAGGGCAAGCACAGGTGGAGGAGGTTGGTGACTGGCTGGTGGTGCACTGTAGGGCAAGCACAGGTGGAGGAGGTTGGTGACTGGCTGGTGGTGCACTCTAGGGCAAGCACAGGTGGAGGAGGTTGGTGACTGGCTGGTGGTGCACTGTAGGGCAAGCACAGGTGGAGGAGGTTGGTGACTGGCTGGTGGTGCACTGTAGGGCAAGCACAGGTGGAGGAGGTTGGTGACTGGCTGGTGGTGCACTCTAGGGCAAGCACTGATAGAGGTGGTGGGTGACTGGCTGGTGGTGGATATTAGGACAAGCACTGGGGGAGGTGGTGGGTGACTGGTTCGTGTTGTACTGTTGGACATGTGTAGTTGGTGGTGGTGGGTGACTGGCTGGTGGTGGACTGTAGTACTAGCACTGGTAGAGGTGGTGGGTATTTAGCTGGTGGTTGGCTGTATTACAAATACAACTATAGGTGATGGGTCACTGGGTGGTTGTGGACTATAGGGTAAGGACAGTTGGTTTTCGTGTGTGACTGGCTTGTGGTGGATGGTAAGACAAGGAAGGGTGTGGTGGTGGGTGACTGGTGGTGGACTGGAGGACGAGCACAGGTGGAGGTGGTAGTTCACTGGCTAGTTGTGGACTGTAGGAAAAGCACAGGTTCTAGTTGGTGGGTTACTGGCTGGTTGTGGATAGTAGACAAGTACAGGTGTAGGTGGTGGATGTTTGGCCTCTGGTGAACTTTAGGGTCAGTCCATCTCATGTCATCCAGCCAATTTACCGATTGTCCATCCCACCATCACAGATTTGGATAAAAGTTTGGTATGTGGTATCTTCAGACAAATATAATAACCCATAATTTTTGTAATATAGCTCTAGTTGGGAATTGACAGCCCTTCAAAGTTTTATTCTGTTTGGTGGAATTTTTTTATTCCGCAACCAAAGTGTAGTCTTACTTTTTTTTCAACTTACATTTGTAATTACAGTTATTAATGTAGATTCGTCAAATTCATCATACTTATTCAGAATTTTATGTAGTTTTCAATTATCACTTTTAAAATGTAATTAAATGCCCAGAAGCTTGCGCAATTGTTTTAGCAGTGTAAAAAATGAATTACCAAAAATTGTAAACGTAGTTCCGTAATCATATCATAAATTTTTCTATTAATCTTTACAATCTCTGGCTTTGTACCTTAGAAAGAACATTAAATTGGTTATAAAATGGTAAAATAAAATTTGTGTATATTTACCTTCTAACCTTCACCCAACCCTAGAAATTTTTTTGTTGGATTAAATTGTTGTTAACTGTACATGTACATGTATGTATGTATACATCCAAAACATAAGATTATATAAATAAAATTAAAAAAATTACAGAATTATTGCAGTCAAAGTTAGGCCTGTAATCTGTGCTCATGAAAATTGTATTTTTTTTTGCGACACCAGTGTCACTTGATGTTGTACATATTTGAAGTAGGCCACTTTAATTTCTTTTTCCATGTAATCTATGAAGAAGCTGATTTGATTTTGACCATTTTGATGTAATTTTTCTCTCCCTTGTTAATGTCAGTTTATAATGCACCCTTCCAACCTGAGTCTCAAGTTCTGGAACATTAACAGTACAAAGAATGTTGACTAATAGCACCCAGCATGAATCTTCTTGGCCATAATTACGATGTTCTGGCTTGTAAAATAATTTAGCTGGCCAGTGAGGATGTATAAACTTAAGTCATTGCATCTTCATCTTATTTTTCAAGCACTAACCCAATATAACACTTATCATCAAACTGAACACACATACAAATTGTTTTTTTAATTTTAGGCTCTCCGTTGTTTTAGTCAAAGAGTACTCAAACGAAAAATTCTCAACAGAGCTAATTCAGCTCCTATTATAGTTTTAGATAGTGGGATGAAATAGTGCATGGACCTTGTTCCAGGGACAGTTGTGAACTCTTGTGAAACACATTTTAAGCTTTTCTTCCATTTCGAGAACATCGTCTTTTTTGATCAGCTAAAACTTAATTTTAATAAAGTATTTATTGCAAAATTGAAACATCTGCTTAGTTGTCATAATTTGATCTTTATACTGTCTTTGCAAGCTCACTCTAGATACTGCCCTTTTAACACATCCTCCAACACCATGACAAGCTATTTTACCATGACTTTTTGCACGGAAGGTCCAAGAAGTTTTTAAATCAAAATCTTATATAAGTGATAGCAGAGGTTGACCAAACTTTTAAATTTCTTGGATTATGCTGCACTATCATCTGTGATATACTCCACTTGATTAATGTTAAGGAATTCTTAATAAATTAGTAAGCTGAATCTTTTTTAAAACCTCATATACAAAGAGAACATCATGGTTTAGGTAATCTGAGATAAAGCAGAAAGACATATTACATGTTCCTCCATCCTTTCTGAAGTACAGAATTACTGGATGTAATGTGCAAGCAGAACGCACCCAACAATATGACTGAATTTTGTCTAGGATAACAAAATAATACGTAGTTTTCTGCAAAGTCCATGAAAACTAGTATTTCATTTGGCTGAATGTTTTCTTTACTCTGTTTCACATAGTTTGACTTGTTTAGAGACAAATGAGTGTGGTATTAAAGCCGCCAGTTCCTCCAAAGCAAATCAATAAACTCACATAAAGGAAGGACTAACGTTTGTAACTGGCTGCGATCAGTAGCTACCCATTGTGAAAACTGAATTTCATCTTCATCATTAAAAGTAAAAATGTTTCTTAAGTATTCTTGTACTTTTTCAGAATTTGGACAATTAGGACATTCTTAATATGCAATCACTGTTTTCACTACTCATACCAGTAAATTGATAATATCCTGTACACTGACCTTATCTTGGCACCTGGCATTAGTCTGCTGTTTTCATCTGCTTGATAAAAATTGGTAACTTTTTCAACAACTTAAGCAGAAATGTTTTGACCTTGCAAAGGCTCAGGATATGAAAGAATTCCTTTTTCTTTCACGAACTGGTGTTATTTTCTTGCTATGTACTCAGAAAAATTGAATATGTTGAAACTTTCTGTTGTGACCAGAAATTAAGTGCAACTGATAAATTGTGTAACTTCTCCCTTATGGATGTTGCATATTTCGATTTTTCTTTCATCTGACTGATTAGAAAATTTAAGTCACTTGCATTCCTCTTAATAACTGACTCTTCAAGTAAGTCTTCATCAGTACTTCATTCAGACTACAATTAATTTTCTGGTAGCTTCAAAACTGCTGCTACTTTTGATCGCACTTTACTTTTGAATTCAGCTATTTTTATTTCACCATACACTAATTTTGAATGCTTTAAAAGTCCTTTTATTTTTAAGGGTGATACATCAAGAGTACTCATGCTTAAATTAAAATCTTCCTTTTCAAATGTAGTTTCAATAAGGTCTTCCTTCGTAGGTGTAAGCCTGTGAGGGTCTGGGCCTTTCTCTTCGTCAGAATTCTGTTAATTTTCAAACTCTTGTTCTTGAAATAACTTCACCCTACAGTTGGAATACAGCTTTTGTCCAGAAACTAACAAAACACTAGCTTTCCTTTTTGCATCTTTGGCCATTTGAAGAGATTTAGGTCTTATGCCACTTTTGATAGACCTTTTGTGTTTCTTGGCTGGGTTCCAAAATTTTTAAAAGTTTCTCCGTAATTTTTAATGAGTTAGCATAGTGGTATGAACATATACTTGAATTTGAATGCAGTGTGAATACATCTATCCTCTGAAGCAGAATTTCTTTTTCTCCTCAGGAAGTTGAGTTCAGAAATATTAAGCATTATCTTCGTGTCTGTTTATGTATTTATATGATACACAGAATTAATAAAAAGACCTAAACTATGTCGTCGCCTGGTCGACTAGCCCCTGAATGGTAGTATTTAGCCGGCTACTCAGTGTTCGGTAGAGAGGGTTCGGGCCGCGTGGCCAAGGGACTAAGTCACCAGGATAGTCATTAATACACTCAAAGACGGTTTCCAGGTTCTTTATATACGAAAACAAACCCTTTACAAGGGGCTACCGCGTTCCCGCCTGTGACCGATCCTGTAGGGCGGAGCCCGGTTCCGCGCACTGTTGCTGTATGAAAAAAATACGTGATGTCCCGTTCGTGATGAGCAAGACCCGAAAATTACCGTGCAAACGAAAGCGAAAATCCAGCCCGCAAAAGAACTCCGCGACTCGTAAACTGCCGGAGAAAAACACGCACGCAAAAGCAGTGCCTGACTGCACGCCGCGACTGAATGACACGATAACACACCTAACTGACCACACTACTGTGACAGAGGAATCGCTCCCTCTCGGCACTGCATTAACCGCAGCGAGACACCGCGCCCGTTCTCACCGCCTCGGAGAGCTCTCGTAGCCACGTCTCTCGCCTCCTGCGTCCAGCTGCCGACTGACTACCTCCCCGCCTCGCGCGACCCAGCGCCCGCGTCCCACCCCTCCTCGCGAGCCCGCGGAACACGCTGATTGGTCACAGGCGGAAGCCACGGCCTTGGCGCCCGGTGAACACGTGAGAACTAATTTTACATAACATTTCATACAATATAATAAACCATTTATAATAAAGAAAACACGACCCTTCAAATAATAATATAAACAATTTACAAATAAGAATGTTTCTTATGTATTTTACAGTAAACTTCCCCTAGCGTGCGAATCTTCCCCCCTGCCCTAGCCGCACTGCACATCGGCGCACACGCAACACAAGGCAGGAGAAGGCGTTGGCGTGGCATAACGGGCTGTGCGAGCTGGTTCGACACTTGGGTCGACGTCAAATGTCCCCCCCTCCCACGAGACCGCTATGTCCGCCAACGTCTCTCATTTACTCACACGTCACTGCACTGGGGGGTAAGGGAAATACATGCGCATCCTGATTAGGGAGTGGTGTAGTGTGTCGGTCCCACACGCAGAAAGGTAACCAATGCTGTATACTAAACCGGGGTGCCGCGTCCCTTTGCTGTGCCACAGCCATTTGATAACACTCGTAATCCCCCAAGTACGCGGGGGCCCTCCGTGCCCGTGTGAGGCGAGAGTCTGTCATCGGCTCTGCTCCAGCTGGTGGGGAAGGGGTAGCCTTAGGGGTGGATGTGACGATTTTGTCAGTCCCCTGACTCGGGGAGGTAGGAACCTCTCGCTGTATGGGGGTTGCCGTCTCCTCCCCCTCAGAGTCAGGCTCCGTCACCGTCATAGTGAATGTTGAATTCGTCAGACTAATGTCTAGTGGCCAGCGTGGGGCCCATGTCCCCTCTGTCATATTTTCTCCCTCAGAGTCCAGTTCTGTAACGATCATAGTGAATGTTGAGTCTGTTAGGTTCATGTCCAAGGGCCAGAGTGGGGCCCGTGTCTCCCCCTCTGTGTCCGACTCCGCGCAAGCCGCCTTCAACGTCTGTCCCCTTGTCGCGTCTGTCCTGCTCGCGGCCTGTGGTGCCATGGCCTGGAGTGACTCTCCCCCCTTTTTGGCCGTAGGATCTTGCCCCCCCATGTCAGCGTTTTGTCCGCGTCTCCTGTCCTGGTCTGGGGGCGTGTCTCCCTGTGTCACCTTGGTACGTTCGGACTGCGCACGTGTCGGCGTGATTGCACCACGCCCATTCCCCGCAGTCTGCTGGTGCCTGCGTGGAGTGGTAGGAGAGTTGGTCTGTTCTGTCTCTGCGTTTGGTGTCTGGAACAGTGGTGCCTCCCCGGCGACCATACGCAGATCGTCTGTGTATTTTCGCCGGCCGCCCACTTTGTGTTTGAACCAGGTAGGACGTGGGCCCCGCCTGGCGGATGACCCGTCGAGGTCCTTGTCATTTGGGGGCCAGTCCGGCATGAAATTTCTTGGCCTTGGAGGACAGTTGGTGTTGGCGAACGTACACCAGGTCCCCTGGACACAGCATGTTTGGGGGCCTGCTAGACTGCGGTGTGTGGTGCTGCAGATACCTCTCCTGGTTTGCCCTGGCCTGCTCCCTGATAACTTTCAGCTTTTCCCCAAGCTCCTCCCCCCACTCCCCTTCTGTTGCTGCTGAGGCCACCCGGCACTCTCCCGGGAGGGCCAGGTTCTGCCCCTGCACCAGCTCCGCGGGGGAGTACCCCGTGACAGCACTGGTACGTCGTCGTAGGCAGTAGAGGAGGTTGGGGATGTGAATGTCTCATTTGGTGTGGTCGTCACCCAACCGGAGGCGAAGCTGTGCTTTTATTTCCTGATTTCGCCTCTCGGTCGGGTTCGCCCTGGGGTGATATGTGGGTGTGGTGTGGTGTTGCACACCCCACCTCCCACACGCCTCCTTCCATCTGTGACCTCGAAACTGACATCCGTTGTCACTGAGCAGTACCTCCGGATACCCAAACCGAGGAAACACTTCCCCTTCCAGCAAGGACACCAAGGTGCCGGACCTCACATTTGAGGTGGGGTAAGCCTCCACCCACCTGGTAAATAAGTCTGTCACCACTACCAAAAAACGTTTCCCTCTGGCGGTCCTGGGGTAAGGGCCCATTATATCAAGTGCAATGGTCTGGAAAGCCTTTTGGGGCCGGCGGGGGCGCTGAGGCTCCTCCCCCTCCGTCCTCACCTTCCGCTGTTGACATGTGTGACACTGCCTGACGTATTTCCTGACGTCGCTTGTCACCCCGGGCCAATAGAATGATTGCCTCAAGGCCTCCAGGGTCTGCTCGGCCCCGGGATGTCCTGCGAGTGTGTGGTCATGGAAAAAACGTACCACCTCAGCCCGCGCCCCTGCTGGTACCTGGGTACACCACCTTTCCATGTTGCCTGGTACCCGGGTCTGTAACACCCCTTCCAGACAGCGCTGGAACGGCATGACGCGCTCGCTGCACTCCGCCACTGCTGCCTGCGTATCTGCGTCACATAGCTGAGCCTGATGCACTGCCTGAAAGAGGGCGTCCAGCGTGTTCGCGGGGCTCGGGTCGGGCAAGGGCTCTGGCTGTGTCACTGTCACTAGGGTAGCTGGCTCGGGAACCACCTCGTCTGCCCGCCGGCGGCCCTGTGGGGGCACCAGGTCCTCCCAGCTCCCCTCGTCCTCGTACTCCGTGTGTGGGTCGGGATGCCGGGACAGCTCGTCAGCTAACTGGTTGGCTTTCCCCGGCACGTGCTCTACATGAAAGTCATAGTTTTGCAATGCCATGGCCCACCTGGTGAACTTAGACTTCCTTCCCTGCATTGTGTCAAGCCACTTTAAGCACTGACTGTCTGTGCGCAATGTGAATGATCTCCCCTCTAGATGGTGCCGGTAGCGGCCTACCGCCCACACCACGGCCAAGCACTCTTGTACATTCACGTCATACCTGCGTGCTGCTGGGCCGAACTTCGCACTCGCATACTCAATAACCCGTCGCTCGCCATCGGGTCCCAGCTGATAAAGGACGGCCCCCATACCGACCTGACTTGCGTCCGTCTGCAAGTACAGGGGCTCGTCCGGTCGCAAACGTGTCAGGGTATGACTCTCCCTGAACAGGCGCTTGACCGTGTTCAGGGCATGGTCGGCCTCCGCCGTCCAGCGATACTTAGTCTTGGGCGATAACAAGTCTGTCATAGGGGCTGTGACTGAGGCAAAATCCGGAATGAAAGTCCTTAACCAGTTAAGCAGACCTAGCAGCCGCTGCAGCTGCTTCCTCGTTCGGGGGGCTTGTTTCGCGGCGATCAGGTCAAGATGCTCTGGGAGAGGCCTGCACCCCTCCGCGTTGACCAGGTGTCCCAAAAACTGAAGCTCCCTCGCCCCCAGACGGCACTTGTGCGGTGCGTAGGTCAGCCCATGCCTCGCCAGCCGCTCGAGGACCATGGCCAAATGACGTGCATGGTCCTCCCACGTTCGTGACCAGATGATCACGTCGTCCAGGTAGGCCGTGACAAACTTGCCAACGAACCCGTCCAGGACGCGGACCATCATGGCCTGGAACGTCGCGGGGGCATCCATCAGCCCGAACGGCATGACGCAGAACTGGAACCTGCGGCCGTCGGGAGCAGTGAAAGCTGTCTTTGGGCGGTCTGCTGGGCGGAGAGGCACTTGCCAATATCCCGACTTCAAATCGAGGGATGAAAAGATGGTGGCATCACCAAGACCCGCCAGAGCGTCTGTGATATTTATTACGGAGGTGGGGCCGGAATGGTGACAGAATTTATGGCTTTAAAATTAACACAAAACCTCAATGTCCCATCCTTTTTCCGTGCCATGACGACCCGGCTGTTATAGGGCCCCTCGCTAGGCTCGATAATGCCGTTCTGGAGCATTTCGTCAATCTGCTCCTGAATGACCTGTCGTTCCTTGGTTCCAAAGCCGTGAGGTTTGACAAAAATCGGGGTGTGTGGTTTGGTTGAAATACTATGTTCTGCTACCGTGGTCCGCCTCAGCAAATCAGTGGTGGCGAATACCCCCGGCTGTTGGGCCAGCACGTCCTCGAACAGCTTCTGGTACTCCTGTGGAACCTCATTGCGGATTTCCGCGAGTCTGATAGGTGTGTGGGAAACTGGGGTTTGTGGGTGGCCTACGCCGTACACCGTCCTGCGGCCCTGCTTTCCCACATGCAGCTTACCCTCACTGACGTCGATGCTCGCCTCCTCCTGGATCAGCCACGGGAGGCCTAAGATCAGGTCCTCCCGTAAGTTCCGCATCACTAGACAGGTGGTCCGACTGCACTGGTCACGTATCTCGATGTTTACCTGGGCGCGCCCAGACGTGGGCGCGCTGGCTCCCTCCATTGCTAGCAGGACTTCCTCCCGCTCCGGCTGACAGCTCCCCTCCTCCACCAGGTGAGCCGCGATGTAGGAATGGGTAGCTGCCATGTCCACCAAGGCGTGGATGGGTCGCCCATTCAGGCGGACAGGCACTCGCAGAAGTGCAGCCCCATCGCTGCCCAGCCTGCCCAGGCTGGCTGGCTCCGCCTCGCGCGCCGCTGGCGCTGCCGCCGCCCCTGATAGGGCCTGGCCGTCGCCAGGTGACGTGGCGTGGGGGGCAGTGGCCCTTGCTGCGTTGCTGCCGCTGCGCGGGGTGTCTGCCATCCGCGCCAAGTTGGTTGGCGGGGACAGTGGTGCTGTCGGTAGTGTCTTGGCCAGTGGTACTGTTGTCCGCACGCCGCTCCTCGTCGGGAACCTGGGGCGTGTTAGGGGCGGGTCGCCCAGGCCCCGATCACATCCGGTCGGCGCCGTGTTGTCTCTCTGTTGATCCGCCGGGCGGGAGTCCCGGGGACAGTTGCCGGCTGTGTCACTGCCCCCTACTGGGAGTTTCCCGGACTGCGTCCCTCCTGCTCCATCTTGGCCCACACGGCTGCACGAGTGGGGCACTCCCCATGCCAATGGTATTCTGTGCTGCGGCAGTACTGGCAGCGAGGTGGTCGGCCTCCTCGTTGTTCCCTGTTCGCCCGTGGTTCGTCCCACCGGGCTGCTGTCCCTGGTCTAGGTGCCGTCGGCGTCCGCGCACCGCGGCTGCTGGTCGGTCTCTGGTACGGGACCACTGCCAAAGCGTCCTCCGGTGTTTCTACATTCGCCGCTCGTGGTTCGCGGCGGGTCCTCTGATGTCCACTTCCGAGTCTACTCGCCTGTACATCTGCTTCCACCTCACGCGCCCTTTCCACGAATTCCGACAAGTCCAGTCCCGTGGCACCTCGCATAAATGGCCTCAAGTCCGCCAATAAGAGTTCGCAAATCACTGGCATAATTACACTAGTAGAGCCCTCTGGATCCAGGCGGCGGTACAGGCGCACCTTCTTATGAATGAAAGCTTCGACGCCCTCGCCCTCGGCCTGCCTCTCACTGTACAACATCTGTTGACAACTGACTCGTGCTGACTGCCCGTCAAAACGTCTCTCAAACAGTTTTACGAACTCCTCCCACTCTACCACGTAGCTTCCCGTGTCCGTCCACCACGTCCGCGCCCCGCCTCGTAGCTGTCCACACACTTTGTCAACCCAGTTGTCCTTTGACACATGTCGTAGCCTGGATTTGCACACCCTGACGAATGCCCTAGGATTCTCATGTGGTTCTCCGGCAAACTCTGGTAACGATGTCGAGTCCGGTACAAGGCGCATGGCAACTGGCAGTTGTCCGTAGTTGTCCACACACGTCACACTGTCCCTGGCGCTGCCCGCGAACTGTCCGTCACTCGCCTCGGGAGCCTCCCCCTTCACCGCCGTGCCCCATGGACACCGACACGTCTCCTCTGTCTCCCCTCTCATGTCACTCGTCACTGGATACGTTAAGTCACACCACGCACACGTGTTTCCCGTGTTCCCTGCCGCCGATAACATGTTCTCCTTTTCGCGGTTGTTATCTCCGCGTTCCAGGCTCGCCTGACACTTTCCCTCCCGGCTGAAGTTACGCGGTATCTCCGCCGCCTTATCGCTCAACCGATCCCGGCGTGAGACGTGCCGTAATACAAGCCGACTCGTTATCTTGCGCTCCGTGCCGCTCTGTCGCGCCGCTCCGTCGCGCCGACTTCCTCTGCACCTGCGCGCCTTCCTTCCCGTCCCGTGGCGTACGTGACCTGCACTTTCACTGTCTTTACCAGATATTCCCAGATTTTTAAAAAATTTGAAACTTTGAAAAATTTGAACATTTGAAATTTAAAAAGTTTGAAAGTTTGAAAATTTGAAAATGTTTGATAGGCCACCAAGTTGGGCGACACTTGTCGTCGCCTGGTCGACTAGCCCCTGAATGGTAGTATTTAGCCGGCTACTCAGTGTTCGGTAGAGAGGGTTCGGGCCGCGTGGCCAAGGGACTAAGTCACCAGGATAGTCATTAATACACTCAAAGACGGTTTCCAGGTTCTTTATATACGAAAACAAACCCTTTACAAGGGGCTACCGCGTTCCCGCCTGTGACCGATCCTGTAGGGCGGAGCCCGGTTCCGCGCACTGTTGCTGTATGAAAAAAATACGTGATGTCCCGTTCGTGATGAGCAAGACCCGAAAATTACCGTGCAAACGAAAGCGAAAATCCAGCCCGCAAAAGAACTCCGCGACTCGTAAACTGCCGGAGAAAAACACGCACGCAAAAGCAGTGCCTGACTGCACGCCGCGACTGAATGACACGATGACACACCTAACTGACCACACTACTGTGACAGAGGAATCGCTCCCTCTCGGCACTGCATTAACCGCAGCGAGACACCGCGCCCGTTCTCACCGCCTCGGAGAGCTCTCGTAGCCACGTCTCTCGCCTCCTGCGTCCAGCTGCCGACTGACTACCTCCCCGCCTCGCGCGACCCAGCACCCGCGTCCCACCCCTCCTCGCGAGCCCGCGGAACACGCTGATTGGTCACAGGCGGAAGCCACGGCCTTGGCGCCCGGTGAACACGTGAGAACTAATTTAAATAACATTTCATACAATATAATAAACCATTTATAATAAAGAAAACACAACCCTTCAAATAATAATATAAACAATTTACAAATAAGAATGTTTCTTATGTATTTTACAGTAAACTTCCCCTAGCGTGCGAATCTTCCCCCCTGCCCTAGCCGCACTGCACATCGGCGCACACGCAACACAAGGCAGGAGAAGGCGTTGGCGTGGCATAACGGGCTGTGCGAGCTGGTTCGACACTTGGGTCGACGTCAACTACATTTTTCATATAAACTGGTATCGATTGTAGATTGTAAAATAACTGTCAGTTTTACCCACTTCTTTCAGAAAATACAAAGCAAATAACTTATCAAAAATAAATAAATAAAACCAGCTACACGTCAACACTCAAACATTAACAGTCATAGATTAAACAATCCCAGACAACTTGTTGAAGTGCACAGAAAAATAGCAGCTCCACTGGACAACCTGTGACTGATTAATATCTTCTATGATGTCATCCTAGAGTAAAAATTTATATGATGCAATATTTTATATAATCTACATTTAAGCATGAAAATGAAATTTATGCAAACTGGTTGTGTGACCAAACATTAATTGAACTATAACTTTTCTCCAAACATTTTCTTCTCCTTTTCATTTATATTTTTCATATTTAGCCTGACAGTATATTAAATGTACATTTCCAACAAAGCCAAATCATTATTTCAAATATTTTTCTACATATTTGCTTTTACATATAAAAATAATTTTGTAAACATAAAACTGATTTATAATCATCTTAACCACTTCTTTCACAATGAACTTGATTTTATAAAGAAGGAAGGTAAATATACACATATTTTATTTCACCATTTTGTAGCAAATTTTGTGCTAATTCTAATGGTACCAAGCCTGTGATCGAAAAAAATTAATAGAAAAGAATTATAATAGAATATACCTACTGAACTGATATTTACAATTTCTGGTAATTCATTTTTTCCACTTCTAACATGAATTGAGCACACTTCTGGGCATTAAATTATATTTGAAATCTATTTAAAATTCTGAATCTACATTAATAAATTTTATTACAAATGTAAGTTGAAGCAAGATGTCACTCGACTTTGTTTGCAGATGAAAAAATTTCCACCGAACAGAGGGAAACTTCGAAGGCATTTATATTCCAAACTAAAACCAATGTTCCAAAAATAAAAAATATGGGTTCTTATATTTGTCTGAAGATACCATGTATCAAATATTATCCAAATCTGAGATGGTGGGGTGAACAACCCCTGAATGATATGGCATGGAATGCCTCTATAGGACAAGCACTGGTTGAGATGGTGGGTGACTGTTTGGTGGTGGACTGTAGGACGAGCACTGGTGGAGGTGGTGGATGACTGGTTTGTGGTGCACTGTAGAGCAAGCACAGCTACAGGTGACGATTGACTGGCTGGTGGTGACTGTAGGACAAGCACTGGTGGAGGTGATGGGTGACTGGTTGGTGGGGTACTGTAGGACAAGCACAGCTACAGGTGACGGTTGACTGGCTGGTGGGGTACTGTAGGACAAGCACAGCTACAGGTGATGGTTGACTGGCTGGTGGTGACTGTAGGACAAGCACTGGTGGAGGTGGTGGGTGACTGGCTGGTGGGGTACTGTAGGACAAGCACAGCTACAGGTGACGGTTGACTGGCTGGTGGTGACTGTAGGACAAGCACTGGTGGAGGTGGTGGGTGACTGGTTGGTGGGGTACTGTAGGACAAGCACTGGTGGCGGTGGTGGATGACTGGTTTGTGGTGCACTGTAGGGCAAGCACAGCTACAGGTGACGATTGACTGGTTGGTGGTGACTGTAGGACAAGCACTGGTGGAGGTGGTGGGTGACTGGTTGGTGGGGTACTGTAGGACAAGCACAGCTACAGGTGACGGTTGACTGGCTGGTGGTGACTGTAGGACAAGCACTGGTGGAGGTGGTGGGTGACTGGCTGGTGGTGATTGTAGGATGAGCACAGGTGGAGGTGGTGGGTGACTGGCTGGTGGTGACTGTAGGGCAAGCATAGCTACAGGTCCGGTTGACTGGCTGGTGGTGACTGTAGGACAAGCACTGGTGGAGGTGGTGGGTTACTGGTTGGTGGGGTACTGTAGGACAAGCACTGGTGGCGGTGGTGGGTTACTGGTTGGTGGGGTACTGTAGGACAAGCACTGGTGGCGGTGGTGGATGACTGGTTTGTGGTGCACTGTAGGGCAAGCACAGCTACAGGTGACGATTGATTGGTTGGTGGTGACTGTAGGACAAGCACTGGTGGAGGTGGTGGGTGACTGGTTGGTGGGGTACTGTGGGACAAGCACAGCAACAGGTGACGGTTGACTGGCTGGTGGTGACTGTAGGGCAAGCATAGCTACAGGTGCGGTTGACTGGCTGGTGGTGACTGTAGGACAAGCACTGGTGGAGGTGGTGGGTGACTGGTTGGTGGGGTACTGTAGGACAAGCACAGCTACAGGTGACGGTTGACTGGCTGGTGGTGATGTAGGACAAGCACTGGTGGAGGTGGTGGGTGACTGGCTGGTGGTGATTGTAGGATGAGCACAGGTGGAGGTGGTGGGTGACTGGCTGGTGGTGACTGTAGGGCAAGCATAGCTACAGGTGCGGTTGACTGGCTGGTGGTGACTGTAGGACAAGCACTGGTGGAGGTGGTGGGTGACTGGCTGGTGGTGATTGTAGGATGAGCACAGGTGGAGGTGGTGGGTGACTGGCTGGTGGTGACTGTAGGGCAAGCATAGCTACAGGTGCGGTTGACTGGCTGGTGGTGACTGTAGGACAAGCACTGGTGGAGGTGGTGGGTGACTGGTTGGTGGGGTACTGTAGGACAAGCACAGCTACAGGTGACGGTTGACTGGCTGGTGGTGATGTAGGACAAGCACTGGTGGAGGTGGTGGGTGACTGGCTGGTGGTGATTGTAGGATGAGCACAGGTGGAGGTGGTGGGTGACTGGCTGGTGGTGACTGTAGGGCAAGCATAGCTACAGGTGCGGTTGACTGGCTGGTGGTGACTGTAGGACAAGCACTGGTGGAGGTGGTGGGTGACTGGTTTGTGGTGCACTGTAGGGCAAGCACAGCTACAGGTGATGGTTGACTGGCTGGTGGTGACTGTAGGACAAGCACTGGTGGAGGTGGTGGGTGACTGGTTGGTGGGGTACTGTAGGACAAGCACAGCTACAGGTGCGGTTGACTGGCTGGTGGTGCACTGTAGGGCAAGCACAGCTACAGGTGACGGTTGACTGGCTGGTGGTGGATATTAGGACAAAGACACTATAATCTCCACATGTTGAGTTAGCATTGAGATCATTGATTAAGATTCTGTTATCTCGCCTTTAGTATTTAACTAAAGTAGTTTATTATCCACACTATAATATGAATTATATAATTGTTTTGATGAATATTTTTAACAAATACATGTTATTTAATTAGTGTATTGATGTTATCAATTAAAATCTCAATGGTATACTTTAACTGGTTTTTAGAGCATGCTTTATGGTTGATTAAATAAAACACTACATTTAACTACAACAATTAAAGTGCAGTTAAATTTTGTATTAAAAACTTATTTTTTTAAATAATATTAAATTAATTTTTTTGTATGTTAGAAGGGGTACTGATTAATGTAACTTTTCTGGAGGTTGGTTATAGCTATAATCATAGAAAATTTGTGGTGAATGAATGATTATGCATGATTTAGTTCCCTAGTTCTAGTAGTTAGAATATATTTCTATAATATCTATTCATTAAGTGTTAATTGAAATGGTCTGGGATGATTCAATTTTAATGCATTTTACTTTATGGTTTAGGATGAATTGCTTGTGTTTGTACAGAATGTGTCCCAAAAGTCATGAAAAATACTTTTTTTGTTCTGCCCCTACCTGTTGCAGTGTGTTCGAACAAATTGTATGGGGGTTCGTGGGAAGGGGGGGGACCATTAGCCGTATAGCGCACAAAGGTTCAGTCCGATGGGAGCATTAGAAGAGGCAGGATAGTTGATTTAGTGTACTCTTGTTTTGAGACCACGTTATGAAGTACGATGGCGGATACTATAGAACAACAAAGGGCGATAAAATTTTGCACAGAACTCGGCAAAAAAGCTGCCATAACTCACGAATTGCTTAAGCAAGCCTACAGGGAGTGTGCTCTACCCTACGTGCAAGTTTCAAAGTGGGTGAAAAAGTTCACGGAAGGCAATGGAGTGGACGATGACCTCCGCTCTGATCAGCCAATGACGAGCCAAACCGATGAAGAAGTGACTCGTGCATATCTGCCAACTTGTACGATTTTCCCTTAATTTGTACGGCAAATAATTCATATTAAGATTGTATGGAAATTCGGAACATCTTACGATTTTTGTCTGTTCAAAAATGCAGTATAATATTTTAGTGTCCATATAAATGTACCATTTGAGCAGCATTTGTTATTGTTTAACAACATGGCGTCCGCAATAATATGAGAATAATGGAGTCGGAGAAAAATTGTTCCGAAAATAAAGTAATTTTTGTAAGTTTCGTTGGTACACAGCAGGCTGGATGGCAACTGATCTTGCTAATCTTTTGTGCGGAAGATTCATGAAAGTAATTTTTGTTTAATTTTTTTTGGTACACAGCAGGTTGGCTGGAGACGAGTGATAACGACTTAACCGTTTATGTACGAGTGCGGTAAATATTTTATAAGTTAGCGCTTGTACGAAACGTAAGATAATATGATTTCATAATGGATACGATTAGTAAAAAACAATATGGACAGGTGTTTCGGTTATCTTACTCAGAATTATTTCCTTTCATTAATAAGAGTGAAATGGCTCTAATTTTGCATTTTGTAGTGTTTGTCGTTGCGACATTAATGTTTCCCATGGCGGCAAGCACGATATTTCCTATCACGTCAAGAGCTTGAAACATGCAAATAACGCGAAGCTCTGAGAAAAATACAAAACAATCAGTAGTTTCTTTTCCGTAAACCGTAACAGTGACAGTGATGTGATTAGGGCGGAATGTTATTTTACAAGCTTTTTAGTGGAACATAACCTTTCTTTCAGCGTCGCCGACCACATCAGGCATTTGTTTCGAAAAATGTTCCCAGGGTCTTATATCGCAAAAATGTACAGCCGTGGGCGCACTAAAACTGCAGCAATAGTAAAATAAATGGCTTCCAGTACTACTACTTCAGTAGTAAAGTGCTTGCAAAGTGGCCCATATACACTAGCTACTGATGGAAGCAATGACACAAGTAATAAGTTATATCTTCTCGTGGTAACTTATTACAACCCTGACTGCAGGTTAGTAACTAGTTGTGTTTTGGCCATACCTTCATTGGAAGGTGCTTCTACTGGTAAAAATATTGGGCAGTTATTGCTATCAGTGAGGGTGGAAGAAATACTTGTAGACATTTATTACTTTTTGGAAAAAAGCTCCAAAAGAAAGGAAAGGCTGCGTGACTTTCAAGGTCTCCATGATAATGAGGCTCATAAGATCCTGAAGCATGTGTGTACGAGATGGCTGTCTTTGGGAAGAAGCCTAGCTATGATTATTGAACAGTGGGAACCTCTTGTAAGTTTTTTCAAAGATGAGGTTACAGGGAGTTCTCAGAAACAGCCAGGCACATTATCATCATACAAGATCCCAAAAAAACAGCAAGGGCCATCCAGCAGAACTACTGAAAGTAGTGCTAGTACCGGTAAAAGAAACAAAGAGGACAACACTTCTGATGTGAAAAAACAAAAAAAGGAATATTGTAGTTCTGTTTTAAAGAGTGACAGTGCAATGTTGAAGAGTGGCAGTCCTGCCCTGAATCACGAAGAGAAACTTTTCATGTTTTTATCTTCCTCACTAAACAAGGCATTCTGTTTATTTTTGCTGAATGTACCGGTCTTCGATAAACTTAATGTAACACTTTAGTCTTCAGTCCACACATCCATGTATTTTTAGATCTCCTGCAAGATTTTCTGAGAAATCTATTTTTGCATTTTGTTTGTGGTAGTGCTGTGAAAGGTGTGGCGTTGTTGGAAGTTGATTACCATTGTGCAGCCCAATCAAAAGTGTGATAGTGATTTAATGATTTGATGTCAGGCTGAGAGAATTGTTAGTTTGTTGCAGGGTATGTTGATTTTAATCAGCATGATTTAAATAGTGATTTAAATCATGATTTAAATCATGATTTAAATCATGTGATTTTTTTTTAAATCACGTGATTTAAATCATAATTTAAATCATCATGTGATTTTTTTTTAAATCAGTGAATAGAATCAATTTATAATATGAATGTTAATTTTTCCTATACTGTATTTTTTAAAAATCAAGTAATCATGCCTACTTACCATATTTACTCGCATAATCGTCGCAGCGATCGCAGGGTATAAAAAATCCTGATTTTTTTAAAGAAATCAAAAAAATCAGATTTTTTTGGTTAAAATCAGATTTTGTTGATTAAAATAGGATTTTTTTGATTAAAATATAAAAAATTATAATCTGTGTAATATACAGTACATTTTCGTGACTTTCCTCTACAGTGATTCATAATAGATTAACTCATTTTGCAAAGACAACTAGCTTAATTTTCTTTCTGTGAAATAAAATTTTACTTTGCATAGTATTTTAAGGAAACATTAATGATGTAACTTTATGAAAATTTTTAGTACAGTATCACAGTTAACATTAGTAACAAAAATAAGGAAGTGCTATACAAAATAACTATATCTCTAAAATATATACATATAATCTTAAATGTAACTGTCACTTCTGTCATCCCTTTGTTCCAATTGTTCTAGATAAAAGTGATTTAAAACAAAACCACAATTTCCTTTTTTTTTCTCTTCTCAGAATTGCACATATACAAAAGTAGTCTATGTAAAAAAACTTCAACAAAATATTACTTATTTAAAATTTTAAACAAAAATACAAGTTTTGCAGCTTTTTCTGTACCCAGTCGATTTCTTAATGTTGACTGAACCAAACCAAATGTCGAAAAGATTCTTTCCACTGATGCAGATGACGCAGTTGCTGTTAACAGTGGTTCTATGACATCCATAACTTCAGTAGTATCTGAATTGATGTTCATTTTCCACCAGTCTATTGGCGACACTTTTGAGATGACATTTTCATCGAACAAAAAGTTGTGGAAGGGAGTAGATTTTGCTTGGAACTTAATAATTATGGGCAATAAAGACTTAATGTGTTTGTATCGGTTGTTTGCAAATGAAAGAGCTTCAGATCGCTCATCAGCTGTCAAATGTTGACCACAGAACCGTGGGTCTACAAGATATGCCAGGAAATGTGCTCCAGGGCCATTCCATTGTCACGTACGGGACATTTGTAAAAATTTTCATACCGATAATTCTATGAAAAATTATATTCTAAGGGGTATATTCATGTGTTTTCTTGGTTTCTATAGAAGTTACACATTTAGTGTAAATTTTCAGCTTAAGATATGATAAGAAATACCCATGTTAACAACATATTGCTATCAAATGTAACCGTCACGTATGGGACACATATAGTCAACCATTAGTTTCAAGAGAACACGTTTTACTGAAACTTTAGCCCGAATTCTAGCATGATATTCTTGTATTATTTTTTGTGAGAACTTAAAGAATAAGAAAAACAGACATCAATAAATGCATAAAAAAACTCCAATAATGAATCAGAAACAATTTTTTTTTTCTGTTTGTCACGTACGGGACAATGCTGTCACGTATGGGACATTTACATTAGTAAGATTGTGCTGAATAAATTTTTCAGTAGAAAATGAAATTAAGTTGTACTTTCTAGGCTTCTGGGTTGTAGCCGCGTCAAAATCAAAGTTTTCATCGACGTTTCGGTCGACGTTACAGTCGCCATCATCAGGGATGTAGCCGCGTCAAAATCAAAGTTTTCATCGACGTTTCGGTCGACGTTACAGTCGCCATCATCAGGGAGCAGATTAATTGAATTAATCTCTCCCTGATGATTTTGACTGTAACGTCGACCGAAACGTCGTTGAAAACTTTGATTTTGACGTGGCTACAACCCAGAAGCCTAGAAAGTACGGACAATAACCGCGAAAGCCTGCACTCTTTATTTAAATAAGTTGTGTTGAAAAAAATTAAATTTATACAACCTCACTCATAGAGATATGTTAAACGAAATTGATTAAATGTAACTAAATAAAATGATAGAGTAGTTCTACCTGCCTATATCCTAACTAAAAAAAAATTAATAACAAAACTGTTACTCTGTATGGTCATAAAGATCACTTTAAATGTCAATAAATTTAAACAGTCCTCTGTTGTTCAACACTACTGGAGGAGAAATCTCTCTTGCTACATCTTATTTTAAATAACAAATGCAGTCTGGTTGTCGAGGCCACTTGAAGTGATGTGGGGGACCTGCAGGGACCATCACTGACACCCGCACTTGATCTCCGCGTGCATCCACCACTTCTCCAGGGTACTCTTTTCCTTCGTAGCATACGACTACCCATTTTCCAGGACAGTTGAATGGATTCCCTTTCGGATTGGAGAGTGCAATTTTTGTAGACAGTGCATTGTTTTTTGCATAGAACCCTGACAAAGTGCTACATGTAATAATGTGGAATTCCTTGATTCCTGGGATCGAAGGGACATTTCTCCAAGGATTTTGGGATAAAATTTCATTCCTAATGTGGTCCTCTTCTATATAGTACCATAAATGGCTTTTGGTATCAAGTTGTTCCAAAATTTATTGTTGTATGTATGTTTTAAGGCCTTAAGTTTTAAAATGAAGTTCTCGTGTATTCTGCATTTAAACTGCTCTGCAGGAGTCTCTTTAAGTAACAAAACATTTTTTGGCCTTAGACTACAAAATTTAGAGTAACCAATTATATAATCTGGATTTTCTTCTTTGAATATATAAAATGCTTCATGCAGAAACATAGTCTTAAAGTGCTTTTGTAATTTAACTTTTTTTCCATTTTCCCACACAGTTATTACATCTTTCATCCCTGGGCATGTGTATACTATATCTGGACGATAGAAAGAATTTATAACAGAAGTCTTCTTTACAACTGTTTCTAGTTCTAGCAATACTTTCTTCCATTGTCGTAGTCAGTTGAAGACCAATGCGTTTAGCAAGACCTGTCACAACAGCTTTTTGTTTTCGTGGTGAGTTTGGTAAGGCCCTTGCAGTCTTCCAAACTGCTTTTGGTAATGTCTGCTTGGAACTGTAAGGTGTGCCAGAAGAAGACATATCAGAACTGTTTGCTTTTGCTGCATTTTTAGCATTTTTCTTTGCTCTCTGAAGTCTTTTCCTATTTATTTCATAATTTTTTTGGGCAGCCTTGACTTTCACTGTCATTTTCTTTTCCTTATTCTTTCTCAGTTCTGCAATCCGTTTCCTTTCCTTCTCAAGATAACCATGTGGATCTGCAGTCTTTTGTTTTTCCCTCATTTTTTTCGTCCGAGAAGAACTTGTTGTCTTCTTAGATTCCATATTTGTCACTGAAAACCAGTTAAATTGATTACTAAAGTAAAACATTTAAATAATAAATTTATGTAACACATAATATGTTATTTTAGATAGGTGAATATTCTACATATGTTGGGTAAAACATTATATTTTTCATATGTCCCGTACGGGACATGATTGTATCTCAAAATTTTTATTGTTTTTAATGCAATTAAAACATATAAAAATTAGGTTAGCTACCTGCATTCTAATACAGTTTGAATTTATATAAGTGAGATAAAATAACAATTGGTTCCTGATGAAACATGAAACATAACCTAAATTTGTCACGTACGGGACATCTTCAACACTCACAATTGAATAATTAATTTAGTAGCAATAAAATGTTATTAAATTATTTTTTTGCAAGAAATATGTTTGTGCATACCCTATATTTTGAACTTAAATATAAATATACATTCATTTATGTGACATGTACTTACCAAAGAACCTGAAAGTAGCCTCTCTATGAGCAAAATAGAAACTGTTGAATAGCAGCCACATTAGAATCAATAAAACAGCTGTTCAATGTTAAATGAGTCAAAATTCAACATTGTTTGTCAAAGACCATAACTTTAAAATCTTTTACGTAATGTTTTCTCAACCAGAAAAAAAAAAACATTTAAATTAATAAAATTTCCTAATTTTTATAGAATGGCCCTCCATCCAGTGCCTGATGGTAGCGACTGGAAAATTTCTCCATGCTGTCTGCATTCAGGTTTTCATGTTCAAGACATTGTTTTAGACTTTTCCACACATCAGCAGCAGTGGAAATTGTACTGCTATCTTTCTGAACCTTATCGAGTGCAATGGCCACTGGTTTCAGACACCTCAGCATATCCTCTGCGTTCCTCTTTATAACGACATTCATCACTTTTCTGTAAATATTATCATTAATTGCAGTGCGATTTTCTTCACAGATTTTCACGAGAACTGGCCAGTATTTTATGTATGCTGACAGGCAGTCAACTGTTGTGTTCCAGCGAACATCTTGAGGTAGTATAAGCTGTTGTCCACCTTCTTGCTTGTACTTAGCGTGTGCAAAATGATTATTGCGGAAGTACTTAACAATCTCTACCACATGTTCTTTCACATTAGGTACCTGCAAATCTTTAGCTAGTAGATTCAAAAGATGTGCTGAACAACCATATGTGATAAAATTTAAATCTTCTTTTTCTAGGTCTGAACGCATTTTTCTCACATTTCCAGTGTTGTCTGTCACAATACTGCGAACTAAACACTTGAATTCACGTTCACATTTGGCTACAGCAGCTTTCGCTACATGTACCAAATAATCAGCTGTGTGTGAATGACCTGATGTGTCAATTGTATCTACCAGATAAACTTCTCCTAAACTGGCAGTTACAGCTACACAAATGATAGGATCATTATGGATATTTGACCACCCATCTAAACTTAAGCATACAGTTTTTCCTTCCAAACATGTCGCACACTTCTCTCTCTCGGCAGTGTATAAAGTATCTAACAGATCACCCCCAATCTGAACATGAGTGGGTGGTTTATATCCAGGACGCAACAAACTTACCATCTTCTTGAATTCTGGGTGATCTACTTGCCGGAAAGGAGAATTTGTAGCATATATGTATCGAGCAACCTGTTCATCAAGAATACATTTTTGATTACTGTTGGTTTTTACTAGATGTGTGTCAACAAGGGTTTGATGAAATTTTTTTTTAATCTCACTATCGCCATTGTTTTCATTGTGATGTGTTCTCTTCGTTTGCATAGAAGGCCCTTGGGAAGTCGAAGATGATATTTGCCCACCGGTTTTCCTCACAATGGCCAATGAATCGTTACCTGTGAGAAGAAACATCAGATATTATCTTTCACTTACAAAAATTTAAGACTCAGTCCCACTTGCCATTTTTGTGTTATTTATTGTTTTACTTATTTAAGTTGTTTTGTAAGCACATATTTAGAAACTGCTACGATAGGGAAGGGAGTTGGCAAAATATATTATCTTACATTACAAACACTAATTTTTAACCACTGGCATGCAATTGTGATACACTTAGTCAAACATATTAGTCTTGTTGATATCTGGGGACTAAATATCAAGTCACTTGTAAATTCTGAACTCTCTTTTCCACAAATTCCAATGAAGCAAAGCTTATGAGGTGAAAATAGAAATGTCAACTATGTCAAGGGAGGCTGAGCCTTAAGAGTAATTTAATGAATGCTGTTAAATATTTATTCAATGTCCTGAACAAAAGACTTAACTTTTTTTAAGTTACAACAATGGCCAGGCTCTAGTTTTATGCTAACGCTCTGAATAAATTAATATAATTAAATACATAAATGATTAGATACAGGGGCCAAATGCACTGATATAAACATTGCACAGTTGTATAAGTCACAGTAAAGAAAATAACACTTTTATTGAATTTTCCTTGTCGGCGTTGGTGTTGGTGGTAATCAGTGAACCTAGCGGCCAGAATATGAACTAGGGTAGGCGGTACATTTGAAATATAGATGACAAAAATTGTTTCGTCCAATCTGTGTGTATGTGTCTACTATCTACAAGTACCGATCTGCGAGTACTTGTGTGTCTCTGTCCTATTTTTGATAAAGCTAATGAAGTGGAACATCTGTCGTTTTCCGAG
This sequence comes from Bacillus rossius redtenbacheri, assembly GCF_032445375.1. NCBI lineage: Eukaryota > Metazoa > Arthropoda > Insecta > Phasmatodea > Bacillidae > Bacillus > Bacillus rossius. The sequence goes on along the minus strand of NC_086330.1, from coordinate 236,771,223 downwards.
GGACTGAATGAAAAAATCATGCAAGCGGACAAATGATTCATAACATTTTAGGTTAGGTAAATGAAACCATGTTGCACATTCTAAGAACATTAAAAGCCAACGTGGTGCTAAAAGTATATTGTTTATGTTTTTACTGCACACTTTACCTGAATTATAATATACTAATTAATTTACTATGTCCAATTGTCTATTGCATCAGTTTCGGGCAAGCTATGTTTGTGCCTTTTATAAGAGTGTGTAACTATTAAAAACAATGCCAGCACATCATATTCCAATAATAAACCATAAAAACCAATGTACAAAAACTGTTGGTCCCCATTCTAATAATTTTACTAATCTCTAACTCAAGTAAATAATTTTTTAACAGTTGAAACGTAAAACTAAATGCTTGTAAATATCATTTTTGACATTTTTGTAATTTCAGTTATTGTTTTGCATCACTATTTGTTCTAAGACATCATATTATTAACACTGAATGATCTATTTACGCATTAAAAATTTGACGGCGGGACAATTTCCAACAAAGGATACTGGATAATATATCATTAAGGAAACAATTGATGCAGATTTTTTTATTGTTGGGACCATGCAGACTGCAGAATAAATGATATATGCGGGAAAACAATATAAACGAGATTGATAGATACAGATTCGACGGTTCGCCTGTAGTAGTTATGCCTAACCAGGAAATTAAGATTTATGTGGTAGTGGTATTAAAACAAACATTCTGACAGTTAAATAAACTAAACAAAACTAAGCTTGAGGAGTTAAAACACAATAAATAATAAAAAAAAATGACTTCTTATGTTCTTAACAATATTTCCAAATACTGTACATATTTCTCAAAAATACCAGAAAGTTATTGATTCTATTATAGTTTTTATTTTAAAAAATTAACTTCAAGTACTAGAAAAGCAGTATTTACAGTATTATTTTAATATGTGCTTTATATCAAAACCAATAATTACCTCTGCAACTTCTCTGTGCTGATTCTGATTCACACAGATGATCCTCTTCTGTTTCTTCCTTCTGACATGTTTCAATATGTTTTTTCATTCTGGCAACCAACCCCATTAACTGTTTTCCACATGACTTGCAGGTAGCTTTCAGACCTTTTCCTGACAATGTTGGTTCTTCAACAAAATGGATCCATATTGGGTCCTTCTTTCTTCCAGCCATTTCAACTATACACTATGATGAACTCCAAGTGAATAGACATAACAAAGAACTGCACATTTCCATCCTACAGTTCTAAAAATAGCACCTGACATTGTTGAAGGTCAAACCTGTTGCCAAGGAGATATGACACACACACACACACACACACACAAACGCACGCACACACACACATGCACACGCACACACACAAAAACATGAGTAGGAGAGGAGGAGAAAAAATGAGTGGTGTTTATTGGTAAGTACATTTAACCCACCTATATTTACCAAGTGTTTCTAAATAACAAAATAACTATAAATATATTATAGAAGAAATTAAGTACTATTCAATTTCCATTCATATCTTTGCAGCAATCAATTTTTGTGTAAGTAGGCATGATTACTTGTTTTAGAAAGATAGAGTATAGGAAAAATTAAATGTCAAATTATAAATTGAGTTTTTCACTGATTAAAAAAAAAATCACATGATTTAAATCATGATTTAAATCACGATTTAAATTATGCTGATTAAAATCAACATACCCGCAATGTTACCAAATTTTACGAATAAAAGTAAGGTGCGACCATTATATGAGCAAAAATTAAAAAAAAATATATCACTGCAATGATAATGATAATATTTACAGAAAAGTGGTGAATGTCTGTATAAAGATGAACGCAGAAGATATGCTGAGGCATTTGAAACCAATGGCCCTTGCACTTGATAAGGTTCAGAAAGATAGCAGTACGATTTCCACTGCTGTTGATGTGTGGAAAAGTCTAAAACAAAGTCTTGAAGATGAAAACCTGAATGCAGACAGCATGGAGAAATTTTCCAGTCGCTACCATCAGGCACTGGATGGAGCACATTTCCTGGCGTATCTTGTAGACCCACGGTTCTGTGGTCAACATTTGACAGCTGATGAGAGATCTGAAGCTCTTTCATTTGCAAACAACAGATACAAACACACAAAGTCTCTGCTGCCTGTAATTATTAAATTCCAAGCAAAATCTACTCTCTTCCACGACTTCTTAATTCAAGGACAATGTCATCTCGAAAGTGTCGCCAATAGATTGGTGGAAAATAAACATCAATTCAGAAATTAATGAAGTTATGAATGTCATAGAACCACTGTTAACAGCAACTGCTTCGTCTGCATCAGTGGAAAGAATGTTTTCCACATTTGGTTTGATTCAGTCAACATTAAGAAATCGACTCAGTACAGAAAAGGCTGCAAAACTTGTATTTTTTGTTTAAAATTTAAAATAAGTAATATTTTATGTAGACGTTTACTTTGAATACTCTCTCGTATGTGTGCAATTCTGAGAAGAAGAAAAAAAAGAAAATTGGGGTTTTGATTTAAATCATGTTATTTAGAACAATTAAGGTAGATGTACCAGTAGTCGTCATGCTAAGAAGAGTTTTATAAAAAAAAAAATTGTGTACATAACCTTGTAGGTGTATTACTGCCCCTACATGTTTGTTTTTAACCTCAAACTTTACTCTACAATGCTATCCAACACTCTTCGATAAACAAAAATTATTTTTGTAGATTTATTATTTTGAAAAAAGTGTGATTTCGAGCCAGTAGTCGTCATGCAAATTTTCGTGTTTGCCAGTGTTCGTCACATGTTTGTGCCAGTAGTCGTCATGTGCGATTTCGGCTGCATTAGTTTTAATTCATGGATCCAGAATGATAGTATTGTACTATTTGGGCTTCAAATTTTATTTGGTACTATATTTTAAACATCAAAATGGCATTTCATAAAGATCGTTCAGTAATATAATGAATAATCCTCATTAAATTTTGAATTTACTTACAGCACTCACGGAACAAAGAGGGACAGCACATAGAGCTGTAGCAAACCGAATGTATTCGTTACTGAGTAACGGGTGTGCCGTTTAGTAACGAGTAACGAAACGTTACACACGGCTGCATTTTGTTACTCGCATTTCTCGTATATTTTACGCATGCGCGCGCATATTCAATGAATTTACGATACAAAGAACGATGTTTGTTTATTAATAAAGTATAATTTGGAAATTCCTCGTCTAAGTTTTTTTACTGTTTATTAAAGGTATTATGTGTGTAGACAAAGTTTGAGATTGGAACAGAAACAACGTAACAAAGTATTTTTTTACAAATTAGAAATATGTATGTTTTTGTTTTTCACTATCGCGTATTTTCACGTTTTTTTTTGTTCTTATCTTAAAAGAGATATAATAAAGCCGCTCTAATGAGATTTAATTGTTTCTTGGTTAACAAAAACTGTTTAATTATAAAATATTGTTAATTGTTTATATTCTATTTATTATTATTTACGCGACGTCATACTGTACGCGTACGCAATACGACTCAATTCGTTGCTGCAACATAACATAGCATGTTATGCGGTATCACAAGTAAAATATAAAAATGAATCAGGGCCCGCCCATCTTCCTACCCAAGGGCGATTTGCCTTTGTGTTTATCGGACAATGTGTTCCTTGGCACACTATTTTTTTCCGCTGCTCATTTTATACTCATACCATTCGCTACATCTTTAAGAGCAGCTTCCATGGCTGACTCTTCATACAACAGTATTTTCCGTTTTGGCATTTTGCCCTGTAATTAAAGAACGAGACACATTACAATGTTTAGTTTACTTATCAATGTCAAAATATATATCGAATGACCCCTAAATTAATGTAAACAACAATGCCTACACAATTTTTGCAATCAATAAAGTAAAGTAATTTCCGACCCAGAAGTCGTCATACACATGCATCGGAAGTCGTCATAGGTGACGACTACTGGATCTGATCGTAATAACGTACTTTGTCTATTAACAACAAAGAACCAATATTATTTAAGAACTTTAGGGTGTAACTTAGCACAACTTTAAATAAAATATTAAATGTACCAGTGCTCGTCAGGTATGACGAACACTAGCAATACAAGGTTTTTATTGATCCAGTTTTCGTCACCCTAATTAAATCATACAAAGAAAACGAATTTTTTTAAATAAACACTTTCACCTCTTCAAGAACATTTAACTAACACATTCAGCACAAAACATCACGAATAAACATGAAAAATTACAGAATTAGAAGTAAAAATGTGCACTAACGTCCTTAGTGTTTTAGTATAGGAATTCCCCTATTTATCTTCACTGCTCTACGAACTTTTGATGCACGGACTTTTTTTGATTGAAAATAGTGTTTGTTCCGAAAACTATTGTGGTAATTTCAGCTAGAACGTCGACCAAATTTTTGTCAATATTTAAGTTGGCGATATATTGAGCTACTTCACTATTATTTACATTTGAAGTTGCTAGTGACGACCATTGGAGCAGTGACGAATACCGGGGCACTTACCTTATTCTATAGGGATGACAGAAGTGACAAAGTTACATTTAAAATTATGATATATTTTAAGTGATATAGTTATTTTATATAAAACATCTTTTTTTTTTTTACTAATGTTTACTATGCTACTGTACTAAAATTTTTCGTAAAGTGACATCATTAATGTTTCCTTAAAACATTATGCAATGTAATATGTGGTCATTTCAAAGAAAGAAAATTAGGCTAGTTGTCTTTACAAAATGAACGAATCTGTTATTAATTGTACTGTAGAGCACAGATTACAATTTTTTATATTTTAATCAAAAAAATCTGATTTTAATCGAAAAAATCCGATTTTAATCAAAAAAAATCTGATTTTTTTTGATTTCTTTAAAAAAATCATGATTTTTTCATACCCTGGTTTGTTGTCAGATGAGGAGAAAGAATTTTTTTTTCAGCTGTCAGAAAATATTTTACCTCAGCATGTGATTATGTTGTACATAAGTTTCCAATGAAGAGTGAAGTTCTTGTAGCTCAAGTAGCAATAATAAGTGACATCAGTGATGCGAAATTTGCAAATCTGAAATATTTCATTTATTTGTTTCCTTTCATACTGCCAGTCAGAGATGGTGAAGGCATGGATGGTGCAATGGATGAACTGCATAGGCAGTTTGCAGCATTGCAAGTTGATCTCACTGTTGTAATAAATAAGAAAGAGAGAATTGATATTATATGGACTGAAGTAGGAAATATGCTCACTGTTGATGGAAAATTAAAATATGACAGAATATCAGAAACTGTTTTGTTGATACTCTTGATTCCCCATAGCAATGCGGAGCGTGAGAGAATGTTCAGTATTACAAAAAAAACCGAACAGAATTTAGGTCATCGATGAGCAACAGAACAGTATAGGATATAGCCATTTTGAAGAGTGGAAGCTCACCAGTTTGCTACAAACAAGTTTTCAGTGATTTTTAAAAAGAGCTAAACATGCTACTGTACAGTAACTGCAGAATTCCAGTGCACAGTCAAGTGGTCATAGGGAATAAGTTACTGTTTTTTTCCTTACACTGTGTTTGTGTGGCAGTTTTGTGTACATATTAACATTAACTCATAATTAGCAAATTGAACTACATTGGCAAGAAGTGATATTTTTTTTTCTTAACTGATAGTAATGACATGCTCTAAAGTGAACTTAATTTTATGATTTGTGCTCCAAAGGGAAGAAACTAAAGGACTTATGATAAAGGCCTATCTCGGTAAGGAAAAAAAATATATATATATATACGTACACATTAACTTGTGTACATGTGTATTAAATCATTTATTTTGCATTCAAGCTGTTAAGTTTTAATAAATTACAGTAACTTTTTATTTAACTTTCGTATTTTGGGTAGAGACGTGGTGTTATCAATGCAAAATAAACACGTGTTTTCCGGATCACTTATTTTAAACATCGATCCTGATTTACGCTATAGATTTGTTAATTTGGAAATATTACTGCTTGCACTCCTAAAAAGTTGGCAGGTATGCTCGTGTGCGTGATTCATTAAATTCTGACCGTTGAATGAATGTTCGGTTATTAGCTGACACACTGAATATTCCAAAAACTGTTGTGCATCGCATGGTTACGGATAAATTGAACATACGAAAAGTGTGCACTAAGCTGGTTCCAAAACGAGCAAAAGGCCAATAGAGTTTTAATCGCGAATGAACTGAAGTAACATGTGGAAATGAATCTTGATTTTTTAGAAAATGTCATTACAAGTGATGAATCATGGACATTTTAGTACGACCTACACCTAGAGACGAAGCGCCAGAGTGCCAAATAGCATGCTCCAGTGTCCCTGAAACTGAAGCAAATCCAAAGTGAAAACAATGTTGATTGTCTTTTTCTACGCCAAGGGTGTGGTCCACAAAGAGTTTCTACCTCGAGACCATCAACGCTGCCTACTACGTGGATGTTCTGTAAAGATTGAGGAAAAGGATCATCCGCCTGTGAAAGAACACTGCAGTTACCTGGGTTCTGCATCATAATGACAATGCACCTAGCCACATGTCTCTGCACATCTGTGCGTTCCTGGCGAAGCACAACGTGGCTACATTTTCGCACCCACCTTACAGTCCTAACCTAGCTCCGGCTGACTTTTTTTTGTTCCCGAGGATCAAGAACACACTCAAAGGATGCCGTTTTGACAGCATTGACACTATCCAAGCGGCTGTGACAACGGCTCTGAAGAAGATTCTAGTCGAGGCTTTCAAGGGGACCTACCAGACATGGTAGAGTCGGTGGAGGGTATTTGGAAGAATATTAACAATCTGTACTAGTTTTGTCAATTAATCTTTATAAACAAAATATATTTCATAATTTTTGGGAGGTCCCTGTACTACATACAATTTGGAAAAAAATAGGCATTTCTTACAAGGATTTAAGTTTTACTACCACCTGCTACCTGCTTGCCAGTAGTTTCAGCGGCCCATTTAATACCATTAAAAAGGAATATAAACATCAAAATAAAAGTATTTTGAAAATGTGTTTAGGTAAATTTTTTGATCTTCACATAGCACAGTATTGAGTAAAGAAGTTTAATAAGTAATAGGAAGGATGCAGTACCTGGATGCTTTGTGTAAGTTTGCCTTATGGTTATCACATCATCTGTTTGCTGTGTTAACCTTCAGTCATCATTGTCAGTACCTCTTTTTAGTCTTTGCAATTTGATGTGTGGGAGGATAGCAGATAGTACATTCTTATGGACAGTTTTGCGGCCCTTAAACTTTTATTTTTTTTACATTTCCATGAATAATATGTATAATGCTTTCACTTCAGTTTGAACTTCTGTTCGTTTAAATTTTTGAACATATTCTTTAGGTTATTCTTTGTTTTAACCTTGTTAAATATTTCTCCGTTAATTTTAAGTATTTATTTTTAGTTTTATTAAAATATAAACTCTGACATTATAGCAAAGAAGGTTTTGAGCATAAAGCCTTTATTGTTATAATGCTGTCATTTTCATTTGTAGACACCAAGATGTATTTATGGCTTGTTGGTTGTTGAAAATGGACTTCCTTTCTTTTGCAGTTCAGCTGCCTCATGTTGAAAGTGAACTGCCTGTCCCAGGTGAGTGGTGATGTTATAATTCATTTCATGTAAATTCACCAAACATTTACTAATGCTGTGACTAAAGAAACAGTACATACTTGTAAAGCTTCCATTTTGAAAATTATTGTACCAGGTCATGAGTTGTTGCTGGTTAAGCCTACTTACTTAAATGTTCATGATGAGTATGAAAAATGAAAACATCACTTGTTTTTTTAATAATAGTCATAATATTTCTCGAATTTTTCATGTATTGAGTTTTTCGTACTATTTTCCATGATCTTAATTTGTAACAAAAAAAAAGGACGAGAATAAGAACAAGGAGTTTATGCAAAAATTAAATTTTTTTTCCTTCACTGCATAAGAAGCCAGAGGCAATTTAAAGTTTGATTAATATTACTATAGATAAAATTCAACTCATGTTCATGCTTAATTTGGCTCAAAATGCAAAATTAATTAACTTCATTCACAATTAAATGAAGTTCGTCTTGAATTTAATTCAGTTAAAGCTTTGAAATAGGCCTATATCACAATGTCGTAAGAAAAAAAAATTTATTAATTAGGATGTTATATTGTATTTTCTGAAAAACTAGTAGTCTTCTGTTGGCAACACAGCAGCATGACAGATGCGATGCAATAGCAAAATATCACATACGTAATATAGAAAAATGTTTTTTTAACAATGGGACAAACAAATGCCATTAGAGTGGCACTACATTATGACAGCCATCAATATTTACAATTTCTTAAATGACTTGTTTGAGAAAAATCTGTCCAATCTAAATGTAATATCTGTTTATAAAAATGATTTAAAATGAACGTGTGTGTGTGTGTATATATATATATATCTGTGTGTATATATATATATGTGTGTGTGTGTGTGTATATATATATATATATATATATATATATCGATGGTTGTTCCAATCAAGTGGAAGAGAGATGCCACGCATGTGTACAATGAGCATAACAGGACACACCCGTAGTGGGACAATGTGCATTATGGGACACTTTTTCGTGCGTGCAGCCGGCGTTCATCGATTTATTAGATGTTGTCACGTCAAAAATCATAATTGGCGGCACAGTACCTATTCCACATATTCCAGCTGCATATTAGCTTTATTGCTGCAGAAATAGGTGGAGTGCTTATTGACGGATTAAAGGAACATGTAAAGGTATGCATCAGTTATATTATTTTGTTAGTTCATATAACTTACATGAGATAACTTATGCAGATTTGTTGGCTTATATCCCGTGCAGAGTAATTGTCGCCACCTGAAACAAATATGTACTAAGGTTAGCTTTGCTTGTGTTGAAATGTCCCTGTGAATTGAAATTGCGTTTCCAACTGATCAGCTTATGCGTACATGTGTCTGTGAATAAGAATCACTATGACCAATACTTGTCAAAGGGTTACATTAGTATTTTCAGAATGGTAAATTTTTATTTTTGACTATTATGAAATCTAAAAAGGTTCTCATTCAGCATTTTAATAAGCTGGAGAGGTTGGTGCTAGTTTGTTTGCTGCGGTTTGTAATATCCCAGAAGCATCTTTTAACATCGGAGTTTAGGTTTTTTTTTGTTGTTTTTAATTAGTAACTCTTGCATTACCTTCATATTGTGTTATCACGTGCACGTGTTTGTGATGTGTTGCTGTCCTTAAAGCAAGTGATTGGCAAAACATAGCATATGACAAGTGCAAAGGACCATATACAGTGTAGGGTCTTTAATCTGTCATTCTATTGTTTCACATTTTCTGTAATCTGGACCCAATTGAGCTGCTTGCTTTGAGATTTTTATTTTTGGTAGATTTTGAATTACTGATCTGTCAGAGTTAGGTTTCACTGATAGAACGTTTCATAGTGGTTTGGCTCGGACCACGGTGGTTAAATTGTCTCTAGAGACATTTTAAAATATTTCGTGAGCCACTGACCGCATGCAACCTCTCCTGGCTACAGCTGTACAATGACTGAGAGGCTACGCAACTACCTACAGCCACGTATAGGGAAGTGGCAGCCACATGACCTCGCTGATCAAACACAACATAGCTTTTACATTCAACACATTACTATACATACAAAATACATTACCCTCACATCAAGGTTTTTCTATGGGAAGCAAACAAATAAAATGCAAAGTCCTTTCTGGTTGCTGAAATGCAACCATGATAAATGTTTGTGGGAGTTAACATGTGCTGATTTTCCCATCATAAGAAATACACACGAAAAGCAATTATAAGAGTAATATGTGTAACCATTAGGAAAGTAAGTTTTACGGGGAAGCATATGTTCTTGTACTGTGCTTTGTCTCGTTAGTCGTTAAAGTACTTTGCCGAAAGGACATGTGGGGCGGCAACACATAAACAACATATTATAAGATTGTAAGGGCAGAAAATTTTATGTCTAGGTGCCTAGGCCGTGCCAAAATTAAATATCAACCTTCGTTTTCATAATTTTTCGACATTATTTTTAGAAATTATGCCCCAGATGTGCGGCATTGGCTTGTTTGTCTGCTGGTTCACTGGGATTTATTTCTAATGTATCTTCATGCCTAGACGATGGAGTCACTATGTACATAACGTCATGAAGGCATAGGAATGAGAGTCACGATTGAGTGTTTTCTGTCAGACTTGTTTTGTAAAGAATATGTAAATTTGTCAATGTAAAAAGAATAAAATTTAAAATTCAGTTCCCTATTTTATTTAAATCCCAATAGAAACAGTTTTCGAGTAATGTTGACGTCGACCAGGGCTATGCCCTCCCTAAGCCCGATGTGCCTCACGCCGCTGCTGACCCCCTCTCCTCCCACCGACACCCTCTGTTTCATACCTCCCGCCAACGAGTGCATGTGTGTGGGCGTGCATGTGTTCGGCCGCCCGGCAAGAGGCGCTGTGTTAGAGCCTGTGTTTCGGCCTCATACCATTTATAATTTAGTCAAATTAATAAGTGTGGTTTTCTTTTAATATTTCTATTTTTTCTCAGGGTAATTGTTTTCAGCTAATTATGAGGATGGAGCAGCGCCATGCGTGACCCCTTTCGACGCACACTCTCAGTTGAGAGGCAAAGACTTCCCCTTTAAAAATAATGAACTTAATAGATAAATAATTGTAATAAGCAGTAATTAATCCTAAATTAACGTGTAATTTTTGAAGGGTTTAAACAAGTTATGTATATTTGCTTTGCTATTATAATCAAATAGTAAATTCACCACTTCCTGCGGCCATGACACCCTGGCCAATGCCCAGTCTCTTCCGTTCGCCATCCGGGGTAGGAAGCATCTCCGCACCTCGTCAACTTCAACCTGTTGCTCGTTACTGATCTGTTAACATCCGCCGTCGTTAAGTATCTTCAAACCTTTTCTATTCATCATTGAGGCCTACCCGGGGCGGTAGACTGTTTTACCTAATTGTTTAAAGCTCCCTGGAGTGTTTTAAATAGCACTTTCGGGGCCAGGCCCACGCGGTGTCCTGGTCAGGTCAGCATCTAAGATGGACTACTAGCCATTGGCAATAATAATTATTTTATACGTAACAACTCCTAATTGTGTGATTACTCAGTGTCTTGTCAATGTACGTAACAGCATCAATTAAACCGATAGTCACCCTGACTTGTTCGTATTCATCTCTCCACCACGAGCTTCTCAGTACACACACTCCACTGGCAGTCGGCGTGCCCGCCGCTGAGAGCAGGCTGGTAAGGTCCAGTGTATCCGCACAGGAGGAAATCGAGCTTAGCTCCCCATGGGCCACGCCACAGCCCAAGGATAGAGTTTAAAGCTGGGTCCATGTGCCCATCCACGTGGTGGTGCCCAAGATCTCCATTTACACCAACTCAACCCCCCCTCCCTTTTCCCACCTATGACAATGTCATAATCAACAGAGTTTTACACCCTGCTACCTGTAACTTTTGTGGACACATTTTTGAGTGTTTTATGTTTGAAGAAACAGTTGTCATCTTAGACGGGCACAACTATGACGCACGCGCACACAGATGCACACATGTGGGCGGGAGGTTTGAAATGCCTCAAAGACCATACAAGGAGAAAGGATCAACGTAAATGTATGTTGTGTGTTTGAAATGAGGTTTGTTAACTATAATGGACTTATTCTGTTCGTTGTTTTATATTTATTTTTAATATCTGGTTAACCCAGACTTTGCTATTCCCAATTAATTTTTGTTCCAGTTGATCTGTTGTATCTAGGTTTTATTGTGCTAGGTATTATTTTCAAAGTCAAATGGCATTTGTGAAATTTGCATTACATTCAGACTTATCCCAACACTTTGGAAATCAACTGTTGAAAAATAATACTGCTTTTACTGGAAGTGAAATGACATGTTCACTCTCTGGAGTAAGCTTTGTTAGGTTGGCAGTGTATCACAAGAAGCTATTCCAACTATAATGTCTTAGAAGATCTGTATTTGAATTTAATGGCTCCTACAAATGGTTTATTTTCCTTTATGTTTATTATATTATGATTAATCATAACAGCATATTTGTATATTTCAATTAATGTAACAGTTACACCGTGCTCATATTGTGCCAAAAGGGCACTAAGTAGTTGACTGAAGGATACAGAAAGTAGGTCTAAAACAGGGCTCCTGTGTGGCAGGTCAGAATGGCAAGAAGGCGCGCCGCGGCCTGCTGCGCTCGCTGCTGTGCTGCTTCAGCCGCAACGCCGGCTCCAAGGGCTCCAAGGCGTCGGTGGGCGGGGAGTGCCAGTGCTCGCCCCAGCTCAGCCCGGGCTCCCCGCGCTTCCTGCTGCCCCCTGTGCGACACCAGGACATGCACAAGAAGTGCATGGTGATAGACCTGGACGAGACGCTGGTGCACAGCTCCTTCAAGGTGCACTCACCTCCCGGCCGTTTATATGAGAGCATTGTAATACCCCAAGTGTCTTAAAGAATAATTAAATAGTAAGGTTAAAAGATTTGGAAGCTTTGATTACTGGGGGCCCTCAGTTAATAACTATAAAAGTCAACAACAGAGGCGACACTAGGAGTAAACAAAGAAAATTTAGGGACTCCCTACAAATACTTGGGAGTAAAAGGATCGTTATTATATATTAAATAAATAAAAACAACTGTTACGTCTATAGACTTCCTTATTTTATTAATCATTGTTCTTTTTTTTTTATAGATTAAGTTTTCCTTAGTAAAGTCTGTTTTTCATTGATAAGTGATCTTATTTACATAACTCACAATTACACTTATTATATGATATTCCTTAACGTTATATACGATAGGGCCGGCCCTGAATGTATAACAAAAATTAAAATATTTAAAAACAAGAATGAAATTAACATTGGTAACTTTAAAGGTTGTACATATAGTCCTTCCAAAACACAATATAAATTTCTTCTCCTGAAACTGCTTTTTACTGTCCGCTGTCTTAACTGGGTTACACTAATCTTGGGTTCGTGAATAAAAAGATAGAATTATGCGGGTATCACCCGGGGCTGTAGGTAGACGGTGATCGAGGTAGTAGGCCTAATGATGTTGGATTCTGCGCAGGAACCGACTCCAGTGGGTCCTGGCAGAGGATTTTGGTTGCCCCAAACTTGGAACCCTGTCTGAAACAAAGGTCCAAATTCCAAAGAATTAGACCTGTTTCCAGACAGTATACTTAAATGGCGCAAAAGGCCAATAGAGGGAAATTAAAAGGGGGGGGGGGGGTATGACGTCAAGACTTACCAAAACAGGGTGTTGGTCCTGGCGCTCAGGAGAGGGTGTCTCGTCTCCGAAGACTCGAACTACGATTCGCGGTAGCCACGGAAGTCATCATGATTAATTAGAAAATAATTTATATAAAAATACTAAGTTTCTCAACTATTAACTAAACTACTGACTGGTTAATAATAATTTTAGATAGGGACTCCATCCCTTAGTCTGAAAAGACTACATAATATACAATGTCGATGATTCGCCGAAGATCGCAGATACAAACGGTACCAGTCAGTCAGGAGGCGCGCACCGAAGTCCGTTCAGAGCGGGATATCACCAGAATATCATAAGCGCGGGGTCTCTAGAGAATGGGAGGGGGGTTAGGCTCTGAGCCCAAAATTACCGAGTCCACCCGAAGGTGTCCGGCATAAAAAAATTAGATCTTACTGGAGTGACTGCGCGACTGAGGCGCTATCTTTGGGTGGCGAGAAGGAGTACTAATAAATCGACTTGTGGCCGACGAGTGTGTCAAGCTAGGGGGTTAATGGAGTAACCAGTGGTGCCACCTAGCGGCCTGAGACATAAGGAGGGGAAAGGTTGTCGTTACCTCCGCGCGAGCGCGGTAGTGTCGGCGCTGCCGACGCCTCACAAGTGGCTTTAGTGACCACAGCCGTCACTAGATGTCGTTAAGGTGCAGAATCGTAACTGCGGCTGTCAAGCCTGAGATGGCCTTGACTTCGGTTAACGTACCCGAGCGGTCGTCGCTCCTAGCCACTTCTGAGAAGAAAGGGGGGGTGAGCAGGCGGGGGATGGCTTCAAAAAACGCATGGTCTGTGGGACACAAGGCCCACGGGATCCTACTGTCGTGTCTTGCTGCTAGTGAACCTTATCCCGATTCGTGACAGAGTTAGCAGGGCTCAGCACTGCTTCACAAGCTGCTCTTAGGCAAAAGTAGTCACGCAAAGAAATAACGTTACCGGCCCCGACGTGCCTGGAGGCGGGAGAAATATTAGCCAGAATGCTAGCCTAGCATGAGGCTGGGAAAGAAAATCAGCTCGCCTCTGAGAACAGAGGCTGAGGGCCTGGCCGTAAAGAAAATAAGATGAGAGAAAAAGAAAAGAAAAAAAAAAATATTTTCAAAAATATTTAAGATTACAAAATTTTAAATAAAACGTGCCTAAATCCCTAATACACGGCACAGCGTGATAGTTTTCTTGCATTTTGTGTTTTGTCACAAATTTTGTTTCCATATGTTTATTAAGTTATCTAAATGCTGAAGAACTTATGCAAATGTTAATAATAATGATGATCACGTGGCAGCTTACAGCTTGAAAATAACATTTAGTATATAAATGTTTGGTGATACTAAATAACAAATGCAAAAGAGTTATTTTTATGGATTTACAGGAAAATACATTATATAATATTAATAACATCGAAATGAACTAACCCTAATTGCACATGAGACAGAACCTTATTATATTTATTTGTACTTTCTTGTTGAAGTACGGGGAGATGAGTTGGGAGATTGTGAACTCATTGTTACTAGGAGCTTCATTACAGGGGTAGCCTTGGCTGCGACCTCAGTAGAGTGTCAGTGAGTTGGAGACTGAAGCTATGGGCCAGGGGCTTCATGAGGTATGAGCGTGGGGAGGGGTTTGCAATGCTTGGGTTTATCCTGTAGGACGAGAATTACAAGTCTTTTATTTAAACAATTAATTGGAAACCTTATAAGTAATTTTGTATGCACAGATTACATTTAAAATTTTGACAATGTTAATGTGTGCAGTCTTTAAATTATTATTTTTTTATTGTATGGGTTTGAAAAACCCTTACTTTCTCTTGTTGGCCACGAGAAGGTCAGAGCAGTGGGTGTGACACATCAGGGAAGCCTAGCTGCTAAGTGACACGTACCATGAAGCACTTGGTGTATGAGTAACTAGCTGCCCGACCCGGCTTCGCACGGCTATACTAATGGAAAAAAATTAAGCCAATCTTCCATTTACAGTAATGGTAAATAAAAAATAATTCAGTGAAAATTTATTACATTGCTGTATAATGTACCGGAGAGAAAATGAATAGCACTGATGGTTTTCCGACTCTAGCACGCAACGTACAACTGATGTACCCGTACTTCGCTACGGCAGTCTACAGGCAGATCACTCTTGCACCACTCATTATACATGTCCCTCCTTATGGGTACCTTATTTTTGAATTTTCTGTAAATATCCTTTCAACATTAGCTTCAAAATTCTCTTTGACTTCTTGAATTTTCTTTTCATTGTAATAGATATTTTGGGAATTCTCATTTAATTTTAACTGCAAATTTGTGATATCCCCTTGAGTTTTGGCGATTTTGTTTTGTACACCTTCATTATGTTGTACGAGTTCGGAAATTTTTTTACTATGTTCCTGAATTGTTTTACCTGTTTGTGTAAAATTTTCCTGAACTTGGCCCACTATTTTTTCACATGTGTTTAAGCTAGACTGTACCTCCTCTATCTGCACTTCACAATTATTATTTTGCAGACACAGGAAGAGATTTGTTCATTAAGATCATTCCTAAGTGCATTAAATTGGCTCTCAACTGTATTGGTTAGTTCTTGTCTTACTTGTGCAAGTTCCTGTGTAAGTTTCTGTTTAGTGGCATATAATTTTTGTTCCATTATATGCATGAATTCAGTCTGACCCTGTGACATGTTATGCATCATTATCATTAATTTTTCTGACATTTGATTAGATATATCTGACCCCCCCCCCCCCCCCCCATAACCTCTACTGGACTACCATTTGCAGGCTGTTCCATGTTTTCTGACTGTTCCTGTACCAATTCAATGTTCAAATTTGGATCGGAAATCCCTGAAGTTTCAGGAAAACCCTAAGGTCATCCTGACTGTCTGTACTAATTTTTTTTTTACTATTATAAATAACCAGAAAACATAGACAACCCTTTAAAAACACATAAAAAAAAAACCGAAACAATGATAACTACAATTACAAAAATTTAGACCATAAGAATGTAAGTTTTTGTCCAATTTAGACTTGCTGTTTCCGGCGATTCATCCCTCGTTGCCCCGCGAAGTACCAAGATGATTTATGTTGCTGGAATCATGTCCCACGATGTTTTGCGAAGCGCTGTTCTACGATGTTCTACAATGTAGTTCTCGTCACATTCCTTTTCCACGACATCCCGCGCTGTTCTTATACGGTGAATGCTGGCTTCTCACGCTCGTCTTTTCTGTCGACGTTTACAAGTGCGACGCGGAGATAAATGTTCACACGATCCACACACGAATCATTCTTTCACAAGTTATAATTTTGCTGATGTTCCAAAAGGTTTTACCACAGTTAATTTAGATATGATGATTGGCTTTTACTTGATAAGTTTTTACTGAAATTAACTGTTTTTCTGAATGTTTATTTATTAATTTTTTTGTCATCAGGCAGAGTCTAAATTCGTGCCCCACGGCTGGGCAGCTATGTTTTTACATTCTATGTGTGGCCCGGCTAAGCACACAGAGAAACGTAAAAAAAGACAAACAATGTTTTTTAGGGTTTTTTATTACAATGGTTGCGTTCGACGTTATTTAGAAATAAAAGAGTTTATTAACCACTTAACATTCCAATAACATTTTCAAAAGCTGTTCCGAAAAAATCACTTTTTTTTATTACTTAATAGAAAAGTACTTTAGAAATGTAACGTAAAACAGTAGGCCTTTTTTTTTAAATTTGTTTGTTTATGAAATATGAAGGACGATAATTTTACCACATATTTATTCCGAGTTAACTCGGCCAGTCATTATGTCAGCATAAATATGTTATTCTTGCAGCGGAAATGCAAATCATGTAATATTTTGTCATATTTTGTGAAACAATTTTATTTCATGTAATTAATTACGTTTGCATTAAGTAAAAACATATTATTTGTAGGAAAAAATCCTTACAAAATGTTGATGCAAAATGTTTATACAATATACACTAATGAAGACTA
This sequence comes from Bacillus rossius redtenbacheri, assembly GCF_032445375.1. Lineage (NCBI taxonomy): Eukaryota > Metazoa > Arthropoda > Insecta > Phasmatodea > Bacillidae > Bacillus > Bacillus rossius. Next base: position 236,753,993 of record NC_086330.1, on the reverse strand, counting down.
AGTAAAAAATTATATGAATTCCAAAATTACATATGCCAGTAATAAATTGCCAAAATATTATATAAGAACAATACAATAAATAATATACATGAAACAAAGTTTACATAAGTACACATTATTTGCCACACACAGTCTGGAAAAAAAACATAAAAATGTCCCAATACGAAAATAATTTACATGAATAGAGTATATTCGTACCCGAACACAAAAGAAAACATTGCAAAAGGTATGGCAATATCCATGAAAAAACTCATTTAAAATAAAAATAAAATATTCAGTTTATATATACATAAAATTATTTATGAAATACGCATACGAAAAACGAAAGAAATTGTCTACTTGAGCGTTGCAAAACTCGCGAAAAAAACAGTACCATTGCTATTGTCTCTGATCACTGCACTGTGCACGGTAAGGTAATGAAATCTAAATAGATACTGCACACTGTCAAGGAAATAATAAACTAAATATTAAAAAAAAACAGGTGTAAGTTACGAACGTTTCATGAACACGCTTATCATCTTGCGTGTCGGCAAGCGCACAGAGCTGCCATCTCGTTTCAAAGCTTGAAGTGTACACAGATAGTCGATATGTCGCAATCTACACGGGAAAAAGTAAACTACAAGAGTGGAGAAACACGACGGAAATATTCGGGATACATAACGAAGGACAGCAAAGTGAATTGTGTCACGAGTATACTCGTGTTAGCACAATATTACCACTTTATATAACCCGAGTTAAATCGGGTTAACATGTTAAGTGGTTAAATTACTTTTGTTTATTTGTTTCCAAAAAAAAGTTTTTTCTCATCATTACATGGCATCCGTACACAAATTTACACATGAATTTAGTTTGAAAGCTTTGTTATTTGCAAAGTTTTTTTGTTTTTTCTTATACAAATTTTTACGAGGTCTTTGAATTTTGATAGGATGAGGTCCAAATACATACCATAGCACCATACATCTTGCCGTTGATGGTCGAGGAGTCTTGTCACTCGCAAAAAAAAAATTTTTAGTAATGTCCCTTGGTTAACTACATAACTCAAGGTACCGTCGATCGCGGACCGGAATCACGCGAAGTCGGGCCGATGCCGATGCCTAGGGTCTAAATTTCGAATTAAACTGTCGAAAGATAACGAATTTAGGTTTAAAAAAATGTTTCCTGGCCCTAGCCCCTAGGCGTAAAGTTGTCCCTTAGTAACTTTCCGTAATATGGCGTGACTTGCCGACGACATAACCGGGTTCGGCGACGATCGAGCAACAAGTGGCTTGGTCGACGAGACTACCTTCCCTTGTAAAGGTGAAGACAAGGGAGGCAACCCCGTGGGTCAACTGACCAATCAGAGCACAGAATCCAGAAACATGACCATATAAGGAAATTCGGACGGGCGCATCACTCCATGCCAGGGCTCGCCCTGATTGGCTGGCTAGTGGTAGCCTCTAGAGAACCTTCCTGACGGTCGCTACAGCTGTGCGTCCACGCGACGCGTAAATCCCAAACACACATTTACAAGGTGAAAAATAACTTTCTAGCGCCAGTGTGTCGCGCCTGTACGCTCATCCTTCTGTACCTTCCAGACTATTATTAAATATTACACTAGCAATATCCAATAGAATTTAGAATTACCCAACAAATTTAAATACAATGCTCAAAATTTAGTAATTAAAGTTGAAATTCATACCGTATTAGAAATTTTAGTTTATAAATTATGTCCTATAAAATTATAGTCTACACTGCTTTAAACAAAACAATTACTGAAATTAATTATCAAATATCAAAATTAATTATTATGAACTGGAGTTAACCCATAAATTAATAATTAAATATCTCAAGGAAATAAGTATTTTAAGGCTTTCCATGAAATTTAACCAAAGTAATTAATAACAATTCTTAACAGATCTGAGCCATTATCCTTATATACATATTAAAAAGTTATTCTTAATATCAAAGTTATTCTTAATCAATATTCTTATGACCCAAAAAATATATATATAACAAATCCTCATTGTGCAATGCTACAACTGTATTAGAGTATCATATTGGCACCCTATAATTTTATGATTTATAGTATATATTTAAAAATTTCTGAACTGTATAGTAATAGTAGATTCCCCCTCAGGGTATTCTGCTGATGTGATTATCTTTCGTATAGATTATTCTGCTGACGTGATAGTTCCTCGGATAGAGTGTGTTCTTACAAGTTTAATGAGGCATTAATTAATTTGTGCAGGCAATGTTTTAAAAACTCGCATGAATAGAATTCCTCCATCGTAATAAGTTTGTTCCTGTGTGCTGCGCATTGGATACAGAATGAACCTGGTTAATTTCCTCTATGTGATATGGTAACTGTTCCACGTCATGGTTTTCCATAGCTGTTGTCTTACGCTTTAGGAAGTACATACCTTCGTCACCAGACATGGTGCCTTCCTCGATGTAACTACAAGGACTATTGAAGGTCACAACTGTACAAAAAGTCTACAGAATATTCTAATAAACTTGGCAAATGTGTCAGAATCTCCATGTTACGTGTGCCAGTTTTTTTGTGTGCTCTGAGTGCAAATCATGAAAGCTGATATTCATGCAAATACGTGAATAATCGGAATTGGTAGAGTTGGAGCTCTATACTGTAGATCCTCCTGGTAGCTGTAAAATTGTATTGCACTATCTTACCAAGTCTGTCTAAATACAGCAGCACAATTCAGAAGACATCTTCCCGCACTACAATTTGGTTTGGACTGTTGTGGTTGTCACCACTATTCTAGTCTCTAGTGCGGGATCGAAAAGGGATTTGGATTGCTCCACACTCTGGAGATGTCTTCCACGATGTTATGTCTGCCGTCTACTTTATACTCATTCTTCTCTGGTAGTTTCTATTCCAACATAATTTGCTTATCAAAGAGTAATGCAACTACAAGGAAATATGGATGATATTTCTGACACCTGATAAACTATGAAAAAGTGAAATTAATTGAAGAACATGTCTTTGGATAAATAAGCATAGCTAAAAAGGGAATACTAAAATTTTCAAATCAAAATCAAAATTAATCATTTAAATGAAATGATCTATATGAAATTGGGGTTGCTCACTGTATAAATGCTACAATATTAAAAAAAATAATTTACAATACTTAACAACTTCAATATACATATGCTTTTAAATTAATAATTATTAAGCTAGTCAGAAACCCAGTAAAAAATACTATGACATTTAATGCATGTGTCTATTGGTGCAGGAATGTATGCAATATCCTTAGGTATTCTTACACATTTATATTGTGAGTTTATGTTTCTCTGGAATGCAGCAGAGTTGAGATTCTTCGTTGTCTGGATCAAGGACTGGTAAACTGCAACTGCAGCTCAGGTTCTTGAGACAAAGCTGCATACCATCAGCTCTCCAGGTAGCTGTAAAGGTCTATGAAATGGCACACTCTCACGAAGTCTGTCTGCATGCAGCAGCAAATCTCTGAAGACATCTTCCCACACTGTAACTCTGTTTAGACCGTTGGGGTAGAAAGATAAAGTCGCTTCGACTCCGTAAGTCTGATGCATGAAAAATCAGACATCCTGAATTCCATGGTATTTAGATGCAAATATCTGTACTTGCTGTTGTCGCGATCTTCTAGTGCGCAGCGTGGGATTCAAAAGGGATTTGGATCGCCTCACACATTGAGGACGTCTTCCACGATGTAATGTCGCATATCAAATCCTTGTTATTATTGACTGGAAAGTTATATTGAAACTTTATTGGCCTATCAAAGCGTAATAAAGCTAGGAGTAAATATGTATGATATTTATGTCACCTCATAAACCATGGACAAGTGAAATTAATCGAAGAATATGTATTTGGTGTAAGCTTAGCTAAAAAGGGAATACTAAAACCTTCAAGTATGTGCATGACAAAAACCAATTAATTCAAAATAAAACATTTATATTAAATTATATTGATGAAATTTGAGTTCCTCACTGTATGAATGCTCCAATATTAAAACATGAATTTACAATTTACAACTTTTAAAACTTTCAGTATACATATGTTTCAAAATTAATAATTAAAATTATTTTTAAACATGCTCAAGGATTACATTGTGACCAATAATGCTAGATCATTTTAAGGTGGTAGGAAATAATTCCTGAGAACTTAACACAACAAAAACTAAACTTTGCCTAGTCAAATACTAAAAAAAAAAAAATTGAAACTTTGCTCATGCAGTGTCTTCTGTGCTTTCTCAAAACTACAGTTTGGTGTTTGTTTGAGAGATCTATTACAAAAAACTGACAAAATTGTGCCTATTTAAGTTTAAAATGTAAATCATTATAGTGCCATTTGGCTGGTTTGGATGTGAACCGAGCCCTTAACATACACTATTAGGTAAAAGGCTTTCAGGTAAAAATAAATTAAGAAACCAGATTAAGATACAGTGTTTCATAAAGTGCAAACTCACTTTGCCCTGGCATGAGAGGTTACTTTGGATTTGGCATGATTCAGAAATATTTTTATTTATTATAGTAAAATTACTGATTTGAAAAAACTTTACATAGCTATTCAAATAATGTTTGAAGGTAAAGAAAATCCTATCATGAGCAAATTACAATTATGAAAATCATTTAGGAAAGTGGTTCAGAAATAAAGAAATTGCTAAGCAGCGAAACAAATTATAAATCATGTTGCACATATTAGAAAGAACATTTTTATGTTTTAAAATACAAAAATTAAACTATTTGGCATAAATTCTGTGGCCATTCTTTGGATGTTATATTTTTATGGGTTGATTTTCCTTTATACAAGAACTTGTAAAGGGAAGGATCTTTCATGGCATAACATTTATGAAAATGCACAATGGGAGTACTAGATAAAACTATGGTGTTCATGGGGAGATATGTTAAGTACGTAAATGTGTTGTAACAACTAAAACATCCTCATACAGTTTAGTGTAGCTACAAGAGGCATTAAAGCTGAGACACCTTCACCACAAAGATGTTCTTGCTAACAATTTATTTGAACCTAAAGGATTTGTCTTGTTATGTTAATGCTGACAAAGCAAGTGTTGTGGAGGTAACGGAACACTATTTAATAGACTGATTAATTATTGTTCTTACATGGGATGTTATTTTTTTCCAGCCAATCAACAACGCTGACTTTGTGGTGCCTGTAGAGATTGATGGGACGGTCCATCAAGTATATGTCCTCAAGAGGCCGTACGTTGACGAGTTTCTGCAGCGGATGGGCGAGCTGTACGAATGTGTTCTATTCACTGCCAGCCTGGCAAAAGTAAGGACCCGCCAACCCCACCTTCATGAGGTAGTGCAGTATCAACTAAACATCTCAAGCCAATGAATTAAACTCTACTGGAAATTAAAAAAAAAAAATAGTTCCTTATGGGAATGAGGCTAAGAGAGTTCATGCAAAATTTTCTTGTTACCTTTATTGTTGATGGAAAACCTGATAAATGCTTCACTATTCAGAGATTAATTCATTGTCTGCTCTTCCATTGCCAACCTCAACTTCTTGAATAACTGATTTCAGTTATCCATGGATTTTATTTCGTAGACCATAAGATATTAGTTATGTTGTGTAATTAATTGTATAAATAATACAAAATAGAAATTATTGCAAAATTGATCAATACAAACTGGTGGAAATCACATCATTACTAAAGAAGTTTCCTAAAATAATGAGATCATCCAGGTAGTGCTGTTCTTGATCAATACTGAACAAAATAACGGAGGTTGCAACATTCTTGATTGTGATGTTCGATTGTGTTGTGCTGTTACAGTATGCAGACCCTGTAGCTGATCTGTTGGACCGGTGGAATGTGTTCAGGGCACGCTTGTTCCGAGAGTCATGTGTGTTCCACAGGGGGAACTATGTGAAAGACTTGAACAAGTTGGGGCGTGATCTGCAGAGAGTCGTTATCGTGGACAACTCTCCGGCTTCCTACATCTTCCATCCAGATAATGCTGTAAGTAAAACTTATGTATGCTAGGTCCTTAAAATTATTTTTTGTGTTGGAAAAACTATGTGCCATAATTTTTTTCAAGTAAAACAAAGAAAACACATGTACGCAAATTTAAATTATAACAGTTACTTCCAATACATCATTTTACAGTAAAAATTAAAAACATTTTACTACAGCCAGCCATGTATGTATTGTTACGACCAAAAAAAAATTATAATGAGATTGATAATTGTAATAATGAATGAGGATTAGTGGATTGGGGATTCTTCTAATCTTTAACTGGGGGCAACTTATTTAAATTGTACTGCGAGCCAAAACTTGCCAGAATAATTAATAAAACCTTCACTCTTCTCAATTTTCTTAACACTTGGTCGAGCTGTTGTGAGAAAATCCAGATGCTAATATACCAAACACTTTGAAGGGGGAACAAACTGCCAAAGCTAAACTCAGGATCAGGGGGTCTTTTCAGGATTCTGATAGATTAACTTCCTTTCGTTTAATTTCTTGATATAAACTGTAACCTTAGAAGTAAAACTTATTAATTCATTTTGCAGGACCAGTATTTATTACATTAGTTTTACTCCATACTATAATTAATAGTTATTCTCATTTACTTTACATTAATTAAACTTTGATAAACCAAATAACGTCATTTTTAAAAATGAGAAGGTACTTTCCCTATCCTGCTGTCAAACCATTACTTCAACTCTTCTCTTAATTAAAACCCAACATTTCAAAGTTTCAAATATTACAGAGTTATCTTTCAACTTAATAACCATCAATCTAAATTATTCTTAATGATGCTCGTAAAAATTATTTCCATTCCTCTTGAACCTCTTCACTCTAAACTTTAATTAACTGTAGTTAACCCTTTCCCTGCTATCGACGAGATAACTCGTTCTTCGTTACACAGGTATCTCGTTCTAACGACACATCACGTCCCGTGCCTGGTGAACATATGGTGCTAAAGACAAGATACCCTTTTTTATTGCATAATTGTCGCACCGATATTTTAGGCCGTCAAAATTTGGATTAAAAAACCTCTCACTTAAACGTTGCATTATTATTTTTGTCCCACTATTAGATTCCGAGCTCTTTGTGTTGGTATCTTTTCTGTATAAAACAACGTATTTTAAAGTAGAAATAGAATACTTATTATATTACCACTTATTTAATTAACGGAAATACGAAGTTGTCTGATGTGTAAATTTTCTTGAAGACGTTTTTAAATGTTATAACCTTTATCTGTTTGTCTGCGTCGCCGTGGTGTACCGCTTATAAAAATGTAGTCAGGGCTAGTTGGCATCATTCATGTTTGGTTATGTTGCTTCCCGTATAGAGCGCGCACACGTAGTCGAATATAAATATTGATATATCGCCGATTGCATGCAACGGGCACTCTGTTGAGTGCCGAGTTAACTACATTCAACGGCCTCCTGTAAAGTTTGGCGGCTCAAAAAGGCTAAGTATGGACTTGAACAAAGCGGAAGGTGCTAGAATCATCATCTAAACCAAGTCCTTATAGGAATGGAGCAGATCCTTGTGTCTACTCTGAACATACTAATAAAGGTGTCTTCATGTATGCCATGTATGTTGACGAACTTATCATCTTCACTAATAAACCACAAATTCAGAGGGAAGTCCAGAGGAAATAAGAATCAGAATTCAACATGAAAAACCTCGGTCCAATAAAAAATTGTCTAAGTATAAAAATCAACAGGGACAAAGAAAATTGACAACTCTTCATTGACCAGAGGAACTATTTAGACTGCATGCTTCATAAGTTTGGCATGTCGGCCTGCAACCCCATCTCAACCTCAATGGAGGCCTGGACCATCCTTAGTGACCCTTTGAAATAAGTAAAGGAACGTGATAGTGACAATGTGAATTATGGTAAGACAGTACCATACCAGAAAGCTATTGGCAGTCTCATGTACTTGTCCCAAGTTTCTCGGCCAGACATATCTTGTGCAAGTCAATTAACAACCACCCACAAAATTGCAGTTGGCTTGTCGTCAAGAGGGTGTTCAAATACCTGAAATGAACTAGGGACTTGAAATTAGTGTGTGATAAAAGGGAACCATGAGTTACTTAGCTACAGCGATGCAGATTGGGGGAGTGACATTAATAACTGACACTCAATTACTGGCTGCAGCGTCAAGTTCATGAGCGGACTGGTTTCATGGGCTAGTAAGAAGCAAAGAACGGTTGCTTTGAGCACAGTCGAGTGAATACATGGCACTCAGCTTCACTGTACAGGAAGTCTTGTGGTTTAAATCGTTGTGTGGTGAACTGCAACCCGAACATAAATACAAGCCATCCATTGTGTATTGTGACAGCAAAAGGGCAATACATCTATCTAAAAACAATGTAACCAGCCAAAGATCCAAACACCTAGATATCAGGCATCATTTTGTTGTGGAGCATGTCCAAGACAAAACTATTGATATTACACCTATCCCTACTTAGCACGACTAATTTGTTCCTAAAAATGCTTGTGTTATTCAAAATTGCGTATTCTGAAGCATTAGTTTTCATAAATAGCAAGGCTAATTTATTTAATGTGTTCCAAAATTGTGAAGGAAATAGGGATGGGTCGGTACCGGTTCTCGGTTCCTACGGTTCTCAGTATTTTAACCGGCACCGAGAACCGCAGCTAAAATGTCGGTGCCGGTACCGGTACCGGCAGTATAGCAAAACCCTATACGAAAATAGTCCCTTCACTACAACTTAACTGCTGCATGAAATGGCTCAACTCACGTCCAATTCACATATTAATTATTTATTTGGACTTCTGTGGAATAATATTCATCTCTAACTATAAAATAAATTACACGTGAAAATATTTCATGTTCTCGTTACATCTGTAAACAAAGTACGTTTTACAATCAAAACATAACAGTTGAAGGTGCCATAGATGTAGTTCATAGATGTGTGCAACTGTATAACGTGCCGCAGCAGAAAGATGAGAACAGAAAGATGCCATGTTTGTTTCAATGGTTTTTAAAATAGGCAGCTAATTGAGTCGTTGACACGTACGTATGAGTGACTGGTGTACAAAGAACAATTAAAAGTGCAAAAGTATACCGTATTTACCCATGTACCACCCGCACATTTTTTCTGAAAAACAACATTCAAAAGTCGGGGTGCGGGTCATACACGAAATTTGAGGTTTTTGACAACAATGAAGACTGAAAAAATTGGATTTATAGTACATTACCGAATGCTGGACGCATTTATTACAATGAAAATACAGCGAAACCCCTTGTTTACGTTACCGTTATTTACTTTTTCCCGATATTTGCACCATTTTATTTCGGTCCCGTTTTAACCTCATATGATGCAATGCAATAAATTGCCGTTGTTTACAACGCGTGTATAAACTGCTTCCCGCAATTTACGCGGTTTATTCTGAGATTAACGCTTTCTAATTTAAATAATCGTAATACGACGTATTCTGATGTGTTTTCAAGACGTTTTTAAAAGTATTAAACTTTATCCGTAACGTGTCGGGAGTCGCTGTAATCCACCTATAAAACGTAAACAGCGCTAGTTGGCATCATTCGGTATAGAGCGCGCGCACGTAGTCGAAGATCGATAGTGATAGCTCGCAAACTTCTTGCTACGCGCGCGCGCTCTGTTTACAACTGAGTTAACTATAACTGTCAACCCGCGCCATTTTATGCGTATCAATACAACTCACGTCTTTGCTACGGGTTTTTTTACGTTGAATAAAATGGTTTTATGGCATCACTCATTATTTTTAATTATTTGGCACTACGAGCTTTATTTTTATTTGCAGGATGTTGCAACGGACTGAACAGTTGACGATTGTGGTTATTGCATACAAACATTTTAAAATTTATTTCACCAAATTTACGTCTGTTTAGCAAAATTGATCTACTATTTTGACAATGAATATTACTGGGTTTTTTTTTCTTAATATTTCATGCATTTGTGTTAGTAAAATTCTGTGCTGCAGTTATAAAGAGTTTTCTTTGTTGTTACAATGACAGACTCTTTTTCCCTATTTATGCAGGCACATGTAAATAGACATTACAGTGAAAAAAATTTTTTTCCAGAGAGTATGTTGAAAATTTGGGGTGCGGGTCATACATGGGGGCGGGTGGTACATGGGTAAATACGGTATTTGTTTAATAGAATTGATGATTGATTTCAAATATTTCCGTAATAATTTTCGGCATTCTAACATTTTATGCTATTTGTGCAGTGCTGTGGAGTGTAAGTTCACTGCATCTGCAGCCATCTAGTGGAATGGCTAGTAACTTTCTCCTTTAGGCAAACGGGATTGGTTTGAAAGTGGCACGTCTGTTTTTAGTGGTAATAGCGTTGATGAAGATCCCGCGGACACGTGATAAAGATGATTTTTTTTTGCAAAGTGGTGTATGGATGGTAGATGTATTTTACTATTGACTGGACAAACGAAATGCTTGTTGACACTTGTAAATTATAATTATTCATTATTCCGGCAAAACAGTACAAATTGTGTAAGAAATGTCATCAGAAGTGTGGCATTAATTGACTTGACTGCAAACAAACTGAATTTGATGAAGACAATTTATTATTTTAATACTTTGAAAGTTCACCATCAATTTAATTTATTTCCAATATTGTAATATTTTCTTTTTATTCCTATGTTTTAAAGGAGGGTGTATGTAGCTTTCTTGAGATAATTGCTAGATTTATATAGTATATTTTAGTTTTATTAAGGGTTCTCATATTATTTAGAATTATTTTTCACTAATACCTATTACATTTGCAATAGGTTGGTGTGTTTGCTGTAGCTTGAAAACTGTACTAAACCTTTTAATTTGTTTTGGTAGCCTCTTTAAAGACTGAAAGATTATGCCAATGCATTTCTTTGTAAGCATACAACAAGAACATTGAGGGAAAAAACAATACAAATAAATAATTATTTTTCAGTGTTATAAACAATAGATTGTTGAAGATGGAAGTCTAGATGCAGGCTTTTTAGTGCTTTTTGTAGCCAAAACAATGAATAGTTTATTACTTGAAACACCTCATAAATAATGTATGAATAATGTTTATTTTATTTTTGATGTCAGAACCGAGGACCGAGAACCGAGAACCGATTTTTAAGAACCGGTACCGAACCGAGAATCGGGGAAAAACAGGAATTGACCCATCACTAGTAGGAAAATATACTTTACGTAATTTAAATGCGTAGAATAACATTCAACGATAAATATGCCACGCCTCCCATCGCACTTTGTATGACAAATACGACACTGCGTAACGGGAGATACGTGGTTATGTACTTTATCGTTAGTCGGCTGGCTGACTTGCCTGCCGGGGCGTGACCTTCAACTCACATCGCGCATCTTTCCAAACCATCCTTTACTGACAGTGAAACCGATATTACTGTCCGGATAATTACATTTTAATTTTTCAAAAATTAAAGTGCTTACCATGTCATATCGCATAATCGTTGTACAATTTATAGTAAGATCAAGTTTCAAAAGTAGGGTTGCGATTTTTATGCGGAAAAAAAATTTCTTAGGAAAAGTTATTCATAAAAACATAACCCATTCATGGAAAGTACGTTTATTTAAAAAGTAGAGTATAAAAAAGCACGCCGCCAAAAAATTTCAATTGATAAGTCGTGCAACAGAAACCTTTCTTAAACTTTAAATACAAAAATATCTGTGACTCGAATATGAGCCTGAACTAACGCATAACTATCGTCATAGTACACACCATGAAAGAGTGCGGGCTATCAAATGTAATACTCGGCACAAGACAGAGATCGTGCGTTGCATGCAATCGGCGAGATATCAATATTGATATTCGACTACGTGTGCATGCTCTATATGGGAAGCAACATAACCAACCATGAATGATGCCAACTAGCGCTGGCTACATTTTTTTAAGCGGTATACTGCGGCGCCGCAGACTAACAGATAAAGGTTATAACGTTTAAAAGTCTTTAAAAGAAAATTGTGCGCACAGTTGGTTTGTTTTAAACTAAAGTGCGACCAAAATGAGCGTGGAATCATGACAATCTGCGCGCCGCAATACTTCTAGTTTTGTCTCAAATACTTGAACACGATGCATTATGAGTGATCAAGCACGTACAGTTACCGGCAGCAGAATGGGCAGATGTTGCTTTTGTTTGTGTGAATTCCTTGTCACTGGCTAGACAGTTCACGACCCGGTCTGTGGCACGGCGGCATACGCGCGGACGTAAAAACATTTGGTCCTTTACACTCCATAGCCGCAATTTAACTTGCCATAGCTGATGTTTGTACAAGAGCCGATAGCGTAGACAGACCTGCGCGTGCATATCTTCCCCTCTTATTTGGCTAACTGTATCCCACGGCACATCTTTTGTTTACAGAAGTTGAAACAGACTTCCTGGCGTCGTGCCTGATTTTTTTTTTGCCTCTGGAGATTTCGCGCTTACTGAAATTTACAAGGCTGAGACAGTAAAATTAACATCGCGCTAAATGAATCTGCACATTCTGAAGATGTGTTAAGTGAGGGATAGGTGTAATTATTTATTAACAGATGACATATCAGTAGGGATGGTGATTTTTTTGTTTTCGCGAAATAGATACGAAAATATGCTAAATTATATTTTTTCCGCTATAAAATGTGAAATCTAGACTATTCCCAGATAAATGCGAAATCAAGGTAAAAAACGTAGATTCGTCTTCACTCTACACAATTTATTTACCAATTGTATTTCGTTTCAGTTCAGTATCAAAAGAAACCATAATTTTATGGCGTTTTCAGCACAAGTATCTTATTGTCACGTCATTCACAACAACTATAGTTCGTAAATATTGAATGAAGAATGGCCATCTGTGCCTCGCGATTGTAAACAAAGCAAAGAGCAACTAGCTGGAAGAGTGTCCGTCATCTTGCAGAGTACAAGTTTTTAGGCCACCATATTGCGACATCTCTGCTTTGCAGCGCTAACAATTTTAAGTCCCATTTTCTGGCTGTGTTTCACGTGAGAGCCGTGTTCTTGTGTAGTCTGTGGAAGGTGGTGTGTTTACAAATACGTACATACTTGTGAATGTGTTGTATACTGTTATTTCTCGTGGTAAAAATGGGACGAAACGTGATTTCCATTCGCGATCGCATAAATGAATACAAAAGTGAACAGTTCTACGAAAGTGATACAAATATTTTAATGTGCAATTTATGTAATCGCCGTCTGGAGTGGAAAAAAAAAGATGTACTTGAAAAGCACATTAAATCTGAGGGACATCAGGCTGCAAAAAAAAGATTCACTGATAAATCGGATGAAGAAAAAAAGTCTGTAAAACGGCAAGCAACGGTTTCTGGCATGATCGAAAACCAAAAGAAGGCGTAAATTGAAAAAAAAAAAAAAAAAAAGTAGTTTTAATAACATTATTTGTGCACTCTACATCAACTATGGCCATGAACACGGCTAAAAAATATTTATTGTAATTTTAAGTATTCAGTTTATTCCACTCATAAGTGCTAAAAAGATGTTGGGAAACCTGCCAAGATAGGCTCTCTTCATAGTTGTGCTAGATCTTTATTTCTGTGGTTGGTAATAATTAATATGTGTATTATTTAATACTTTTTAAAAATATACTTCTCTTCAGTAATGTAAAATGAGAGAATTGGCTAAATGTTGTTTTTAAAAATGCTACAAAATGCTAAATTTCAATTTCAAAATGCTAAATGTTATTATTTTAAATGCTATAAATCACCATCTCTACATATCAGACATCTTGACAAAGCCCCTAACCAAGGAAAAGTATAACTATTTCATCAATATGTTATTTATTAAATGATGTCTTGTGTTTATTATTGAAGCTTTTTATTGTTTCCTTGTTTCTATATTGTGTGTTGTAACCCCGGCCTCCAGCAATCTCAAAAACCTTGATCGCTACCAGGGTCTACAAAAAACCTTCCACACACACCGCCACATGGAAGCAAAGGAAAATAATAAAAAAATCTTATATGTATCCTTCCCCTGTCTTGTGTGTATGGGATTCGAAAAAGATTCTATAAGCAACAAATTGAAGTGTGATCGATGGGATGTCACATATAAAGCAAACAGACGTACGGAGTATGAATTGAATGCAATACTGTAACTGCGAGTGATGATGCTGTACAATAATAATAATAATATACATTTAGCACTGACATGAAAAATTAATAAGTGATACAGGGAATATAATCGCAACAACACCATGCGCATGGATTTACTAAAAAAAAAAGGAATATTATTATGAACTATTATTAAGAAAGTTCAAAAAAACGTTTGTATGGCCATTTTTACCAAACTGTATTTTCCACATTGTTTTTGTAGCAAAAATCGAGCTATATCGAGCACGCTTCAGAAGTAGTTATAAGTTCTTGGGGGTATTAATCACGTTAGCGCCAGGCGTTAAACACGGTCACAATCGTTTTGCGTAGCATTAAGTTAAATTGCAATTTTCTTTTTCCACCTTCCGTGCAGGTGAACCATCACCAGAAAATAAATAAGGGTCTCTAGTCTTACTTTGAGTCGCAGCGAGTCCGCCGCTGCCGTGGCACTTGACCACCCCGGGGCACCAGCGATGTCCATCGCCTCGCGTCTCTCCAACGCAGCTCGGCCGTCGAAACCTCCACGCTCGTTCCGCGTAGGCACCCGCCCCTTGTGGTCCGTCCACTCCGGCGTCACATCGAGCAGTCCCACTTCCTCGCGGTCTTCACACGGAGTATTCCACTCGGAAATCTTCGGCTCGGCCAGAACATTACCGAAAGCGTGCAGTATAGTGTACCAACTTAACTCTCGCTAGCTCGACAGTGCAAATTCATAAAAGTTCAAGTAATTAATTTTACCCATTAAATTACCAAAAAGTAAATAAAAGTAATTAAATATAACAAGAAATTGAATAAATATAAAACAATTAAATATAGTGACCAGCAAGTAATCACACATGGTCGAGGCAGTTACCAACATGGTAACAGTGTATTTGTTTTTTAATGTGACGAATTGTAATTTTTTTTTGTGCTAAACATTAACTTGACTAGTGGTGTATCCCCACTCCTGTTTTTTTGCTGTATCCGGTTAGTCTGTATGTCGCGGCCATTCCGTTTATGTGATGTTTATTATGTGTAGTAAAAGACAACCAATACCTATTGTTAGAGTCAAGATTTTGTGGTGTTATTTTAAGACAAATTTCGGTGTAAAGAAATAAAGATTTCGGTGTTATACAGTTTTATTTTTTTGCTCAAAATACCCACGGCAAAATTTTCTTGCTTTTCTGTACGACATGCAAATTTATTAAATCAAATATTAATAAACACTAAAACCTCATGATCTAATTACAATTAAGTTCATTTGCAAATTCATAGATAATTAAGTTCATTTGCAAATTCATAAATTCAAACTTTTAAATAACTACTAAAAATTTCACGACTTAATTACAATCACATACACTACAAAATTACACAATTAAGCACTTCCAAAGTTACTATTAAGACTGTTTTATTGAAATGCTATCATAGTTAAATTTTCCGCATTTTCTGGAGTGAGACGTTGTCTTCTGTCACTAACTACCAGTGATTACCTGGAAAATGAACTTTCTGCATCAACATTTGATGTTGGGAACCAGATTGCCCTTAAACTGGCTTGAGCAAATTCACTGTAGTCCCCTTTAAGGGAGCAAAGTACCTTTGCAACATCAATTTGGCTTGTTTCTGGCAATGAAAGTTCATCATCAATTATTTTTTTGAAAGCAACATAGCCATGTATGAATGTATCAATGGGAAGATGGGAAACAGAAGGCAAGTTATGCAGAGACTTCTGTAGGTTTGCATCTTCTATGCTAACCCTACTCACATTTCTTGGGTTGAACAGCAAATTAATGGCATTAAAGACTCTTAGACAAGGATGTCGTTTAACGCTTAACCTCAAAAACGCTTATGTTTCTCACTCGCGACATGTTTCACAAGCGTATCGCGTCTCTCATAGTCTAGCCTGCAGTTACAGAATTTGCACATTAAAATTTTATCACAAATAAAATCCTTCGCTGGAAAATTCTTTCGATCGGTCAATGGCAAAAAACCTTCGTTTTAGGCATTATCAAAAAATTTTAATCACATAGGAAGAATTTAACCTCTTAATACGCAAAAACTTGCCGTGCTGGAAAGATCAAAACAATGGAGAATAGATGCGAATACAAACGCATACCGAATACCAACATACGCACGTGAAAATTAATACCGACATAAACATGTACTATTTATTATTTACAATCGTTACATTAAGCAGGGTTAATTTTATTTTCGTACCCTATGTATTTTATTTTAAATAAACAGTAAAAGCAATGCGCTTTAGTGTGTAATATTTTAATGATTAAAAACGTAATATTAGATAATCATATTTTGGACATTTGTTATTTTTTTATTTACAGAAAGTGAACGGTGGCCATTGTATCATAGTTATCAACATCTTAAATTATTATGGTACACAATTTTACCGTTTAAAGAAAATATTACGTTAATTCCGAGACTTCATTTTAAAATCTATAATAAATCACCGTCGCATATAATATATATGGCTGCTAGTTACTGTCAGAAATATTTGATTGTGCTGAAGATAGTGAATTGTCCTTACAGAATGGAAAAAAAAAGTAAATAATCAGGATAGACGATATTTCGTGACATATCGCGGATTTCGCACAATTTCGTTTTATTTCGTGTTTTCAAGCGGTTTTCGGTGTTATTTCGTTTTATCGCGCATTACCATATAATCGTGACTCTACCTATTGTCCAACGTATTATAATCTAAACTGCATATACCCAACATTAACTTTATCATGAATACAAACAAATTATCGAACCAATTCTAAAATTATAACTCCTATTGGCTCCTCATCATAAAAGTGAGACAATTGTTATTACAACTGTGAAATAAAAAGTTAAATTAATACAATAGTAAAATAATTACTAGTGACTTACAAATGGTTTTATTGTTGCCTTAATGCAACTGGCTGAATATGACTGAGACTACAAAGTATTTCCACTACAAGATTATTCATAAAACAGGCACAATTAACCTAACTCCTAAATTAACAATTACTGAATTATTGCAATCCTGTAAGTTCATTACACCTAACACTTGTTATGACGCATCTTGTATCTAACTAGCTCGTATTATATTTGTTTGATATGTAAACAAAATGGACACTAAAGCTAAACCTCTCGGTAAAGCAGGTGATGAATCATTGAACACTCGCCTTAAAGATCGTTGAAAGTGAGGGTCTACTCCAGGGCTCCACTGCAGCGAGTCGTCTCTTAGTCGGGGTGCCTGCGCACACGTGTAGCGCACTCCTCCCTAACGGACTTCGGTGGCACGGACCAAGTGCGAACACCAAGTTCTCTAGCAGCCATACTCCGCTCTTCACGACTCTTCGACACTCCTGAGCTGTTACACTAGTAATGGAGAGTTACCATCGTGCAAACATCTCCACATTGTTCCCACTCCGAAGTTCTGAGAGTGACATTAACTCATCACACTTCACCACTTTCAACTTCGTCGAACAACCAAGTCCTCAGTCATATTTAAAAGTAAGAGTCGGGTTATTATTGCAATGCCCTTTCATGTCAATCACAGTCCCAGTCACACAGTCCTATTTATAGCCTACAGCGACATGTGCCCCTCTAGCATAAATAAACTCTTCCACTCGCTCACTTGCACTCGCTTAACGAGTAAAAAAAAAAACATAGTTGTCCTGGAGTGTTTTTGTACTTTGGTGGCAACTTGCCCTTACCTAGTCATAATTTTTATTTGAGTGGGTTTTCAGTAATTACTCGCTTAGCCGGAGGGGTAAGCCACCAGAGATACCTTACTGTTCAGCCGGTATTGTCACGTTTAGGAGATATCTTCCAAAACATCGATGAAAACATGATTACGTTTTGGACTGTGACACTGGTGACAGAGTGTCTCGCTTTTGTCTTCCTTTCTTTTTAACATTTCTAGAATTTTACGGCCTCACTAACCAGAAGATGATTTAAAATTGGAAAAAATGTAATTAATAGACAATATTAAATTTAACAAATCAAACAAAGTATAAAAAGTTAATAATAAATGTTCATTCAAATTTATGAAAAACTAACCAAAATTAATAATAATTAACATTTAAGCACAAAATACCTTAAATGAATATTCATAATAGAAGAAACATGTGTATAAATGAATTATGAAACATGAAAAAAATATCAGTAACATAACACATTCTCAGTTACTGTGTTATAAAAAGCAGGGGGCAGGAATAATGCAATCTTACAAGGCCGATACCTCACTACTTAGCCAATACGCTAATAGACACTTGGAAAAAGGGGGGTAATTTTTATTAAAAGTGGGAGTGTTTTTTTTGTTTTTGCAAAATTCACAACGAAATCCGAGATTAATTTTTTATTTGTTCACCCTTGTTTGAAAACTTTGAATCGGTAAAAAAAATTTGATCATAACCAATTCCTAATAAATACATGCGCATAAATAATATTTCATGAATATCTAATATTACTGCATTTAATACTTCGGAAGTGCAGAATAATTCTAATTGTCAAATGTTAAATTTAGTTATTAAAAGAACACTTCAACACTTGCTTTGTTCTGGTATCGCAGTAGGCCTATTTATGGATCTTTTTGGTGCCACTTTCGTTGGTACTAGTGTTTTACACGACATATTTTTAAACAGGAAGCTGCAGATATGAATACCGTATTTACTCGCATATAGATTGCCATCGCAGATAGGTCGCACCCATAATTTGAGGTCTTGAATTTGGTATTTAAGATTCCCCCCATATAGGTCGCACCGGTAATTCATTACCGCGCCGTGCGCCGTGCGCGGAGAAAGGTCATTGTACCCGATCAGCTGCTGTTACGGCGCGCCTGCTCGCTCTTTGTTCACTGAGCTGCGCATGCGCAGTATAACTCACTCAACGCTCCGCCCAGACTCGTGACGTTCCATCAGCAGCCAGCCAATAGATGCGAGCTTAGCGGAAAAAATATAAGCTCCACCTCCCGTGTACCAGTTTTGTCCAGTTCTAATACCAGTTTATTGGTATACGCACCAGTATTCTCGCTGCCGTGACATGTTCAAGTTTACGTTAATCTTTATGTCTTGATACCAATAATTAATTAATTACGATCCCCAGAAATAAATTGTTAGTTTAAAAAATATGCGTCAACTGTACAATACTTCCGAAATTATAAAATAAGTATAAAACAGTTACCAAGACTACGCTCATTTTATCTTGTGAAGTTTGTCTCGTACCAGTATTTCGGCTAAGTTGTGACATAAATACAGTATCAGAAATTAACAATCAGCCACGGTCTACATTCGTGAGTTTACGTTTTTCCCTCGTGCGTTTTAGATTGTCTCCTGCTATAATTACTCGTACTTTTACACGCCTAGGCTTAAATTATTACATGTTTAGAAATAAAAGCAATTTTTCATGTTATAAAATATTTATATTTTGCGATTTAAAATGTTCATTGCCGACTATAAACGTTAACGTTTTTCACAATGTTTTTAGTGTTTTTAGGCCTACTAGCTAATTTTATTTACTCTTAAAGTACCCACGGTATTTTCTGGTTGTTTATGCTTGTTACGTGACGTAAATAGCGGGATGGATTCGATTTTAGAGTCGTAATTTGCGTGAAAGTTTTGTATTGGACCAAATGGGAACTAAACGGGACCTGAAGAATATAGTGCAAATAACGGGAAAACGTAAATAACGGTAACGTAAATAAGGGGTTTAGCTGTATGTGTACATTGTAAATAAATTTGCCTATACCTATATAAACTTTTTTTTTCGCATTTTAAAGCAAAATATTGCAAAAAAATTCCTCAAAAATTTAAAAAAAAAATTTCTTCACATATAGGTCGCACTTCATTTTCCCCCCACCAAATCTGGTAAAATTGCCGCGACCTATATGCGAGTAAATACGGTAAAAGAGAGTTTTACCATTGCAAATGAAAAGCCATCGGTCAGAAATCAAGTCTATAAAAATAAATAAAAAGATGCTACGATAGATGTGGCGTGACAATGAAGAGGGGAGGGGACAACTATCACTGAACGTCAAAAGGAATGTCAAACTAAACTTCATTAGCATGCTCCTTCTCTCTCCTACTCCCCTTCACACGGTCCAGGCATTATCTTGTTTCATCTTCCATCACCATGCCGGTTCAAAAGGCAGTCAAAATTGGCATAAGTGATGCTGTTTAGAGGCAGAGTGAGTAGTTTTCAACTAAGCTAAGTTATACTTCTATAGGCGCGTTATGAAAAAATGATGAGAGTGAAATTTTAAGATGTGCGCGCATCACTGTAACACAAAATTAACAGGTTGAAGCTGCCCGCTAAACCGCTCATTAAGTCTCGAAAAAAAGCTACCAACAAAATAGAAATAGAACCTCTATTAGTCACGCATGTTGGCACGCTCGTCGCCTCTGATCACTGTTTTCATATTCATAATATTTATCCACATGTTTCTAGTTTCTACATTCACAACGCGTGTTTTAGTTTCATACAAGTGCAAATTATATAATGTGCTAATAAATTTTATTCAGTACTAGTGATTTAAATTGAATATTTTGATTCATATTATTTACTATTCGTAAAAATTAGTAAAACTAATTGTGCTTATATACTTTTTCAAGTGATTGAATGTAATTGATGTTAACTATCCGTATGTATTATTTATTGATATAAATTAAAATATCATTATTTAATATAATTAATGCTAAATATTATTAAATTATTAATGTTAAAATTTATTATTGGTTATTTAATATTTACAAAATAAAGAAATAAATTTAATAAAACATTTAATAAAAATTTGTGATAAAAATTAAAATCGAACATCAAACTAAAATATTTTTTTTTTATTATTAAATTGAATAAATAATAAATATTTATAAAAATAAGTGAACAAATTTAATGAAAACATTTTGATAAAAATGAAAAGTGAATATTAAATTAAGAAAATAATAAATATATGAAAATGAATAAAAATAAATTAAAATTTTGAATTTATTATGATTTTATTTATTTTCTTTTAAAATAATAAATATTCAATAATAAATATTTAAAATTAAGAATCTTATAATATTTAGTACAAATTATGTCATATATATTTATTATTCTCTAAATTTTATTTTTTTAATTTTTCAAATTTAAACTGAACTTTATTGACTGTGTTGACTATCTTTTTCCAGCCCTTTTATTATTTTATTGTAATTAATTATTTGCATGCAATTAAAACTATTTTTTAATGATGCCAAAGAAGTATAATTTCTCACGCGAGTACATAAGTACATGCACCCATTTTTTTTCTACACTGTCGTGAAAATGTAACATTTTTAAAATGCAAGCCTATTTTTGTAGAAATTTGTGTTAAAGATGAAAAATCATCAGAAATAATGTTATTTTTCTAGTTTTTGTGAAATTTTCATGTCTGTGCCTATTAATCTGGGCCCCACTTACCAGGTGATTTGTGACTAATCAGTGTATTGATCTAATTTATCAGAAGTCTTGTTTAATTAAGTAGGAGTTTTGTAGTAGCACTCATTTTTTCATAGTTATAGTCAAATTTAGTGATAACAAGTTTTGTTAAAACATTTTATTACAAGTGTCATTACCACACAGTTCTATAATTCTGTTCATGTTGTAACAATTATTTACCTTATTTTTAATTGAATTATAGTTAATCCAATTCTGTGTCTCATCTAAGTAAGCATAGACTAAAAAATTTATATGTTAAAACATTTTCACATAAATATGCTTAAACCATTATTTATAAACTGTAAAATCATGTACATATGATATTGAAATTACAGACACTAAATGGGAAAGGTCACAAAACAAAATACAACCAAAAACCACAAAATTCACAAACAGAAGTGAAAAACATATTTTTCTTCAGTTTTGTTTTAGATTTATTTAATTACCTATACTTACATTATAATAAAAAAATTTAGTACCTTATTCATCTGTGGTAGGTCATATGTATAAGTGCATTGATGTGTGGTTTGTTATTTAGTTTTATTTTAACTATGGTTGGTTGTTTGTGTTTGAGTAAAACATTAAAAATTGCAGGTGCCTGTAGCATCGTGGTTTGATGACATGACTGACTCAGAGCTCTTGGATCTGATCCCATTTTTCGAAAAACTCAGTAAAATGGAGAATGTGTACACGGTCCTGTGCAATTCAAACCATCCGTACAACAGGAACTTTTCGCCGACCACCGTCGATATAATAAGCGAACAGCAGCAACAGCAGCAGAGCAACCTGCAAGTGAACAACCACGCCACTCACAATGCGGGTTCGTAGCTGTAGCTTCCTTCGAACTTCAGTTGGAGAACTGTCAAGAGTCGATCGTCTCTGCAGGTGCTGACAGTCCACGCGCCAACAATGCCTTCCGCACCGTGAGGGGCGATCAGCTTTTGTGGGGGATGGATGCTTGGAATGCAGACTTGGCTACGCAGACCTGCAACACTCATAATTTAGCTGTCACACATTTTCCACACACTGGACTGTAATGCCTCGATTTGCTGCTGAAATTTTAAAAGTATAATGTTTCTCTTTATTTGCTATTTATGCTTGCTTACAGTTACGTGACTGAAATATGGTGTTTATTTAACTTGGGTTGGGGGGGGGGGGGAATGTAGCAGCTAATTAACATTTCTGCAGTACAAAGTAAAATTACACGTGCAAGAATAAAATTAAAGCTAGATGTTTCTATCAATCCTTGGCTTCTTTATCTGGGTGTTTCCGATTGCTGTTTGGTATTTCTTATCGCAGAAATCATTTCTGTAATGTGTAATGATTGTAACTTGCTTGCATGGTACACCTTGTTTGTACATGTTAATTCCACTCTGAGTAGCTTATGTGGCAGTATCCATGCAGGACACGTATGTTGGTCATCTGTCCTCTAACCTTGTAAATGATTGCAGGTGTGTTTTGTTGGGATTGTGTTTGTAAGCTAGACCCAGCTCCGTCTCGCCGACGTCCTGGCGGCAGAGCACGCATGTTCCCCCACGTCTCCGAACTTGCCTTCCAGCCATCATGGAGGGCGTCGAGTGGACATATCAAAGGTCGGTTGTTGCCGGCGGTGCTACGTGCGAATATGCGCAGCATCGCAAATGTACAATCTATTTAAATTCGCTAACCTTGAAGAAAACTAGTGGCCTTAAATGTTTTGATAACATTGTTATTGTGCTCTTTTTTGTGTGTATGATGTCAATGAACTGTGAGTTGAACCTGATGTTTGTTATTTTTTTTTTTAATTGTTGACATTCTTTTTTCTGTGTGAATTGAAACCAAATTTGCATTATCCAGCCAGTACTTTATTTGTTGTCATTTACATTTGACTCTTTGGTGTCACACTTCTTTGCCACCATTTTGTAGATATTCAGTACAAATAAGCATCACAATTGAAAATTTCATCCCTGTACTGTGTTCTGTTTTTCTGTTTACTCTACTTTTCTGCTGGACATTCATTTCACTAACTAACATGTATTTTGTGTGTGTGTAAAATCAAGAAAAAGTTTTAAACACTATTTTTTTTCCCATTATTTTTTGAAAACTACCTTTTACGTATGTGTGAGTCAGGTTAAAAATTAATATAGCTTAATGATTTATGTATGTATTTCAAGTTGTTGACCTGGTGTAAAAAGTACTTTGTAAGGATGTTGTACAATCACCAAACTATTTTATAATTTTTTGTTTATTTATATTGTATTTGATTTACAGATCAATTTTTAATCTTTTAATAATATTCTTGTTTTAGTGTTAGTTTGGTACTGCAAGACATATCAGTTTGTTTTCAATTTTGAGACATAAATGGATTACATATATTAAAAATACCTATGATTTTGACCTATTTTTTAATGACTTCTTTTTAGGAAAAATAAATATATAAAATACAAGTAGTGTTTGTATGTTGGAGGCAATTTCACTCTGATATAGACTATTAAAACTTACAAATAACTGAATGTGTCACAACCTTTCTTATAACACATCTATCTCTCATTCTAAGGTGTTGCTTCAAGCCCTTTAATACCACACCACACTACATCAGCTTGTATGGTTTTGCTTTAATTAATCATTTTTTATGTTTCTGATTTTTCTAGGATTCCACCTAAAATTTTTATGTTTTCATGTTTAAGTATCTCAACACCACCCTGATCACTCATGAGAACAAGGATTAGTTATTGAATTCTATTTTAAGTAGTGGTGCACCGATGCGGATACCGATGAATCATAATCGGCGATTATGGGTACTTACCGATTAATCGTAATCGGCGATTATCTTAACGATTACTTTGCCGGTTATTTACGTCCCGGCGTAATTAAGTAGGTTTTTACACTGTAATATTTTGTTACACAATTTTTAGGATGAAATACGGTAATATTTGTATATATTACAAAATTCATCTAACTCTGTCATATCATCATTACAGATATTTCGTTAAGTTTAATAAATCTCATTGCCTCGAACAATAAAATAAATTTTTCCTACACGTTTATTTACGTTTAGTCTTTTGTTTAGTGGCCTTGTACATTACCTATAGCCAGAGACGTAAAATATATGGCACACAATCAAAATACCACAAGCAGTTGCAGTGGATTCTATGACAATTGATCTTTTCGAGTCGTAGTAGCGGTTCAAAATCGTGGTCCCGATACCTTCTAGTTTTTATCACTGCGTTTTACAAACTCATCATGGGTGTCTTTGGTAACATTATCCGTTTGTTATTTGTATGACGTGAAATGTGAAAAAGTATTTATAATTTTATATATTCAGTCAACATAAATAAAATCACATGTGCTAGTATTAGTTTTTAGTCATTTTTATATAATTATAGTGAGATGGCGAGTAGGGAGAAAAAGAGTGAAGTGTGGAAAATTTTTCTATAAACTCAAGTGAACAAAATAAAGCAGCATGTTTACATTGTTAAACGGTAATTTCTTGATGCAACCTTATGTGATAGTCAATAATAATGCTAGTTTTCCGCAACAAAAACTTACCCATTGTAAATTAAAATTGTTAGACTGTAATTCAAGTTGTTTACAATAACAAATATAAATAGAAGTTAATTTAATTTACACTTTGCAATGACTTAATAGTGTATTTTATATATTTTTATACTGTTATTATAATTGTATTCTCGATTTTAACTAATCTTGTTATTAAATTCACATGGCAATAAAAATTTTTGTGTGCATTATTACACTTAAAAAAATTTCATTATAATCGGTAACTGAATCGGTATCTGCCGATTATTGCTCTCATAATCGGTAATCGAATCGGTAATCGGTAAAGTCATATCGGTGCACCACTAATTTTAAGTTTTATTAATATACTTAGTTCAATGTAATAATGTTTCTGGATAAGATATATTTGTACATCTGTCTTGTTTATTGGCTTTTTCCCCTTGTTTTTTTATATGTACAAATTTAGTGTGGATAACAGACTGGCCAACCTTTACGATTTTTTCGTAAAATGTACGAAAATCACGTCCGTTTTACGATTGTACGAGGATGTCTGCATTTTTTTTACGAATTTTAAGTACAAGACGTTTATTAAAATATGTATTTTCCGTCTGCCTTAAATATTTTATTGTATGTTTTGTGAAAGGTGTTGCCATGTGTTGTTGCTGTGGAAACGAATGCGGTAATTGAGTTATATTATTGGTCGAAGGCCAGCAAACCACGTAATTTGTTGTTCGAATGTATATCTTTCCTTATTGGCCGCCTGAGTTACATTGATGCGCTTACAACCAATCACAAACCAGTTTAAATAGCATTTTTAGTTTGGCAAGATGGTGTTGTGCATAAGCGTATGTTGAGATTCTTCAGTTAAAGTTGAGCCAATTTTGATTTTGTTTATTACAGGTTAGGAAAGAAATTTATTGCATGTTTTTAATAAAAACGTGTTATGTGCACAATTAACGGAAGTGAAATCAAGTGAAGAAGAAAATGCCCCCGAAACGTGATACACATTATTCTCAGGCATTTCGTGATACATACACGCGGGATTTTCCGTGTATTCTTAAATCAAGCAAGGGAACACAGTTCGCATTTTTTTCAGTGTGTAGATGCGACATCAACATTGGGCACGGCGGAAGATATAACATCAATCTCCACGTGAACTGTTCAAAACTTCTCGCAAATGTTAAAAGTGTCGCAGTCAGTTCAAAGGTTAGTGATTAGTTCGCTAAAAATAACAGCACAGACAATGCAATGTATTTTTACAAACTTTTTGGTTGAACATAATATTCCTTTAAATGTTTCGGATCACGCCAGCCCATTATTCAGAAAAATGTTTTCAGATTCTGAAATAGCAAAAAAATTTGGTTGCGCAAGAACAAAGTCGACGGCTATCGTGAAAGAAATGGCAACAGATGCAACTATAAAATTGTTTGTAATTTACAAACTGTGGCATTTTCAGTCGCGACCGATGGCAGCAATGACTCTGAATACAAATTATATGTCAAGGTTGCTTTCATTACCAGTTCTCCAGGGAGATTCTGCTGGAAGTTAACTGATATCAGTGTATATTGTAACAAAGGTACACACTGTTGATTTGTAGGGTACCACAAGGAACGAAGTTTTTTCTTCGATGTGATACTAAGCAAAAATGTTTCCATATTGGTAAATAATGAGAATGATTGTTGGTCTGCAATTTTAATGTATGTTAAAACGATTACATAATTTCAATTACTAGAAAAAATGTGATATCATGAAAGTTTATTACTTTTTCAATTGCCGCGAGCAGTTTACGCGTGTTATATTATTTTTTATGTATTTTACTAATTGAGGGTTTCAAAAGTTGGCAAGTCTGGGATAAGCATAAAAGGGCAAGGTAATGGATATTTAGTCCAACAAACATGACAATTTTGTTTAGATAGTGATGTTTGATTAACTAGTTTTGTCTTTCCAAAATAGGCATTCATGGTTTTTTTTTAAATTATAAAATATAATTATAGTCTCTTTGTAATAAACTTATTCCAGAGCAAGATAGTGTCTTTTATATTTGAAATAGTAGGTAGGGACCTTGAAAAATCGTAGAGCTGGGCCGATCACCTATTTTGCCGATCATGCCGATGCCGATCATCTGCTGCCGATCTTGCCGATCTTCTGAGCCGATTAGAGCCTTTCAAGTACCTCTGATTACACGTTGCTTTTGACGGATCACTATAAACGGTGAAATATTCCCAGAAAAAACTACTTTTCATTGACATGATTACTTATAAATCACCACACACACGTACACACAATTAACTGCGTTAAAATGTAATAAGGTCAAACCAAATCTTCAACCTAATCACAACTACGTCATTCTGTGATCCGTGTGTGCCGGTAGACGTCAGCGATGATAATTTTATTCCCCCCAGTGCCGCCAACCAACTTTCAATAATTCCCGATTGTAAGTTAATTTGTGAATACGAAATACAGTAGAACCTCGTTAATTCGTAATGGTCGGGACCAAGATAATCACGGATTACCGAATTTCACGGACTAGCGATTATAAGCCCGGAAGGTCTTGTCAAGCTTCTTAGACACCAGCGTGCAGCTGGGTTAAGGCCAAGGTCATGCGATGTAACATCTCCCGAGGCTTACTGCGCCTTGGCAGCAGATGGATAAAAATAGTAAACTCCCCATTATTCATGTTAATTGGGACCCGCCGATGCCCGGATGATTGAAATTCTGTAAAAAAAAATAATACTAATAATAAACCCGGATAATCCGTTCACGGTAAGGGTCGTCTTCGAATTAGTGTCTCGGCTTAAAAAAATACGGCACTGCCTAGCCATTAGTTCACGGTCATTTACAACAGCCGAAGAGAGAAAGATAAGATCGTGCTGACCTTGTACACATAAATATTGGGTAGCCCCCCACCCCCCTCACTTCATTCTACCAGCCGAATGCCAGCCAGACACGTCACTCGCCAGGCGCCTGCTGTGCGTTGGCGGGCGTAAAGTAACTCAGCAGCACGTGAAACAACATTCAAACAAACGGGAGACGGGAAGCAGAAGTCAGGACATCCCCTCAAGTTTAAAGAGTGACAAATGTGACAGCTGAAAGGGGGGCGACACAAAGGGTCGGTACAAACAGCGTAGCAGAGTTTGGCGGCCCACGCGATGGCTTGCAGTGTTTGCCGGCCACCGGCCCGCGTGACGTAAATTTTAAGCTCTGACAATTTTAGATTCTCTTTTTTTTCTGCACTTTTAAATCGTCCCGGATTATCCTATTCCCGAATTAGCGCGTCACGGATTAACAAGGTTCTACTGTACCACTAAATGGGGAACAAAACTCTTCATCAACCAGGTTTTTATACAAAAGATAAATAAGCTCTATTTCCCGCTAAGCAGGGTAAGATTATTAATTTCGCTAAACAAAACTTTCAATAGGCCATATTTAGCGAGAAAAAACTAAATAGATGAATTCCCGAAGAGGTAGACTAACCACAAGACTACTAGCGCTATTTATCTGTACGATTTCCGTCGCGCGACGCGCGTCACTCTAATCTCTGGCGTCACATAACCAACCTGAACAACAGTCGCCATTTGCCATTGCGGTAATATTAACCGTAAATGGTAAACAATTACATAGTTTTCGGTTCGTAAATGATAAATAACTTTGCAAATAGTATAATGGAAAATTATTTTACCGAAAGTACCGTAAATATACGTGGAAATTGATACTTAGGTATGTAACTGTTCAATGTTTATAAAACATACGCTATTTGTTTACTTTATTGGTATATTTTTTTCGTGTGCGGTTAGTTTTAAATTATTAAATCCTATTATTTTTCAATGAATAATTGAATTTTCTTCCCGAAAAGTACCGCAAACAAACATGGAAATTTGTTAGATATAGGTAATTATTCAATGTTATAAGTTTGCAGTAGGAGACCAATGATCGGCTCAAATAATCGGCTACGTTTTGCCGATCATTATGATCGGCAAAATTAACAAAATCGGCCGATTATTACGATCGGGGATCGGCATCGGCCCAGCTCTAAAAAATCGTGAATCGCGAAATTCACGAAATACAACGGTTTTCACAAAATGATCGATGCCATTTCTGAAAATGTCACGCGGTTGGCCATAGAATTGTAACAGGATACAAATTTCATTAACAGTTTATTTCAATATCTCTGAGTATTTTTTTCTAAAACAGTACAAATCAATATTATTATTGAACGCCTCAAACACGATACTTTGGTCTTTGTCCATGCTCTTTGTGCAGTGGGTAGAACACAAAGTTATATATCTTGTTTATTATATCTTTGGTTGTTTGGTTTAACAGAGAAGTGGCTTTGTTTACAAGTGAAGTTACTGTGCATTTTATATTATATCAGGTTTTTGTGTTTTTTTTTTTTTTTAAATTACAGTGAAACCCGGCAATTACGTTCCCGCGAATAGCATTTTCCCGTCAATTAAACAATTTTTTGCTGGTCTTGCCATTTGTCCTATGTTTACAATACATTACATTCCCGCTAATCACACGGTAAAATCAAATGCCTTCCCGTAATATACACCGTCGTCGTCATCGAATAAAGCGCTTGGTGTTACGTGTTGCCAACCGCAACTGTAGTAAGAATACATATTCCATTTTGATTCTATTGATTCCTCGAACAGAGTATCGTTCCGTTACGTACATGCATGTTGTGCACTACGTCGCAAATGGAAATTCAGGTGCTTTTATTGTTACAAAAATTTTTTCGTTCTTCAGATCGTTCCATGTAGTAAAAGGAACACGTCCGCGTAGCACATACATGTACAGTTTCTCACTCCTTGGCAAATGTTACCTTGATGTAAATTTTCGCGCTTTATTGACATGTTCTACAGATAATTTATTCACGTTTGTAATTAAATTTTCGCAATATTCGTGCAATGCTTCCCGTCTCCCTTTGTTTGTTTCCACCCGCCAACGCACGGCAGGCGCCTGGCGAGTGACGTGTCTGGCTGGCATTCGGCTGTACGAAAAGGGTTGGGGGGGGGGGGGGGGGGTGTGCAAGGTCAGCACGAGCTTATCTTTCTCTCTTCGGCTGTTGTAAATGACCGGGAACTAATGGCTAGGCAGTGCTGTATTTTTTTAAGCCGAGACACTAATTCGAAGACGGCCGGCCCTTACCGTGAACGGATTATCCGGGTTTATTTTTTTGTTTACAGGATTTCAATTATCCGGGCATCGGCAGGTCCCAATTAACATGAATTATGGGGAGTTTACTATTTTTTATCTATCTGCTGCCAAGGCGCAGTAAGCCTCGGGAGATGTTACGTCACATGACCTTGGCCTTAACCCAGCTGCACGCCGGTGTCTGAGAAGCTTGACAAGACCTTCCGGGCTTTTAATTGCTAGTCCGTGAAATTCGGTAATCCGTGATTAATCTCGGTCCCCACCATCACGTATTAATGAGGTTCTACTGTATCTCAATAGGATGTGTTCCAAGGAAAACGTAAACAGGCCAAGTAAATTGTAAGCATTTAAGTTTTTAAAGTACTACATTTACATCAATATTTTTCCTTGAATCCCAAATCTTTTCCCTCGAATTTCGAATCTTTCGAATACTAGAGATTCGGTGGGATTCGAGGATTCGACCGGCTGATCCCTAATAATTTTTTCTAAAAACACAACTACTCCAGTTTTACCTGTGAATTCATATTCAGAAGAAAAATGAGAGCACAATAGGTGTTCTAATGCTCCATTATCATCATCACCAGCCTGTGTCCGTGTCAGCAAGCATTTATATAAGTATTTAACAGATTATGTAGTAATCACTGACAGAACCTTTGAATTTAACAGTAAATTAATGTTATTTCCAAAATTGATTAAATTTTCATTATTTTACACTCGTATCATTTTAAACCTATAAACATTGCCTAAATGCAGATTAAAATAAAAAATTGGCAATACATAAAGTGGATTTCCAGAAGAGTCAATGCTTGGATATGTAGAAAAATCACAGTGTTTGTGTTACATCCACCAAGCTGTTTCTAACTCACGAACTGAAAAAAAAGCTTGCCTTTAGACCAACTAGGTGGCGATATACCGCCAAGTATATCTCCTCAGTTGTAGAACAATTTGTCTGTCTTTGGGTCACTTTCATAATTTGCATGAACATTTAATTGCACTGACCTGGGTGCCACCGTCCTTGCAATAAGTGATCACACCTGGGAACATCTCTCCCTCGTAGATGAATACATGTTCTCCCACTTTTCTCTCTAGGGGCTGGAGAGACAGAAGGTCTTGAGTAGTTTTCTCAGCAACAGCTTGATCGTCAAGTTCTAATGCTTTCTCGTCATCATTAATGATGTGTTGTAAATCATTTTCATCACTCAGATCTTTTACTAGTTGTTCGTCATGCACATCACTGCTACTGTCACTGCTAGCACTTCTCCTATTTTTTTTTTTTGTAGACATACATTCTTCACAGTCCTTTATTTTACTGGTAACACTCGCCTGGTATAGTTAAAGTTTTATTTATTTTTTCTTGAATCAGTAGGGCTGGTCCATTTCCACTCTCTTGGACACTAAACTTTCTAGAATAGATGTCTGCATTGCATTCATCATGTTTTGGTATGTGAGCCAGGAGTTCATCTACACTAAGTGGAATGATGCCACATTTCCAGAACCCTGCCTGGAGGTATGCTGGAGTTAGCCAAAGTATAAGTGTGGGGAAATGGTATTTCTGCAGCATTGCATCACTTCTTTCTTAAAGACATTCCTTCCACTCCCACAAGATGTGTCTCCAAGCAACTTTCACGGGGTGAAAGACTGCCACGTCTAGGGGCTGAGTCAAGGGGGTACTATTTGGTGGGAGACAAACAAAACTCAAATTGTTCTCTTTACACAGATTCAATACAATCACAGAAAAATTGAAAAATAGGTTGTCGTAAATGATGTCCTTTTTCCCAGGAAGTTTCTTCGTGGCAGGTAACATGAGAGATTCAAATAAGTCGGCAAAGGTATGGGCATCAATCCATCCACTTTTTGTGCTGTTGTATCAACAGCCCTTCGGTTCATTCTCTGTCCATGTTACCACATGTGTATTGAGCAATAAACTACACAGGGAGGGAGAATATCACCTGCAGCACTACCACTACTACCTTTTTTCATCCTGGATCATCTGTTAAATTTGAGTCATCTGTATTACAAATACTCTCTGGGGGCACAGTCTTCACCACATTACTTAAGTTATGAACATATTCTCGCATATTCTGCTCATTCCGTGCTGCTCAAGCTCTTTTAACATTGACAGACAGCTGAGGATGGCGTTTCAGAAGTCTAATAACCACTTATGGCCTGGCAGGTTTTCTTTAAATCACTTCACTTGTCTACAAATATTATTGAGCTAACTTCTAACAATACGAAGATCAACTTCATCCAGAGGAAAACCAAAGTCGCTCATCTGCTGGATGCATTAGGCAAAAGATTTTTCCTCTTCCTCTGTAAATTCTGGAGGTAAACCTGGTTTCTTTAGATGGTAATGTTTTAGTTTGTTCTAAATATTCCTCCTTGGAATTTTGAACCTTCTGCTTTCCTGTATGTGATTGATCCACTTTGTACAGCAGTCAAACACAGTTTCAATTGTTCCTGGGAATAATCTGCATATTTTCTGGCTCAGACTTTTCTTTTACATGCCTGCTGCATTTCTGCCATGGAAACGGTCGCAATGGGGTAACTTTGTCTCAGAAATGCTGGGGTAAAGTTACCTCATATAAGCAGTAATATAACCTCACACAACTGTTGTTCAAATAACACCAAAAATATTTGAAAAACACTCCATTTTATGATCAAATGTGGCAAAGAAATAGTTTTCATAGAACGAAAGCAGGTACTAATCTGTTTATGATGAGTACAGTTGATTCGAGCTTTCAAATTTTTCAAGATTTTGGGTGGAAAAATTACAAAATCGTCATAAATGTTTCATACAAACAAATGAGTAATAAATCTTGGAATTCAGTGTTAAAGTATTTGCTGTGGTACCAACAAAATAATAAATGAACACTTAGTCTTCTGAAATGATCCTTGTATGAAATATAGCACCTAGATAAAATAAGATTTAGGAGTAAAGTAGCTCGTGTAGAAGCAAAGTAATCCCAACTTACGGTAAGTAATGAAACGTTTTTCAGAAGAAGTAAAATTTGTTGGCTTCAAATATTTTTCTGGCGATGATGCGGGTAAAGTTTGGTATTTCATTTCACATGGTATAGCTTATTAAAGTAACACTTGAGGATTTTTCAGAATGGTTCAAAGTACCATCATGTG
Organism: Bacillus rossius redtenbacheri; assembly: GCF_032445375.1. Lineage (NCBI taxonomy): Eukaryota > Metazoa > Arthropoda > Insecta > Phasmatodea > Bacillidae > Bacillus > Bacillus rossius. The sequence goes on along the minus strand of NC_086330.1, from coordinate 236,720,733 downwards.
TCTACAGTATAATAGATCAGTGGTGCAGTGGTGACCCTAATTTTCCTTAGTGAATGTGTCTTCGACGAGATGTAGAATCATAGTAACTATCTACCAAACTAACCATTCTCTCTCCACATTTACAGAAGAAAATGGAATTCATGGAGCTAAAATTAATTGTTTCAATTAAGCTTACATGAGAAGTCACTGATGTAGGTACAAAATAATGGCGGTGTCCGCTTCCTGCTAAAACATTACCACTCTCTTTAAGTGCATTTTTGTGAGGTTCTATTTGCGTGAATGTAGTGTCATTCTGTGATTATTACAAATAAACAACTTTTAAATGGAAAATAATCTATGTAGAAATTTTCTGTAAGATGCACCATGGTAAAGACTACAATAGTAATTCTTCTAAATCTAATTAAAATGCTTGAAATTTTCCTATAACAATAGCCCTTTGAATTACATAACATTAATGCCTAACTTATGCAAAACTGCAGCCTTTTAACATGCTCAGATGCAAGCTCTTTTTGATGTGACTTGTCTAACATGCATCTGTTATCTTGTTACCATGTCTCGTGTGGTTACCTAATCATATCAGTCACTATATATTTAACAGATGCTGTAGGAAAAAAAAAATTAATTTAGGTCTCCAACTACATTATGCCATAAATATTTGTGTCAGTAAAACTGTTCTTTCACTGAACACACCATTTTTAACTGCGTATGGGTCATGCATTTTATGTAAATTCTTAATGTAAAAAATGTAGTTAGACCCATATGGGAGTTTATGACTTTGGGCTAAAAGTAATAATAATATTGCGCTGTGTTGTTGAATATGTGTGTGAATAACTAACATATGTTGGTTTTTAATAAATATAACTCCACGAGTAAGTATAATTTGTCTAATGAAAATATCTCAGCAGTCGCGTGAAGTTCCGTGGACATTGCAATTATTGTACTGTGCTGTGTCTGCCGCGCGACTGGTCTTGATGCATCTGCTGCTCTGTGAGGGCAAGCAGAGGAGGGAAAAATAATAATAAACCAGCCACAGGGTGAGAGCCAGAGAGAGAGAGTGCAAGAGAGTGTGTGTGTGTGCGTGCACGCGCATGTGCATGTGCATGTGCATGATGCCATGTGGTTCTCCCTCCCTCTCATCCTTGTAATTGTCGTATGAACTGACACCTACACAGTTTCATAAACACCTGTCAAGATAGATATGTCACAATTGTGCCCGATCATTATTGTTTTTGCGTGAGATATCCCATGCTTTCAATTGTACATTCTGTAAGAAAACTGCAGCCATTATTGGTGCTTATAAATGCACATTTGATATTCCTCCAGTCCCGCACAAGTTTTTATAGAAGGAACTGACAAAGAGTAGCTTGCAGCTTCGCCCCCTCTGTCCTGGCAAAGGGATTGGTAGAATAAATAAAATAGACAAAACGGAAATAAGGGTATAAAAATTTTTGTTGGGTAATGCAGAAATGGGTGGGGTCATAAGTAATTGGGGGGGGGGGGGGGGAAATGGGCCACCTCACATTCTCCTGTAGTTAAACAGACAGAAGAAAAACCGAGGGTCAATACCAGTGCTGTATTTCTTACACGCTAATAAGCTTAGACACGAACATAAAGACTTGTGAAGAGGTGAAGACATATTTGGTTCCACCCTTATTCAAGGATGACCTTTACAGTAAAAATGTTGGATCTTTTTGCCCAAAAGTAGAAGTGTGACCCATACGTAAAAGTAACCCTTCTGCCGGTAAATATGGTAATTTGTGTATTGTAAGAAAAAATTTACAGACAATATGTGTATTACTGTTTTTTTATTATTTCTGTGTGTTTACTAGGAGTGTTCCAAGACAGTCAGCGTTTAGCATCTTACTATGTGTGTACTAGTCAGAGTTTAGCATCTTACTACATTTACCCACAACACACAGATAAGTTACTGTAAATTAATATTTCAATGATATAATGCCTTACTTGCCTTCAGTTGATATATTTAAGTCACTTGCTCCCGAAGTTTTAGCAATGATTCAATTCTGAAATTTTCAATTTGTGTATCTGCACTGGTAGTGTGTGATTTTAATATAAAGAAATCTTCTTATGTCATTTTATAATTTAAGGAACCTAAATACCAGCATTCATTTCAATAGTTTCACACCTAAACAATTCTCTCTCATTTGATTTTAAAACGTGTCTTTTTAAAGCAAATTACAATAGACTCCTGTTTATCCGGGGTAAAGACTGGAAAAATAATCAGAGATAATCAAAAAACACAATGCAATTAAAAAATTTTTTTTAGCCTATCTAGACAATAACTGTAACACCCATCCCTCAAAGTAACGTCCTAATTTATTCCAGTAAAACAGAGTGCTAATCAAAACAGTGCTAGTTACATACTTTTTTCCCCTAAGAGAAAGTTTTAATCAAGTCATTACTCCCGTTAAAATTTAATTACAGTACTAATACATTTACAAATTCATTTAAAGTACATTTAAATAAACATTGGATAATGTTTAGAGATTAAACAATCTAAAATTAAATTTAAAAATTCATGTACTGCATTGTTTACATAATGGGCCTTAGGCATAATATTTTTTTTTCCTATGTAGGCATTACCAACATTTCTAAGCAACAAAATAATAATGTTATTGATATAGGAGATATATTTCAATTATAATAAGAATTTAAAAAACATAAATTTAATGTTTTCTATTATAAGAAAGATTATTGAACTATTAATATATTCCCATGTCAGCCATGATTTGCCACTGGCGCGACCTAGTGATGCATGGGAAACTATCCCTGATAGCTTCTAACTTTTCTCTCCAGAGCTGTTGACATGCAATATGGCAGAATATAAACGTTTGCTGAATACTTCTGCTTCTTTGGAAATAGTTAAGCAATGAAGAAAGCGAATGGTTATCAAGGAAAAACAAAATTATGTTTGTTGATTCATTACATTATTATTTCTTTGCATTACTAATTCATTGCATTTTATTTAATGCTACACAAGTGACGTTGCCATTGTGCGCACAGAGATATAAAAGGTCAAGAATAATAATTTTTTTTTATGGTTTATGAAAGTGAAGTATGACACGGTTAATCTGCACCCCAAATAATCGGGAGTCTACTGTATATAATTTAGTGTAATGCCTGAAGTTTATAGTGCCTGGCTGTCACTAATAATTTTCCCTGTGAAGTCATTGTTTACAGTATTGAATTAATTTTTGTAATTGACAACTTTAATAATTCTGTCAATAAACACTACATATGTAGAGATAGGTGTTTTCGGTGAAAAAATTTGCACAATTTCGTTACTTTTTACAGGATGATTTCTGTGTATTTTTCGCTATTTTATCAGTAGTTTTGTCAAAAATTTAGTTGATTTTAAAACTGCAATATGAGGTTTATAAATATAAGTTCTACGTGAATGTGTTTAATATGTCATTTAAGAGTAGAACTACAGTTTCATACATAACTTTACCAAATATTTGCACAGAACAAGCAACAATTCAACAACTATGCAGAGCAAACAAAACAAATCTATAGATAGCACACATCAAAAATGAAATGAAGGTAAAGTAGGCCAAGCAAAATATTTTGAAACAAAATACTATACATAAATAGGACAAAGACAGTCAAGTGACAAAATGGATTTGAACATACACTTAGTCTGACATTGCCAAAGTTAACATCAGTTCCATGTTATCCGCACGAAGGTTTGTCCTTCGGTCAGACATGATGTTATACATTGAAAAGGACCTTTCTGAGTCAACATTGTTGGCAAGTATCCACAATGCCTTTACAGCAGCATCAACAAATTTACTATGCTCGGACTTTAACGATAAAAGAATTGTAACAGGATCAACATCTTTACCTTGCTTGCACAAACTTGAAGCCTGTTCTCTGAATACAAAATATGGCACAATTAGTTCTGTTGTTGCAAGATCCTTGAGCATAGGGATATTTTTTACTAAAAGACAAACATCATTACTTTCTACACTACATTTCATAATGTTTCTATGGTCAAACAGCTGACCAAGAGATGAAAAGAAATCTTTTGCACTGTCAGAATCTATCAGTTGGTTCAGTTTGCATAAACCTTTTTCGCCTACATATTTAAACAAACCTGTAAGTTGTGTCTGACTGTGTTTTGGAAGTTTGGAAAGTGCATCAGATGTTTTTTCAAAGATAAAGCCGTCATTAAGCAAGACAAAACTCTTAAATAAGTCATTCAATTTTGAATTGAGTGTGTGTGCCATTGGAATTTTACTACTTTCTAGTGTTACCAGTAAGTTTCAGCACTGTGCACAGTGTTCAACAAGCATTACAGCTTGACAGTGTATTTTGTTGACTTCACACAAAGCCAAAGCCTTGAAATAATTGATTGCAACACTTTGTTCTTCCACACTTACAACAAAGCCAACAATGCCATGTAAAAATTCACACAAATACTCTACGCTCTTGAACCAAGAGTTCCATTTGGTTATAACCGGGATGGGGAAAAGTTTAGGTTTGCAACTTTCATCGTTCACATACTTTTCAGTCAAAAATTGCATGTATGCATGCTTTCTTTTCCATGTGTTCAAAAACAAGTGTTTGGTTTGTATGACACAGTTGTTCAAATCAATGTATGGCCCAAATATTTCCTACCAAGTTCAGTTTGTGAGCCCAGCACTGTGTATGAACCAGATCTTCATACACCAAGATTCTGATGGCGTTGATGCACTTACCCATATATCTGGCAGAATCTGAAGTTATCGAAACAATGTTCCCGTAATGAATCCCTAACTTATGAATAGGCATGGTCGGGCAGAGAAATTTGACTTCGTGCGGGTTAGGGCGGGTAATTGTCCAAAATTTTGGGGCTCGGGCAATCTCGGTCGGGCATCAAAATCAGTTAATGAAATAAATTTTGAACATAAAATAGTTGTACTTAAGTTTGCATTGACAAACCTGAACTGTTTTTATTTATTTAGTGTACCGCACTGATATGAAAGTTAAACATTAAACTAAAAAATAGAGTGCATATTAATCTTGGAAATAAAGTGCTTATTAACTAAATTGTGTTTGGGTAGCTGCTTGAAGGTTCATTGTCACTGTTGATTGTTTGACCTACACTTCCACTGGTATCCATTTTGGTAAAATAATGACATGAATTAAATAGAAACAATTCACAACCACTTTCTGTAAATGCCACGCAACTACAATGTGTGTAATTAAAGTCAGCTTATAATCCTTCTCGCACACAGCAAGCAGATCCACCGGCCTTGAACACTACTTTGTGACTATTGAGCAGTGAGCATCCGCCGTGCGTACGCGCACGCGTGTGTATGTGTGTGAGAGAGAGAGGCGGGCGACCAGCTGCATCGTTAGTCAGCCAGCGAGAGTAACGGTAAATGTTGACCTTGACCACTTCCGCTTGCTGCAGGGCTCGCTCTCTTATATCTGTCTCCCCCTCCCACAAACACACTTGCTGACCGGGCACCTTCTTTATCTTATCTCTCACACACACTCACTTCACCGGCTGGTGCCGGGACGGCGGCGGCGTGGCATGTTCCTGCAGCTGCCGCGCGTTCCAAAAAAAAGAAGCTTTGTTTACTTGCGCCGTGCGGTATTGCCGTTTTCCAAGGTGCCCGATATTTTCGGGCACTGAAATACCCGCCTGGAATTTCGGGTATACTTGATACCCGAAACACTGCCCGAAATTTCGGGTACCCGACCATCCCTACTTATGAACAACACCTACAATTGCCTGAGAGCATTCAGTAGCATTTGCATTTGCTAGAACTTTAACACCACCAACTAAAAGTTTTTGAACAGACACATCCCCACAGCCAAGCACTTTTATTAGGACTACGAACACACACTGTCCATTTCTATCTGACATTTCATCGCAGAGAATGGAAACTCTCTGATCCTTAACAGCTTCTTTCAACCTCTGTTCCTCCTCGCTAATAACCACTGGAACATAGCCTTTCTGTATTCTACTGGCAGACGGCAAGTCCCCAGCGCCTTAAAAAAAAAAATTGTGGTGGATAATTAAAATGTGTTGTAAAATTTTTACTGTAACATAATTAAATGTAACTCTCTCTTATACAAACCACAAAAATAAATACTTTTCTAGACCTATGTATGCCTTTTAAACTCTGTAATCTGTAAGACCTACCACAATTCCGAGTAGGATAATTCACAATATATTATTGCACAATTTATACAAACTTTTTTGTCTGCATTGTTCAGGTTTTAAAAAATGTATATATTTACTAGGCTTAAACGTGTTACAAGGCACAATACTGGAAACCGTTTTAAAAAATTTACTGACAAAAAAAAAGCTCAGGTCCTAGCCTAAAAACAAATAAGTTACGTCTATTTTTACCTGTGGCTAGGTTATATCAACTTTTTCCAATAAGTGCGGTAAAAAAACACGACTCGCAGCTATATGAATATTTCAAGAGTAGGTAGGCCAAACAAAATTTATTATCGTAATGTTCTGTTTATCTGCTTAAGAATGCACAGAACTGTTAAAATATCGTACGCTTGAGCACCTACCTGCAATGTACTTGTGCATCCATTGATGAAGTTTTGAGTCATCCAGTTTTTCAATCGGGATGTTCGCTTCGATAAAAGCTCGAGTTGTTGACATAATGAACTCATTCTTGTCAAATTTTGCTTTTTTTGCCGTCAACAAGGCTGATTCCAGGGAATCTTGCCTTTTTGCACCGGATTGTTGACTTTCCTTGTTTTTGTTATGCAAGGCACTGTTTTTTATGTTTTTCAAGCGCGTGTCTTTCCGTTGCCACTCTATTCTAACATTACAGTAATTGCACATGAGAATTTTTTGCACTTTGTCAAAGACATAGAATCCTTCGCTCTCTAACTCTGCCGCCCTGTCAAATACTGTCAACAACCATTTTAAAATCAACGTTTTACAAAAAGAAACAGAGCAAAAACGTTTGATTACATCCACGCCATTTTAACAAACTGTGGCGAGTGGCGACTCTGGCGAGGCGATAGTGCGACATGAATACGACTTCCTAGACTATCGAAAGTCGTTAACAATCGATTATAATTGACTGCTGTTATCGAGTCATCAAAATACTGACGTATAGCTATTTTCTGTGTGTTTCTTAATTTTTTTCGTGTTTTCTCTAAGTAATTGATAATTTCACATTTTTAAGTTTATGTATATTAATTTCGTAAATATTTCACAATTTCGCGCATCGCGAAAAACACCTGTCTCTACATATGTTACGGTATTTTTAAAATTTTCTTTGTGTTATCTCTGCCTTAACGAAGGCAAATTTTTTATATTAAACAATAAAAAATTGTTATGGCATGAATTGGTACATATCTCAACCCCTTATTATGTTTCTTTGTGGGGGAAAAAATGGAATAATATGGTATGTATCACTCACAGATTCTTATTAGATGTTGAGCAGTGTAGTAAGCTTATTTGGGGTTCTGTTTGAATAATTTTATATGGCTGCACTTCTGTCCTCTTGGACACAAGTTTAACCAGAAGTGGTTACCTATACAAGATATTAAACAATTGATAAATGATGTTTCATTCATAAAGGGAAGATGAGTATGTTTTTGCGATAACGTGATGTTAAATGTTACCATCTCTAGTACAATTTTTTTTTGCATGTCACTAATTGAATATTTTTATGTTTATTTAATAGAAGTCTTATTTTTGTGCAACGAGTTGCTGGAATCTGACTTTGTGCTGGCTACACTCTGTGTAACAGTTTGGTATATAACTTAGTGTTTATGCTTACTTTGGTGGTGAGAGAAGTTTTATATGCCCTTCTGAAGCATAAATTCTTTTTGAAAAAGAAGTTAATGCCTCTAACAAAGCCAATATTTTTTTGTAAGAAGTCAATAAATGGCCATGGTAAATAATCCAACAGTGCAAGTTTAAGGTTTAAATTATTTATTTGGCATATGTATTGTATGTATGTATTAGCATGTTACAGTTATCTTAAAACTTTTTTTATCACTGGATGTAACATTTCAGTTGCAATGCCAAAATACATACATAATATTATTTTACAAAATAAATTTCACAAATCAATGGAATTATTTTCAACTTTTTCCAGTGTGAAAATACAGCATGAGAACCTTCCTGCAATATGTATTGTGTCAGACTTATTCCTAGAACCAAGATTTTGTGATATAAAACAGAAATTTTTTCATAACAAATAGTGGATTTCATCACCGCCATTAAAAATCTAAACACATGTAATGAGTACCTATCAAGTAAAATTACGTTCAACTGCTTCAACAATTCGAGGTAGGATACATAAAATGTGCACATAAAACAATACTTCAAATGTTGATAAGAATAAATAAAAAAACTAATATATTTATCATTCTTCAGTAATGTTCCATATTTCATGAAAAATAAACATAAAAATAAAAAGTACAGCCAAACTTTTTTTAAGAAATGTCTAGAGCCCAAATTTTTCACGGTTGGTACCTTCACATATTTTGAATCAAACCTTAGAAAAATCACCCATCTTAACTTGTTTTGTTGTTTTCCTACTAGCTAATTTAATTTTATAGTTTCATATTTTATTGTTTTGTTTATACTACTGCTAAATCAAAGAAATATGGTGATTTAATAGGCCTTGTTGATTGTAAGACAAGGTAGGGCTCTATGTTCACAGTTGTGCCAGGACTGCAGCTTGGGGCTAATAAATGAGCCATCACAGGATTCAGATCAAAACCAGACTGTTGCCTAAGCAGCCACATTCTCGAAAGACTCCACTTTCACTGATGATATTTGTGAATTATTAAATTTATTTTATTGTTGATACAAATTCTAAATTATATATTGGTAGTGTTTTATTATGTAGAGTTTTAATGCATTATTTGTTATCTAAATGTTTTGTGCAACAATTAAAATTTTTTTTCGTGACTGAATGCAGTAATTTATTTTTATCTTACCTCAGATTACAGTATTTACAAGCATTATAGTCACCCCTGCATATGGGTCGCTGCTATAATTTGGGTAATGAAAATAAAACTTTTTCTCCATAAAGGGTTATCCTCAAGTATGAGTTGCACCATATAGTGAAGTTTTTTTTTGGTGTCTCAGCTTATTGGTGTGCAATAAATATGGCATTGGTGTTCACCCTTGATCCTGTTTTTGTCTGCTTTCTGTGCTGCTTTATTACTGGGTAGAAGGGAGTGAGGCCAGCCCACTTTTCTCCACCTCTCCCCTGCTGCTTTACCACCCCTCTAATAACAAAATACAGCCAGCATGTATCCCTTCCTGGCTATTGTATTTTTTTAAACTAGTCCTCTTCCAGAAAGAAAATAAGGCAACAAGCTACTCTTTCTTCTCAGTTTCGTTTATAAAAACTAGTATGGTGAGGGAGCTGAAGAACATAAAAAGCCAGGCTTTGAAGTGCTGAAGAATCTCACACACAAAAAAAAATTAGGTTGGGTCACAGTTGCATTTTAAAAAACTGACAAAATAGACACTTGGAGATTGTGCTAGTTCAGGACATTTACAAGTGAGGAGGGTAATGAGGGAGGGAGGGAGGAGGAACCGTCAACACCGCTACATGGCCACACGCACTCACAGAACGCACAGCGCCAGCTGCGGCTGGGTGACTGGGATGGCGCTATTCACAGTGCTTTCACGCACTGCTCAGATATTTATATTTACTCGTAACATACTTACTTAAAACCAACATGGGAGAGTTATTTACACACATGCTCAAGACAAACCACGATTATAATTTTTTCTTACCCAAAGTTATATTTCCGCATAAAAATCGCACTACACTGGTTAATACAATGTGTGTGGATAACAGAATCTCTGATAAAGGATGCCACACTGTAGAAATAGTTGACTACCAGAAATCAGAATCTGTTTCCTCCATTACACCAAAAGGAACTCATAAGATTTTTTCTTATTTTTTATATTATTAGTTTTACAGTTGTAATCCTTATCATACTCCTTAATTTATCCTGAATTTCTTACAAATTGTGCAAATACATCACTGAACATTTCCATTTTCAAATTTCTAATTTATATAATTTATGTTTGGGGTCATCAAACTATTAGGCCTAGTAAAATACTGTTGACACTTAAATCTCAACTAATTTTTTATGGAATTTTTAAAAGTAAGTAGGTTTTTTGTTTTGTTTTACATCAATTAGGTATATCTATGGTCAACTAATAGCAAAACTATTTTGTTTCAGTTTTATGGTCCTTCAAACATTAAAAAATGGTTGAGTACTTATGTACAGTCGGAGGAGCTCCAAGGTTAAGTGAGCGTGAGACCTGTGGTTAGCAACCTGGTGATTTCATCAAGTGACAGTTGACCCAGCAGGAGGAAATAAAGTTCAATATTATTGGGGTTTACCTGCAAATTGCAAATTTGAAAGTACTAAATAAAATAGTAGTAATAGTAATAATAAAATAGCATGGAAATTTTTAAAATCTATGTTCTGAATAAAAATTATTGTATGGTTGTGTGCTTTACAGTTCCGGAAGTACCTGGGATTGACTTGCCTACTGTATTTCAACACAAGCTTCTTCTGAGTGCTGAGCATGTTTAGGAATACTGGTTCTTATTTCTTACTTGTTGTTGTGCAGTGATAGCTTCAGTTACACAAAATTTAATAAAAATGATGTGCACTGTAGTTGGCAGTTAGTGGCATTGCCTCTTTTCTGCAGTCTTGCCAGATGATAGGAGGCCCTCGCTTGTGTGGTGAGGGTTGTGTTTGATCCCAACTCACCCACACAACTGATATATACCTATATGAGCACCCAGCCAATACCTACTGCCGACTGTTATCTTGGATGTCCGGTTGCATAACTGTGGGGGGATGTTGATCCAACCAGGAGATGCACTATTAGCACTTTATCTTGTTACTGGTTGCTGCGTGGATCCGTAAACACACAGCAGTTCAACATTCCGTGTAGTGTGGACATCAGCTGCAGCTTTCTGTTAATTGCTGTCTCATGGTTTATGTTAGTTCATGTCATAGGCATTCTAAATATGAAACCCTATATGCAAAAGGTTAATCCATTTTGTAATAATTCAAAATTGGAAGATAGCCATTTTTTTAAATAAGCGGTTTCATTTTAATCAGATTTTTCACATTTAAATTTACATTGATTATTGTATATAGCTGTGGACTTTATTTTATTATTTAAATTTTTAATGTTAAAATTAACATGTTTATCATTTGGAAACAATATTTTGCTGTAGAGGCAAATTATCAGTTACATACGTGACTGAGATTACAATAAAAAAAATTCCATTGACACAAGTAAGACTTTTTTGTATTTTAATAGAAATTTAATTAAAGTAAGTTGTAAATGATGATTGTAATGTGGGATAAAATTTGTATTTGATATAGTATATGTGCTATCCAAATATTTTGACTATAGTGAATTTCTTTTTACAAGATAATTAAAATTATCTTCTATAATACTGGAGTATGTTTTTCTGAAGAAATTTTTGAATTGTGGAAGCTAAATTATTTCTTATTCTTAAATTACTTTGAAACTGGACACAAGTGCAAGTTATGTTTGATTGGACAACAGTCTTCATTGCATTTGCACCTGGTTGTTATCTGGACAAAACCCAAGCACGACAGATGTCTGTGATAAGAAAGGCCTAGTTAAAAAAGGGTTGTGCAACATTAAGAGGAATGTGTTTAAAGTATTTATTTACATTATTCACTGTGTATAAAACTGCTGTAAGTTCATTAAATCATTTTGAGCCAGTTATGTCTCAATGTGATGTATCCTTTTTTTTACCTATGTAAACATTTTGAGGTGTATTATTGTCATGCATAGAAAGAAACCCAAAAAACCTTGCAGTTCCAAACAAACACAATTATCATGTTCATAAATATAAAAATAATTTGTTAACCTGTAATGTACAGTAGTGTTGATGTAACCTAGTGTAAGTGTAAGAGTCCACACGAGTGTGAGCGTGTGACAGTTGAAGGTGCAGGTGCTTCCAGTGGGGCGGCCAATCGGACAGGTAATCGTTGCTCTCACAGCCTTATACAGCGGTAAGGGTCGTTCTTTAACATAAAACAAGAGCTGAAATCACTGTACTAATGCTCCTTTGTTTATTTAATGTTTCCTATAAAAAAACTACTAAGTGGAAAGTGGAACATTTGTCTTGTACAGTTTTTTCTTACACTAAGAGAAATTGTACAAAACAGTTTTTTTGTATGGTTTTCAGAAGTAGTTAAAAATGTATTTGCCTTTGAAGTGTAAATAATCAGCATTTCCATTTATATATATTATACAGAAAACAATTCATTTTACATACTGAAACAAATATATATACATGTATATTTTCTCTAAGTCTCTTTTATTTGCACATCTGTCCTCTTTCAGCTGCAGCACTGTTTTATTAACTCCTTTTTTTTTTTGTTTGTTTTGAAAATTGTGAAAATTCCTGCTCCATAAACACTTTGTTTTTGATTGGAATGTGATGCATGTAAAGTTTTCAGTGAACACATGCAGTGAACACATGCAAAGAACTTGTAAAGACATTGTGTTCCTTAGCGACACATTGACAGCAAAAATGTCTCTGGTAAAACATTAACAGTACATTGTGTAGTTATGTGAAGTTGAGCTTAAGCAGTGAGACCACGGGAAGCCTAAGGTTCACATTAGTCCATTCCGTGGCCCAAACAGTTTTAAAGTTCACCAAAGTTGTTACTCGCTCATGCAACTTCAGTGCACCTAAAAATGTGCTGGAAAGATGTTCAGGTTATCTTTCATAGACTTACATGCTGGATAAATTAGAGAATTGTCAAGCAAAATTAAAAGTACTGTGAAATCATTTGATGATTGGTTAGGTTAAGTAAATCACAAACATTTGAAAGTAATAAGGGCAATTAATTCTGCTAAGTTAGCTACATTTTAAATTAGTAATTTCTAACCAACCGTTAAAATTATTTCACAGTAATTTTTAATGTAGCTAACCTAACCTAAATAACCTAACCACTCATTAAAATGGTAAACTACCAACATTTTGGAATTTTATTTATTTTAAAAAAGTGGCTTTCCTTCAGAATTACCAATGGTTTAACTCAACATAAAACTCTTAACCAAATCCAGCACATACGCTGTAAATGGAATTTAAAATTCAAATCCTTGACATGTTGATTTTAGGTAAAAGGAGAGAGAAAACAAACAAGAAAAAAGCCAACCATGCACGAACGTGGCCTCGGAATGGACTGGTGTGAATCTCAGGTTTCCCATGAGACCAATGCATACTGAACCATAGAGGAACACCAAACGGTAGTCATGCTCAAACTGTGATTTTATTTTCGACTTTAGCCTTGCCATGTTTGTAGCACCTCAGCGAATACAGCCACCGGTTAAATGTAAATGAAACCAAAAATGTTCAAAGTTTAAAATCAAACGGAAAACGGAGTTGACAGTACCTGTATCCAGTTAGTCCCACTTAACTTGGTTTTAGAACCCTTACGGGCCTGTTGCATGTACTAATTTGGTTGGGAAAAGTCGTACAGCGGTTGTATCCTTTCTTGAGACAAGCTGTTTCATAAGTTTATTTTTGTAATTGATATAAAATTTTAAACCATACAGACCCTGAAATACAACAATTACAAAAAGATTGCTCATTTTAAGTTCTGTGTCGTGTGAAAGTCATGTCTGTAAAACTCCTATGCAAAAAATTACATGTTTCGAACATAAAACAGCCTAAGAACTATAATCTTAGCATTCAGGGTTGTCGTAGTTAAAGTGATGTCTCGGAAGTAGATGCAAGTAATTGTTAATATAAAAAGAAAATATAATTTTGATCCTGCAAACATGTGCTGACATGAAATTGCACCCTTTACAAGAAAGTCTGTGTGTTATTTTCTCAGTCAGGCACCTATGTTTCTAATAAAGCAATGTGTTAATACACACAAATAACCTTTATGTTAAAAATCAGCATAAAATTGCTAGGTCTATGGAAAGACTTAAATGTGTTCAGTGAGCTAGTGTGTTTGGTTTTTGAAACAAATAGAAATAAAATAATGAAATTATTATTTTAACAAGTTGTGGTGTTCTAAAAGTTGTTATTCACACAAAAAAAGAATGAAATGTAGTATTCCTAATCTGAAAGAGGATATACCAAAAAAACTATTAATAAAAAAATCTAAATATTTAAGTTGTAAGGGTATTCCAGTAAATAGATTACAAAGAATAGTGTAAACATGACTAAGAGCGCCATATAACAAGATGAGCGGATAATAATGCAAATAGAAGCAAAGTAGCATGCTGATTAGTGTAACTGTAAGTTAAATGTTTCATAAGTAGGTGCATAAACCGTACTCAAAACAAAATAGTTTGGGCTCTGGTGTTGACCTGTCCTACAGATGTTGGCCATTGAAAAATTTTGGATTGCTGTAGAGTGCAATAACTCCGTTCAGATGGTATGTACAGATTTCTTGGAGTTGCACGATGCTTGATGAAAATAACACTGGGATTATTGTGGTAAGTGTTTTACCAGAACCATCATGATTTGAGAAGGCTCGCACATACTACATACCCATTGATAGGCCTGTGTGAATATTAGAAATTTAAATATCAAAATGAATTGTTTTTATTTTAATTCCATTCAATCTCAGTATAATGAATATTAAATAGTATTCTACTGATGATGTGTCTGTCCTGGTTCTCAGCAAATTAATCGGCCTGAGGTACAATAGACGTCCGGTAAAATGACGCTGTTGTATATTGCAGGCGACCAACACACACACACACATCTTTCTAATTTCACAGGCTATTCCATCTAGATGGAAGGATAATGCTGGCAGGAAGTATTTGAATGTAAATATCATGACCCTTTTTTTTTGTTACACTTTTCACTAGGAGAAGAGGATAATAATTTAAACTAAAATACACTTTTAAAACTTATCTATAAAATTAAATAATCTAGAACCTGCTCATTCGGACAACCAGTTAATCCGGACAGAAGTAAAAAAAAAATGTTAAGGATATACTAATTTTTGTAGGCTAAAAACCTAGAAGATTTTTATTAATTAAAGAATTAAAACATTGATTTTCATAGTTTTACACATCTGAAACTTGGTGTAGGTATGTACATTTTAAGGTAAGTTCCGTTTAATCTGGTTTTTAGTGATCAGGACAGGGTACGACACCATCTCACCTGGATCAGCGCAACACTGCTCTACAGTGATTTAAAGTGTTTAGTACTTATTAACTGTAGGTATTGGTTATTCACATAACTCAACCAACAAATCTTGAGTTAATAACTTTTAATATTATAAAACATACAGTACTAAATTTTTTTTGTATGTGCTTCTAGTAGAAGGAAGTTGGGGGGGGGGGGGGGGGGGGGGGTTGTTCTCAAGGTCCGGTTGAATTTTTTTTAATTTTTGAGTTTGACATGTAATATTGCTAATACTAGGTGGCCACATTATTGGTAAAACCATATTTCATGTTTTTTTCCAGGATTGTTAAGGTTTTTCTTAGAAATTTCATAAAAGATTATTAATTAATAAAAATATATGTAACTTGGCTAACAATGTGGGTAACACAAGAACTGAAACAAATTAAGTATTTGATATTAAATACGAGCCATTTAATATTTTGTAAAATAAAAATTATTTCTGTAAGACTATATTACTTCTGTGATTAAAAGTGTATTTCGTAAACATAATTTAGTAGCTCTTGTATGTTGTTGAATCCTTGACAGTACCAATTAACAGCAAAAATTTTACGAAAAGCATTAGTACCAATGATATAGCAAACCGAAGGCACAATTAAAATTAATTCAGCAGCTGCCAGAGATGAAAACAGTTTACAAATTGAAATAATAATTATTAACATAAACAAATAAAATTCTCATCAGTATTTCTGTTAGGTGACCGCTGTAAAAATATGTTCCTAGCTTTAAATTGTTCATAGGCAACCTTTCAATCACAGTAATCTGCATATTACGAATCTGTTTAATTGTAAACGTACCTCCCTAACTTGTCCATCCTATTTTTTTTTGTTACTATTCACTAAAAAATCAATTTCATATTCACTATAGAATAAATATATATAAAAACTAACTGTAATGGTAAAATCTGGATAAACAGACAAATTCTGGTACCGTCCACTAGTTTAGTTTCTTCCAAGGTCAACATTGTTTATTACCACCACTGGTGAAAATCTCCAGATAAGTATAAAAGAAATACGATAGACGAAAGAAGAGAAATTGAGTAGCAACCCCCCCGCCCTCCTTCCCAATAATCGCCAGCAACCCACAATATTATCTTAACACATGTCGCATTCCTCACACATTGGCTGCTGAGGTTTGCCAGTAAAGTGTTCAAATATGGTAGTATGGTATAAGTGTTTGTAGGTACGACGGGCAATCTGTCAACGAAGCTCTGTTCAACTTACTAGACAAACAAATTTCCGGTGGCTAAAGGTTTTCCTGCTAATTCAAGGTTTCCCAATTTTCCCGGTCGTGTGGCCACTCTGTATTAGAATTAAGGAAACCTTTACAAGGCATACAATATGCACAGAGCATACTTGCAGTTATGGTGACAGTAACATTTACAGTACTTAGAATTTTATTGAACATTGTGAAGTTTAAAAAGCTGTACATTAAGTAACGACAAAATTATTTGCCTCTGGGCTCTTGAGTTTTTCTTGACCACCCTCAGAGCCGGATTAAGCCATGCAGAGGTCCCTAGACAATGCAAGTCTCAGGGCCTCTCTTCCCTTAGGACTCTAGGTAGGTAGCATTCAAACCTTATACCGACACCGAATTTTAATATCTCAGCACTAATGCCATTTATTAAAACAAAAATATTTATAGTGTAACAGTCCCTCGGTTATGAAAAATAATATAATAATGGCTTGGATGCATGCTGAGTTTATATAAGCATATATAATAAAGAAGTTGAGAGACCCGTTACAAAACCTAACTTAGAAATAAGTGGACTGGAGTCTTTATAATGACAGGATTTTCCACTAAATAAACTATAAAAAAATATATACAGTAAGTCCTCTATTTACGTCGTACCGATTTACGTCGTTTCGGATTAACGTCGCTAATATTTGAGTACTCATGTTTCAATTTAAGTTGTCGCCGATTCACAATAACGTCGTTTACAATGACCTTAAATCGTTATTTTATCCAAAAAACCGTATATAATTCGTTTATAATTCTTTGTTTCCTTCGGTAGTTAATTTATGCTATGTAGCATAAGCTACACGTTCACCGCCTTATCTTATCATACATCATGAGGGACGCTTCCTGCTCTCCGCTGCTCTCCGCTGCTCTCCGCGCGGTGATGCAATACTACAAGCCCGCCCGCTCGGCCACCCACGTATCTCGCACGTAGAAGTGTTATCTACTTCCCGCAACGACACAGCATTTTCTCCTACCCCTTTTCGTCCAACTCCTTGGCACTTCAGTAGAGGTGTAAAAGTAACTAAAAAAAGTGTACCCGTATGTATTCGTTACTATAACAATTAGTACTCGTTACTTTCGTATCGTTACTCGTTACTTCTGATACCGCATAACATGCTATGTTATGTAACAGCAACGAATCGAGTCGTATTTCGTACGCGTACAGTATGACGTCGCGTAAATAATAATAAATCGAATATAAACAATTAAAAGTATTTGATAATTAACAGCTTTTGTTAACCAAGAAACAATAAAATCTCATTAGAGCAGCTTTATTATAATATCTCTTTTAAGATAAGAACAAAAAACGTGAAAATACGCGATAATAAAAAACAAAAACATACATATTTATAATTTGTAAAAAATACTTTCTTACGTTGTTTCTGTTCCAATCTCAAACTTTGTCTACACACACAATACCTTTAATAAACAGTAAAAAAATTGGACAACGAATTTCCAAATTATACTTTTCTTAATAAACAAACGTTCTTTGTAACGAATAAGCGCGCGCATGCGTAAAACATACAAAAAATGCGAGTAACGAAATGCATTCGTGTGTAACGTTTCGTTACTCGTTACTAGATGCCGCACCCGTTACTCAGTAACGAATACATACGGTTTGCTACAGCTCTACACTTCAGTCGCTATGATATCATTGAGTTGGCCGGAGTTTTAAACGTGCCGTTGTTAACTTTATCGTGATTAAATGCGTTTGTAGTAGGCCTACAGTATCAGCTCACTGCAATTTATGATTTTTTCTTCATAAGATGTCTTCCAAACGACTATATATCTGTTTTTATATTTCAATCAATAAAGGTAATAAAGCAGCTGGTTAAATAACCATTCTATAAAGCTGAGAAGTACTAGTTGGACTTGTTTCCCATGCTGTCGGTTGTAATTTGCTGATAAAATTGCCCGTTGTCACGTCTGTATGCCAGCACTTCCGGCCGACCTTGGGCCGTGGTCGGCCGGTGGCATGAAACATGGCTCATTTTGCGTCGTTTCTATTTACGTCGCGGTTTTCAGGAACGTAACCCCGACGTAAACCGAGGACTTACTGTATATACAGTGTACTATATATTTTGCTGGTCTCTTATCTTGGTTTTCATAATGAGATTACAGTAATTAATCAACATCATGTGGGTGGATAAAAAAAAGAAAGGGCCCTACTTATTATAAGAACATAGATTTACCAATTATCTTTTATAACTGTATAAATTCCAAAGTTTTCAATGCTTTGTTAATAAAATGAAAGAAATAAAAGTTTATGCTTCCCTTAAACATTGGAGCTCAGGAGAAGTGCAGGAAGTAGCATATTGAGGCATCCTCAGGATTTAAGGAAAATTTTGCAGGAAACCCTCCAAATGAAAAACCGATGAAGCAATTTGTTGAAATAGTAGAAGCAGTAGAAACGTGATAACGGTGAACCCACTGAACAACAAATAATGCAGCGAAGTAACATCAAATAAAATTAACACAAGCCGACACAAGGTTGTTACGTTAAAAGAAAAAGGAGGGGGGGGGGGGGAGTGAAGTTAAGAAACGTAGGTCGAACTTACCAAAAGTGGGTAGAGAATGCGTGTCGTCACGACATGCCGACGAGATGATGTCGCACAGAGCATTCATGCTCCGGGGTGTGGTACAACACATGTAAAATAATAAATGACACCAGCAACTAAACTACATGTCGAAAGAGAAGAATAATTTGGGAACTATCCCATGTAGTTTAGCGACTGCATGCTGTATAAAAAACCGGCACTAACGCACGTGAAGAAAAACTCAGACAAACACGGATGTTACGTCTGTCCACGACAGAGGTGCGCAAGAGTCTCTGTGGTGTTGCTGCGAGAGCCGAAGTACACTTGGAACCTCGTGTATCAGTGCGCAAGAAGCCGAAAGTAGTGCGAGAGATTGAGGCAGGCCAAATATGGGAGTATTCAGACCAGAAGGGAGGAGAAACCAAACTAAAAGTGGGCAGGCCTAGATACTGTCGAGTTGGAATAGGATTTATTCGTGGGGCACGGGGAAAGATTTTTGCACGAGCGAAGCACCGCGTTGGAAGGACGGTGAGGAGAGGGTTTTAGAGTGGCGTGATGCGCTTTTGCACGGGATACAGGAAATGCTGTGAACGGCACAAAAAACAAAAACAAATGAACACTGCCGCTTGGCCACAAGATGAGGTAGATGCCAAGATGAAAGGCTTGAGGAAACTATATAAATATCCAAAAAAAGTGCCATAAATTACCTAAAGTTGGCACAATAGGTAATGCAATATAATTCAATTTATGGAATACTTGTAATAGGTGATTTAAGTAAAATCATAATGTTTTATTTCTTGATTAATTGTAAATCATCATCATCATCATCATCATCATCATCATCAATCATCCAACAGTCAAAAAACCACATTAAAAACTATTTCAATATTCAATCATATTTTCTAAACATTAACTTTCCTATTTTTTATGTGAATTTTTTCAATATATTTTGAAAGTAAATTTTCTCCTAGATACAATGGCCATAATTGCAAGTGCATTCAAACATTTTTGAGCCCTTGACAGTTTTCTTGTGTTTGAACTTTGAAAAGCTTCATTCGCAAATTGTGTTTGTAATCATCATACTTTTGTGTATTTGCAGTTTTTTCATTACATTTCGAAATGTTTATGGAGCCATATTACCAATAATCAGTTTATATTTCTCTGCATTATTTCGTTTTGGGCATTGTCTTCTAATTGTGAGATGAAGTACTTGAAGTGCACCATTTCATCTTTAAACTCAGGCTCAATGTTCCTCTGAATAATGTTCCCTAAACTTTTCACAAGCCTCTTGAATTTCATCGTCAGACTTTGTCAAGAAATCTACCAAAAATCCAAATAGGAAATTAATTTTCCGGTAAGATTCAAGGGGATAGTTCTGTACACAACATTCCAGTACAGGCAAATGTGTTTCAATTTTGAATAAATGTCTTCCTCGGAGCACATCATCTTCTGCACTTCCATCATCAAGACTCTTTTTCCTTTTTGGCGTACGCTGATTTTCATCACTGTATTGGGCATGATGCAAGCCCAGGTCATCAGTTTTCTCATTTGCCTTCGTCTTGTAGTCGTCAAAGATTTCTCTCTGTGACATCAAACAATCTAGAAGCAATTTCAAAAGATTGACTGCCGTTCGAAGTTCAGTTGTTTTTTTTTTGTAGAGATTTCTGACACCATTGATCCGATCCAGTATGACAGCCCAGAACACTGTCAATATGGAATTTTTTTACCAAGTCCTTCAATAGACATCTGTCCTTATGAACCACATCTGACTTATCGCCAGCAATAGACTGCACAGCTTTCTGAAAACTGCTGTAACTTTTTGACAAAGCTTTAGTCGCATAAGGCCTAGCACACCTTCTTGTATCAGATGCTCTTTTCAAAACCAATGATGAGTCTTGCTTATGTTCGTTCAATGCCTTGTCCACCTTCTTAGAGGTATTTAAGCATAATCCCCCAATGATGAGTTGATGCTGAAAAAATAGGTTGTACTGTGCCTGTACGAATCCGAAAAAGGAGATTGCTCCAATGCAGCTTTCCACAGCACTTACTCCAACCAAGTTGAGTGAGTGGTCTGCACATGGAACATAGTGTGCAAGCTTAATTTTTCTCTTAATGTGCACCTGAAGGCCTTTGCTGTAACAACCAGACATATTTGACGCATTGTCATATGACTGACCCCTCAAATTTTTTACATCAATATTGAATTTATTAAAAATAATTTAATAGATTGTGCAAAGTTCTTTCATTTTGTGACAAATTCTTCCATTTTGTGACTTTTTATGGGAATGAATGTAAGAAAACGTTCTCTCATTCACCGTTTGATGTCATAGTCTTGTAACGGTTCGTTACATACAAAAATAAACAGATGTTGCGCTGATTCTAGTTTTGTAGTTTTATTTTTCAAATAGAATGCTGCACTGACAAATCCAAACACTTTCAATAATTTCGTTCACTCATTCCATTCGTACATTCGCCTGTCGAGTAATGCTCGCAGCTCGGGCAAGGAGAATTAATAAACAAAAACAATGTCAATTAAGTTCTTCAGTAAAACCTTACTGTAAGTTGTAAGCAACAGAAATCAGTGCGACCTCAAACCAGGCCGCACCCAACGAAAAACCGCGAGCCGCTGAAACGCGGCCTCGCCTAGCAGCGATCGCCCGACGACTGGAGAAGTCCTGCCACCGTCTCCTCCACGCAGGGAGGAGAAGTCACATGACCTCACCGACCAATCACACGCACGCTTCATTCACACTTACAGATGCAAGCCAATAAGAACACAGCACAGATACAATGAAAATGATTTTCGTACATAGAAACAGGGACTTCCCATTCTCATTCTCTCTCCCACACCGTGAGACAGCAGTTATCACTCAGTTCCCACGACCAGTGGTGAATCCCAGCTTTTGTCTCTCTCTTACTGGGGAATCACTGTTCCTTTCTCACTTGCACTTACATGTCTCTTATGCCTCTCTCTTTCTACACATCACCCCAGCCCAGACACAGTCCCGTGATCTATAATTATATTATAACACGTTAATAAAATTAAGAACAGCAATCAGAATACAGATTACTTTACACAATTAAACTTATTTAGAAAAAACCTGAAAAAGTAGGCCAAAGTCGGAAAAAATCTAGTACAGCGACTTCTTTGTGAATAATTACATAAAAAATAGTGATGATTTAAAATGTATGTTAGAATACAAGGTACATTCTTAAAGCATACAGTAAGTGAAATATCAACCCTTAAATACATAAAAATGGTAAAATATCATTATAAAGACTTTTAAAGAAATATTTATATGCATAAAATATAGTTTAAAAGAAAAATATTTAGCTAGGAGGGCAGGGGTTTTACAACATTACAGTCTTAACATATCTTAGCACTACAGTCGGCTGATTATTATAGATATGTCTTTTGTCAAATCGACACTTATTGAAAAATACTTGCCTTGAAGAATTTATTTTACAATATTGTGCTAAACCTTATCTCTCAATATTTCAATAATTTCCTCGCAAATCATTGAAGACAAATAGGTTGGTTTTCCTTTTCCTTATATTACCATATATCTGGCTAAATGAAAACTGAGAAAAGGATCATATTCCACGATTAACTCTAAAATTCCGAAATAGTTGCTATTATGTTGAGAACCAAGAAGTTTATTATCACCAAGAAATGCTAATCCATATGATCAGAAAAAATTTATCACTGACACTGCTCTTTGTAAAATTTAGAATCGATACTCCCTCCCTTTGTTGAATTGAAGAGCTGTCAATTTGTCCGTGAATGCATCGTCTACTAATCAGCCTCTGTACACGTACTCTGTGCGTTTCACTATTCTCATGCTGTTTAATTCGTTGTGATGAATTTTTTCAATCGGATTATCCAGTTTTGAATTGAGGTCGACTTTGGGCTTCACCAAAAAGAACACACTGTAATCAGTATATATTTCCAGTAGACAGAGAATACATGAGCCTCTCTCTTTTTATTTTAGCGCCACTTACATGTGGCTGGAAAAACATAGAACGAGAAAAACTTAATATAATATAGTCTAATTGTCGGCTTGAAGCTGAAAAATTACAATCAAAATGTTGTCATTCATTAGGGTCTCTAGCACACCAAAAGTCTCATACTTCATTGGTTATGTTTGCAATAAGCCAACAACATTCTGGTATTCTACTCCTAGATGGGCAGTGCTTTGTTGAAGTAATTAGACCTCACTCTAAACCTCACTTTCTCTGCACGGTCAGCACGCACTAACATAACTGTCGCTTGGTGGTCCTGGCTAGGGCAAGTCTGCTCTAAGGAGTCACAAGGAATCTCTATCGTCTCCACCGCCATCACTGCGCCAGATGTACTCTGAGTGATGAGTTAATATTCCATTGATTTACGAGTAAACCAGAGTTAAAAATTTTTGTTGTCTTTTTTAATTGTTCATTAAGTTTTTTTTTGCTGGGTTTTTTTCCCCCCTCCTTTTTTGTGATCCACTTATGTGTTTTTTCTTTCCAGATGCTGCTGACATTTTGCTTCTGAAATATAACGGCTATAAAAGTAGCTGAAATTGACGTATAAAGTAACGGTAGACTCCTGATTATTCAGGTGCGGATTATTAGGTTTCTGGATTTACCATGCCATATTTCACTTCCATAAACCATAAACACAAAAATTATTTTTGAATTTTTATTTCCGTCCGCGCACAATAGCACCAGCACGTGTGTAGCATTAAATACATTGCAATGAATTAGTAATGCAATAAATTAATAATGTGACATATCAACAGTTTGTATTTTGCTCTTTCCTTAATAGCTATTTGCTTCCTTCAATGCATATTTATTTCCAATGCCAGAGTGTCCAGCCAACACTTATATTTTACCATCCCACATGTCGCTTGTCGCAGCTGCTCTGGAGAGAAAAACCAGAAGCTTTCAGGGCTAAGTCTCCCTCGCGCTTATTGGGATGTGCTAGTCCCTAGTGGCAAATTATGGCAGACTACGGACAGGCCATGTGGCAGACACAAATTTATTGAACTGAGTCTGGAATTATGTTTACAGGTTAAATAATCTTTCAAATATTATAGAATGTTAAGTTTATTCATTTTAAAATCTTATTATAACTTATTATAAATATTAATAATATTATTATTTTGTAACTCAGAAATGTTAGTAGTGACTACTTAATAATGATATGCTCAAGCCCTATAAACAATGAGGTAGGTACGTGAATTTTTAAATTTAATTTTAGGGTTTTTAATCTTAAAATGTTATTCAACATTTATGTAAATGTACTTCAAATGTATTTAGAAATATATTAGTACTGTAAATTAATTTTAACAGGAGTAGTGTCTTGATTAAAATGGTAGTCAGCAACCACACTTACCTGATTGAAAAACAAATTATTTTTATTAAAATACTCTCTTATGAAAAAAAATCTATTTGACTAGTGCTTTTTTTTGGCTAGTGCTATGTTTTCCTGGATGAATTATGGAGTTACTTCAAGGGGCTGGTGTTAAAGTGTTTGTGTAAATAGTCAGGATAAAAAACATAATTCAAAGTTTTTTTTTACATTGCTTTAACCTTGTTTTTCAGTCATCCATGGACCCTTTGCCAGTCGTTATCGCGGATAATCAGGAGTCTACTATGTAAATCAATAAACACTGTTTTTTCAAAAATAAATGAATTATAAATTAAATTACGTTAATAAAAACTTACATAGATGCCACTTCAGTTTTCTACAGTCTTTACTATGTAGTTTTGTCGATTTTCTCAAAGCACTTTTCTACGCAATTTATACTAATAATAAAACTGTTCGAGGCAAAAAGTCTGTTCATTGGATGAATTGATGAAAAAGTTATTGCAAATGGCTATTTACATTATAGAGAACTCAAAAATATAGTTTATAAAACTTTTCTATGTTTGTCTGTTCAAGTATCAATCGAAAAATACTAAAAGGATTTTGGTATAGTTTTTTTTTAAAATTTAAAGCACTTTGACTAACTTAGAAACTAGGCTATGTCTAAATACAGAATTCCATCCCTAAGGGGATGAAAAATGGGTAAATATGGTTTCACAATGATTATTAATTATATCTCAAACTAAACAAGCTTAAGAAATGATACTGGGTACCAATAATTAATGTTAAAAAAATACCCACAACAGTTTTTATATTTTCAAATTTTTACCCCTAAGAGGTGAAAAAGGGGTAAGTATGTTTTAAAAATTAATAATTATTTCTCTGAATTTATTTAAGCATATTAAATAAATTTGGGTACCAATAATAAACATATGAAAACTTACAACCACAATTTTTATACTTGTGAAATTCAACCCCTAAGGGGTTAAAAAGGAGTAATTATATGTTCTAAAGATTAATGATTATAACTTTGTATTTAATTAAGCATAATGAATGATTTTGGGTACCAATAATAAACATACAAAATCTTACAATAAAATTTTTTATAGTTTGTGAAATTCAACCCCTAAGTGTGAAAATGGGGTAAGAATAATGAACATTCGAAAAATTACAACCACAATTTTTATACTTTGCAAAATTGAACCCCTAAGTGATGAAAAAGGGGTAAGTATTTTTTGAACATTATTAATTATAACTCCATATTTAAGTAAGCGTAATGAATGACTTTGAGTACCATTAATAAACATACAAAATCTTATTTTAATAGTTAGTGAATTTTAACCCTTAAGGGTTGACAAAGGGGTAAGTATGTTTTAAAGATTAATAACTATAACTCTGTATTTAATTAAGCGTGTTTAATGATTTTGGGTACCAAAAATGACCCTTCTATAAATTCCAACCAAATTTTTTGTCTTTTTGAAATTCAATCTGTTAGGAATGAATAAGGGGTAAATATGTTCTAAAGATTAATAATTATAACTCCATATTTTATTAAGTGTATTATATGATTTGGGTTACCTACCAATAATGACCATGCAAAAACTTCCACTTGAAATTTTTGTGTGTTTTTCAAAATCCAACCCCTATGATGTGAAAAAGAAGTAAGTATATTTTAAAGATGAATAAATTTATCTCCACATTTTAATTAAATGTAATGAATGATATTGGTTACCAATACTAAATGCATGAAAACTAACAATCACAATTTTTACATTTTGCAAAATTCAACCCTTAAATTGTTAAAAAGATGCATGTTTTAAAGATGATTATTTATACCTCATAACTTAAACATAATAAATTATTTTGGGTACAATAATATATATACGAAAACAA
This sequence comes from Bacillus rossius redtenbacheri, assembly GCF_032445375.1. Lineage (NCBI taxonomy): Eukaryota > Metazoa > Arthropoda > Insecta > Phasmatodea > Bacillidae > Bacillus > Bacillus rossius. The sequence goes on along the minus strand of NC_086330.1, from coordinate 236,694,535 downwards.
CTATCCACAATTTTTATATTTTCCGAAATTCAACACTTAAAGGTGTAAGAAGGGAGTCTGTATGTTTTTAAGATTAAGAATTTTATCTCCAAATTTAATAAAGAGTAGTAAGTGATATTGTGTACCAATAATAAACATACAACTACTAACCACAATTTTTATATGTTGTAAAATTCAACCCATAATAAATGAAAAAAGTGGTAAGTATATTTTGATTGATAATCATATCTTTGATTTAATTATTAGCATAGTAAAATATTTTGGCTACCAATAATAAACATACAATAACTGCCAACTACAGTTTTACAATTTTGCAAAATTCAAGCCATAAGGTGTGAATATGGTTTTAAGATAAATTTTTTAAACTTTGAATTCATAATAAAATAAAATGTACGCTAGTAACACACATACAAAAACTATCAACCACTTTCTACCATTTTTCTTTATTCAAACTCTGAGGTTGGTAAATGGTGTAGGTGTGTTTTTAAAACAAAAAACAATAATTGAACCTTTCCAATTCAATTAGAACTAGAAGTTATAAACTAAAAAAAAAAAAAACATCTAAAGTTATTTATTGCTTATTTTTTTGAGTTTATAAAAATTTGTCTTTTAATAGGGTGGTAATGGTGTGAGTAGGTATTCATTTACTTTCAAAAATTGTAAACTAATCAAGTTTTATGTAATTTAAATAGTAAAAATGATAAACTAAAAATTATTATTTTAATTAGTTGCAAGATTGATCCTCTAAGTTGTGTAAAGGGGTAATGTTAGGAGTAAAGAAAAAATGCATATTAAAATTTTTATTAGACCTAAGGGTTAGAAATTAAGAATGAAACACAAGCACACAAAGTTACGAATTGTATTTTTTTCAGTTTTTTCCGTATGTCGTCTTTTAAGGGTGGGAAAAGGGAGTAAGTTATATTTTACTATCAAATTTTAATATCTCTATAACAAATAAAGCTGGATGTAACAAGCTTAGCGTGATTAACGTAAATAATTAATTATGTAAGTTCTTTCACCTCTTTTTGATAGTCGACCCAAATGGCACGTTAGTTTTTATAGTGTAGTAAATCATATATCCAAGCAAATTAAGACGAAGGTAAAAAACTGAGCAATAATTGGTTAAAAATTACAATTTAATGGTTTTAACCTTTACCATTTTTCTATATTCAAAGTAAAAGGAATGAAAAGGTAGTTGATTTATTTTATTGAAAAAGTATTAACTCTGAAGTTAATCAAGCAGCATATAAGTTAAGTGGTATTATTTACAGACATTAAACATCTACTAGTTCTTTCTTACAACTTGCTGAAGATTCTTGAAACTCTGCATACATGTTATAAGCAAGCAAGTAACTCCCTTTCGGATAATTGCTATCCAGATTTGTGTAAGGATAACTTTAAGAATTATAAACACCTTCAAATTTTTTATAACAACATGATCAAACTTTGATCTGTCACCACCAACTGCATCTTGTCGATTCGTTTGAAAGACGACTATTATATATATCTAGGCTTTTCCGTATCGAAGGATGTCTTTACGTACCAGTGCAGAGATTGAGATGCCGGTAAGCGCGGATAAGTTTCAAGACTCCAAGAGCGGAATGCAATATCTATATTTTTACCTTTTAAGACGAGTTTAAGCAAACAAATTCTCTGTGCGGTGGAAACAATTACATGTGGCTTCAGCCAATCAATATTAGTAAGTGTCAGCTTCACTGGCAATTTTTGCGCCGACGTGTCTAACAACACATTTTTCTGAGAGTGTGACACCAGTAACACTAATTCTTGTTGAACGTTAACTAAAACATATTTATAATGTTCGAAAAATCCCATGAGATGACAAAGGCATGCATATTTAAAACTCACCGTTTGCATTAATGGGTTGTCAGACAAGCTGGCCATTTTGGCAACAGCTTTTTCGTTTGGGGTGAGTGAAAGATAGTTTTTCACAGTGCTCATTAATCCAACATCACGACATTCATCTATCTGTAAGTTATTGACCTTGTATGCTATTCTGTTAAACACATGCAAAATACCATTTCTAATAATTTTTGTGTATTTTGCAGCCTGCCCGTCTGGCTTAACGAATTGACTGCAAATTGGTAGTAAACTTTTGCAGGGAAAACAGTAAATATCAGAATTTTGGATTGCTATATGCATTTCAGAGCTTAAATAATATGGTCCAGAGATAGAAGTTCTGTAACTGTGAAGTTCCATTTTCATTATATCATTTTGAAACTGCACCGGCTCGTCGACTTGAAGAATGCTCGAATCCATTTTGATACACCTTGAAACCTAGCTTCTTGAGAAAAACTTATATTTTCACATGTTAACCGCTTGGGGTCTCGCTGGGTACTGGGTCTAGCTTTGAACCCGCCTGAGCCTTTATGGATGTCAAAGTATTTCACTCCCATATTTTTTTTTTTTAAAAATGCAACGTAAAGTTATCTATTCGTTCTTAAATTAATCAAGTCCCCGTTTTGATCAACGATCCTCACCAACAACTCATGTATACATTTCACGATGACTGAAACACAATACCGTCTTTACCATAAGGGCAAACGGGGCCCGTGCCCAGGGCCCCCTCAGGGAACCCCGAAGGACCGACAATTTCTCTCACATTTACTCTCAAAACATTTTTGTCAAGCACAGTACCTAACAGCACCACCGTCAAAATTTTTTTTGTCAGGTTGCACTAATTAATAATATTTCAGAACGCATCCTATTTTACTAAGTACACTATCTAGCGATCAAACATGTAAACCACTTCAATTCCAAAGTCAAGCTCCACAGTCTAAATGAGGCCTAAAATAGATGTTGACATTGTCTATGGTTGGGGGAATTCCCGGATGATGTATTAAACTTTCAGTCGGACAGAAGTGGGGGGGATTTAGTTTCGTTAACTTATTATGTATTAGAAGTTTTAATTTGTTTGTTTAAACATTATTTAATTATGTAGAAAAGTACATATTTAAGTGGTTCACAAAAAATAAAAAAAGTTATAGCTCAAAAAGAAATAATGGAAAAATTTCCTAAGCTTACTTTTTTTTTATGTTTGAAGAAACAAATAAGCTGAGGGACTCTTCATCCTCATCACCTCAAGATAAAAATACCTCTGAATATCAACAGGAAAATGAGGTTACGTGTGACGAAAATGACACACACATCAGATGCTAAACCCTCGACTTTAAGCTACTGTGAGGTAATAACTGCAAGCTTGGAGAATATATCTGTATCTCGTGACCCTGGTACGTATTGTGATGCCATATTAATGGAATAAGTCCGTTATATTTGGATTCGAAAAGGGCCAGAGTTTTTCCGAAATAAAAATTGTGACTTCTCCGAAACTTCTACAAGTTTTCCAGATTCAAGTGGTAAAACAAAAACTAGATTCTTGACTAAAAATATTTTTACCCTTAAATTGACGAATGGTAAGTCTTTAGAAAGAAAATGGCTCCTTTATTCACCAGCAAAGAAATCTATGTACTGTTATTGCTGCCGTCCATTTACGAGTAATAATTTGAGTTCTCCAAATGGATATAAAGGTTGGAAGCATATAAGTAACTTCTTGATGGAGCATGAGAACAGTATAAAGCACAGGCAATTTATGATGAATTATGTTGCAAGAGTGAAATCTACTGGACGAATTGATAGTGAGTTTCTGTCCCAATATAATACAGAAATGAACTATTGGAAGAATGTGCATAGGAGGATTGTTGCAGTAGTGAAATTTTTAGCTTCAAGAAGTCCTGCTTGTCGTGGTGATAATGAGATATTGGGATCGCAAAATTATGGGAATTATTTGGGATGCTTAGAACTATTATTGAATTTGATCCTTTTCTTGCTGATCACATAAAAAACTGCGGAAATCGTGGAAAAGGAAGTACATCATATTTATCTGCAAATATTTGATGGGACAGCAAGTCTTATAAACAATTGTCAAAGAACTTAAATCAGCAAAATACTACTCTATTAGCGTTGATTCTACGCCAGATCTGTCCCACGTTGACCAACTCACTTTCATCGTTAGATACGTAAAAGAGAGACAGTCTATTGAGAGATTTTTGCAATTTTTGCCTATGGATGAACATAATGCGCAATATATAGCAGAAACAATTTTAAACCTTTTTGAAAGCCTTGATATTCCTATCAAAGATTGTCGCCGGCAGAGCTATGACAATGCATCAAATATGTCTGGAAAATACTCTGGTGTTCAGTCAAGAATAAAAGAAGTTTGCGAATTTGCAATTGACGTTCCATGTGCGGCACATTCACTAAATTTAGTGGGTGTTCAGGCTGTTGAGTGTGTTACTGAACCAGTAGCATTCTTTCAATTTGTACAAACATTGTTCAATTTTTCGCAGCTTCGACCAAACGGTGGAAAATTTTGCAGAGCATTTAGGTGCAAATAGTGTCCTGAAGTCTCTTTCGGAAACTAGATGGTCTTCACGTGCCAATGCTATTAATGCTTTGCAAAATGGTTATCTAAATATTTCTGAAGCAATGTCCTCAATTGCAAGTGATATCAATCAACCAGGAGACACTAGAAACGAAGCCCAAAGCCTAGCAAAAAAAAAAAAAATGGAAAAATTTGAGACTGCTCTTCTAACAGAAATATGGAATGATCTTTTGGGAATTATGAATAAAACAAGTCAGAATAGCACTATGACCATGGATGTTGTAACAAAAGATAACGAGTCTTTGATCAGTTATGTCAATAACGCACACAATAATTTTGATCAGTACGAAACGGCTGCTAAAGAAAAAAATCCAGATGCTGACTACAAAGATAAATTTGAAAGAAATAGAATTCGCAGTACACGCATAAGTTTTTTTGAAGGATCGTCAGAGACTGCACAGTTGAGAGGCAAGGAAAAGTTTCGTGTAGATACTTTCATTCCCATAATTGACACATTAAATACACATTTAAAAAAACGTTCCGCAGCATACCAAGAAATTGATAATCAATTTAGTTTTCTTTGTCAGTTAACAACAATCGAATCTGGCGAGTTAACCAAAAAATGCAAAGAATGTGCAGAATTTTATCATGAAGACATTAATGCATATGAGCTCAAAACAGAATGTTTTCATTCAAGCCAATATTAAAAAAAAACATAACAAAGCAATCAGCGGATTTAAATATCTCAACCTTACATAACCTAATAAAGTCAGATAAATTACAAGAAACATTTCCAAAGGTTGAAGTTGCTACAAGAATATTCCTTTGCCTAATGGTTATCAATTGTAGTGGAGAGCGTTCATTTTCGCAGCTTAAAAGAATAAAAAATGTATTGCGAACAACAAAGTTACAAGAACGGCTAAGTAATTGTCAATAATGTGCATAGAAAGTGACATCCTTCAAACAATTGACTGAGGATATAATATAAAATTTTGCTCAATATAAATCCTGAAAGAATCCATTATCTTAATCATAACCAAAAAACAAGCAGCATACTAAATAATATCATTAATGACATATTATATTGTTTATTTGATTACCCATGATAAATAGAAGATCATAATAGAAAAAACGTTAGTATAATTCGCTATCTTTATTTTCCAAAAGGGCCCCAAATTCTTGTGTGCCTTAGGCCCCAGCATAGTTTAAGACTGCCTTGCTGGAACATATATAACAGATTTCGGTACCTCTATCGCTTTATAAGCTGGGGGAACGCTTGGGTAAAATTCGTGAATTGTTGTGCTTGGTTGTCCATTTAAATACCTGGAACCTACTACATTTGTATTTGCCCTAACGATGGACACAGGAAATATATTTACTGCTTGTGTTGACTCGTGAATACAATCTGCCTCGTATATCTTGGCTTCACATCCGAGCATTTTCCCTAAAGTATCGTTTTCTCTAAAATCAATGTCGTAATTAGTATGCAAAACACACTGTAGAGTATTCGGGTTTCCTCTCAAAATGAAGGTTGCATTCGCGGGTAATTGCTGTCTGATGTAATTTTCGAGATCCGAGATTTCGTAACTTCCTATCGAAAGAGTAATTTGAAACCACGGTGCATTTTTTCTACCAAAATAAAATTTACATTTTTTTCCATCAACGTTAGGCGCAGAGTGATATGTTTAAAAGTCAATCAATCCAATTTGCCACCTTCCCTCCGTTAGGTCTAGGGGTGGGAAGTATTGACGCCGACCGCCAATGCTCCTCTGTCGCATAGACCGCTATGCCTCATCAACGTCTCGCAAAAGCGTGTGCACCGAACGCGCCCGTGCGCGCAGCAAAGTGCAGTTCGTGCGACGAGGCGAACGCCATACAACGAGTGCTACACCGGCGCAAGGATCCGGCCGGGTGTGGCATATCCTTCCGCCGCACTACAACAAATTGTTATAATTATGTTTTTCCACAGGATTTTATTAAACATTATTTTTTATTAATTAATAATTAAGTCTTTGCAAAATCATGTTTCAATGTGCGATTTGTCCCGAACCTGGCCGGTTCAGTTTCCCGCGAAATTCACACGTTTCCGCGGGAGGGCTGGCGGGGGAGGGGGGTCGCGCGCGGCGACACCGCTAGTGTCCTTCGAGAGCTCAACCAGGCCGGCAGCCTGCGCGCAACGCGGAACCTTCAACCTTTGCATTCACCGACATGTAGTTTTCCATAGTGTAATTTCTTTTCAACCTTTTGTACAGTTCCGCGGTCGGCCTAAATTTACCATGAGGTACTTAACTTAATTCAATCAGTGCTCCGAGATGAGTGTTTACGTCATACGTAAGTACTGTGGGGAGAGTATGTGTTTTTACGTCGGCGCTTCACGCCCAACCTAGCCTACAGGCTACTTAGTTTTGGCCCGCACGGGGCAGCCAGCAGGCGACACGTGCCATCCAACTTAATAACGATTCAGTCCCTGGGACACACCTAGACACCACGTAGAGTCGCCGGAGACACGGGCCTACGTGTTGCTAGCCCAGTTTATCAAGTGTAATGTGTTAGCGGAATAGTTGTTCGCCTAAGTGTAATTCGTCATGTCAGGGCTTATGTATCACCGTCGTACTGCAGTGCGCCACCAAACTTAATAACGATTCAGTCCCTGGGACACACCTAGTCACCACGTAGAGTCGCCGGAGACACGGGCCTACGTGTTGCTAGCCCAGTTTATCCAGAGCTAGGTATTAGTGTAGTGTATTGTGCTTCAAAATATCGTGTGCCATGTCAGAGTGTCTTTTGTAACTTTCGCGTCACGTATACGAGTCTGCCCCTCACGCGCATAAGAATCGTGAGCCGCCACTGAGGAAGTGAGCTGCGCGTGTGACTAGTCGCGTCGGGCAAACCGTTACGGCCAGAACGGGCAGCACCATGTATTGGGCTGTGCTGTATTAAATTCACCAACTATCTGAAGAGGTTTTGTGTTATTATTCAGGCGTCCCGAGTGGCCTCAACAGCTCGGGGGGCCCTACTGCGTTGACCCCTACCTCTAGCCACAAGGCCGAACCTTCCCTGAGATCACGAACTGAACAAAATCACGTCTAAATACTCAGAGGTAGCGGGGACGGCGTCAGTATATTGAATTTAATTCGGAACATTTTCCAGTTAATGTTAAAAAAAATTGATATTTCAGGTTAGGTTGCACACTAGTGTAGAATAAGCAGTTCAGGTTAGCTTGGAAACTAGTATAGAATGAACTTGCTAATGGTTCATGTAGCTGTGAAGCTTAATCAAATAATTTTTGCTTTTTATATACAGAAACTAGAAATTGAAAACACAGGTGACCACAGTTAGACGAATTAATTGACTGTTGCCTGTCATAATTATAGCTTAACTTTGTTCTTTTAAGATATTTTCTTACTTCCGGAGGTGGTTTAAGATCTCCCAAACTGTCATAGTACAGGGCTGAAAGACCAAACTTTTTGTATGCTATCCAGTGGGTGCCTTCTCCGGAAGATAAGTCTAAATGAATAATTCCACACTCATAATGTCATGGTTTTAAAGGCAGGTTATCTCTCATGAAAACACCTTGGAAATTTTTTATTTTCAATTTGACTGCAGCTTTTTCTAAATCTGTTGTTGCGAGTGGTCTGTGTGGGAGGGCTCAAAACTTCCTTCCCTCCTTCCTCCTTTCCCTCTTCCTTCGTCGGCGGCGTGCGCCACCTCCCTTGGCTTTGTAAGGCCTCAAAAATATTCCCGCCCCATTTTTTGAATGGTTTGCTAAGGCTTGAATACGTTTGTGATGCTGTGCATTTTGTTGCAAAAGCTTTGCCCGATTATAAGCAGTTGCCACGCTCTTTGCGATTCTGGCTGCGCCTCTGATCAAAGAACCAAGTGCTTGCCAGAGCTGGAAATAGAAATGGAATAACTCCCTTTTTATCATGTTTATTTTTCTTATTTTTTTTCTTTGTGAATCTCATGCCAGCCCCTAGTTTACGCTTAACAGCAATTATTTTACTTACGCTCCAAGCTGCAATCTTCTCAACTAGCTTAATTTGAGGGTTCTGTGCAATTTGTTTAGCTTTATCTGCTAAAATACGGTCCACTTGGTGTCAGTTCTCCAAATCGTTACTCTTTGAGTATGAAATATCGTGCTCTTTGCACGCTCTATCTAATTGGTTTTTGCCTGGGTCTTCATGAGCTGAATGTTTCGCAAGTTTTGTACCGGGCCTACAGTACTGATAAGTTGGCAAATGTAGCTTGAAAGGTAATTTATTTATGGTAGAGTTAATAAGTCCTTTACCCTTTACCTTCCACCTTCCACGAGGCATGATATCACCATAATGAGTCTAATATGTATAAATACACTGTTTTATAGTTTGCGCGGTTTAGTTGTAACAATGGAGGTAACCCTGCAACATGCCAGTCTACCGATCAAAATTATTCACAATGATTTGATAAACAAACGGGAACGTCACGGGTCTCTGTTGCCTAGTACTATACAATGCATAATCACTGGAGCTTCAAATACAGGAAAAATGTGCGTTTTAATATCATTACTACATGATCCTAATGGAGTGTGATTCAAGAAAAAATATATTTATATACTAAGTCTTTGGAACAGCCAAAGTACAAATGTTTGGCACACGTGTTGTCTAATGTCAAAGGGCTTAAATTTTTTCAATTTCGCAAAAATGAAGAGGTAGTGCCGCGAAGCAAAGTTCTTCCCAACTCTATAATAATTCTCGATGATATACGATGTGAAAAACAGAAAATTGCTCAACAATATATTTCCATGGGACGCCATGTATCGTGGGACTGTTTTTATTTAATTCAAACGTATAGTTAAACTCACAAACAGTTGGTTTGTGATGAATGTAATCTCTTAATTTTATTTAAAATGTATTTTCGGAACCTCCAACACATTTACCAAGAACACGTCACCTCTGACATGTCATACGATAAATTTAAATTGTCTGTGCTCATTGTTGGAATAGCAATGATGGTTATGGCTTCCTAGTCATAGCTAAGGATTTTCCTCTACAAAAAGGTCGTTATCACTGTGGTCTGGACCACTTCATCGTGTTACGTACGTGAAGAATGAACGTGACCATCTCCAAAGTTGGAAGCGGAGGACATAAACTTGAGCACGAGTCATGCTTGACGTTTACAGAAGATGGACAGTCAGGTTGGCGGGGAATGTCTGCACGGTGTTGGAGTGCCTCGGGATGGCATTGATGCAGTCACAAAGAATTATGTTGATATTGTCTCTAGCGCTAGCACACACACACTTAGTGAAATGGCGAATACTTTAGAACTAGATATGAATGTGCTCAAAAGTGGAGTTGAATCCGCACGGGAGCTGCACACAACTGTTGTAACATAACTTCGTCAAGCGTATGTTATCAGACGCGAGTCTTTCGCTAGGATAATATAAAAATTGCCCCAGGGTGATGTGAAACGAGACATAGTTGAAATAAAAAATTTATTATCTGCTAGACGCGATGTGATGACTGATGAGTTGAATAAAAATTTTATAGAAGTGAAAGATACTGTCACCGCATCACGTGACATGCAAAGGGGTTTGGGCAGTTACCTACGACAAGCTGATATTGATATGCGTAAATCTTATGCCAAGATTCTAGAGCTGTTGGCGACTCAGTCTACTGACGGAAGCACTCAGAAATGAATGAAACTAAAGGATATTTTTATGTACAAACTTAGTGATGCTTTGCACTCACAAACGAGTGATTTTGATGCACTGAAAAATGCTTTGATTGCTGCGCGTGATGATAATGCTAAATTTATCAAGGACTGTATGACTAGTATAGAAACTAAGGTGGATTTTCTCTTTAGTGTCTTTATTCATATTCCCAGCTCCCGCATGCAATTAATCACACCTTAAACGCCGTGAAGGCTTGTTTAGAACTACTGTATAGTCTTGTGGGAACGAAACTGACAGCCATAGCTGTGGACCCGTGACTGAATCGGGTATCTATACTAATATTATAAAGCTGAAGAGTTTGTTTGTTTGAACGCGCTAATCTCAGGAACCACTGGTCCGATTTGAAAAATTCTTTCAGTGTTGGATAGTACATTTATCGAGGAAGGCTATAGGCTATATTATATTATCAATAACATTAGGGATCCTTACTAAAAGTCCAATTTAGAATCAAATGCATTGGAGGGGGTTAGATACAACATGCAGTACACGTACGAAGTGTGTGTTGACGATGCCGCAGGTGCTAGAAGTTAACGACTATTTCATTGTTAGTGCAGTCCTCATCACCGTTGAAATTTTGCGGGTACTTTAAATATAAAAAATTGCCCTTTTTTTCAAGTATATATTTTTTACAGACTTGAAACTTCACAGTAATGTTCCCTATGTTACGCAGGATGACATTTTCCGAAAATTAGATCCCATTGGTGGTTAAAACCAGGCAACAGTGGGTACTCTGTCTGCATGAGAACAGGACTTTGCATTGTTCATGCCTTCTGCGTCTCCATGACAACGGGCATCGCGCGGCAGTGGCGTACCCACAAGGAGGGGCATGTATAATGAGCGGCGCAAGAGTGATCTGCCTGTAGACTGCCGTAGCGAAGTACGGGTACATCAGTTGTACGTTGCGTGCACGAGTCGGGAAACCATCGGTGCCATTCATTTTCTCTCCAGTACATTATACAGCATTGTAATAAATTTTCACTGAATTTTTTTTTATTTACCATTACTGTAAATGGGAGATGTGGCTTAATTTTTTTCCATTAGTATAGCCGTGCGAAGCTGGGTCGGGCAGCTAGTATAAAATAAAGTAGTTAAATAAAAAAATGACCAGCCAATGTGGGATTGCACTTGAACTTCACAAAGGCGCACAAAGAGTATTTCCTAGCAGAAGGGTAATCACTCGTGGCCTTGGCGATGCTTTAAAAATAGATCTAGTTGAAATGCAACCTTATTACCGCGTGAATAAAGGTTTCAGATATATTTGACTGCTATAGATGTATACTCGAAGCGTGCTTACGCTGTCCCAGTGAAGAAGAAGGGTGCAGAGCTCGTAACTCAAGCATTGACATATTTTGAAGGCTTCAGGCATGTTCAGACATGTGCAATCAGACAAAGGTACCAACTGAATTTTACAACAGACCGTTTCAGAGCTTGATGACAAAACAAGGAATAAATCATTTTTCGTCCAACAGTAAATTTAAATCATCGATTGTCTAACTTTTATAAGAAGTTTTACAATCTCTCTTGTTTACAGAGATGTCCGCTCAGGGAAATTACAAGTGGCTGACACTTTTGCCTAAAGTTATGAAAATATATAATGGTCGATTCCATAGAACCATTGGCATGAGCCCTGACCAGGTCAAGAACAATTTTCTTCTTACAACTGTAGGAATTTATTTTCAAAAAGTTATTCCGTAAATTGGTACCACGATATTTTTAAAGTCATGAAAATACGCAACATTTACCCTAGAACCTACTACTTGTCTGACATGGATGGTAATGAAGTTAAGGGCGGTTTTTATTCTGAAGAAATTCAAGTGACAAAGTATCCACTTATTTAATTAATAAAATCCAAAAGCAACTTCCTACACATCTTCTAGTCAGTTGGATCGGATTCTCAGAAAAAATAAAACATGGATATCTATAACCGCAGTTGAGGACTAATAGAATGGTTTTGACGTGAACTAGCCTTAGCTAACTCTAACCGCGGCTGTCTGGAGACCCTTAGAATGGGGTGTGACACGTGGGGGATGGTAGACCCCTGCAGCGCAGATGTTCACATGGGGACGGCGCGGGTCCCGCAGCCACCCTAAGGGTTGTTTTTAGAGCAGGCTCGCGGCGGGCTGGTATCGCCTGCAGTGTATTTCTAGCCTGCCTCCCTTCTGTGATTGGGGAGACATGTCTGGTTAAAAGTTTTAAAACTCTTTGACTGTTATAACACGTAGTAGTGTTACAACACGTAGGAGTGTTACAACTGAATAATAATGCTAGTAGGGGGGCTGTTATTAACACACAACATTATATATAGTATAACAGAAGAAGAGCTAAACTTATTTTAAATATTTTTTATTACTTAACACCGAATTACTGAACATATCTACCACTATATCAATACAAAACAATCATTAAAGATTATCTACCACTATAAAAACTATTAATTTAAAAATGAAATTTTTTATAAGGAAATAATGGTATCTTATACTCATTCTATTAAATGTAACACTAGTACTATAAAACATTTTGGCCGACAGTGAAAACCTGGGTGGCACTCTACGGTATTTTAAATGTGATGGTATTTGGACATGATGTCATCTTCTATTACTATAAAAACAAATTGGCTGTCTCTCTTTGAATTTAATTGTGACTTAGTACTATAAAACAAGATGGCAGTCTATGAATTTACATTAGTACTATAAAATGACTGTCTTTGTGTGACCTACTACTGTAGCGGTCCTACATATGCTTTTTTTAATATACATTTTATTTTAAATATTTCTTTGTTACATGAACATATCTACCACTATGGTATTTTAAGTGATATCATAAATATAATTATATCTGAACTAGTAGTATAAAATGGCATGGGGGAATTATTGGTGCGAACTGTGCATGGAGTCCCAGCAGACAACTAGATGGCGGTTGACTGTGGAGCGCTCTGGTGATTAGAGTTGGCATTAAAGATGGCGGCTTATATCATAGCTAGTACTGTAGCTTATATCGATTATTTCTTTCTTTACTCTTTAACTGACCTTGTAGTCTAGTGTTTAAGGTCTCTACTTTCTAACCTTGGCATGCTCATGTCCCCTGTATCAAATCCCACCCACCACCTCTATGTTTTTTATTATTAGTAGAAATAACTTTAGCGCTACACAGCAACACCTCTTAGCTCCTAAAGAATGAACCACAGCAGACGATGCTCTTCAGTATTTAAAGATAACTGCACATGGCGACACACCCACCTGCCACGTCCACCCCAAGCAACCACATACTGCTAGGAAACAAAATGGCCACCTTTAGACCGAGAATAACACAGCCTCCTATCCAGGGCCGGTGAAAGGAGTTTTTTCGGCACATGCGAGATCTGGATTTGGCGCCAATATATATATATATATATATATATATATATATATATATATATATATATATACACACACACACACACACATATTAGTGACTTCATATATTGGTGCAAACGAACACACACACACACACACACATATATATATATATATATATATATATATATATATATATATATATATATATATATATATATATATATATATATATATATATATATACTTATACACACTAGCCTACTGTAGTAATAAAAACAAAGGAAATAAAGACTAAAAATTTATGATACAACTATCTTATTTTATTTACAGTTTCTTGAACAGTCAATAACAAAACAATTAATAAGGTCATCATCATCAACATACTCATAACTTCCTAACTACACTCGTTCATCAGCAGTGTTCTACTTCAGAAAACCTTTCTTTCTTGATTTAGCTTTTGCAAAATCCTTTAAAATCGTATCTGTATCTATTGTGTTCAATATTTCATTTTCAATGGCCAATGTGGCAAGACCACTAAGACGTTCTTGTGAAATGCTAGATCGAAGGTAGTTTTTTATTCTTTTTAGTTTTGAGAAGCTCCTTTCTCCACTGGCCACTGATATTGGTAATGTTAGTAGAATCCTCAACGCGATGAAAACATTTGGAAATATGTCTATTAATCTGTTTGTTGTGAGATAGCTCAGTGTTGTGTGAGGGGAGCTCTCTTCTTGTGACAACATTGGAATTAATATTGATATTTCCTTAAAAAGATCTTCTGCGTTAATGTCTCTTCCATCACCTGCTGTCAGTACTTCGCTCAAACGTTGACAATTTCCTTTGATAGTTTTTTCTTCACCATTTTCTAATTTTTTCAAGTCATAAAGAAATTGGAAATGTTGGCTATGGTTGTGCATAAGATCAAATCTCTCGGACAATGAACTGATGGCTGTATCGAGAATCACAAAAAAGAAATTTATTTTGAAAGAATCTTTTCCTGTCTCTGTCTTAATTGGTTCGTCGACACCTTCATACAAAAATTGACGTTTAACCTTTCTTGCCCTTACTACCGTTTCATTAGGAAACTCAGAGCTGATTCCGAGTTTATCAGCCAACTCCTTTGCGTCTGTAACAACATTATTAAATCCGTTTTCTGTTCTCATTTTGATCAAAAACAACTTTACGCTTTCAATTAGGGTCATGGCACTCTGCAGGTTGACTTCTTTTGCCTGAAGGGTTTTGCTTACCAAATTTATTTTGAAAAAAACCTCATACCATGTGATCAAGCAACAAAGGAACCGAAAATCTGTTATTTTTTTGGCAATACCAGTGGCTGTATTTTTTCCAAAAACATCAATCTTGGCATCAGTAGAGGCTGCGTAAACAGCGTCGTATATTTCATCAATATGGTAGCGCAGAGGTTCAAGAGCGTCAATCCTACTTTCCCATCGGGTTTCACTTAAAGGTTTTACTGTTAAATTTGTTACGTGATGTTTCAATATGTCCCATCTATGGATGGATGCCGAAAAATAGTTATAAATCTCTTGAACGTTACTGAAAAAGTTCACGGCTACAGTACAGGAAAGAGCAGCGTCGTTTACTACTAGGTTTAGTGAGTGACTTCCACAAGGGACAAAGAAGGCTCTTGGGTTGAGGTCTAGGATCCTTTTTTGAACCCCAACATGTTTTCCCTTCATGTTAGACCCGTTATCATACCCCTGGCCTCGCATGTTGTTTAAAGCTATTCCTCTTTTTGACAACTCATCCAACAAAAGAGCTGTTAGTCCTTCTCCAGATGTATCAAACGCTTGCAGAAACCCAAGGAAGTATTCTTTGATTATTGCGTTTTCTCCTGGTATAGCGTGAACAAATCTGACTACTAGAGTCATCTGTTCTTGGTGGCTAACGTCAGGTGTACAGTCAAGAATGATGGAATAGTAGGTAGCTTTATGCAATTCACTTAAGATGAATTCATTAACTTTACGAGCAAGTACATCTATGAACTCATTTTGTATCTCTTTGCTTAAATAGTGTACATGAGTTTCTTTTGAAGTTATCCTGCGAAGATGTTCAGAGAGAACAGCGTCAAATCTGGAAATGTGCTCCACTAGTTTCAAAAAGTTTCCGTTATTTTCTTGGAAAATCTTATCATTAGTGCCACGAAAAGCAATCCTTGAGCTCCAAGGAACTGCACTATAGTAAGAAGTCGCTTCAAAACTTCATACCAATGCTCTGTTTCTGATTTTATGATGCGTTCGTTTTCGTCGTCAATGGTTTTCCCTGACTTCAATCTCTGGGAAAGTTCTCGATAAGAAATGGCAGCTGTTATATGATGAGGTGACTTTTCGTGTTGGCGTAAGAATGTTGACATGTTTTGCCAATCAGAGTAACCCTCTGTTCCAGAAACAGATATAACTTCATTACTGAAGAGTTTACAAAAGAAACAAAATACTTAATTTTTCGATTTTGAGTACACGAGCCATTCTCTGTCGATTTCTTCTCCATTTGACAATTTTTGTTTATAATTGGCAACTGTGAAGCGTCTGCCAGATTTATGGTCAACAGGAAATTTAAAATGTTTAACCTGCACAGGGCCTTTCTCGACGAGAACTTGACGGATGTCATCGGTGATTTTAGCCGGCCATTCTCCACAGTCGTCAAGATCGTTCCTGTTTTCCTTGAGATGAAAATCCTGAAAACACATCAACACAGTGGTTAGTTTCAGTGGGAACGCAACATAACGGCGTTCCCTTACCTCCCAAGAGTGCCGGAACGCAAGGGAACGCACGTAATTCGTAACTTGTAAAACTACAAATAAAAAAAAGTATATGGTTAGGATCAATTTTAGGCTTTGCTCGCGATCAGGGAGGGAAGTCAGTCATCTCGCCCGCGCTACACAATAACAAAACAAAACCCCCCGCCACTCTATTAAAACAGCTGTTTGTAAATGTTTGTTAGAAGTCTAGTCGGAAACCGAGAGGGTCAAAATCAGCACTTTAAGTATGTGTAATAATATAAAAATTGTTGTGATTTTTTTACATCATTTTTTGATTTGGATTAACATTAATAATAAAGTTAAAAACGAATTTTGAAAAAATAATTTTTGTTCATCCTCCCTTAATGGTGTGCTATAAGCTACGATTTCATGATCGGCTACTTACCAAATATAGAAACAATTGAACAAAAAGCACCTAAAATATATTCAAATTTACCTGCAGTGGATGTTGTTCGATGTTCTCAGATTCAATTTGAACAGTTGGTCTAGATGATTTGGGTAATGGAATAACCAAAGTTTCCTCGGAAACACGTGTAACACATGTTGGATACTAAATCATCCCATAGAAAATGCACAACAAAAGTTGAGAAAATTTGTAAGTAAGATGGAGAAAACTTAATTTTTCGTTTAGTTTAAAAGTACAGATAAATATAATAATTGCTCTCTTACCTGCATTGTTTGTTGTTCTGCGGTGTCGTTCTTATGAGACTCAGACTCTACGGAAGAGCCAACTTCAGATCTAACAAAAAATTTACTCATTGCTTTCGCCTGTTTTTCGTTTTCTCTTTCCATGTCCTTTTTTCTTTTTCTATAAAAAGTACCCGTAGGTTTCTTCTTGTCTGCCATGATACCACCACAATAATAATATCAAACTGGACAGTGGCGTGTGCATGCACTTGTCGAGTTGACAGCACTAGCACTGAGACTGAGCGGTGCAGTGAGCAGGCACTTACGGTGGGTCGGGGCAGCGGGAGGAGGGTGGGGAGGGCTTCACGTTGTGACAGGAAAGCAGGGAAGCACCGCGCGGTGCGCACCACCACCACATGAGTCATCGCCATCGCATCACCACCGATGCTCGCATATTGCTGTATTAGCAAACAGAAACACTCTATCTTTTATAAAATTATAATCATGTTCATGGCGTTTATTTATTTATAAAACTATTTTGCTCAAATAAATTAAAATTTTTTTGTATTTTTTTTTCCGATAGCTCCGTTGGCGCCACTGCCCGCGTGGCGCCACATGCGGCCGCATGTGCCGCATGGGCCTGGCGCCGGCCCTGCTCCTATCCCCTCCACCTCTTGGGTGGTTCCCTTCCCCCTGGGATAGGAATAGCATAGCCTCTTCCCCTACCCCCCCTCCGAGGGGCCTATCCTTAACACAGTGATCTTACCGCCCCTATCCCCCCGCAGATCCTACTGTCAAAGGAGTGACTACCTCCCCCTACTACTGTCTACAATCTGAACATTTTTTTATAAGTTATAAACAAGCAAACCATAAGCAGTTTGCATTTCTAATAATACTAATGGAACCTGACAGAAGTTGTACTGCCAGTGTTCATTTATTTACATCTATATTTCTAAAATGGATGGTTTGTATGTAATATAGAATCTATAAAGGTTTTAACTCGCTTACCAAATATGAATCACAGTCACAATCACTATTTGTTATACAGGATTAAGGGCAGTAAAAATCGTGATATTCCAATTTTCATGGTGATAGGTTTAACGGTTAGAAGTTGATGCGCTGCAGCGCCATCTAGCGGCAGGTTACAAAAAAATTTATAGCATAAAAACCTTCTCGATGAAAAAATACTTTTATGTGCCCATTTTTGTGGCGATCAGTTCAAACAGTGTTGGAGTTTATCAGCAACAATATCATATATATATATATATATATATATATATATATATATATATATATATATATATATATATATATATATATATATATATATATATATATATATATATATATATTTCAGATGTATATTTTCATTGCATGAAAACAAATTGTGGTGGAAATATTGAAATGATATAATAGAAATAGTATAAAAAAATGAATATTATATTTCCTCAAAGCACTTGCTATTATATTTGTAAGATGGGAAATTGGGTGTGTGTTATGTCCAGCTAAGAGGCTATAAGCAATACACTCAAGTAATGAATGCTTATTACTTATTTCAGCAGGTGCTGGCCTTGTATGGGTCTCAATAGCAAACATAAAACAGCATATAAATTGTTGAAACTGAAATGCAATGTGTTAATTTTAAATGTTTTCTATATTAATTATTAATGCCATTATCACATATGATATGCATTTGTTTAAAAACAATCTTTGCAGTTTAATTAAACAAAACATTTGTGTTGCAAGCTATGCCCAGTTTGATAATAATTCAGCATGGCTGGCACCATGTTTCCTGTGCACTTAACTATTGTCTCGACATAGTTCTCTCTGGCTAATCTTGCAGTGAGAGCACATGTAAGCATGCATCTGCTCATGTGTACACAAGGCAGGTACATTAACATTCATGCAGCATCACCCCTACTCATTACTCAAGAGCCTTCTGGCTGTCTCCAAATTAGCACTGTATGCTATATAGTGGCAGATATCATTACTATGTTCTGAATCTAGGAACTTCCACTGTGGGGTTACGAAGTCTATGTGCTGCTTACTAGTGGTTTAGCCTTCTCTCTCTCATCCTTTGTCTTCCTTGTGCTCTACTACCCAATAAATTACTGTTACAGTAAGTCCTCTATTTACGTCGTACCGATTTACGTCGTTTCGGATTAACGTCGCTAATGTTTGAGTACTCATGTTTCAATTTAAGTTGTCGCCGATTCACAATAACGTCGTTTACAATGACCGTAAATCTTTATTTTAACCAAAACACCGTATATAATTCGTTTATAATTCTTTGTTTCCTTCGGTAGTTAATTTATGCTATGTAGCGTAAGCTACACGTTCACCGCCTTATCTTATCATACATCATGAGGGACGCTTCCTGCTCTCCGCTGCTTTATATTTCAGTCAATAAAGGTAATAAAGCAGCTGGTTAAATAATCATTCTATAAAGCTGAGAAGTACTAGTTGGACTTGTTTCCCACGCTGTCGGTTGTCATTTGCTGATAAAATTGCCAGTTGTCACGTCTGTATGCCAGCGCTTCCGGTCGGCCGGTGGCATGAAACATGGCTCATTTTGCGTCGTTTCTATTTACATCGCGGTTTTCAGGAACGTAACCCCGACGTAAACCGAGGACTTACTGTATTTTCCAGTATGTGATATGTCATTGTTTACCATTTTGCAAATACATACTTTAAAAGTACACAAGTGTGACAATACTGTCTCCAAAATTTCAATATTGGGTGGGTATGTATTCTCTAAATTATTCTACAGTTCTTTTATTATAATTTCATAGACTTATATTCTTGGTTTTAAATGAAATAGGCAGTTATAAAGTCAGAACCACCATTTTAAGGTAAGTGATAAACACACTTGAACACCTCTGGTGTAAATAGTTATAACCAACATTTCCATTTAGTGGTGCTACAATGAAGTACATGTTTAGGGAATCAGTAAAAATAAATTTTTATGAAGATTTGTTCTTCGTATTTTAACAAGAACATTAATATCCTGAATTTGATACAAGCCCTCACGACCAACACTTGAAACAATAATTTCCTTGTTTTAAGGATTATAACTATTTTTGAATTATGATCCCTTACCCATATTGCTTTTGATTTTTATTCTTGTATTCTCCACTGCATTTTAATTTTTGTGTAGTGTGTATTTTACTTCTCACCTTTGTCTCTGCAATTATACCTTAACAGCTGCAGACCACACTGTCCCCTTTTTTACAACACCAGCTAATATTATACTGGCTTTGAACACAAGGTTAAAGCTAACAAAGTAGCTAAATTTATGTTATGGTTTTCTGTTCTTACAGTTGTGTACTTGTCATAGAATTTTCGCTACACAATCAAACACAAACCTTTATTTTTAATAAGTATTTTTATTTTCTTTGGCAATTTATGGTAAATAAATAGAGCACTAGCACATAAGTGACAAACAAACTGCATCAATACACAGTTGTGTGCAACCACAGACTTTAGCAAGCCTGCTGAGGGACTAGGTTTACACAGGCACTCACTTAAACAATTCAAGTAACAACTATGTGGCATTGTATAAAGGTTGGCATAGACATGTAATTTACATTTTATCTTACATCACAAACTGAAGGCAATAAAATATTGAGATATTCAAAAATTCTAGCCTACTTTTGCAAATAAATAAAATGCATTTTGAATAGGAACCCCAAAAAAATGGTGAAGCACAAAACCTTCAGTACCTTCGTAACAATGCTCAACTAACTTTTGTTTACAAATGGAACTGCTACATAATTTATATTTGCACCAGGTTTCATGGTACCTTTATTCGGCACTTGACGTAACACTTAAAAATGCAGTCGTTTCTCAATTTCTGCTTTCTGGAAAACATCCAAATAAAAGTGAATATTAATTAGAAATAACCTATCATCTTATCTATTTCTTTGAATTTTAGAAATTTTATATAATTTTCACAGTATCCCTTTGTTCACATTTAATTTAATCAATTATATAAATTCTGAACACACACACTGTGTACGTTCTGCCCTGTTTATGCCACATGATTTGGGAGTTAATGCTTTGTTTAGTGTACCAACAATTCATCTTCATGATTCAGAAGTAATCAACTATGTTGGTTGAATTTTATTATGGCTATAGAGATGCACACCTAATTATTTTAAAAGATTTTTGGGGATAATTTCTGTTCTTAAAACTGTTGCCACAAAATAAAAATGCTAGGTTTTAAGCATAACCTATAGAATACAAATTTTAATAAATAAAGGCAAAAATTATTTTTATATAACTTTTAGTAAATTGCATTAACTTTTTGCACTGATTTTTCACATTGGCCTTAGGTTTTTACACCAATTTTTTCCCACCGCTTTTTCCTTATTTTAACACAGCTTTTAGTCAGTTTTACTTACCATTTTTTGGAGTCCTTAATAGGTAATGTACAGTTAATTAATTACTGCTTAAGAGAAATATGTTTCCTAGACAATTCTTCATTCTAACTTTTAATTCTTGCCGGAAACTGGAAAAGAGTTTATTATTTGTTCTGCCTACAATATAAAGGATTATCATTAGAGTTTAAAATTTTCTGGCACTGGTTTATTGGTAAGAAGTTTTAAGGATTTTTTGTTTTGAAAAATATTACAGACACATTTTTACAAATGCCTGCATTTCATTCACAACTTTCATTATTCTACAAATTAAATGACACATCTGAACATACAAAATAGGATTGACTCCTCACTCCTACATGAACATAATTTTCCTTTACAGAACACAAAAAAACAAACCATGATTGTCTGGAGGGTAAAAAATACTTTCAGGGTTATTCACAAGCAAATCCATATCTAAGTCTAAAATCACAGGTAAGCATTCATTTATGCACACATACATATGTACCTAAAACAATAAAATATGGCAGAACTTGTTAAACATATCAGTGACAATAAACCTCTTGGTAAACTTATTGCTCTGTACTAAGCTACCAGTATTTTGGGTTTACTGTGAGTTTTACTACATGGTAAAATTTTTCAATATCATATATATTCTTTAATAAGACTTTCTAACTAAAAATCTAATATTTATAATGCCACATTTTAAAAAATTTAAGTGGCTAAAGCTGGCGGACTGGTTTTAATTTTAGAGAAAATGAATGCTTTACTAGTTCAAGCAGTACATTAGTCACAACTTATATTGACCACAATAATTATCACGATTGGTGCACAGACAAATATAGCTTGAAAAAAGGCATCACAGAAGTTTTTTTTATTACAAAATTACCTTTTATAAACATTTAACAAGTAAGTGATGAGTGTTATGTCTATCATATTCCTGACGATTCTCAACTACTATCTCCATAGTTATGCTACAGTTAAACATTATGTGTATGCTTGACAAAAAACATGAACTTTGATATGATGCACACAATCACAGAAGTTACATACTCACTTTTTATTTTGCTATACATAAAAATGAATATGAGATTAGCCTTTCTTAGCTTTCATTCCACTATGATGGCACAGTAATATTGTTTTTTTATCCCTCAGTTTGTAATAACTAATTAGGAATGATTTTAGACCACACTAACATTTTTGCATTGGGAGTGAAGTTGCCAAATATCCCGTATCACAGAGCTGAAACAAACATCTATGCCTGATACAATCAGTTATTTATAGATTCCAAATGTGTCCTCTTTGAATGCTGAATGTCAACAGAGGTCTGTGTCAACAATTATTTAGTGGCAGAGCTAAGCAAGTAAACAACTTGATTAACT
Source organism: Bacillus rossius redtenbacheri (assembly GCF_032445375.1). Taxonomy (NCBI): domain Eukaryota; kingdom Metazoa; phylum Arthropoda; class Insecta; order Phasmatodea; family Bacillidae; genus Bacillus; species Bacillus rossius. Next base: position 236,671,930 of record NC_086330.1, on the reverse strand, counting down.
ATCACAAATTAAATGACTATGTGTGATTCAGACAGTTTGAAGTCAAATGTTGATTTATAAATAATTCTCACTTTAATACATTAATACTGACTTTTTTATATTGTAAATAGATACCATTAAAAATTATACTTAAAATTTTCCTTAAAGTTTACCTTGGATCAAAAAATGACACATTGGCAGAAAGTGTCCATTATGCTCTTGTAGAAAAATTTGGCAATTATAATTGGGATGTTTGATTTGAAATTAAAAACAAAACTAGAAAATTACTACAATGTTTTAATTTTAAAGATGTTATGAAGCATTGAAAAATCAGCTCAAGCTCAAAATTAACATTAATTTCTATTCAATAAACTTATCTAGTGGTGAATGCAGAGGGGTAGGATATAAGGGACATATACCCCCCCTCCTAAAGTTAAAACAAAATTTGCAAAATACCAGTGAAGGCAGTATGCTATTTTGGGTGATGTAAGGTGAGCTGTTATCACACCTGCTACTACAACCGTGTGAGGAGCCACGTCGCCTACGGCAATGACTGTAGACTGTTATATCTGTGGGTTGGTGTCAATAGTATTGTAGCCTAATTTTTTTTTTTTTAATATTTGAAAATTTTCCATTTGTTCAATTTTTTTTAGGATCCCCCCAAAAATATGTTGTATCTGCTCCTATACTTATCCAACTGCAACAAAAAAATTGTAAAAATCAATGTTATAACAATTATTTCCACTGCTGTGGTTAGCATAAATACAATGTACATATTTATATATTTTACATTATAAATAATTTTGTTTACTGAGGATAAGAAATACATCCGAAGTTGCCAACATCTATAAATGTACACAACGAAAAGGATTACTTGTGGTCGCATGATGGTTATTGGGGATTTAAATCCGCAGGAAATTTGCGGGAATGGTGTTAATCCCGTAGGATCCCACGTAGGTGTTTTATACTTTACAATATTCAGTAAATAAAATGTCAATTTGTCAATAGTCAAAATAATTTTGATAAAAATTATAAGAATCAACAATTGGTAGTAATCAACGACCTAGATATATATAGACTGCTTATCACACTGCTTTCAGCGCCAATTGCTGCTGTCGACGGCATACTGGGGAACTACAATCCGAGCGAGAGAGACAGAGAGCTGTTTTGACAGAATGGTGGGCAAAACATAGCTGTAAAAGCATTGGTTCTTATGGGAGAAAGAGGCGAGTTGCTAGTAAATTCCCTAAAATTGTAGGTTTTCCGCAATTTTACAGTTTTTGCGGGTAATACTTAAAGATGGAACGAGTGAAATATAATTTTAAATACAGTTTCATCGTAATGCGATGTGTAAATACGACATTAAATGCGCTAGAAAATAGCTAACCCTTCTTCGACCCAACGTTTGTGACCAATATGTAGATCAGTTATTGAACCTATTATATATATGTATTTCGTGTAGGTAATTTGATACAGTACATGGAATTTATCTTATCACTAAGTACTATTAATTTAAAATAATCTACTGCAATGGAATAATGACCACTTTTAAATGATTTTGTGGGTTTGTTATTATTGTAGTCGTATTCGTTCATTGCGAGTTTTAGTTGTGTCACGTAATTTTAAATAATGAACATAATTCATCCCGTAATATTACATAATTAACTTAGTACACTGCTACTTTTCTGCTGTCAGTGTACGTCGTCTGCTAACAAAGCACTGTTTGCCCACCATTCTGTCAAATTCAATTGGAATCAAAGATGGCCTCCCACTAGCAGTCTATATATCTCTAGGTCGTTGGTAGTAATACTAGTAATCTGGTTAGCAAAATTATTTTAAGAAGTTTGGCTTCTTATTAGTTAACTGCATATACCTACTTATATAATTACTATAACTTAAATTATTAAAGTATTTCTAATAATCCAGTAATTTCTCTTTTTGAAAAAATTGATCTTAAAAAATCAATGTTATCTATTGTGTTATCTCCCAATCTACTTCTTAAGGAACTACATACTTAGCCAGCGGCAGAAAATGCTCTTTCTGCCTCTACGCTTGTTGGTTTGAGCATCAATACATAGTCGTGCGTCAAAGTCAAGTATTTTCCTTTTACTTCATCAGTTTTGTAAGCCCCAATTTCTTTTTTAAATTCTTTTTCGAAATTGTCTTTTCTATTTCCTGTTTGTTTAGAGTAAGTAGTCTTCATTGACATGTTTTGCACTTATAGTTACTCTTGTAATGTTAAAATTATTTTGCAAAATGTTTTGGCTGTTATCTGCAGCCACTAAAACTTCTGCAAATTCTACATTATCGACGTTGTCACCTTTCATAACTCTACATCTTGGTGTATTTGATTCTTTTTCGGCATCATAAACGTATGACCAGGTGTCTTCATCTCTTGATCATACTTTTTTTGGTTTCTTGTTTAGTCTGCATACCTAGGAAAATATTAAAAACTTTTTGAACTTTTTTTATAAAATCATTTTAGCCGCAAATCACATCACAGGGTTGTCGATTGATAGTTACGGTCAAACATAATCTCTTCCGTATTTTTGTCGTCATCAATATCCGAATCTGTCAATGTATTTTTTGTAAGTTCTACATATCTTTTGATTTTTTTTTGTATAGAGTATCGACCACAGCCAACATGGTACAAGTTTATCAACTTTGTTGGTGACTACTTTAACCAGCCCAAAAAGGGGTTTGGGGAAAAGCATTAAGATTCCAAAACATGAAGTTATTATTTTTACAAGTGGATGCTTACAGAACATAAGGAACTCTATTTTTCCCATAATGCTAGAGTTGGTACTGAAACAAATCCTGCTAAGTTTCATCATATGCCTGATAAACAAATAAACAATAGTTATTAAATATTGGTCACAATCATAACTTTACACAGAACAGGCAGGCAACCACAATAAAACATCTTGACCAACACAGTGTTTGTATATCCAAGTAAGAAGTGGTACCACTATTACTCACTACTTGCTCCACTCATACCATCATTATTTTTCATTACCAATTACTGGTGAGTAGAATATTATTAATAATGAAGAAAACCAAGGCAATGTATATTTTCTCTCAACCAAGCTACATTAAAATAGTTGTGAGAAATTAGTGCTACTCGCTTGGCACTGACAATGGTATTTTATTAACATAAATGTGGGGCAAATAGTTTACATTTCAACACAGAACCAGCGTACTGTTTATTTACATTAATCTTCACCAAATTAGAGCTACCCGTGATCTCTAAAAAGAAATTCCCCGAGGCGTTGGCACATGCCTGTCGTGTTACTCGCCTGTAGCATCGATGTTCAGGTACTGCCACACTGGTCAATCCTCACTGCCTCATGCCCGAGATGGTTCCCCGCCCCTCGTGTCATGATGAGTTCTTGGTCCATTTGTCTATGGGACGATGGCGAACTCTACTCGCTGCTGGTCTACTCATTGCCCCTCCCGAGTTACAGTGTTATCCTTGGTCCACCTCTATGGAGCTGGGGATACGCTTCAGTAAGTGCTCCAGCAACTGTCGCCAGCGAGACCCGGTTCTTGCAGATGCGCTCCTAGTCCTTCTAAGTGCTAGGTTAACGACCTCCACACTTCCTGTGTACTGGTCCTGCCTGACACCGAGTGCTTTGCTGTGAGTCTCCCCTACTCGCCTACAATGTTGCCAGCGTTGTTTCCGTCATCGCAGATCCCCTGTAGCCCTCTTGGGTGTTGGGCCAATGACTGCCAGGCTACCTCCTGTATGTTTCTCACGCACTTTGCTGCGAGTCTCCCACTACTTGCTCTCGCACCCAGTGAGCGGCACTCACTTGCCCTACACGGGTTGTTAATCGCTTTGTTCATACGAACATTCACGTAAACTTGTTACGTCCAGATGTGATGTTACTTGATGGTATTAGGTCGTTGGCTGCGATGTAGACTGTGGTTGGGCACCAGGTGGTGGTACGTGGGTTGCGGGTTGCATCGACTCACTGGTCCACTCTTCAAACCTCAGGGAAAATATTTGGGATTGTTTCTTGAGATGTGGTTTAACATTGTTTGAAAAAATTATAACTTTAGATCTGATTGTTAGGAGAATTTGAAAGTTTAAACCCACTCTTTGAAAGCAAGTACTATTTTAAATCTGAAGACTTAAAAAATGAATTGAGACTGAAATCATTAAACAAAAATTTTTTCCATTGAATTTTCTCTATCAAATAGCCATCTACAGTTTTACTTTTCTTTTTTGGGTACAGTATTTCTTCTTAAATAATACTTTATTTTTTGACATGAATTCTTTGGGATTTGTATTTCGAAATGGACATAACTGACCTATTTCTATGCAGTGCTTCATTTTCAAATGATTTTTTTACACCAGTGGTAGAATGTTGACTGACTTTTAAAAATTGAGAACACATTAAACATTTTGCTTTCTCGCCGCCTTCAAACTTTTTGATATAATGCCGTAAACCTTTTTTAAGTATCCTCACTAATATTATCCCGATGTGGTTTTGAAAGGGTCATACTTGATAGTACCTGCATTTAAAAAAAAAAAAGTTAGGTCATGTGCTTGTATTAATGTCATACACGTTACATGAATAGCTAAGAAAATTGTTCTAAAATGGTACCACAATACAATTGTATTGAATTTAGGTAAAGGCAGTAATTTTATAAATGTATGTAAACAAAAATATATATATTTTACTTACATGATGATGGATCGTCTGCGAAACCTCACACTTGTTAACGGGAGTCAAATGTCAACTGGCGAGTGAGACGGTGGCGTGGTGTGGAGCATGCTGTGTGTGCACGCATGTGAAATGCAAAGCGATGTAGCAGTAACTTTGCGCTAAGCAATTGAAAAGGCGGCAAATTTGACTGGATTTTGCACAATTCTTACACAAATTCACGACACTGATTATCTGCATGTGGATCCACAAGCCAGTGCAGGATTCCACTTTGCTGGATTACAATCTATTTTATGGTTATTGTAGAAACTCAAAAAAAATGTACACAATGAATAACTCGGTCAATATGTAGTGTAGCGGTATTTGCGAAAAAAAAATGTTAAAAATTTCTTAAATACTTTTATTATATGCTCTTTCACTTCCTCGTTTCATTAAACCCGGCGGAGATAAGAAATTCCAAATACTTTAGGAGATATCAAATTTTTTCATTTTCATCACAATACCCGTGCATTCATGCGGGATGTTTACGAGTATGAACTTTTTTTTTCGCGACGTAGGTGAACTACATCATTTTCTACTATTGGCAAAGGAATTGTACCCGCCTCTAACTTAGGTGAGTTTTTAACGTTTCAAATTTTAATGTTTTATTTGATATTTGGATATTGTTGCACAAGTAATAAGTAAAAAAAAAAAAAATTACGTGAGTTCCTACTGTTCATCCTTTGTCCCGGTTTGTTTGGTCAGGTCAGTTATATTATAAATACTTTAAAACTAAACAACCATTAAAATTAATTCACATTATTTTTAATGTCCGCTTAGTTTGAAAGTATTTATAACGTAACTGACCTGACCTAATCGACCATTTTAATTAATTAGGCATTCACGAACACACGGCAAAATAAAAAAATTTCGACGGTCGAATAATAGCACAGGTCTTGTATTGCAAAATAAGAACGGCGATATATCCTAAAGTATTTGGATATTCTTATCTCTGCTGGGTTTAATGAAAAGAGGAAGTGAAAGAGAATATAATAAAAGTATTTTCGGATTTTAAAATTTTTTTCCCGCAAATGCCGCTACACTACATATTTACCAATAACTCTTACACACAACTTGCAATGTTAATAAAAGGCTGGGGAAGCTAACATGAAGAGATGCACTTAATAAATAGTTTGCTCCCATCATAGGCCATTACAGTAACACGAACAAGGAAATTATAAAAACTTAGAGGTTTACCCTGCTTACCTAAACGTGTGTATTCGTTATAGCATGTGGGACAATCTCATATTGTGATTTTACTATTTAAAAAACTGTGTGTTGATCAAGAGCGTAAATTCAGTGTTACCTGTACAGCCCACGTAGTGTCAAAACTCTTAAAAAATAATGTTACAAATGTCATTAATATAAACATAAAGAAAGCTAAAAACTATCAAGCAAAATTCAGCTGGAATTATTTGAAATAGTCATTACACGATTTTACAGTACAGTTATGGCTGCCCCCCACGAGCTGCCTACCACAGTAGGAAAGGGGAGAAAGTGATTTCTCATAAGAGAGAGTAAAAAACAAAAAGAAGGTGTTAGAAAAGTGGTGAGATCTTTGAATAGGTGTTTTGAGGCCATTTCATACTGCGTGCTTCCACTATACAAATCGTAAATGAGAATTGCCATAATTTTCACATTGCTGGGGTTCTGACAAACTTTGAATCTTTGGGGTGACCTATAATGAAGCCATTCAATTGATTGGGATTTCAGTAGTGGATTGTATTATTTGGCCTACGTCTCATCCAGCATAATGATTCAGCATAAGAAAGCCTCTCTTTTGCGCTCATGGCACTCCAAGTGGTTACGAGCAGCGCCGAATCATATCCATTTCGGCATTTCCGTCAAATCGTGGGGAACTCATCGAGATGCAAGTTTTCTCATGACCAGACATTCCTTCCGACAGTGAAGAACAGGTGTATGCGCTAATCCTATCTCTCTGGTCAGCTCACAAATCATATGGAGTCAATCACTGTCTAGAAACGTGGCACTGACACTAGGATGACCTGGCCGAGCTTGTCTGCCACATTTTGGCGTCCCTCATTCAAGGGAAGGAAGACTGCAGTTGCTCTCAGGTAAGGTAAGTAACTAACGCGTGGTATAAGTGACATTATTTGGTTCCACTGCATGGCAACTTCTCAACAGTGTGCTACTGTTCAAGTTCCAACCCTTGGAACATAGAATACAAAAATTAAGAAATTTCATAGAATTTTGTTGATAGTTTTTTTGATAAGAAAAAACATTGATTTAATATGTTTTTCGAATTTACTAAGTTACATTCCAGTGGAAGAATGTGATACTCAACCAAGTCTCTTTTTTCCTATGAACTATTTAAATTTCCTTCATTTTCATAGCATCGTGGTAAAATATCAGTGTATTAGAAAATATTAGAACATTTAGATAATAATTATGTCTCATTACACTACTATCATGGTACATGTTCAGAAAAATTACTTTGTAAGAAATTAAATATTTAAAAATAATTTTAATATATTTCAATTTATACTCCCACTGAAAAATTACATATGGTTAATAGCAGACACAAAAAATATTTCTGTGTGTTAACCCACAAAAAAAATTAAAAGCTGGAGACTGAATATTTACTAAAACATTTTTTTTTTTTCATAATAATGTTTGCATAATTAGTAAAAAATTTAGAAAAAAAACTTCTTGCGAATATGATACTAAACATTTTTTAATAGTACCTACATACTTTTATAGTTTATGTAGCCTAAATAATTTTTCTTCATCCATTCTGCAGAAAATGACATAATGTTTTTTTACAACTATTTTACCCTCAGCATTTAAATTGTAAATTTTTAATTAATATTATATTTCAAACTGTGCCTTAAATTTTCCTTCTTTCAATGTTCAAAATTTAACAAACACTTTAAACTACATAATTCTAAAAATTTTACACTTTATTGGCTTTATTAACAAATTTTTTTAATACTTAACAGTAGAATACTAATAAATAAAAGAGGAATGTTGTGTGTTTCATGGTGTTAGGGGTAGCTTCTATCTGACATGTGTTAGAGTAATGTGCAAAGGACATCCCTTCAGTCATACAGGATGATCTTGAATATAAGATGCCCTAAAATATAAAATAATTAAATATAGGTTGATTATGAATATAATAAATAAAATATAAGTCAACCTCAAACATAAGACAACCACAAACATAATACAATCTAATTGTAAAATCTTGAATGTAAAACAACTTCCTATGCATGACAACCTTAAACTTAAAAAAAAAACTTTGGATGGAAAGCAGACTTGGAATAAAAGGTGGTTCTAGAATCAAAGTTCAACATGATTATAATCAATGTTTGAATCCCTTAGAATGTAAAACACCCTTACATATGATGCAACATTGTTTGGCAAATCAAAAATGAAAGGATATTTTAAATACCTTTTAAAGATAACTCACAGCTCAAAATGACTTCAAAATGAGCTAAAAAGTGGCCACCCTAACAAGTGAAATGTTAACTACTGATGTCAGTCTTGTGAAATTTCATAGTTATAAAACTTTTTATGATACGGTTGCATGATAAATAACAATGCTATTTTTTTTGCTAAATTGTATAAAAATTTTCCTACGAGTATTTGGTCGGTTTGCAAGATAGGCCTAGTGAATATTCTGTATTTAAGTCAAATTAGGAAATTATGTAAGCATGTATATTTTTATTTAATATCTGGTAAAAAAAGGATTTTTCACAGTTCTGAAATTATTTTCATTTAGAAATGAAACTTAATGAATAGTTTTCTGTTTCATAAAAGTCCTCTAAATATCATTTCATTTTCATTTAATTAAAGTATAGCAGTATTCTTCTTTATTTAATATTGTAAAAAAGTACAGCAACAGACATACTCCCAGGCTGGTTCTTGGAGAAAGAGAGATATAATATATATAGAGAGAGACAAACACACAAACACAGAAAACACTGCCTTATGTTTGCAAGTAATGAGCTGCAAGCTTTCGACTCAGTTTGGGATTGTCTCTTGCCACTTGAGGAAGCTGATACAACCAGCAACATGCCAGCAAAAGCCAGCCTGTGAATACTTTAGTTACTACTTTATTTTTTATTTTAATGATGTGAATACAAGTCAGGTTTAACAATAAATAAGGTGCGTGCAGTACCTTCTACATAAAGTTATAATAATTTTAAAATGTACACACAAACCATGAAGATAAAGAAGATAGCAACATATCACAGCCAAAAATAAATTTCCACAAAAAAATACCTTGATAGATTACACCAATGAGGTGTGTTAAAAAAGAAACACAACTTTTGCAATAACGTGCCAACTGGCAGATGGAGCGCGCTGCGGCTACTGAGCACACCTAGTGGCAGATTTAGACAAACTGCTATTTGCCGCGTTTTGCCATGACCGTTAGTTGGCGAGTTAAAGTGCTGAAGTGAGCACATGCACAAGCCGTTCGTCAGACTAGTGCCAAGTGACAATGAAAGAGCTTGAAGAAAGAGTGTGCTAGAAATTTTGCTACAAATCTGCAACTTTTACACAGATATTTCAATTGCTTAGCCAAGCATATGGGAGGGAATGTGTAAGTCGCACTCAGTGCTATAATTGGTTGAAGCATTTTGAACACGGCATAATGTCGGTCGGTGGTGGTCCCAAGCCTGGACGACCTACCACAGCAACAGGTGATGACCATGTCGAGAGAGCTTGAGGGGTGTGTGCACAGGGAGAGACCTGACTTGGATGTTGCATCATGACAATGCACGGGCTCACGTGTCACTCCTTGTCCGCAACCATCTGCCAAAACAACACACTCCCGTTGTGCCCCATCCACCCTATTCTCTGGATCAAGCTCCAGTAGACTTTTTTGTTTTCCAAACTTAAAACCATGTTCGAAGGACGTTGTTTCCAAACCATAGAGAAGATTCAGGACAATGCCACAAGAGACCTTTGTACCATCCTAGGAAGTGCATTTCAGCAGGCTTTCCAAAAATGGAAGAAATGTTGGACATGGTGTCTTGCAAGTGGAGAGGACTATTTTGAGGGGGACAGTGATTAATATGTTGTAAAGTGAGCAGTAGAGATGTTATAGCAAAAGTTTGGTTTCTTTTAGAACACACCTTGTGAATGCAGGAACTCCTGTATGCTGAAAATTAAGAAATAGTTTGTTCACATAATTATAAAAAAAATGTACACAAATACTTGGCTGTCTGCTACATAAATTACTAGATGCTGATGAGAATTTCACATCTAAAAATTTATAATGCCTTTGCATTTTCAGAAGGTTGTATGTACCAACTTTTCTGAAAGTCTAAGAGAGACGACTTATTCATTAAAATTGTAGTTAGACTACAGTAATTAACTTTATAAACTATTAATTTATGAAAAAATATGCAGGTACTTATAATACATAAAATAAATAAAAAATATAATACTTATTATAATTACTATTTGACAACAATGTGCCCAGGAAACAATCCACCTCTTGTACACTTTTGAATATTTACTCCATAATATTTACACATTTAAGACCCTTATGCACATCAGTACATCCTGGTGCACACACCAAACAAATCTTTAGCGAAGTCGGTTAGTGAATAACAATGTGAATATTTAAATTGAACAACAAAGTCAAGAAAACAGTTTTTAACTAGACTACATTTACCACCAAGGAGACAAGATTTTATGGTCAATTAATACACAAAACAAAGAAACATTTATTAAAAAAAAGCAAACCTAAAGAAGTTAAAAAAACAAAAATTGTATACTATCCATTGGCTACTGATTGGCCTCAAGTGGGTGAATAGGAATGAAGAGACACAGCAATAAGGAAATAGGATTCTAAATGAGGATGGGTGATAGATCACAAAATGAGTCAGCACAGCCATCAGGAATGCCTGGTTGGAAGGTAGCACCCTGCAGTGATCTAGCTTACTCGTGTGCTAACCACCCTGGCTGCAGGACTTACACCCCGCCTGAAACGATAGGTTAGTCAGTGTGGTGCATACAGCGCACAAGTAGCGCGGGCTTGAGCTTACTCTACTGCAAGGATGGGTGGACAAGTTAGATGTTCTCAATACACGTTTTGGAAGTTGTTCACCAAAAATGGATTAACATGGAAAAGAAAAATACAAATGAAACCCTAGCTTTAACTGTTGCTAATTTTTTGTGACTGCAGGGCGTATCTCTGGGAACACATCCACACAAAACACGTAAAACTAACTGAAAACACAACTGCTTGTGTGAGTGGATGTGGTTGAAGAACTGCAGGTTGAATAACGTGGCACTTGAGGCAGGTGTTCCTACGGCCTCGTTCGGAGCTGCCAGCCCTCCTGATGGTCAGGGCAGCACCAGGCAGGTTTAGGAACGCGAGAACTTCGTGATCATGCTCTGTGGCTGCATTACAATTTCCAAAAATACAAGTTAGTGTTAAAAAATACTGCTCAAAATGTTTAAAATGCACTAAACTGCAAGGATGCACCTAAACATAGAATGCATTCCAACACACTGTGCTCAGTTCTACACAAGGAATTGAGGCAGCATGATACACAGACCCCCGGGCCATTGAGAGCCCGGGTCACCTTGAAAACTTAAAGTTATTTCAGTACAGCAGCTTCCTGAGTTACTTGAAGTGCCACTTAACTAAATCTGTGCACTCATCAAATGGTAATGTACAAAGTTATACAAGGCTTTGTTCTTAATTACGTCTGCAAGTTTACTTCTACAGCTGCATGCCACAGGTCATGCTTCCATGATTGTTAATCTTGTTCTTAGTGGTCAGTATTATTTCAGTGCAGTAAGGTATTTTATATTTACTTTATATATGTTTATATTGTTTTAACATTCGTCACCTAGTCCTGAGGTCCTTGAGTGCTACTCTATGCACGGGCGGACACATCTTCGAATCTTGGAAGGGGCGAATGCCTGGAGGATTTTGGGTGGCATGGAATAACTCCTAATAAGGCTAAATGAGAAGTCCAAAATTATTAAAAATAATAGCACCTAAAAATCCATTTTAACAAATTTCTGACCTCTTTAAAATTCATAATCAAAGCTATGAAGTAGCTTATTTGTTGTTTTCTCTACAGTTCTTTATTTCAAGGGAGTGGAGGGAGGTTGGTCCCTATTGCCCCTCCTATAGGACCATGACTGACTCTACGTGCAAGAAACAGCCGAATAGAATGCTGTGTTAGTATAAGCGACAGCGTTAAGAGAATTTAAGAAAACTTATATCACTACAGTCAATATGTAAGCTGCCTTTTTTTTCTTAATTGTGTACTGTGTACAAATTACAGTTTAGGAGTGCATAACACTTCAAATAATATTTTAATAATACAATGCTTTCTTTCTCAGTGCAAATATTTCTAAAATAACCCTTGCTTGAATAGTTGTATCTTATTATTACTATTATTTTATCTATGAGCATATCTGCATTGATAGGGTGTATTGTTAGTGATTTAATAAAAAAATGTAACAAATTTCTAAGGAATGCTACACAACACTATTACAAAAACAGAACATACTAAACCAATTTTTTTTCATGTTACTATTTTAATGGTGTATGTGGCCAATGTGCACCACTGTTTTGGCAAAACCAAAATACAAGTTTTTTCCAAGATTTTGTTTTGGTTTATTTAAGAAGTTTTATGAAATGTTACTATGGTAATAAAAATATATTTAACCATGTTGGCTACTGCAGAGCTAATTAAATCAAATTAACATCTTAACATCAAATAAAATAAAACAGAAATCATAAAAAAAAAAGTTTTCCTGTAAGACTATTTTACTTCTGTGATAAATAGAGACCTGCAAAATTCGCTGTTTCGATGGCATTCAGGATAGACTTCACATACCCCTGTACATTCGGGCAAATAACGCAAGTTCATTGGCTGCCGACTTGAAAATCGTCTCAGCTGGTTTGTCTGTGATTCGCTCCTTCTTTGGTTGAGGTTTTATAACTGGTTGAGATTCGTCCAGATGAACAGTAAGCCAATAGCAAAATTATCTAAGAGGTATATGTGTTTGAATTCTAGCCTATCACCGAATGAATCTGGGAATTTTGCAGGTCTCTAGTGATAAGTGATTTCCTGAATATAATTTAGTAGCTTTGTTTAGAAAAACATCATTCCAATTACTTTTTACTGACTCCAGTTCATGATTCCATGGAACACAAAAAAAAAATCACTACAATTCTAATAATTTGAAGAATGTTGCTGTGTGTGGTAACTTTAACACCTGAATTACCTCTAAACACTGCACGACCCTCGAATCGAGAGACTGTCAACACCACCACAAGGACCATAGCTACTGGTCTGTGCCACTGTGTAGTTTCTCAACTCAGTTCTTTTTACACTGCTAGACAAACAGATAATTCCAAATGGCTTTCAATAATTTATGGATTTCTTATGGTTTTTTTGGCACCTAAAATAATTCACTGCCAATCAAAGGTTTACAGATTTTTCATGTTGAGTGGCAACCCTAATATATCATTTATCTTACTTGCCAAGTTGATATGGATGGCATGCTTGTGTTTGAGAATAAAAATTAAGTGGTAAGAATAATTATTATTAAACATTTAACAAAAACAAGTATCACAAAAAAGAAAATCAAAATTTTTTTTGGTTAATTCTGTTTGTTTATGCTTCATTATTTTTCTAATGACTGAAAATTATAATCAGTTCCTCCAATTGCCGAAAACAATACATTAATATTTTTAATTTCAATGTCATACCGACCTACACAAATTTTACTGTTAAAAGTTTTTTTTCTGTGGTGCCGTTACGGCAACAGTGGCGGATCCACCTCAGACCATATATTTTGATAGGGATACGTTAGAAAAATTAATACGTCAAAATACACAATAAACTAATAAACGCTGAATGTTATACAAGTAACACAAGATGTATGTAGATATCGTTATGCAGGTTCATAGATACTTACGTTATGTCTACTTCGCCTTATGTTTCTGTGGGCAAGAAAATTCTTTAGTAGAACATTGTATCTCTTGTATCACCCAATGGATGGTGCTTTCTATGCGTGTCTCAACAAAACTTGATGGCCCATAGACTAGCTTATTCAAACAATTTTCATAACTGTGAATAAAGGTTCTACTTGACATTTGTAAATAAACTGTGCACTTTACAATAAGTTGGAAATGTAAGTATGTATAATTTTAATGCTTGTAGGCATTATAGTTTCAGGAACTGTGTTCAGCATTTGAAAATAATAATTTAATATTACACTTAAAATCTTAATTAGTATGTTTTACTCACATAAGAGCACTGTAATGAAGTTTTTATGAATGCTGTATCACATTAGTACCTAGATGTATTATAATACTTTCTTATTTGCAGAGAAGAAAATGAGAATCATCCAAGTCCAAATTTTGTAATCGTGTTTGAACTGTTTGTAAATAAATTCCATTCAACGTCAAAACAGCACACCCGAAAACATGAAGTCGTAGAGAATGATCTTTGAGTATTAAAGAAAAACTCTTCTGCCTTCCAGGTGCATATCTGCCCTGTTTCCAGCGGAACAAAGTAGTATGAATCAGGTGTAGTTTGTAGGAACAAAAAATAATCTTTATTTTTATTTGAAGTGGATTCACACATTTTCTAATCCTATAAGTAGGCCAAAATATAAAAATTATTATGAGGTTAAAAAATTAATAAAAGTAGTAGAATATCGTTTGGTAAACACTACAACGTATGCTTTTTCTTAATTAGCCAATAGTTGATGGTCATTCATGTTAAAAAGAAGTATGACATTGTTTTTCTTTCAATTAACAATGTAGCCCCTCCCTCAAGTCATCACTGGATCCACCCCTATATGGCCATCCTGTCCGAGTTCACAACGTCATGCTGTTGTTAGAACACAATCATCAAACCAAAGACTTGTCATCAGTCATAACCATGGCTGTGGCACATGAAAGCACACTTTACCTGTATATTCCCAACACACAACTATTTGCTGATTTATTTATATGTATATTCTGAATAAATATGCCCCACCAAATCTGCACTTTAAATTATTTCCCCTAAAAATACAACTTGTATCATAGTTAAAATCACACTATTTTGGTGAAATGAGTAATAAAATTATTTTATCTTCTTATAAATTTAAAAGTATATGAATTTTATCTATAAATAAACAATATTTAGAAAAGTAATACCAGTAAAATAAAACTGTTAAAAGACTAAAATTTAAAAAAAAATTAAAAACCATAAAATCTTGTCTCTACGTTATTTATCCTGAAAGCAATGCTCAATGCTCATTCCTCATAACAGCTGCGTAGTGCAGAGTCTGCAAAATCCTATCATAGACCAGCTTACAAGTTCAGGCATGTTTTGAGCCCAGCAAGACTGGGAGAATGGGTAGCTACGCATTTACGAAAATGGAGTTCATGATGCTCAAATGGTTTTTATGGCAGTTTTAGTGCCTACAGTTTATCACTGCCTTGAAGACAACATTTTAAGCAACTAATAAATAAGCTGGTAACTCTATGAGTTTTCAACACCACCAAGATAATAAACTATAAAAAATATGACATCGCGAATAAATGCTGTAATCAACAATATCAAAACTATAACAAGCTCTTCAAATACACCCAGTAATAATACAAAATATGATTGAAAATTACAGACCAAATATTTTACATAAAAAAATATAACTGAGTTAATAGCAAATATGTAGCCTGCAGACTTTATTCAATCAATTCTGTAAGTTTGCTGAGGCTGACTAGTGACTAGTTCAAATCAAATTTGATCCATCATTACCACAGTCGTCTCCACACAGTGCGAACACAAAACTGTGTTACACATGATCTTCCTTTTGTTAACTGTTCAAAATAATTTTTTCTTGGAGTATCTGGTAGTAACATGCCTGAAACAAAAGAAGGAAACTGTTCAACTGCATTGCTATTTCTACATGCTATTAATATGAACTCATGGTTAGAAGCATGATTACAGGGTAAATAGTGATAAAATAGGAAAACCATCCAAGTGTAAGTCAATACATCGGATAACACAGAAATCCAAGGGGTAAAAATTGTGTAAAATTCACCTGAATGACCTAATTTGGTTTATTAATATGTCAAATTTAATTTAGTTTAGGTTTTTATTTTAAAATTTTAATAATGGTTTGGAACATACAAGAAATTTGTTTCCAGCAAGTGCGTATATTGGATATCAAAGGAAATTGAAAGTAAATGTACATTTTGATATTTTTTATACATAACATATTGGTTTTTTAGTAATATTAATAGTATTTTAATAATAAGACTGTGACAAAATATAAAAATAAAATTGGAAACTACTGAAGCTATGTCAGACACAGAAAGAAACTGAAAACAATAGAATCATTCAAACACATTTTTTTCATTACTAGTAACATTATGTTACTTATATGTTTATTAGCTAGAATAATATAGTTTCTTGTTTTTTATACATAAATTTGATGATAGTTTTGTACACAAACAATCCCCAATCCCCCACATGGGGTTTGAGGGTTTATATTTAGTGAGAAAATACATGTTTTGTGTGTCTAAATAAAAATTATTTATTTACACATTTATATGACATATGGTGTCATATTTGGCAGGAATATATGCACTTATAACTGCTAAAATATGCTAAATTTGATTATTGTAGGTGCTTCACATGCATGGCAAAAAATGGGTGAAAAAACACAAATATTTTTATAACCAATTATTCTACGTTAGATCATGAGACAGAAATTTTATATCTCATTAATTTTGATAGTGCAACCGTAAATTAAGCATAGAAAATATTTGAAACATTCGTGAAAAAATTAAAATATTTACCCTGGAATAAAGAAATTGGCTGTAACTAACATATTACTGACGTAGATATGATGAGTAGGGCCTGGAAAATTTCGGTGTTTTCAGTATGCAAAAAGCGGTACTTTCAAATTAGAAAAGCGGTGGTTTAAAGTCGGTATTTTCGTTATGCAATGGAAATTTTACCGGTATTTTAAATGTTGACTAAATTGTGCAGTTATTGAATATAATAGTTTACATATTTAATAAACAATCCATGTATACTAGGAATAGGCTAATATGCATAATAACAGCCAATTAAATCCAAAACAGTTACACAAAACAGACACGTTGCTATAAATGTTTGCAACTACAAATTTTCTTTTTTTTTTTGGCTGCCAATGCCACATGCTTAGCCGACTTTAGGTGTTTGTCAATGAAATCTTTTCTATCCCATGAAACTTTACAGTTGCAAAATTTGCACATCACTGTGCTATTGCAGGGGTGCCCACAAGGGGGGGGTAACGACTAAGACTGCGTCATTAAAATTTCAGGGGGGGGGGGGGGGTGGTTAAAAGACGAGAAAAATGTATATATTATTTACATAATTATAGCTTCTAATGTGAAAATACGTTTCTGGTGCTTTGATAATTGAAAGGGATCTTGTATATCAAATTGGCAACCCCGCACTTTCCTCAACAAAAGCAGTTTGGTATCTGTCGGTTCAGGATGGAAATATTACCTGATATGACCAAAATTATTATTAGAAAATCAGTTTTAATTAATGCAAAATGTGATAAAATATAATACTAAAAAAGTATAATATTATAAAATAATTGAGTAAATCATTGATAAAATGGCATAAAAAATTTCTGGGGGGGGGGGGGGGGGGGCTCATCATTAGGTTAGGGGGGGTGGGCACCTCTGGCTATTGTCAGTACAATAAAACCCATGTTTCTGATACTGATATGCTCGTATTTAATGGAGTGGAGGAACACGGGGTTGCCACTTGAACAAACCCCAGCGCACAAATGAGAAGAAATTTAGTGTGAACTATACCCCAGATCAATTTTGAGCATCAAAACCATACACGAACACGGCTTATGTAAAAATAAGGTAATTATGCTGAAACACAAGACTTGGGTTAAAGGATACTTTAACCTTGTGTGGATCAAGTAGAAAACATTCGGCTATAAACGAAAGAAATAAGAACAATGCTATCCTGAAATGCTGTGACATGTTTTTGGAGTAGATAATCACTGCGACAGACCGACAGGATGCGCTCCTGCCCTTGCCATCAGGGATGTTTATTTTGACAGCTCAAGCAAAAAAAAAAACACGCTGACAGTTTCTCACGCAGAAGGTTGAAATAAGGGAGGGAATGTGTTGCAAGGGCGCCCATACCCGGGGGCAGGGGGGGGGGGGGGGCCTAGCTTTCAGGGAAGGAAAAATATATAGTGTAGTCAGGTGTTTTACTTTAAAGAAAATTATTTAAATTCGATATTATGTAGAAGTGGTTCAACACGAATATATTATTGTATATCGTTTTTTACATGTCTACTTCATTTTTTTATGTTAGTTCAAGCATTAGTTTCTGCTGCTGCGATATAAGGTGTTGTGAACAGGGAGAAAACGCTGTTCAAGCGCAACGCCCGTGGCGAGTCATTCCCCTTCGTAATCCTGCCAAAGCTCACGCGATAACACAACACAACAGATTTAGACAAGTCAGAGTTAGACGACGCGACAGTTGACATGTACTTGTTGACGGCGAAATGTTTTGCTACTTTTTCGTCATAATAATGTGTATGTTCACAAATAACATCTCAAAACAGATTTTTCAATAGTCTTTAGGTCTACAGTTTTATGCATCTGGTCTAGATTTAGTTTAGTGTATTCAGTCAGTATAAATAACTTAAGTGTAAATAAATCAGTGAAAAGTGTAAAGATAAAAACCATTGTTATTATGTAGTGTTTCTTAGTTTTCCTCATTCGTCACATCCGCTCAGAATATTCACAATTTTTAAGGTAAGCTAACACCTTTAAAGTTACTCAAATAAGAATTATTGCTCAGAAAAGTCTAAAGCGTAAAATTTATGTTGGAATATTGAATTTAGAGGAAAACGACTTTTTCCCTTCAAAAGTGTTTAAAGGGATAAGGATTCCGCTACCTTCAGTAGACTCGGAAGCAATTTACACTGGAATCTCGATTTTACGTACGCTCACGGTCGCTTGGATTGCATTCGTAAAATCGTTATCTTCATAAAATTTTAAACACCCCACCCCGTGAAGATACATGTTATAATTTATTGAACGGAATACATATATATATATAATATTAAATAGTAAAAACAATGACTGCCGTCTGCTCTCTGCCCTCCCCTGCGTTCCCCTTATTTTTTAACATTCCACAACTTGCCTCATTGCACGAGTGATATAAAAGTGACATCACAGCGACTAAACACAGTTGCACCACGCATTGCATCATGTTAACTTTTGTGTGGTGACAGTAGGTTGTCCGACATGCCTTTCTTGGATATCTTTCCTTTTCGTAAGACGCATGCTACTAAAATAAATTTATATTTGAGTTTGCAAACTTGTCCACTCCTTGCCAGAGACGACTGAACATAGACGAGACTATCCAGGGTAGGGTTGATGAGCTGGAAGAATTCCCTGCCTTGCATTTTTATGGACTTCACCTTATCATATTTATCAGTTAATCTTTAACAGATCGGCTTGAAAAATATTAATGAACGCACTTTTAGTAACATAATCGAGGAGAACAAGCACACAGTTCAGTGTACACCTGTACTGTTTCATAAAAGTGATCATAGGTAGGGATTGGAAAAATTCGCGGTTTCAATGACCACTAGGATAGACTCCACGATTCTCTATGTACTCGGGCAAATATCGCCTGGCTATTGGCTACCGACTCGGGACACCTGTTTATTGCAATTCTTATGATTCAATACTTCTTTTGTTGAGTGTTTGCCATTGGCTCAGAGTCCTTCAGGTAAATTGCGGTCCAATCACTGACGCAGCATTAAGCTAAACGAGTTTGGATTCCAGCCTGTCTCGAAAGGAATCCGCGAATTTTTACGGTCTCTAATCATAGGCTTATTTGGTGAAGAAAAACGCTGCTCTGTAACGACAGACATTCATTAAAAACACAGTACATTTTAGTGCGAGAAGCCCTTGAATTTGTGATAGCCATAGGGAATTATTTGTTTGTATAGTAAGTTAAAAAAAGCTTAGTTAAAAATCCGCTCGTCAAGTATACTTGCTGCGTCACTTATACCATTTTTGAGCGTTTTTTTTTACTGGGAAACCGATGCAGCGAAGGTAATGAATGCGACACATGTCAAGATAATGCCTAATGGCATAGGTTGCTGTATATTAGCGGAAAGGAGAGGAAGTAGCTACTCAATATCGTTTCTTTCTCTCACGCTTCACAAGGTTTCAAGCTCAGTTGCTATGCTCACGAGCTGGAAATGTTGGAATGGGTAAGGAATGTTGAGTATAGTTCATTTGCGGTAAAATAAATATTTTTACGGCCTTGACATAATTTTTCAATCGAAGAAATTTCGAACTTTGCGACAAATAGTGTACCTAGTCCATTTTTTTTCTTCGATTTTGAGTTTTATGCCGCAATAACTTATACAATATTCACTAACGGTAAATGGCTGTTGTATTAGCTTAAAAATATGAATACGCTGTGCATTAAAATTAATATTTTTATATGTTTTCAAAATGTTTTTTTAATTTTTTATTAAATATATTTTGGAGTCAAATTTTCCGAATTTTAGATGGTTCCTGAAAAATGTATTCGTCCGGGCTCCGTAAAATCGAGGTTCTAATGTACTCTTAATTTTGAAGTTAAGTACTGAACATGTTATTTAAGGGTTTATCAGGGCCGTATTTACGCGCAGGCTATCTAGGCTGTAGCCTATGGGCCCGCACCACAAATGGGGGCCCGCACCACATGACACGAAAAAAAAATTATACTGCGACGTGGATCTTCTTATATTCTTAAAATCCGCGTCGACATAGTGTCCAGTTTTGTGTGGATTAATTGCGCCGAACTAAACTCTTCTGTGGAAAGCTGATATATGAGTTATGAGCATTTAGAAATTTTTGATTATTTTCATTGGTTTTGGTGTCACTTAATTCCTTAACCTCTAAATACTGTTTGGTTAAATTGTCTAGTTAAATAATAAACTAATTTTTTCTGCGCTATTCTATCACTAAATAAACTTATAGTCCTCGACTACTGAATTCATCTGTGCTAATTCTAAATGATAAGCAATTATGATTCATATCGAAACATAGTAATATTCATTTAATTGTGAAAAATTTTTTGACTATAATTATAAGCGTAGTTCAGGTGTTACATTTAAAAACAACTGTTTTCTGACTGTGATAACATATTTAAATAGTTTCTCTCCCAAAGTTGAATCTTTTGACCAACACGTTTTAAACTTTATAATTATTTTAATTCAATTTATATGCTACATTTATTTATGGGTAAAGAGAGCAATTAGTTGAAGGACTGTATTCTTGATATCCGTTTACCCGAGACGCTGCAAAAGTATAAGGACTGTATTCCTGCATTTTTGTTGCTAAAAATTCATTTGTTTCAATAAAATAGTTAAAAATTAATTAATAAAGTAGCCAATATAGATTTTTTTTATGGCGAATGAGTACTGTGGTCTGGTATTTTAGTAACAGGACAAAAATTTTTAATAGGGTCAGAACTGGAACTATTTTATGGCTAGTAACAAGCCGCAGTTAAGTCTTCCAAAATATTAAAAATACTTCATACCCCTAAGTCTGGACCCCCCCCCCCCCCTACAAATTATCATATGGGCGCCCTTGATGTGTTGAAATGTTAGTTGGATAAGGAGGAGGGGGGGGGGAAATTGTTTTTACATTGTTTGTGGCTCTGGGAGGGATGAGCCTTGAAGAATTAGCAGGGGATGGGAGAGGTAAGCGTCACATGACGTCAAGCCGCCGGGCGGGTGAGATAACATGACCGCTGAAAGGCTTTTCGTGAGATAGTGGAGGCGCCGAGCTCGTCTAGACACTGCCGTGTGGACAGTCTAGAGGGGTGGTATCTATTTTTAGACGTCTTTTGTATGCCTGGCTGCTTACAGTACAGCTCTCGCCAAGATAAACGTGAACACATAGAGCCCAACAAAGTGTAACAGACTTGTTTTTCAGCCAATTTTACTCAAATTTTCGACTTTCTCTGCTCAAATTTTTCATGTTTTCTCAAAAAACGGTCATATAAACGGAATAGATGCATCAGAGGGGGGTCGCATCGGCGGGGTCTACTGTAATGGTACTTTTCGGGGATATATTCGCAGTGTAATATAGAAATGTTGTGGTTTTCGCGAATGTACTTACTTTTCGCGTTTTCATGCGAATTTTCGCAAAATTCGCGATCGCAAAATATTCCAGGCCCTAATGATGAGTCATGAGACTGAATTAAGATCTAGAAAAATCTGATATGACGGTTCAATCCGCGTTTTCATACGTTGACGACAGCTGTCGTGTCTATCCTGGTCCCTAGGCCCGCTGTTGCCCATAGCCGTCTGGTCCGGGCATGAATGTAAAAAGTGCTTTTAAGTGGTGCTTCGAGCGGTGAGCACACCCGAGCGCGGCGGCTGGTGTGACAAACGACGGTGTCATCGGACCCATACCGCGTGCTGTCTCCCACGCATCTCGTGCGTCCCCCTCCCCTGCTTCCCGCTCGCCGTGCGGCGGTGCGTGGGAGGCAGTCGTAGCTCGCCTGTCATCCGCGACAGACGCGTCTGAGCGCTGCTCTGCACTTCGCCGCTAGAGACCAGTGCCTTAACGACATAGACAAAACTACGGACATACATAGACCGAACTAAATGGTGTCTCGAGCGGCCGACAGCTCGATGGGTCGCTGTTGTCCTGGCCCCCTGTTGTAAGCCACAAGGTGAGAACCCGTTTACTCCCTGAGTTTTAGGCTGGTTGGCGCCCTCGTCAAGACAGGGAATCACTCGCAACAGGGGTCAGAGAGCCAGGCGTCGTCAACGTATTATTGTTTGTCCAAAACAGAACTACGAAGAAAGGTTGCATAGATTCTAATAAGGTGTTTCAAGCTCATATCTCTTTTGCTCTTTGGGATATAAGCCTCCCTTACACCTACATGAGTTTTGATCCACTTTTATACAACTATACAGTCCTTTGCTATTCATGCTCATTAGAAAATATGAAATATTTTTATCAATGGGAATTTCAACAATGATGGAAAATAGCAATTATAAATGTAATTTATAGCATTAATTTTAAGTTATACAGTGTTATTAGCATTTATAAAATTTTCAAGCATTTCAAGATGCATTGCTGTATTCATATGTTTATGAGATTTGTATTTTCAAGTCAATAGCTGAAACTGTTTTACAGTTTTAAATGAAGCTAACATAATGGTTAAAAAAAAATTATGTATCTTAAATGGAAATGCCCTAATTTTATTCCATACATTACATTATGTAGATTTTAAAACATTAACCTCAATTAATGTTTATTCTACAACAGGTAAAGAATTAAATAGATTTTGTCAAGAGCAAGTTCAGCAAAGCAGAAATATTAATTTCTAGATGCATGGTTGTTCTATGTATATGCATGACATGAAAAATGTTAAATTTGTATTACTGAATGAAAGTTGTATCAATGCAGTATTCCTGCCCCCTTCTATCAATAACGCTCTGACTGAGAATGTTTTATGTTGATGTTTTCTGAATGATTCAGAATTATTTTGTACTCATGTTCCTTCTATTATGTACAGCAATTTAAGTAATTTTGTTTGTGCTTTAATACTATTAAAGATTTGGGTTAGATTCTATATAAAGATTAATGTAGTGTGTTTTATTATTGTTTCCTTGTAATTTATTTAATCAATTAAAATAAAAATGTGTATTAATTATGTTTTGTCAAATTTTAAAGCACTTTCAGGGGAGTAAGACTGTAACATTCTAGAAGGTTTCAAAAGAAAGGAAGACACAGGCGCAACACTCACCAGCAAGTTATTTTTCATGCCTCAAATTATTGGGAAAATCCAGCACGTGAGCGCACGACTGCATAGCAATGAACCAGAACTTTCACTGGGCGCTGCCTCGCCAGCCAATCAGAGCGAGCTTTGAGGCGGTGTGATGTGTCTTCCCAGACTTTCAGAGAAAAACAATTTTCCAGTATTTATCCTTATATGGTCATTTTTCTGGATCTGTGTTGTGATTGGTCAGTTGTCCCACGGGGTTGCCTCCCTTTGTTTCTAACGTTGTAAAGAAAGGTAACTGCACCGTGCAAGGCAGTTGTCGCTCGATTGTTGCTACGTGCGGCCGCGTCATCGGCAGCTTGCCGAAAACAATGAAGTAAAGTTACGAATAGCTAACTTCACACCTGATGGTCGGGGCCAGGTCAAAACGTAATCTTATTTTTTTTTTTTTTTTTTAACTTTTGGACCCTTAACTTAAAATTAAAAAAAAAAAAAATTTGAATTTTTTTTTTGGTTATGTAAGTTATGATACACTTTTTTTTTTTGAGCTGTAATAATAAAAACTGCCTTGAACTCTCATTTTTATTGCAACTACATAGTAAAATTTTATTATAAGGGAATAATTTATCTTTGATGTTGACAACAAGACAAACTTAAAAAACCAAACTTCAAAATCATTGTATACAAACATAAACTTTTGAAGTGATTAAAGTGTCTTGCTATTTTTCTGGGTTGTATTGCCAGGCCAAACTGGAATGTAACAATGTAGGTGTGCCATCATTATTTTTGGTTTTTACAGAGAAGGGGTTTTAAGAATAATTTTACTAACAATAAATTTTTGTGGTCTCCTTCCTTGAAAAGTTAACTAATATTTTTTGAATCACAATTTTAGTGTCTAAATGGACCAATTGTATGACAACTTTAGGGATAGAGCGCTAAATAGTTTTGAGAATTCTGGTGTGAAAGTAAATTCCCAGAATGGAGACTATTTCATGGGAAAAAAAATATCTGAAAATGGTATGTTATGCAATTTAAACTCTTTTATCATCACACAAAACCTAACTTCACAAACCGTTCAAATAAAATTTATACAGTTTTTAAAATGTAATTTAACTATCCTAACAAATTGTCAAAATGTTTTACAGTGTTTTAAACGTACCTAAACTAACTATCCGTTAATTTAAAATGCAGGTAGTATAATTATTTGAATGTCACAATGCTGCATTTAAGAATAACAACAGTTATTTATTAAAACTGATAAACACAACATGTAACTTAATATTGACATAGCATAATAATGCTGAAAAATAACCAAGTTTTAAAATTCAACATAAATTTCCTTAGTATAATAAACACATATTATAAAATAATCATATTAACAAGTTAATTACAATAATTAAACATTTAAAATAAATATATACTTCTCATTAGTAGATGACACATTATAAAAATAACATCTTCCCTGATAACATTTTATGTTATTCATTCCTTAGGTGAAGAAATTAAATTGATAGTAATTTAAATCCTAAAGTCTTGATTATGAAATTGCTTCACTGTTTGCCTAACCAGTACAAATCAATGTTATGATTTTATTCAAGTTTAATACAGTTTTTTTTCCCCCTTTTTACCATAACCTCACCATTTAGGCACAATACTCATGATGTTTTGCATCAAAATTATGGTAATTTTTCACTCATCATTGGTTTACCCTACACACTCTGTTTATATGTGTAAGACACTATGCTTTACTCAACAATGAAGTATAAACATAACTTCAAGATTACAATTTTTCAAGTGAGTGAAAGTGTATAGCGTGTATATTTAATTGTTCATTAAAACATCTTGAAATTCTTCTGAAATATTATGAGACGAAGAAGAAGCATATGTAGGGGCAAGGCTGTAGCCTGGATAAAACTACTGTAAGTAACTAGACAACAAATGTGTATTCCTGCGTTAGGAGTGAGTCAACTCATGTATGTAGAACAACACCATGTACATGTAGAAATTAAATGTGCTTTGCAATAGTTACAGTGTACATATGTCACACTGTGTTAACTTGTCTCGTACTGACTCTTTGATTTCCTCTTGCGTAGGTTTACTTCAAGATCGGTGTTGTCACATTCTGGTAGTACGTTGGGTGGAATCACCTCCGATCTAGCACAGCATAGGGCTTCGTAGGGGTTTAAGTCATAACAATATTACCCCTCTTGCTCTGCTTAGGGTCTGGTGATTGGGGTGTTCCATCACCAACCCTCTCTAGTTTGTCGATCCCCTCTGGTTTTCAGCTAGGTACATCTGGTGCGTAACTGCCAGTCGCAGTTTGCTGCGGCTGTGTAACTGTGCAGTTTGGCGGAATTGGCTGTTGCCTCGCAAAATATCCTTGCTGCATGGGATGATATTTGGTTGGAGGATAAGTGAAGGTAGAGAAACTCGCTGGTGATTGATTCACAGGAGCGGTTTCTGCTACTGGGGAGTACAACAGTTGCTGCAGTTGTATTCGGTTGGGTGGCAGTCGGTTGGAGTCACTCCAGTGCTTCTCACAGGGTGGCCTTCCCTCATTGTCACCTGGTCGTGGTGTCTTGTTCTTGGTAAACTTGTCACGACGTATATCTTCATCGTCCCTCCCCCACTGGGTCTTGCGGTAATTGGTGTGCTTCTTTGGTAGGTAAACCCTCTTATTCGGCGGCTGTTGTTCACGTTTGTTTTGCCCCCTTCTCTTCGCAGGCTGCCATGCGGTGTAACAGACGTTGGCTTTTCCACCGTCGTTTCCTCGTTGCCAGGGTGTGTAGAGAGGTGCTGCCTTCTGATGAATCGGTTTATCCAATTTGCTGTTGCTGCTTCTTGACAGCCGCTCCAGCCTGTCAAAAGCGAGGACCTGTTCGCGGAACTCATTGA
Source organism: Bacillus rossius redtenbacheri (assembly GCF_032445375.1). Taxonomy (NCBI): domain Eukaryota; kingdom Metazoa; phylum Arthropoda; class Insecta; order Phasmatodea; family Bacillidae; genus Bacillus; species Bacillus rossius. The sequence goes on along the minus strand of NC_086330.1, from coordinate 236,645,568 downwards.
TATTGTTGAAGTTCCGTCCTGTCAAATAGATTTGATATTTCAATGGTAGTTGAGATGTTACCATCGCGATGAACTCAATATCGCCCATCTCTGGCTCTAAATATCTCGTTCTTTTGAACATCTGAGACAGGTGGTTTTCCAGAGTCTTGTTCTTTTTGTGATCATACCTCTCGGTATGCATGCGAGCTCGCAGGTATCACTGTACCTTGACGTTCCAAAACTGCTGTTTGAAGTTCTCCTTGAACTGATCGTAGGAAGTGACTGTATTCTGCAGGACTTCCCACCAATAGTATGCATGGTCTCTTAATGCAGTTGTCATGCACTTCAGGCATTCGGTGTCACTTAACCTGAACATGTCGGCATACTCTTTGAATCTATGAAGGAATACTCTTCTAGCTCAGTAGCTAGTTGTGTGGTTGTGCTGACACTGGTGTTGCAACTGTTTCAATTGGGATTCAGTGTTAGATTCATGCGTGACTAGTCTGTCAGAGACTGCTGACACACTAGCCTTCATCTCCTGGTTTTCTCTGTGCAAATTACAGTTGACACTTTCCAACTGCTGCTGGATACTATCTCTGGTAGCCTGTAAATTGTTTTCTAGCCTAGCACTTTGTTTCTATAGGTTGTCTCCCAATTGTTTGTTGTATGCTTTTAACTCCTGCAATACACTCTGTAGCATAGCAAATAAGCTGGCACTGGTTTCGTTGCCTCGGGCAGAAAACAATGTAGGTAACACAGTGGGTGCTGCTGTGCTAGTCTGTGGCTGTGTATCATCTGAACTAGCCGCTTCAGCTGGTGCTATGGCTATCAATGTTTCAAGCGGATGGGTCTCAGTACATGTGGAGTGGCTGGGTTACAATGGAGTAATATCTTCATATGGTACAGACTCAGCACTACTGTCCCTCGACTGGTTATGACTGATGAGTCTGCTCATACCCCTAGTTTCCATGGTGTGTACACAAAAACCACAACAAAACACAATAACAAGCAAACTGCCGTACACACTATCGAGCCCTGCGTTCATGCGCCTATAAGTTCTTTTCCGATACGACCCCACATTGTGGTAGTCAAATTACGGTAAATATGTAGTTGAGCGGTATTTGCGAAAAAAAAAAATGTTAAAAATCCGAAAATACCTTTATAAGACGCTCTTCAACTTCCTCTTTTCATTAAAAGCGGCGGAGGTAAAAAATTCCAAATACTTTAGAAGATATTGAATTTTTAAATTTCATCATATGTAGTTGAGCGGTATTTGCGAAAAAAAATGTAAAAAGTCCGAAAAATATGTTTATTAGATGCTCTTCAACTTCCTCTTTTCATTAAAAGCGGCGGAGATAAGAAATTCCAAATACTTTAGGAGATATCGCCGTTCTTATTTTGCATACAAGACCTGTGTTTATCATTCGACCGCCGCCATTTTTTTATTTTGCTGTGTGTTTGTGAATGCCTAATTAATGAAAATGGTCGATTAGGTCAGGTCAGTTACATTATAAATACTTTGAAATTAAGCGTACATTAAAAATAATATGAAATTATTTCAATGGTTCTTTAGTTTTAAAGTATTTATAATGTAACTGACCTGACCTAACAAACCGGGACAAAGGATGAAAAGTAACAACTCACGTAAAATTTTTTTGTTACTTATTACTTTAGCAACAATAAAAAATAAGACTTTAAAATTAGAAACGATAAAAACTCGCCAAGTTGGAGGCGGTAATTAAACACCGTTTTAAAACAATAAATGAACTAAATAATCACGTATTGGTTCATTGGAATTCTGGCCTATCACGATCAATCACGTGACATCATTATCCAATAAAAAAATAGATACTCGTAAACAAGAAACAATGCAGAATGCCACATGAATGCACTGATATAATTGTGATGAAATTTAAAAATTCGATATCTCCTAAAGTATTTGGAATTTCTTATCTCCGCCGCTTTTAATGAAAAGAGGAAGTTGAAGAGCGTCTACTGAAGGTATTTTCGGATTTTTAACATTTTTTTTCGCAAATACCGCCCAACTACATATTTACCCAAATTACTTCTGTACACTAACAGCCTACACTTTGTTGTGCCAAAGTGTTCTCTGTACAATAACTGCCCACGTTTTGTGTGACAAGCATTTCTGTAAACTATCATGAGCATACAATTAAAAAAAATATATAATAATAATAATAAACACAATTAATATGTAATGGAATTGGGTGCCTTGTATTATGGTTAACATAACCTAGTGATCATTAATAGAAACACAAAATGGTAGTTAGTCATAACAATAAAAAAATAAAAAACAACAGTTATTTTATAGGTAATGAATAATTGACAAGTGTAATATAAATGACCTCAGTAACAGCTTTCTCGATAGAACAAAACCAAACAATTATTTCCAAACCTCTGTTCCGTAACGTTGGGCACATGTATATTAAAGTTCATTAATTTTCAAAAGTCTATTTATTTTGTTTATTATTTGCCTCCAGCTAGTCAGACACGAAACCCTGACTCCTAAAACCACTGGACCTATGTGTGACAGTTTGTTGATGTAGTTCGTTATATCCAATAAAATTATTGAAAACACGTTAATCCCTAATTACATGTGAGATATTAATAATGTTCGCTGGGACTGGAGTTATCGACGTACGGCATTAACGTCACTAAATGTTAGTGCAGCCGGCCATACCTGAATCCTGGTACAAGGAAACTTCTCAACCTTATATTTCGCGGTAAAGTTGTTCCTGTGCGCTGCATTCATTTGCTGACGTACAGAGTAATTAGTTCTCGCGTTTAGCTACAACTTCGTAGCTACATGCGGCACTGATCTGCTGCAAACAGCCGAATTCCTCACAGGAATTAACGCCGAATTACTCCATCTTCCCGGCGTCAAATTACACTTTTACACTATAAATTTCAATTCTACATTGTCGGCACTCGCCAACCAATCCAAACGTCGACGCTAGGCGTCTTTATTACAAGCAAACAATTATAATGTTATTGTTTCGGACACAGCGGAGCATTGTTGATTTGATGCGTTGTCATGCCAACGTCCGAGGCCGCTGACGCTCATCACCACTCCAAAGAAAACACTGCCGAAAGTCAAGGAAACAAAACAAAACAAATGAACTTCATAACAGTTGCAGTGAACCTGTAAATACCATTGTATTACAATGTCATGGGAAAAATAAACAAATGCAAAGTATATAAAAAATAAAAAAAACCTAAATCAGCTGATGTCAACAGATAGACCCAACGATGAACCTAAAAAGATATTATGGACAACACAATGATAAAAACACAGATAAACACAGTAGGTTTCCTATGGCAAAACAGTTGCGACGTTTTGAGAACTGGCATTTGTTCCCATCAGGCACAGACATATCAGACAATGGAAAAAACAGGGGGTTTATACATGTTCGACTTCCTCCCCTAGCACAGCCAATAAGAGGCAAGTGTTCCCCTGATTGGTCGCATAACTAAGGCCTGATATTATTGGCTGGTACATTGTTGTGAGAGTAGTTGGTTTGCAAGTGTTTTTTGTGGTAAATTAGTTTCTTTTTTAATGAAAGCTATCCATATTTTATAAAATTCTATATTTGTTGATTTCATTTGGGTGTTCTTTCTGTATGAGTGGTGCAGCAAGCTTATTTTATTTGTTCTGTTTGATAAAAACTTTTCTTAGGAAACAGTTGGAACTTTTGACTAGTAGAAATAAAGTCAGTGGAAGTTTATTTATTTGAATGACAAAGTCTTTTCTGCAATCTTTGTACTCTCGATAGCTGCGTTAATTGGATACCTGTCAAAAACTACTGTGTTAGAACCATAATGCCTTTACACAAACTGTACGTCATTTGTGCAGATTGATGCAAACTATTCGTTGCGATGCCATGTGACTATGTAGCAGATATACACAATCTATGACATAAATGCTATTTCTGAAACCAGTATCATCTGGAACAGGCATAAAAGCTTTGTAGCATGAATATTTTGTGTATTTGCGCATTCCCTGTTTGCTAAACAAACCTAAAGGAAATCGGGCCAGTTCGAATTGAAGATACTCCTGCAGATCTTCGTATGATTGCTTAGCAACACACATTCTTTGATGTAAGAATAGAGGAACAATGGGAATGACGTCTTTAATTTTGATGTTATGTTGATAACTGCAAGAGGAATCACTTTATCTGAACGCTTGAACTTCACGGCTTCAAAGTTGTTGCCAATTATTTTGGAAATAGCCAGAATATAAATTTCATGAGAACTTTGATAATTGATTCTTTCATCTCTGATGACTCCAGTTATTATAGAAATTTGTTGATGTACACTCTACTATAACTCGTGAACTATTCATTTCATCTGATTGAAAAAATGTTTCATACAAAAGTTGCTAGAAATTTTATTCTCTATAATTTTTGTAACAGCCATTTTTGACTTGATGGCGCTGGACAGAAGTTATTCTCAAAAGACTTCTTTTCAGTAGCCTTTTTCCAATATGGCGGTGGAAGCTGCGGTTCCTCAAGGTTTCATACACTTGTAATATTAATCAAGACACCAAACCATACAAACAACCAAATTAAAACTTTCCTTGACTTTTTGTAACAAAAGCCCCCGTTTATGTCTTCAGTGACTGGACTAGATGGCCTAAGTGAATTAAGGAATTGGGAAAACTCTTCTAATTTTTTGGAGACATGTTGTCAGACAAGAAAAGTGTCATCAACATAACTAAGCAGATTTTAAGAGGGGTGTTTGTTTTGTTAAGTGCTTCTTGCTCGTAACTTTCCATAAAAATATTGGCCATGAAGGGAGAAAGTGAAGAACCCAAAGCCATTCCACCTGTAGCTTATAGAATTCGTCTTTGAACTGGAAATAGGTTGTATTGACACAGAGAGTTCCATGCGTGATGGGACAGGTATTTCTGGTACAGGTATGTTAGTGAATAGGCTTTGCACATCAAAGCTTACGAATATCTTAGTTGGTGCTATTTCTAATGTCTTGGTTATGGAGAATAAGTGACCAGAATCTTTAATGAAGGTAGGTGTTTGGCCTGTGAGTCATTCAACAATTTTTAAGAGAAATTTAGAAAGTTGTTGGCATGGAGAATTACAAGAGCTGATGATAGGTCACAAAGGCAGGCCTGGTTTGTGGATTTTTGGTAAGCCATAAATTTGATGTGACTTACTGCTGTGAGGTGTTAGGGAGCTCCTGGTTTTGTCTGGTACGTGGAGCTGGTGATTTTTCAGAGTCTGGTACACTTTGCGAATGATGCTGGAAGTTGAATCTATGTTCAGATGTACATATTTGTCTGAGGTAATCAGTTTGGTGATTTTATCATCATAGTCTGTTTGTTCCAGTATGACTGTGGCCTTGCATTGTATTGTCATAATATTAATAGTCATGTTTCGTATGCTCGCACAGGAGTGGGGCTATGCAGATAAAAATGAGCCTACGTGCACGCCTTAGTTTCATAAAGTGAAAGAACAGTTTGAAAATCTCTCTACCAAACTTTATCTTTTGTTTCTGAGCTCTCTTCTTCCGCTTTTCAACTCTCTTAATGTATTCCTTCAGCAGGAAAACCCAGCCATTCATACTGCATTCCAAGTCGAACAGTTTTTTTGTTGATGTGATTGTTTGGTTTGTCAAAGCTTCTTCAGTTCCACAGTCTGAGAAAGATTTGTTTCAGGTGAAATTTGGAAGCGTTAAATTGCAGAAAACTGATGCTGAACTTGTCATAGGAGCAAAAACTAGAGCTTACATGAGGGAAGTTAATTTAACAGAAAAGAGATTGAAGCTGTTTTATGCTGATGTAAGGTCATTTTACACAAAAGTTTGTGACTACATTGCTAAGAAGTGGCCAGTTAAAACCAAGTTTTTAGAGCATGCTGAAGTTGCTGATGTTGGTAAACAAAAGGACAAAAGTTTTTCATCTATTAAATTCTTGGTTGACCAGTTTCCAAAGGTGCTCACTCAAGATTAAACTGAAGCGTTGGAAACAGAGTTCAGTCGTTTCCAGTTCGATTCATTTCTTTAGAGAACAGCAACAGGATTGATGAAATCTGGTTTAAGATATCAAAGTTAACAGACTCATCTGGAGTGAAAAAATATTCTTCTCTCAGTAAATTGATGATGGCACTACTTCTCATTCCACATAGCAATTCCCCAACAGAAAGGGTTTTTAGTTTGGTGCGGAAAAACAAGACCGAGTTCAGAGCAAATATGAATTCAGAACTTCTCAGTGCTCTGTTAGTTCATAAAATGCAGCTAATTTCCAAGAAGAAAACAACTGCAAGATGCGAAGTGATCCACTAGGCTATACAACTTGAAGTGTGCTACTGCTGCATCAACTTCCACCCAAAGTTCTTCCATTGACACTTATTTTGTCAGAAGAAGCAGTTGACGAGAATCTATAGGTCTAGTTGGTAAGTAGTAGGGATGTACTGATTAGAATCCCGATTAACTGTAATCGCCCGATAATAGAGAATCAGTAATTAATCTTAATCTGCGATATTTCAACAGATTATTTAGACAAAATTGTCAACATTTTCTCATTATATTTATCATAGTTATCTCTTAGCATTATAAGAAAAACATGCCAATGATGCTAATATATTCTTTTAATGGTAAATAGTAAACTCTTTTAGGTTTAATTCATGAAACACCGTTCAAACTGTAGGCCTACACACGCGCTGAAAGTTTCAGAAACTTTGTCGTCTAATAAATTAAATATACTCTTATTTTATTCAATTGACGATTTTCTTCTAGCATGTTTGGCTAGTATTTCCATTATTGTTAGCTCCACGCATCAAAAAACTGCTTTGAGTGCCGCTTGTAATAAAATACAACACATAAAACAGTATAAAACACAATAGTATTATTTGAGCAGCATCATCACAACTCCATTTTACGTTTAGGCATAGAATACAGAGGCGTTTAGGTTACGCATGTCATGTGATGAACAAAAACAATTTGGCCAACTTATCTCACTTCACCGGAATTTCCGTTGTATACATGAACCTTTTTCTATTATTTTTTATTATTATTATTGAAGTTGCTTTATTAACGGGAAAGTCTTCTTTACTTTTTATTTTCACTTATATTAACAACAAATATTTAACCAGGAATAAACGTTCACGATTGCGATAGTTGGTGGTCGGTTGTAGGAATATTTCTGTTTGCGACTGAAATTAATTTTTCGAATATTGGTAATGTCTGTGTTAGCGAAGACGACTCGGCGACTGTAGATTGTTTTATTAACTAATGCACGTCCATACATTATGTAAACGGAGTGATGAATTCTTTGATCAAATATTACAGTATATTTTGCTAAGTTTTCTATTTGTTGGCATTTACCAAAATAAATATTTGTTAAGAGCTGTTATACATTGCACTCACTATTTAATGTTGCATAATAATCAATGGTACGCTAGTCACAGTGCTGTGTGGAAACATTTTTTTTTTATGATCCGGGCCGGACGATAAATATGCAGTGTGTAAATATTGTTCTCAAAAAATATCGTGTGGTGGCGTACATGGAAACAAAACGTCTTTCACTACAAGTAATATGTGGAGCCACACAAAGTTAAACAGCTTGTATTTCTTCACAAAAATCTAAAAGCTATTAACTATAGCTATTAATGTTTTGTGCAATGCCTTAGCTAGCTTACCAAAATCTTAAATATTTATGTAAATAAAAATGATTTTGTCTGCATTATATACATATTGTTGCGATCGCGCTTGGCTGCAGTGCATGGCATCGCCGCACTCGTTCGGCCTGTCTGCGCCCCCTTCCACCCGCATCCTCTCCCTGGTATCTCGTGTCATACTATCTCGCTACATTCTGACCGTCGCAGCGCGCACCTGCCTCAGATCGGGTTACTTAAAAGAGGCCGCACTGCGGAATAAAATGACTCAGACGCCTTTATCGGCGTTCTTAGAGCAGCCACCGCGTCCTTCGAGGACTCACGATGCGTTTCTGGGCATTTCGACGGCGAAGGTCGCGCGATATCTCGGAGACATGCCCGATTGTTCCGGATGGGAACCCAAGGGCTATTTAAGGAGGTTGGGCCGACCTTCGAGTCAGTCAGAGAGAGAGTCTGAGTGGGGAGCTCTCCCGCGGCGGAGTTTCCGGACGATAGTGCCGCGGGTGCGGCAGAGTGGCGAAGTCCTTGGACGAAGGTTCCAGGGCAGAGAGTCTGAGTGGGGAGTTCTTCCGCGGCGGAGTTTCCGGGCGATAGTGCCGCAGGTGCGGCAGAGTGGCGAAGTCCTTGGACGAAGGTTCCAGGGCAGGGAGTGAGTGAGTTCAGTGGAGTCGGGAGTTTCCGGGCGATAGAGTCGTGGGCGCGGCGGAGTCCCGAGTGAAGTGGCGAGCGAGTCGTCGAGTGGGATCTCGGCGAAGGGTGTGACGGCGGTGGCGAAGTGCGGCGACGGAGTCCCGCGGCGGAGACCCACGAGGGGTGCTGCGGCGAGAGTTGCGTCGGAAGTGCGGCCCAGCGAGGTGTGTGAAACGAGTGACTAGGGAATTGACATTTCTTTACATGTAATTAATTATCTGCCAATTTAGAAGATTATTTGTAAGTGTCAAGTAGTGGTAATAAATAAAACTGTGTGTGTGAAATAAAATCTATTAATTGGGCTATCCTTACGAACCCGCAGGTAAATCGTAACAATATGTATGTACACTTATGGTCCATGCCTCCATTACATCAATTTTAATCACAATGTTGTTCTCTTTGCTTTCTTTTTTTAATTTATGTATGTAATAATTGGGCAAATATAATCAGTATTCATAATCGGTTTGGAACATCGGCTGAGTTTGAATTTTTTAGTGAATTGTTAATCGTAATCGGTAACCGGTTTTTCAATATCGGTACATCCCTAGTAAGAAGCATTTGATTTATGTTATTTCAAATGTTTTGCATTGTTAAATATTTCCAGTATATGTTCCTGAGTCCTAGTGTTCTGTCAAACTCTTGATGTACGTACTTGTATTCATTAACAATTAGGGTCCCGCTGCTTCCCCTAAATCAACTATAAAATAAAACTAAAGTTAAACTTTGGCATAATTTAGCAGAATGTTTGATTAAAAAAATGTATACAGTGAAACCTCGTTAATACGATATTGGTTAATACAGAATCCTCGTTATTACAAACCTGTTTAAATCCCCAGCAACATGAATAGGATCTTCAGTATTAAATAGTTTGCTTATTACGAAATATCGGATATTATGTAATTCGAAGTTCTACTGTGACCCAAAACTTGTTTTCGCGCATATTTAATACCTGATAATACAAGTTAGTTTGTATTCTCGTCATGAAAACATTCAGGGCATCTTCAGAAATAGATATTACTGATGTCATTTTAAAAGAAAAATCTTGAATATGATTGCACAGCGATATTGTACGAATTCCACATGTGAAATACAGAAGAAAATTTCAGTGTACTACTATATTTTACCAAATCAACTTCTAAAATACTATCATCTCGTTTCATCATGGTTATGAAACATTGTACATCGGCCATGTTGAAACATAACAGTATCAAATTCACAACGAAAAATATGTATAAAACGAAATGTAAATAAAGTAAAGCACATAAATAATAACAATTATGTCTAACTCCCTACGAATTATGTTTTCTCATTGCTATAACAAATTAATTTTAAATATCACAGTGAAGTGATACTAAACGATCAGCAAGCTGCCGCCATATTGGTTGGAATTAGAAGAGTGCGGGTGCCCTGTGTAATATATTGCCATATTTTGGGGAATCTTATTACTTGCCCCCATAAAACAACCCTAATCCTCAAATTATAGTAAAAAAAAAACAAAAACAAATTTAATTGTATTTTCCCATTTACGTCACAAAAAAGATGGTGCTGCCATCTCTCGTCGGCCGTATCGTAACCCCGCCCCTTAGTGATGCAAGGGCCAATCACAGCGGTCCCTAATGATTTTCGTTGTTTCCTTTATTAATTGTTTATTAAATTTAATATAATTTTATCTTCGTAACTCAATTGCATTCGAGTAAACAACAAAAACATTAATATAAACATATAAACAACTAACGCACTATATTTCCACGGTAAATGCTAATAAATCAGCAAACTATTAAAATAATGTCATTTACAGCTCTGCATTTCAGGCAGATTGGTTGCACGTTTATTTATAAGTTTTTATGATAATCACAATGTATATAATTTTCTAGGCACCTTTTTATTAACAAAATATGTTGACATGTTTAAATAGTTTATTTTATAAACATGTTACATTTCCGTAAACCCTAATACTATTTCATATTAGTTGTCTTTAGTTGTAGGCCAAATGGCACGCTGTTATAGATAAAGCTTGAATTTTTTGAACGTTAAATATTTTTTATTCCTGAAAATACTGCGAAAAATATTATTCCCTGCCGCTCGAATTTTTTCCTGTTAGTCGGGATCCCGCACACCCTAGTCATCCAATATACGTATGTACTAGACTGAAGTTGGCTTATTCTCCAAAATTATAAATTTGATGGTGCCATGTCTTATTGGTCAACGTATGTAGAGATGTTGAATTTTATTTACATCACTGAAAACTGGGTTCAACATGAACAGGGTCGTATTTAATTTTTCATATTCAAATTTAATGGCCCAATGTTAGATATTCTGCCTTTTCCGGTATATTTTATGTAGTGTATGTACAAGTTCGGCAAAGTTCAAAAACATAACCTAAAATGGAAAATAAACGAAAAATAAATGATTTAACCATTGAAAAAAAGTTAAGCCTAATAAGGGAAGTAAACTAGGTGAAAAAACCAAAACCTCTATTGCTAAGGAGTTTAATGTCCCACTGTCAACACTATCAAAAATAATGAAAAATGAATCCAAGATTAAAGAGCACCATAAGAAAGGAGGAGGGTTGAAAGGACGAAAATGTATGCGTGGTGCTAAGTATGACGAACTAGAAGAGAAATTGCTTGAATGGTTTAATCATTCATGGTCCAAAAATTTGCCTCTTTCTGGGCCTATGATAAAAGAAAAAGCTGATATGTTGGCATTGAAAAGTGGGGTTGATGATTTTAAATGTAGCAATGGGTGGTAGCAGGGGTTTATGCAAAGACACAATTTGTTTTTTCTTAGTGTGTGTGGTGAATCTGCAGATGTAGATCACCAGAAAGTTGACTAGTGACTGGAAACATTGAAAAATACCATCAACCAGTACAGTCCTAGAGACATTTACAACATGGATGAAACTGGTGTATTTTATAACCTACTACCAGACCATACCATGGCCTATCGAGGGGAGCCCTGCCATGGTGGCAAGAGGAGCAAGGAGCGAATCACAGTTGCACTGTGTTGCAATTCACATGGCAGCAACCAAATTAACCCGTTGGTTATAGGAAAGTTTTTGAAACCATGCTGCTTCAAGGGAGTCACAAATTTCCCATGCCAATACCAAGCCAACCAAAATGCATGGATGACATCTAAAATATTTCGTGATTGGTTGTTGTGGTTGGATAGGAAAATGGCTGTCAAGAACAGAAAGATTCTTCTCCTCCTTGATAGATGCGCATCTCATTCTTCTGAATCACTGAAATTGGACAACATTCAGTTGATGTACTTACCTGCCAACACCACCAGCATTTTGCAACCTCTTGATCAAGGCATTATTAATAATGTCAAAAAGATATACCGAAAGAGACTTGTCCAATTTCTTTTGCGTCGTCTGGATGCCAAGAAACAGCTGACTAAATGGAATGTTTTGGATGCTATTCGAAACATCTGTATGGCTTGTGATAGCATTCAACCTACAGTGATTCAAAACTGTTTCAGGAAGTTAGTCCCTGCAGTAGCCACCAATGAAGAAGCTTCAGGCCCTGAACTATCATCTGCTACAGAGGACTGCAGCCCTGGTAGTATCAGCCCCACCATTCATGTTCCCAGTGGCAGTTCTGCCTCAATTCTTTGTGTGATACTGGTGACAGTGCTGGTGTGGATAGTGAGGAATGAGAAATTCTTCAAAGTAAGCTAAATTTCACGGAACAGTTTAACAGTTTTGTAAAAATAGATGATGGACTTCTTACATCATCCACACCAGATGACTTTGAGTTGACAGACTGTGACACCACTGATGGTGATGTTAACACAGAAGCCATAGACTTTGAAGAGCCACCAACACATGCATTGCCCAAAATAACTGAAGCTTTGCAAGCTCTTAATACTCTGGAAACAGTAATACAGTGCAGCGATGCTGACACTGAAACAATCAAAGCCTTTGACCAACTGTGTGGCTTTGTCCAGTGTATTAAAAAAAAAATGAAAAGCAGACCAAAATTAGTTCATTTTTTTTACCTAATCTTCTCAGTGATCTAGATATGTAATAATATTTAGCAACATGTCATACAAAATTGTAAAACATTTTGAGTTCACTTTTACGTAGTCTAACCATGTTTTTACTTAAGAAAATTTTTTTTTATGTAGTTTTGTAATACTTATATAATTTTTTTAATAATTATGTAAATTGTTTTTCAACTGTATATACTATATACAAAATAAATATTGAAATATTTTCAAAATCAATACTGAAATTTGTGCTTTTTTTTTGTTGTTTTGATATATGTAACGTACACATTATGGAAAGGTATGGTTATTACAAACCTCGTTATTACAAAGTGGGTAAATTTCTGTCCCCTCAGGTTTGTATTAAGGAGGTTTCACTTAATTGATATTATTAATTTTACCATGAAAACTGCTTAAATAGCACCATTTTGCACCGCTTTATTTGTTGGGAACGGTGATCACTCATTCTTGTATGTTTGTAAACCATTACTAATTACTCTTTCTGAAAGTTGGCATCTCTGGGCTTATTTATGTTAGTTTGTGTACTTATTGTAATACCATTCCCCACAATATTATCCTTTTTAAAATATATTCATTAAGTAAACTAAATACAGCAAAACCCCTTATTTGCACTTTTCATGGGGACAAAGTAAAACAGTGTAAAAACCGGGAAGGTGTAAATAAAGGGAAAAGTAAGAAATACGTTAAAGTTAATTAAAATACAGTCACATCCTGCAGCATTCAGAACAAATACACATACACACAAATACACGGACCACATTACACATACGCATTGCACCACAGTAAAAAAATTAAAATAAAAGGGTCGCAAATTGATAGAGACCTGAAAAAATAGCATTTGCTATAAATCGAAAAATAACGCGAATTTCGGCCTTTTATTTTGAATAATGCGAATTTCAGTCTTTTGTGCTAAAAACGCGAATTTTAGCATTTTGTTTGGTGTTCTATTTTTTTTATTTCAATTTGAGGGCCAGGGCGTGACGTAGGAAGGGCCGAGGGTTCCAAGAATCACGGGCGCTTCCAGGAATTCCAGCCGGCCTACGTGACTTGGACGGACCTCGGCTTGGGTGTTGAGGGGAAGGCGGGAGGAGGCGGCTGGGCAGGCGGAGGTGGGTGAGGAGGGGGAGGCTGCGCGCGCACCCGCTCGGCCTGGCGAGAGAGTGGTAGGCGAGGGGTGGCGGCCAGTAGGCGGTGCTGGGTAAGGAGGGGGAAACTGCGCGCGCACTCGGCTGGCCTGGCGAGAGAGGGGTAGGCGAGGGGTGGCGGCCGGTAGGAGTGTGCGCGCGCACCCAGCTGGTTGGCATGGCAACCAAGGACGCGGCGTGGTTGCCCTGGCAACGGCGACGCGGTGGTGGCCGGACGGTGACAGCTGTCGCGGCCGTCAGTGGCGGCGGCGCGCACACGTGTTTAGGAAGGAAGGGGCTGACGGCTTCGTGATTAAAGACGTGCGCGGCACGTCGCACGTCACATCTGTACTTGCCAACCAACATAGTCCAAAAAGGAGGAAATTGGCAGTTGACAATCTTGCAGTTAAAACTACTGAGGCTTTCTCAAAAGCCAACATTCCTTTGGAAAAGCTGGATGATCCTAATTTAAGAGAATGGATGAATGAGTTTATTGAAGGTAAGTTTAATTTCAAATCTGTGACAACTAGGCATGTAGTTCTGTAAAGGATTGAGAAAATAGGGAATTTTAATTGCATTTACTTCACATGTTTGTTTTAGGGGCTGGAGACTTGCCTTGCGTTAGATCTCTTAGGGAAACATATGTTCCTGTGATAGCACAAGCACACTTCGATGAAATAAAACAATTAGCACAGCATAAATGTGTTGATATTGTGTGTGATGAGACTACGGATTCCAAAGGGAGATGTGTGTTTATGGTGCTTTTCAAGATTCAGTCAAACAGTTTAACAGATCCAGTGGTAAAGGTAGCTGCAGTAAACATTCTGGAGAAAGCAGATGCTACAACATGTTCCCAGGCCATTCTTGAGTGTATTAATAAATACAGTGTCAATTTCATGGACATTCAAGCAATTGTCACAGACTCAGCACGTTACATGACGAAATGTATCACATCGTTGCAGGTCCTTTTTGGAGAGCACGTTGCCCATGTTCAATGCTGGGCCCACAAACTAGCTTTGGTAGGCAATTGCTTTTCCATTGGACTGAAAGAAGTAAATGAGGCTGTAGTAAAGGTGAAAACTGTGTTTCTTAATACACGGAAAAGGAAACATCATTATTTGCAGTATCTATCAGAACATACAACTAAAGCTGCAAATTTGTTTCCAATGCCAGTAACAACACGCTGGAACTCGTGGTTCAGAGCAGTGTTTTATTTGGCAGAATATTTGGTTGACATTGTTAATTTCTTCAAGCTAGATGAAATGAAGGCTATCAACAATAGTGGTATTCACTATGTAGCTGGTGTTTCAGAAAAAGATGTGGCAATTGTTCTTGCTCAGTGCATATTTGTGAAAACTCACGCAGCTGATATTGTAAGCCTTCTCACAAAGCTTGAAGGTTCGCAGTACCCGACAGCACATTCCCTTTACGGGTATTTGAGTGATTTACTGAAAGGCTTCGAGGGCACGTCAAAAGGTGTATTTGACTCCCCTTTTGAAACTTTCATGTCAGAATCATCTCTTACGACAAGCGACAAAGCACAAGTGAAACATAAATGACAAAACTCATCAGCTCTTGCAATGACCAAACTTCAAAGTCTGATGAACAGTGATCCAAGTGCACACATCTTCAAAGCCATTAGCAAGCTGTTTAGTCCCAAAAACATTTTGCTAAATGAAACAAAAAGTGTTTTGTCTGTTTTTGACAACATCCCTGCATTTAATGGTGTGGACAATTCAGTTAGGTACAAAGGCTACGAATTCCTTAAAGAAGCTGTTCAGGATGCTGTCAAACATGAAAATGAACCGGATGTAGCAAAATTGCTGATGGCTTTGGGAGTGGAACATGAAGTATTCACAAAGGCAGCACTTAAGGCCATTTGGCTGCCCACCAACAATGTTGACAGCGAACGCCTTCTTAGTCACTACAATTTGGTGGTTACTGACAGGAGACAAAATTTAAAAGAAGAGAATATAGAAACATTTACCATGCTTTCATTTGATAGCTAATTTTGAGTGTTTGCAAGTAGATAAAACAATGACAATATTTACTTAGCTGGTGAAATTGTTGCATCTGTACTCTGTGTGTGTTGTTTTATACTCATTGTTTTTAGTTTTGTGAATTCAACAGTTTTTCGAATGTAGTAATGATTTTTTATTGTATCAACTCTTCATCCTTAACGGAAAAAAAAGGTAAATACCATACAAAAATAACACCTATTTTCAATGAAAATAACACCTATTTCCAAGAAAAATAACACATATTTCTTAAAAAAATAAAACCTACATTTTCAGGTCTCTACAAATTGATGGAAATTTACCGTCAATAACGCGCCGTGCGCGGAGAAAGCTCATTGTACTTGATCAGCTGTTGTTTCAGCGCGGCGTAGTCACCGGCTGGCTCTCTCTGTTCACTGAGCTGCGTTTGCGCAGTATAACTCACTCAACGCTCCGCCCAGACTCGTGACCTTCCATCAGCAGCTAGCCAATAGATGCAAGCTTAGCGGAAAAACATATAAGCTCCCCCTCCCGTTTACCAGTTTTGTCCAGTTCTAATACCAGTTTATTGGTATACGCACCAGATTTCTCGCTGCAGCAACGTTTTCGAGTTTACGTTCATCTTGATGTCTTGATACCAATAATTAATTATTTACGATCCCCAGATATAAATGGTTAGTTTAAAAAATATGCGTCAACTGTACAATACTTTTGAAATTATAAAATACGTATAAAACAGTTACCAAGACTCCGCTCATTTTATCTTGTGAAGTTTAAGTCTCGTACCAGTATTTCAGCTAAGTTGTGACATAAATACAGTATCAGCAGCCACGTAATATTCCCGACAATCCTGTTACGTTTATACATTCGTGATTTTACGTTTTTCCCTAGTACATTTTTGTTGTGTTTTTCGATATGAACGCAATCTTTGACTCGTTTCACATGTTTATTCTCGGACAATTCTTTTGCAGTTTCATAATTTTTGGCGATTGCACCAAGCTGTTTATGGTTGTTACGTGAAGTAAATAGCGGAATGGATTCGATTTTTGAGACGTAATTAGCGTGAAAGTATTGTATTGGACTAAATGGGAACCAAACGGGACCTGAAGAATATAGTGCAAATAACGGGAAAACGTAAATAACGGTAACGTAAATAAGGGGTTTCGCTGTATATAACATGTACTCATCTGGAAACTTAGTTCATGAGAAGTATATACATAAATGTATAGGTTGCCATATGTAAGGACCCAAAAATATGGTCCACGCAAATTTTTATTTATTTATTCCAACCTTGAAGTTGCACCACAAAGAGCGGTGACCTCAGCATGTGTTCGGGATTGATCAGGGGTCAGTGGAAAGTATGCTTCCCCAGTCTACATACTGTTGTCACTTGCTTAATTGAGGATGTGAATTATTAGAGATAATATAGTATTTTCTACTAAATTATAACTGTTTTGTAATTTATGACGACTGTAAAACACTTTGAAATACCCTGTTTTATTGCATAATCATCGCACCAATATTTTATGGCGTCAAAATTTGGATATATAAAACCTCTCGCGTAAACGTCGCATGATGTTTTGGTCCTGCTATTAGATTCCGAGCACTTTGTGTAGGTATTTTTTTCCGTATGAAACAATGTATTTTAAAGTATAAATCTAATATTTATTCGGACATTACTACTTACTTATTTAATTAACGGAAATAAAAAGTTGTCTGATGTGTAAATTTTCTTTTAAAGACGTTTATAAACCTTATAACTAGGGGTAAGCAAATACTCGAAATTGCAAATATTCGTGCAAATCAAATATTTGATTCGATTCACATTCAAAACCATATTAGGTATCTGAAAATTTCAAATATTCGAAAGTTTTCGAATGTATTAAAATATTACTTTTGTTTGACAAAATGTGTGATAAAATAATATGTCGAACCTCGAGAAATCATTTTCCCGGGAGATTAATGAAAGAAAAAAAAACTGTAAGTGGACCTTTACTTACATCAAATTTTAGGTTAGGTAAATGGGCATACTGAGAACAGTTAAAGCCAATGTAGCGTGAAAATAATTATAAATGCTTACGATTTTACTGCAAACTTTACGTGATGTGTAGCATAATTAATTTATTATATCCAGTTGTCCTCAACACAATTTTTGGGCGAGTCATGTGCCATATAAAAGTGTAAAACTATTTAAAACAATGCCAGTGCATCCACTTTCAATATAACCTTTAAAAACTAATGCATACATACTCTTTGGTCACCATTCTATTAATTTTACTAATACAAATCTAGAGAATTTTTTTTAACGATAGAAAAGTAAACACAGCTGCCATCATGGCTACAGCAAAAAAGAAAACATGTCCGTTTGTGGTTATGGCCAGCAGAGCGGCCCATGGCCAGAGAATTGTGTTGTTAGAAATGCTCCAGCGCAATCGCTTTTTAAACTACCGAAAATGTTACGTAAATAATTAGATAAAAATAACAAGACACGATAAACAAAATTCATTAAAAATTATTTTGTCTTGACACGTCTGATTCAAAAAGACTCTGAGAACGGAATATTGACCATGCTTACGAGCAGTTGTAATAAACAACTCTTTGATATATCGATTGGTAATCGCTTGACTATTTATTGCGGAAAATAAAACTGATACATCGAAGATCTGTTTACTTTCATAAACTTTTTTTTCCATTTTTAATTTTCAGAAGAAGAAATGAAGTTCAGAACGTTGTTTTTCTGCTTCTGGGAACATTGTCACTTCCAAGAGGCAATGCCTGGATCCAGAACATGTAAAGGAATTGGTCTTTTTGCACTGAAATTTACGTAATGCTGATGGCAAGGTGTAGGCTTGGCTTTTGATAAAGACATTTCTATATTACTGATTGTGTTTTATTACTAAACCATTAGAAGAGACATAACAATTTACATGTTACTTGAGTAATAAAAATGTATATAAAGCTAAAGAACATTACTCTTTTAAACAACAATTTATAATATTACAAATTTTGACTGTAATTATTCAGATTTATACTTAGATCTTAATTAGAAAATATTCACAAATTATTCGCTATCCACAAATAATTGGAATTACAGTAGAATCTCGTTATAGCGAGCACGGTAATAGCGAGAACACGGCTATAACGAGGTATTTTTGAGGAATTTACAGTGTGATCGCTTGAAGCGCGCTTTTGTTATTTGTCTGCTTTATCTCCACCCCTTTCGCTCGCCACTAGACATCTTGCCGTTGACGCCTGTCACATTCTTCAGCCTTGCAGTCGCCACCTAATTGCGTGGCTTTAAAAATAGAATCCCATCCTTTCTTTCTTTTATCAAACTTCCGTTAGTTATCTGTGCCGTGTGTAGACAAAGTTTGAGATTGAAACAGAAACAACGTAAGAAAGTATTTTTTACAAATTAGAAATATGTATGTTTTTGTTTTTATAATCGCGTATTTTCACGTCTTTTTTGGTTGTTATCTTAAAAGAGATAATATTAAAAAGCCGCTCTAATGAAATTAATTTGTTTCTTGGTTAACAAAAACTATTAATTATCAAATATTGTTAATTGTTTATATTCTATTTATTATTATTTACGCGACGACATACTGTACGCATACGCAATACGACTGGATACGTTGCTGCAACATAACATAGCATGTTATGCGGTATCAAAAGTAACAAGTAACGTAACGATAGTAACGAGTACTAATTGTTATAGTAACAAATACATACGGGTACACATTTTTTCGTTACTTTTACACCTCTAGTAGCACTACCGTATTTATTTCCGAATCGCTGGGACAGTTTTCTTGTAACTTTTGTTTCGGTCAGTTGTTGGGGTATCTGTCCGGGAAAGGGGTGGTGATGATTTGAGTTTAATCCCAAATTTTATTTCTAAAAAAGTTGACAGGTTTCTTTAAATGAAAAAAAGTATAGTTTTCCAGCGATTATTTCGTTTGAGGCGTACGTGCGTTGCCACAGCCGCACTCCTGCTTTTTTGTAAGGAATTAAATCGTCGCGCTACACTAGCACCACCTGTTAGCAACATCCCGAACAAACATGGCCGCCAGCAGACAGCCCGCGTCGACAATAGATAGCAGGACAATGCTGTGTCGGCCGCGGGCTGAGATGCTATACTTACGTGGCGTGGTAGGCAGAGGTGCCCCCCCCCCCCCCCAAACACTATGACTCACCCCCCCCCCCCCACCCCATGAAATTTTTTATGCCATTTTCTCAATGATTTACTAAATTATTTTATAATATTATACTTTTTTAGTATTATATTTTATCACATTTTGCATTAATTAAAACTGATTTTCTAATAATAATTTTGGTCATATCAGGTAATATTTCCATCCTGAACCGACAGATAACTGCTTTTGTTGAGGAAAGTGCGGGGTTGCCAATTTGATTTACAAGATCCCTTTCAATTATCAAAGCACCAGAAACGTATTTTCACATTAGAAGCTATAATTATGTAAATAATATATACATTTTTCTCATCTTTTAACCAACCACCCCCCCCCTGAAATTTTAATGACGCAGTCTACATCGTTCCCCCCCCCCCCCCCTTGTGGGCACCCCTGTGGTAGGGTATTCTGGTTATTTTGACGCAATCGGTGATCGCATCCGTACTTATGGGGTATCATTTTAAAGAGAATTCACACATCTGCTCACAGAAATTAAGATTTCGTTAATATAACCTGTTATTTTCCAATTATACAGTGTACCGATACACGGCCCACATATAAATATATATGGTCAGTAGGGCGTATTTAGGTAAATATAAACTGTGTTTGAAGGGACCTAGTCAACAATGGTCCGCGGCATTGGTAAATATTCGACTTTTGAAGTGCTAGAGTGATGGCGCATGCGCGCCAGCGCCAGGAGAATTAGCGGCAATCAGCAACCGACTGAACTTAAAAACGGGCCAATAGGAGAGGTTGCTGGGGACGCTCGGCGGAGGTATAAAAGAGCCTCCTGGCGTTTTCTCGGGAAGTCGGTCCGCTGCACAGAGTCGGAGCACGTATCGCTTCGCGTAAGAAATTTTCGCTACCCGCGATTCCGGGCTGCGGAATCGCGACCTGAAGTTGAACTTTCGGCATTATCAACATTTGGGACGGTAATTATCGAATTCATCCACGCGTCCGCGGTCCGGGAAACGACTTCGCGCGCGCCGGAACTTCGCCTGTGTGAGTGCTCTGGTGACTAAGAGTGTGTGGTGCCTACTGGTGCATCTCAACGCACTTCCTGGGACAACCTTCACGCAGACTGGAGACTGTGGAGCCAGCGCAGCATTCGCAAGGTAAGGCGCGGTCGCCTTGAGTCGGCGCCAGCGCATTGTTGGACTGCAAACTCCCCTCATCTTACACGGTGATTCCTGCTACGAGACGTTATCGCAGAGACTGTGCCTCCTAATAGTAACTGTCCGCGGTCCCCCCAGAGGTCCTGGGGGTAGAAATAGCCTACCGACAGAGTTTTAGCCCGGAGCAAACCCCACCCTTATTTAATGTGTAGACGGCATCTACGTGTTGTGTACGATACCAACAATAGAGACTGAACGTGAATTGGACTTTTGTCGAGCCGGGTGCCCTTCGTAACGTCCTGCAGTTTCAATAACATTCTTGTTTGTTTTTGCTAGTCACATTGTGCCTCAGAGAACTTTAGCCATTGTCAAGTATAAGTCCAATGTTATGTTATTGTTTTTGCCTCAAATTCATCAATATTATTAAAATTTCTTGGAAAATCATATATTGTTTATTTGTACTACAGGAAAGTCTCCTTGATAATATTTTAAAGTTATGGCAAACAGGGCTAAGTAATTTAGGCACTCGTGTATTGACAAATATCATCTACCATTCAGGCAGTCCTGTGTTTGTAAACAAACGAGGTGTTTGTTTACGTTTGGGTCACTCCAGTCCAGCATAACAGTTGCCTGTCGTCATATTATTAGTGTGTTACACCACAACAGGTTTAAACACAATTTTTAAGCTATTTTCGGTTAATTTTTATTTTTTGGGGGCCAAAATTTGTCCAATTCAGTTATAGCGAGGACACGGTTATAGCGAGGATCAAACCCGGAACCGTGACACCTCGCTATAACCGGACTCTAGTGTATTTGATTCACATTTGATTTACAATGAAAAAGTCACATTCACACAGCCCTAGTTATAACCTGCGTCGCCGCGGTGTGCCGCTTATAAAAACGTAGCTAGCGCTAGTTGGCATCATTCATGTTTGGTTATGTTGTTTCCCATATAGAGTGTGCACTTTGTAGTCGAATATCAATATTGTAATCTCACAGATTGCATGCAACGCGTGCTCTCTGTTGAGTACCGAGTTAATTACATTTAATTTCCTGCACTCTTTTGCGGTAAGTGTGTACTACGACGATAGTTATGCGTTTGTTCAGGCTCGCATTTGGGTCACGGATTTTGTTTTTCTATTTAAAGTTGAAAAAAGGTTTTTGTTGCATTACTTATTAATTTAAATTGTTTGGTGTGCTCTTGTATACTCTACTTTTTAAATAAACGTACTTTCCATGAATGGGTTTTGTTTTTATAAATAACTTTACCTAACAAAAAATTTTTTTCGTATAAAAATTACACCCTTACTTTTTAAACTTGATTTTAGTATAAAATGTGCGACGATTATGCGATAAAACATGGTATCTGCAGGATCTGCAAGGTCCTAACCTTGAGCGTGGTGAACATGATGCCTAGCTCGCCGTTCTGCAGGTGTGGCTCCATGAAGTCCTCCACGAAGTGTATCTCCGAGCCAAGCTGCAGAATCTGGGCTCGCACCACCACGAAGTGGAACACGGGAAACAGGTCGTCCATGGTCCACAGGTAGGTCGCCCCCAGCTCCTGCTGCACCACCTGCAACATTCCACACGCACTATGCCACTCCAGCTCGTGTGGAGCTGTGGGTCAGCGATCCACTTGTCCTCTCAGAGCTTCTCCATTCACTGAAGTGTGCTTTCAACACAACAGACCTGTCCTCAGTGATTCCGGGTCTTCCAATTTCTGCTGCAAGTCTGTATGTGCACAATGTGAGATACACATCAAGATTATTACAACAGCAAAAACTGAGCTGTGGCTGCTGATTTAGACCGAATGTCCATAAGTGTGCTATAGGTTCCTTTTTTTTTATGACAAAATAAGACTTTATTTGGCAATGAAACATTAATTAAAATGTGATAAGACATGCAGCCAAACATGTTTCACCTGACAAGAAGATGCATTGTTTACAAGAAAACGTGACAGTTTAGCAATGAAACATTATTACTTTAACAATAAGATTAAGTTTCTGTGCGTGTTAAATGGTATGCAAAACGTACATATGTACAAATAAAAATTAAAATAGAAATTAAAAGAAGAAAAAATCAAGTCACTGCAATACATATAAGTCATATTTCTTTACCATTTACAAAAAAAATTATATGTACCTAGCTAAGTAATGAAACTATAGTACTTTAATATGTATAGTTATTCTGGTTGGAATAATAATTCTTAGAATGTGAGCAGATGTAAGCAGTAATAATAGTAAAGATTATCATTAATTCTTAAACAAATTGGTTCAGCTTGCCATCTAGAGCCACCTGTTTGCGGTGAAAATAAATGGCAGATTTCGTAAATTTTTTTTGTTGATTTCGGTGTATTTTTCGTCATTTTTAAAACTTATTTTGGTGTATTTTTCGCCATTTTTAAAACTAATTTCGGTAAAATTTTTGTCGCTTTTAGAAATGTTTTCTTTTTAATGCTTTTTTATTTCTTTTTAAAAACTCAGGTAATTTGTGATCTTCAAAATTTTTAGTTTTATTGAAGTCATGCAGAAAAAACAAGAATTTAATAATTATTTAAAGTGTACAAAAATAGTTACAATTAACATAATACTTTTCTTCCCAAAGAACATATTAAAAACCTAAATTTTTCATTTAGGATGATCAAGTTTTTCTAAAGGAATATTGGCTTCCATGAAAGCACTAACTGTTGACATAACAAATTCTTGTTTGTCTTCTTTAGCCTTTTTCGTGCGGGAAATTACGTCGGTGAGTGAAATCTGACGTTTGACACCCGACGTATTTGCTGCCTCAGATTGTTTTTCAGCTTGTGCGAACGCTTTATTATTTTTGTGGGAAGTGCTGCCATTAATGTGTTTCAAACACGTATCCTTCCTGGCCCACTCGATGTGCAGGTTACAATACTTGTACATCAAAATCTTGTTGGTTTTGTCAAAGATATAAAATCCTTCGTGCGAGAATTCTTTCTCGCGGTCGTAAATTGTAACCATCATTCTAAACGTTTTATTTTGTAACGTTAGATTAAACCTTCGTAGACTACACTCAGCTGACAAAGCAAACAGTAAACAAGCAGATCTACAACGAGACTAAATAATCACAGAATAACAACATTGCAAGACTCCCGACATTCGACTAAATACTACTAACCGAATAAATATATTAAATCGACGAGTCATTCTCGCACGTCCAGTAGGCAACTGTTGGAGTTGGAGAACGTGTTTCAACTTCACATTGCTCGCATTTAAGTTCTCACAACTTCGAACTTTCTCTTTGCACCTTACCTAACCTAACAACATGAACCTGAACCTAACCCGGTCAGACAGAGGTCTCGCAATTGTCACATAAACAAAAACCTGTGGATTCCTTAGCGCGAACATGAAATCGGAATTTATCGAGAGTAAGCAGTTTTCGTTATTCTGTTGTTTGGAAATGGTAGTTTTTTGTGGACAGCAACGAGCTAATCGACGAAATATCGATATAATCGATATATCTCATGTTAACACGGTTTGATTGACTTATAGCGCTCAATCGAATAAAAGTAAACACAACAGCGAGAGAAATACGTTCATTTCGTGATTTTTTCACGTTTTATCACCATCGCGGTAAATTTTGCGCAAATTCCTAGATTATGGCGAAAATTTCGCGATTTCACGCACCGCGAAAAACAGGTGGCTCTAATGCATAACAATTTGTGCAAGACAAATTTAATAACAAAACGTTAACTTTTTACCAAGAGGTCATGTTCTGGTGAATACATAATACAGTAAACTATCAATTATCCAGGCCCGAATTATCGGTTTTCAGGTTATCCTTTCTAAATTAAGTTTAATTATTAGTTTGTTATAATCTGAAGACATAAAAAACTATGGCATTGCATGGGCACACTTCTTCGCTTGGCCTTTCTATATTTTTAACCACCCTTTTTATGTGTCAGAAAACTGTTTGGTCCGAGACTCTTTGCATCCCCGCCCCCTTGCTTGTCACATATGTCACGCCTTAAATCTGAGGGGGATGCCCTGACTTCCATTTCATGTCTGCCGTCTCCTCTCGTTTGTTTCACGTGCTGCTACTTTCCGCTCACACATCAGCCTGGCAGGTGCCTCGAGTGACGTGACTGGCTGGCATTCGGCCGGAGAAAGGAAAATTGGAAAACAAAAAAACTAGCCAGAATTTGTGTGTGCAGGTTGCACAAACTTATCTTGAGCAGTTTTGAGTTAACTTTCTCTCTTCGGCCATTGTAAATGACTGTGAACTAGCAATGTACATGAAGGCAATATTTACGTGTCAATCACAACAGTTTTTCGTAATGATAACAATATCTTTTTCACGTGATATTAATTTCCCACGCTTTTAATTGCAACATTTCACTGCTCTGGAAGATGTGCATGTATTGCTGCATCCCTCTTTGATTTATGGAAACTTTCCTGTGTTAGGTTTGTGAAAAGCACCACACGGCGACACAGTGCCATATTGTTTATGTTCCAATAAGCTGAGACACAGTACACAAAGACTTCACTTGCGCTCAGAATTCTACTGAATTGTGAAGCTCAAGATTGAGTACGGCCCTTTCCCTGAAACGGCTTATCTGGGGATTTTTATAGTATTTCAATTATTCGGGTATTGGTTGGTCTCAATTAACACAGTAAGTCGGGAGTTTACTGTAATGACATTCATTATAACTTTTGTCATTCAGTAGACTGTGAACACTAAGAAGCAAGGTGTTCAAGGTCACATCAATGTACCTGTTACAAACTTTTACTACTATTTTCCATACTTTTTTTTAAGTCTATGCAGTCCTATACACCAAGCTACAGCTAAACAATGATTATATTTTCTGAATCACTCCTTATTAATCATTACTTAAAATTAAGATTTTATTAAATTATCTTATAGAAAAAAATTTTCAATGTTAAAGTGATATCTAAGATTAAGGAATATCAAGGATCAATTTGACAATTTAATTTATCGTAAAAGTAAATAAAGAGTTGAAAAATTATTTTATTATGGAGATGTGCCTTTTTACTTATATATAAGCTCATCAAACTGCAGATTTAGAAATCTACCAGTTCCCATATTATTTTATTCTAATTTATTTTTTTCTGTAAAATTATTTTGAGCACAACCATATTAATCGCATCACTTGCAGTAACTATGTGCTGCGCAGTAACTATGTGCTGCACAGCAAAAGGAAGTAGCGATTGTCTTACAGGTGAATTTGGTGATTGGTACTAATGTTAACCATTTTTACACACAGCAAACAGCATCATCACAGCAGTACTAATAAATAGCCTCCAGCCCCTACCTACAGTAGTTACACTGCCCGCAGGAAAACTTGATGCTTGGGTGACATCACGAACGTTCAGAAATCTTGGGTGGGAAAGTGGGATCAAGCTGGCGTAGTATACACAAACCAAAAACATAGTCAAGACTATAAATTAATAAATTCATCTATTACAAAAAAACTGAGAAATTCCAATTTCTTCAGTTTAAAAAAAGAGTAGTATACACAACCCAAAAACATTAACTTACAGTCTATTATTGATTAATAACAACAAATTCACCAATTTACTCACTCTCCTCAAGAATTCCAATTCCTTCCATTTTATCTTCGGTAGAGTTTGACTCTTCACTGCTACTGTTAACACTGCCAAGTGTAATAATTATATCGTCGATTTCAATGTCGAAACGAACATCCCGGCTGTAAAAATCCTGCTCTACTTTTGCAACATGATTACAAAATGGAATCCAGTCTTCTTTTCCCATGCCATTAAAATGTTTTTCGCGAAGTCTTTTCACATCTATTTTTAAGGTCATATTTTGTAATGCAACAATTCCCTTAACTTTACCCCAAATACCTTCAATGGGATTCAAGTCGGGATGGTAGGGTGGAAGTAAGAGCGGCGTGTGACCAAAACTTTCAAGAATCTGATCGATGGAATACACTATGTGTTGTGGCTTATTTATCTTAGTAAGTTCGTACAATGTTGGCTTCAGCATGTCTTCAGTAAATGAAATTGTGTTTTCGCATAGCCATTTTTTCATGTCACTTTTTGTTGACGAAGATGTTGGCGGTTAGTTTATGCGGACATTGTGATAGGGTGCATTATCCAATACCACGACGCTGTTTGTTGGCATGTTTGGTACGAGTTTTTCCCTAATCCACTTCTCATAATTGGTCTGGTTCATTTGGTGGTGGTAGTCACCAGTAGCTTGATGTGATTGCCACATAAAGAGGGCATTTGGCACGAATCCAATTTTACCGCCAGCATGTATCATAATTAGGCATTGCCCTTTCGCTACTAGCCGAAGGACACCATTTAATGTTTCAGCTTTTTTGTTTCACATGCGAGGATAAACATACGATTCATCTAGATAGATTATATTCCTGTTTTCATTTCTGAAACGCAATATGAAAGCCTAACTTTTTCAGAATTTTACTCAGGGTGCTATCGCAATTTTGAAATCCTATCTCCATCTTCAATTTCTCCCTAATCTTTGGCACTGTTGGCACACATTTTTCTGTGATATAAAAGTTATTAATTATCCTTCAAACTACTCCTTCATCAAACCCATCCAGTTCGTATTTTGAAGACTTTTTTAATTTCTTGTTAGGTGTCTCAAATGATTCTTCACCATCTTTGTTAATGTGTTGACCTTCTTTATTAATACGTTGAACAGTAGCACGAGAAACTCCCGTTGCTTGCACCGTTCGTAGTTGCACTTGTTCGAGAGGAATAGATAACGACATGACATCATTCAGAGCTTCATTTTCCATAAAGTTTAATTTTTCATAATATTTAACACATTAAACACTACCTCTCGCACCTGGGAATGAAGTTTTTTCTGTTTAATTTTAAAAAACGTAGGCGGCATTTTTATTTACAATTAATAACTAGTATTTTATAAATCAGAAGAAGGAACCACTACTGCGAACTTGTTGAGAGCTACGTTTAATACGGTTTCAGTTTACTATTCTCTACTTAGCTATAAACATGAAACATGTAATTAACTCTTTTGAATTATATTATAAAGCAAATGGAAACAAAAATGAAAAAAATATTCACACAGACACTATCATTTTATTGCTATTTTAATAATTAAAACATTTAAGTTCCTAATAGCTCTATACACTATATGCCAAGTATAAGAATATTCAGGGTGCATGTAAGATAATATTGTGCTTTTATGCTCGGAGGTTGAAGCAGCAGTGCCATAACATTTAATTTGCTTAATATACATTAGGTTATTTATGGTAACTATGGTGCATCCGTGATAGTTATTGTGCTTCTGTAGTAACTATGGTGCTTTTATAGTAATTGTTGTTCTTTTATGGTAACTCTAATGTGTTTGTGCAGGAAACTCTGTTGCTTTGTCTGTGTTAATTCAGTGGTGAGATTAGTTAAAAATGTTGTCCCCCTGACAAACCGCTACCAGTGGCACAAAATTCACAGAGCCAAGTCACTATGACTTTGTTGCTTATAGACACAGTAGTACAGAAGCTTCACGAACTGCATATTGTAGAGGAACATCAAAACAGAACATTGTTTGCAGGATTCGACTTTAACGTTTGTCCACCTGTCCGAGACAGGAAAATTTCCATCCGGACAGGTACATAATGAAACATGCCTGTCCGGGGGGACAGGTTACTATTCAATTTCATACGTAACATTCAGTAGCCAACAAAAGTCCGTCAGGAGTATTTTGCCTTACAATTTCAATGAAATTGGCATTTTGTAAGTTTCCAAGCACCTTCATTTTCTTTGCAAATAGTAAATCCAACAAAATTTGCATCAGTTTGAGCATTATTGTGCTGTTCATTACGTAGACTATGTTGACGATGTTTGATGAGTGACGCCATATTTTCTTTAAAACTCGTCAGCATTGCAGCCAACATAATTTTATGTGGCATATTTACCAATGTCTGTTTACAGAAACCTATTACCGCTAATATTAAGCACAATTGCTGTATTCTATAAATTTCACGTATTATTAACGTGATATTTTAACTAAGCAGAAAGTATCGCGGCATTTAGCCTCGCACTATCGACTTCAACCTAACCTAACCATACCTAAACCAATCCAAATCACAAGTCAGGCGGAGTGGTGGACGGTAACTAGTCTGTAACCGAGCTTTGTTTATTCTGTGGAAGTAAGAATAGTCGCCTTTTATGCGTGCGTTGTTGATACTTTATTGTGTTATTGTGTTCATTTTTAGGCAACAAAGTTGAACGCCCGTTTACAAACGAGTAGTGTTGTGCTCGATTGTATGAACTGCAGCTTCACTTGGTATTTTAATATTATACATTTATACATTAGAGTTGTTTGTGCAGCAATGTGGCGATTTGTAAGTGGCGCTTCAAAGCCTCCTGAAAAAAAAAAACGGAAAACGGACGACGACAAGAAAGAATAAGATAATCAATATGATAAAAAAGTGCGGTCATGTGAGTTTTTTCAGAACTGGTATACAGAATTTCAATGGGTTCGGATTGATAATGCTCAGAGAAAAATGTACTGCAAAGTCTGTGAAGTGTATCCCAAACTAGCATTTGAGCGGCGTTGGTAAAAGGATGTTTAAGTTTTCGTAAAGAAAACTAGACGTCCCATGCAACAAGTAGTTGCCACAGGCAGTGTCAAGACTTACGAAATGTGCAAATGACCACACCAGGTACATCTCTGGCAGAAAAGGCTTTGCAGAGCATAAATAAAGAGGCACTAGCAAAAATGCAGTTGCTTTTTTGTACATCTCATGCACTGGCGAAACATGGACTTTTAAGTGGCAATGTGCACTTGATAAACAGAAAGGCCTCGATGTAGGCAATACAAACCTTTCAGACAAAAAGTGTAAAGAGTTCATGAGTGTAATTACTGAAACTGAATTGAAATCATTAGAAAATAATTTGAAAAATGCAAATTAATTTTCTGTGATATGTGACGAGTCGACTGACAGTGCTGTGCTTGATCAGATTATTGTGTATGAGAGGTACACACTTGAAGGGGAGATCCATACTGACTTTGTAGCAGTCAGGCATGTTGACAGACCTAATGCTACTCAGATATTTGAGTGCATTTTAACAGTTTTACATGAATATTGTGGTTATGACAGTGTGAACAAGAACAAACACTTGATAGGCTTTGCCAGTGATGGTGCAGCTGTAATGAGAGGTTTATGTAATGGTGTACAAGCGAAATTGAAAGAAAACATGGAACCAAATTTAGTTGCTGTTCACTACATGGCTCACTGTTTGGAGCTTGCTGTAAAATCAGCACTCTTCCAACTACCACTACATCCTAAAATTGATATTTTCTTGAGAAAGGTTAATTCATTTTACCATCACAGCCCAGTTCATCGCAGTCTTCTAAAGAATTCCTGCGAAACACTTAAGATCAAGTTTTATGGGCCCACAAGAGTTGGAGGAACTCGTTGGATTCCACACTTGAAATCATGTGTCACAAATGTAATCAAAATAATTCCTGCTCTTCACTTGACTGAAACAAATCTACTGTAAGACTCCAACTGTGATGCATTCACCAATTCAATATGCAAATTAGTTAAAGAAATTTTTGCAAAGTTTGAAGTTGGTACAGTATCTGCATTTCTTTCGTGACATACTCTGTGCATTGAGTTACTTATCACAGTCTTTCCAGGTCACAGGTTTGACAATAGCAGAGACAAATTCAACCATACAAGAGACTATTTGCATGTTGCAGAAACTGAGCATCAGTGAAGATTTTCATTTACATTCTTGGAGAAAATCAATGGAACCAAACGGAAGACAGCTGAAAGGTAATGCTTTACATTTCTCAAAGAAGACTGATGTTATAAATGTCATTGTTAGATGTATGGAATCTCGAACTCACAGATAAAGACACTGAAATGTTTGAATTATTTGTTGCAAACAATATTTCAATTTCAAAACATGGCCTTCTAATAATGAACAATATTTAGTAACAGATCCATCATTAAGATGTTGCATTTTTTTTTTCAAGTTCCCTTGTGAACAATAATGTTCAGTGTGAAATGGTGGAGCCAGAATGGACAGCTCTGAAAATTGTTGTTTACCAGGATTGTATTCTTTGTACTAAGCCAGTTCAAGGGAAATAAACACAAGACACAAGAACAAATTTGTTAATATTCTTTCACTCGTGGATCTTATGTTGTCTCTACCTGCTTACACCACAGATTGTGAAAGAGGATTTTCTTTGATGAAGTCTACCAAAACGGACTGGCGCAACAAACTTAATGGTGATACATTATCATCACTGATGCATATCAAGATTTTGATCCTACCCCAGCTATTGAACTTTTGGTTTTGTTGTGGTGAGAGAAATCGCAGACCATTTCAGCCCCCATACAGAAAGTGCGTAGCTAGGCTGCAGCAAGATGAGGAAGATGCATCTGATGACAGTTCATCTGATAGTAGTTCAGACACAGTAAACCAGTGATTTAGTGCAAAACAACTTCAATCAATATTTAAAACTCCATTATTAATATTAATATGAAAATAGTGTAAAACTGACTTGTTTTTAGTATAGTGATGGCCTTAAGCATATATCACGTTTATAACCAGTAAATTTTTTTTAACATAAGCTGGACAGGTGGAATTAGTTACGGACAGGTAAGTGTTCAATTATACCTGTCTGTTGGACAGTCCAGTTAAATCCTTAAAAATCTATCCCTGCTTGTTTGTAATTTATGTGGGTGTGAGAGTTTAGGAACATCTATTGAGCGGCACCATTTCTCTTAGCGACCCACGACACGCTTAGCACTGCTCTAAGAGAGAGCGATGTAACGTGACATTTTTGCTGCTGCGGGTTGTGGTCTGGTCCTGCGACGTACAATTACAGTCACACAACTACATGCGACATGGCTGTCAACGGCGACAAAGTTGCAGCAACAATAAACTTCCCCCATCCATAGTTTATTCGTCACTAGTTGTTCATTTAACTTTACTTCATGTTTACCATCATTATTTTCAGCTATGCAGTCTGTAAAATAGATGGGTATTTTGTTAGTTTATTTCTTTTACAATGACTCATGGAATAAATAATAGTTATGTGGAAAAGGATATTCTATGCCCATTTTAAGAAACAGTTGTTACTGCAGCGAATTCTACAAAATTTTGAGCATGGCACTTGCATAGAAGTTATATATTTTTTGAAGTGTAGGTTAATTTAAACAAAATTAGGCCTATGATGACAATGCACTAAATGACCACAAACACATCCCAACAAAAATGAAAATCATAAATACAGTACGAGATTATGCAAATTCAGACACCATCGCTAGCAAATACAATACTTAATAATCTATGTAGTTAATAATAAAGAATCAGTGGAAGAATATAAGTGTTGCATACGGAAGTACTTCAGTTGTAACGAATACCTTTTTAATCAGTTCTGCATCATCTAATCATGTTTCCTTCTGAACTGCATTGTACGAGCTTCACAATTATTAAGTATATAATCCTAGATTACACCAAGCTTGTATTAGTGATGTTTCATGAGTGTTTTATTATTTTCCTAGACCAAACAGTGAACTACTCATATTTTTTGAGCGCTTATATCAGACTCCAATCTGTACTTAAAACTCAACTCTAAATATTGAGTACTCATGTACCCCTAATACATTACAAGTGATTGGTAAAGTATTACTGAAATGAGATGTATAAGTCAACTTATAGCTTATAGTTTAAAGTGAAAATTTTAAGACTAGAGTTTCAGTAAAGTTTTAGATCTTAATGCTACAACTTGGTTTATATGATAGGTTGTATTATGTGACTGTACTTTATGTCATTGTTAAATGGAGTCCACACACTAAGTGGTACTTTTTTTGCTGTTGCATGAAGGTTTAAAAAAAAAAGAAGGTATTTTTAGAATAAACGGGCCAGTTTGAGCACTTTTTATTTTAAATCATAACATTCAAAACTTCCATATTGTGATAAGGCTCTGTTTCTGTCATACTTTACTTTACGATATGGTCTCTTTTTCTATACTGCTGAATTCAAATGCAAGGTAGTTAAAATGTACCAACATAATAAAACTCTTGGTTTACAAGTTTCAGGTACAGACCCTTTACCTGAACTTCCTGCAGAAGAGTGAGTAAAACACCTCACCCCGTCCAGCCAGCATGCCTGTCAAGTCCTAAATTCTTACCCGAGAGTGAGTGGAACTAAAGCAATCTTTATATGTATAGCTACTCTGCACTCACATACTTAAATAATGCAAACCAAAAATATAAAATGCACAAACAATTAATAAGACCATTCCGTCAAGTCCTGTGATAAAAACTAATTTTTTTTTTTTTTTTTTTTAGTAATGCCACTTGACCATAAAAAAGTGGATATTTAGCAGCTGCCTCTCATTAAAAAGTGGGAAAGCCACAGCAACTTACAGCGGTCATCTGTTGGAAAGTGCTACGGATCACCAGCAGCTTCTCTAGCGGGGAGAACGTCGTTTTCAGCTGCTGCACCGTTTCAATTGCTTTCGCATACGGGGCCGAAAATTCATGGTTTTGGGGCACTTGTTGCTCGCAGCCACGGTTCCGCACACACTCCGTGTGGCCAATCCAGAACTTCCTACAGAGACAATGATCACATGTCAAAAAAAATTCCACATCACACATACAATCGACTCCTAATTCTATGTCTTATGAGAATGACCAACCCCACAAAGAAAAAAAAATGGTTGAAAAAGTTGAAAATTTGAAGGATATCGACCTAAAAGTATGTAAATCCGTTGCATTTATTTTGGGCTCTATACATTGTGATTTTCTTTGTGGGCACTGTACAGCAGAACCACATATCCTTCATACACGCACACACACACACACACCACTCTAAGGCCACAGGTCCACCAGCTGCATTGCTTTGAATCACAGTGTGCAGACATCCCTCCCCCTCGTCTAGCATCCTGCTCCTTCCCACCACAATCTTTCCCTTGATCGCTTCCCAAGGACATCGAATGAAGGCGGGTTGTGTTTTATGGACGCATCAGAATAGAAATGCTACATTACTAGTATGCCGAGCATGAGACACAGCTGACTGTTCACGTGTTCAGGAATGTTACGCAGCAATCGTGGTCTACAAACATGAAGCACCGGAGTTGTTTTTAACTCCTGCTCCATATTGTGAAAACCAACCCAAATAAACAGAACAGCACAATATATTCTCACTTACTTCTTGCACGAATTTATTTATATTCCACCAGCTCAAAACATGAACTTTAATGCATAAGTGTATACCTTGTCGTGGTTCTGGAGGGTGTGAATCGTCAACAGTCGTGAATTTGGGTGCCACCATATGATAAGGGCACACGGACCCGGCAGAGATTCGTCTCATGGTGCAACGTCGCCCGTGTGGGGAACAATATTCAGTCTCTCCTAGCCTCCAATTATCGCACAGACCTGGCCCGCTCTCAGCGTTGGGCACTCTTACACATGACGAAGATGGTTGCACACTCTAGTAGGCTCTTAAAGGCAACCCACACAGCTGATACCTGGGAGAGCTGGCACGTGGTCAGTAAATTACACGAACTCAGTACGTTTTTTTATTATACTTCGACATTAGGTTACACAGTACCCACACATGAACTGAGCTAGGCGAGAGCCGGACCACGCGGTGGTCACACGAGACGATATCGCTTAGCTGTCTGGCAAAGTCCCGCTAAGGGTTAAAATATACTGAATTGAACAGTCTGCCATCCGAGGCGAGCCCAGAGGATAATATACAATTGACTGAGATTGAATTACGTTAACAGATCTAAGTACAGTTCGGCGATGCAAATGGATGAAGTCCCCGGGGTGTGTATGCGTCTCACCTGACTGCTGCTAGTTGCAGACTGGCCGTAAGGGCGCGCTTCCACCGGCAGCACGGCGTCTACCGCCAAACCACAGAACCATTACACTAGTTTAGTTATGTGCCGTGGATAAATAAGAGAAGCACTCTTAAAATACTAAAATAACAAATACATGCCCTCTCGTTACTTAGTTACATGCGAACATACAGTTATTACTAAACTAACATATGAACAGGATCCAGGTTAGTTCAGTTCCAGTCCGCTATGGCGCCGTTGTTGTACTGAAGCACTGAGCTTAAAACGCAGTCTTCCGGTAGTTCATGGCGCGCTGTTTGAAAACACACAACAACGTACTTCGGTAATTCCATGCCGGGAAGGAACGAGTGAAGGTCAAGGAAGGAGTAAAGTCCAACCAGGCTTATGGGGCGAAGCCCCGGCTATCGTCATTTTCATGTTTCGTCTTTGTTGTTTAAAAGTGCATTCATTCATAGGGGTACCTGAACAGTTTTGTCATAACATAACTTGTTTTGTCATAACTAGTTTACTTCAAACGTTGATTAGTATCCAACTCTAACATATATAATCCATTATTTCAGTTTTAACTTTCACATAATTGTGAACAAATAAAAAAAAAAATCTCCTTGTAACATCAATGAACGAACGGGTACGTGGCAGCACCAACGTGTGAGAAACATGATGTGAAATATGCACCATGTATGTAATTGGAAGTCTTTTGGGATATCAAAACGACAATAACAAATGTTGGTATTCCTGTGGTTGCTAGCCAGGCAAGCACTAAGAGTCAGGTGGTTGAACAAAGCCGGCCATCTTCCTGTCACGTCACGAACTTGTATTCCCTTCGTACATTGTAGCATCCACCAGAACCCTCCTGCACTCTTGTCGCAGGTAATATACCTCAAACAATATGCTAACACTTAAATAATAAATCCTAAATTTTTTCCGCAGAGACACCACTGTAAAAGTACATGGAATGTTATTTTTAGGTTTAATTTGTAGTCACAAACTCCAATAAAACAATGTGTCATTTTTGTGCTAAGGAAGGTTGAATGTCAGAAAAAGGTCAAAATCAGTCTTAATTACAATAATGACCCCTTTGAAATAACTATTCTTTCCCCAGGAAGAATGAAGGCTGTAAGAAAAGAAAGTTGACTACTGTATTTCAAAGTAGTTTACACACATACATATACAGTTACATATTAGCGATGTCATTGTTGATTCAAAGTATGTAGTTTACACACATACATATTACATACTATAAAAGTGATATCATAGTTGATTCCTCGATTCTTAATCTATCACGATTTTGCATAAGTTTATTTCATTTAACAACTGCTTTGACATCAAGTAAAGTGTGGAAACACTGTGAATATTTTCCTATAGACTTGTTATGCATTAGGTTTTTTATTCTGTTGATATCTGTTAAGATGCAACATAGTTGGAAATAGACTATATTGTACTAACAACTGTGTAGACATTTTATTATTTATTCAAAGCTATATTAGACAATAACTTGACTTCCTCAGCTGTCACATGTCACAAAAAAAAATTGTGTATCTAATCTTAGACTCACAAATTTTGTAAATCAATAATACGAATTGGAATCGAGCTGAGAATCAAGGTACAAATCATCATCAGCATCAGAATCTATGATGTGACACATATACATATTCACACACACATATTTACACACACACACACTTAACCTAAAACTAAACAGCAGAACAAAGCACCAAATTTGTATTAAGAAATAAAACAAAATAAATATTATACACAAGAGTCCCGTTATAGCGAGGTGTCACGGTTCCGGGTTTGATCCTCGCTATAACCGTGTCCTCGCTATAACTGAATTGGACAAATTTTGGCCCCCAAAAAATAAACTTTAACCGAAAATAGCATAAAAATTGTGTTTAAACCTGTATAATTGGAAAATAACAGGTTATATTAACGAAATCTTAATTTCTGTGAGCAGATGTGTGAATTTTCTTTAAAACGATACCCCATAAGTACGGATGCGATCACCGATTGCGTCAAAATAACCAGAATAACCTATCAAGCCACGTAAGTAAAGCATCTCAGCCCGCGGCCGACGCAGCATTGTCCTGCTATCTATTGCTGACGCGGGCTGTCTGCTGGCGGCCATGTTGGTTCGGGATGTTGTTAACAGGTGGTGCTAGTGTAGCGCAACGATTTAATTCCTTACAAAAAAGCAGGAGTGCGGCTGCGGCAACGCACGTACGCCTCAAACGTAATAGTCGCTGGAAAACTATACT
This sequence comes from Bacillus rossius redtenbacheri, assembly GCF_032445375.1. Classification (NCBI taxonomy): domain Eukaryota; kingdom Metazoa; phylum Arthropoda; class Insecta; order Phasmatodea; family Bacillidae; genus Bacillus; species Bacillus rossius. The sequence continues at coordinate 236,608,731 of NC_086330.1, read as the reverse complement.
TTTTTCATTTAAAGAAACCTGTCAACTTTTTTAGAAAATAAATTTGGGATTAAACTCAAACCATCACCACCCCTTTCTCGGACAGATACCCCAACTACTGACCGAAACAAAAGTTACAAGAAAACTGCCCTAGCAATTCGGAAATAAATACGGTAGTGCCGACTAGAGGTGTAAAAGTAACGAAAAAATGCGTAACCGTATGTATTTGTTACTATAACAATTAGTACTCGTTACTATCGTTACGTTACTCGTTACTTCTGATACCGCATAACATGCTATGTTATGTTGCAGCAACGAATCCAGTCGTATTGCGTACGCGTACAGTATGACGTCGCGTAAATAATAATAAATAGAATATAAACAATTAACAATATTTGATAATTAATAGTTTTTCTTAACCAAGAAACAATTAAATTTCATTAGAGCGGCAATTTGATATTATCTCTTTTAAGATAACAAAAAAAAAAAAACGTGAAAATACGCGATTATAAAAACAAATACATACATATTTCAAATTTGTAAAAAATACTTTCTTACGTTGTTTCTGTTCCAATCTCAAACTTTGTCTACACACGGCACAGATAACTAACGGAAGTTTGATAAAAGAAAGAAAGGATGGGATTCTATTTTTAAGCCACGCACTTAGGTGGCGACTGTGCGGCTGAAGAATGTGACGCGTCAACGGCAAGATGTCTAGTGGCGAGCGAGAGGGGTGGAGATAAAGGAGACAAATAACAAAAGCGCGCTACAAGCGATCACGCCGTAAATTCCTCAAAAATACCTCGTTATAGCCGTGTTCTCGCTATTACCGTGCTCGCTATAACGAGATTCTACTGTATTATGAATACACTAACATTAATTAAAATCAGACTCTGACCCTGTTGGGAATTGAACCCAGATTTCCTTGGTGGGAGACTAGTGATATGACTACTCAACCACTATTCCTCCCCCTTCAACAAGTCATAATAAATAAATATTACAAAAAATAGTGCATGGAGTCCCTCTGCGCGGAAGAAGTGAAACTTCGTAATGTGGAAATGAAAATAGGAAACGGTAGAAATTGATTTTTAGTGAAATCATATTATTTCTTTAAGACAAACTTTACTAACATTTAGCATTGTAAATGTTGTATTTTCAACGATTTTAACGAAGATAGGAAATGGAGATTGATTGGATGATGTCGAACTTGCACTAGAAATATTGAAAAAATAGAACTCGTTGCTAACGCTCGTGCTGGCCTGTAATAGGTATACTACATGCATGTGTTCGAGTGCCACGCATTCTCTCTCGCTCTGTTTCTTTCTATTCGCCCTCCCCAGGAGCGTTGAACATTTAACGAAACAGTGCTTTCATACCCCCTCCATGGTAGCGTTAAACGTTTAAGGCAACCTTGTTGGAAGTCGCATTAGAAGTTTCACTTCAATATGACCTGATCAATGTCCGAGAAAAGAATGTTATTTCATGTCTAGTCCACACTATTAACATTTGGGCTTCATTCACATATTTACACAGAGCCTTGGCACATTACTTTCTCTTTTCTTCCCCTTCAAACAGTTGGTAGACAATGCCACTAGGAATTTTCTGAAATAACACCTTTCAGGAGGCGTGGTTCTTGATATACCATACAATTCTCTTTAGATACATTTATGTTATTTTTTATATATAAAAAAACTGTTTGAGGAGGCGAGATAGAAGCCATCTTCGATTTAACCATTTTAGGGCTTAAAATTTTTTATTGATTACTATTGAAAGTTTGCTTTCTTTGAGGAAAATTTTCTGAACCTGAAAAAATGTAGCCAAAGGAATTAAACTTTGACCCCAATGATTTCAAAGTGTCCCATAACTCAAAATCAAGCCGAGAATAATTGATACACAAGTAAATTATGGTTTTGAATCTAAAAACTAAAATTCAAAAAGTGTTTTAGTTTTCGAGTTAAAAGCATTTTTTCAAATGTTTTTAAATAATCTCCCAGCCCCAAATTATTAGATACTGTGAATAATAATTTTTTTTCTATGCAATCAAAAATAAACCTACTGTTGATAAAAATTCAAAATAAAATATAACATCTATATTTCCAGGGAAAAAAATTATTTGTAAGACATGTGACAAAAAAAAATATGGTTAATCTGGTAAATTTGATTCGTCATACTGTCAAATTAATTACTCTGCTAGCTCAGCAATTTATTTGAAAAGATGGCTAGGTAGGCTAGAAAAATATTTTTTTTTTCACAGTGAATAAGCAAAGTTACCCGATTAAACATTGTACCCACATAAGTTGTGCAAAGTATTTTTTCGCCCAAACGTATAGCATGTTTAATTTAAAATGAATTGTTATCAATAGTAGGGTTATTCATTAATGATTGTGTAGCCTAAATGTTTAGTCACAGTATCCAATAATTTGGTGGAGGGTGGGCTCGAAAACTACAACTTTATATATTTTGGTTTTTTGATTCAGAATCGTGATTAATTGGCCTAACAACTGTTCTCCAGTTTGACGTTGGATTATGGGACATCCTGTATTTTTTTGCAGCCAATCTTTATTTACTTCGAGCATTACCTAAAAAAATGTTCTATTCCATAACAAGGCCAAATTATCAATTATAAAGTATCATTAATTGTCATTACTGAAAAATGGTTTATTTCCAGATGACTAGAGATGACGTATCATTTCGCTGCATATTTTACCACCAGGTTGCCTTTTCAACACCTGAGCATTTCTACATATTGTGGGATTGGAACATCATGCTAGAAGACCTTGAGCCTACGAGAGAGTACTCCCTGGAGTATCATTAGGCCCGTGGAGACCACCCTGGTGGTAATAGGGCAGGAGTTTTCACCCGGCAACCGGCAAAAACTTTTTTGTTTTAAATAAAAACAGTAAAAATAAATAAATGACAATTTAAAGAAAAGTTTTGAAACATATATATATTTTTTTTCATTTCATCTTTAGTTTAATTTATTTTTTTGCCATTTGTTAAATAATAAAGGTTGAGTGGTTCTCTTAAAAATTTGACTGTTCTGTTTATGACAGATTATGTTTACTTTTAATTTTGCTCTTTTAAGCAATAAGAAATAGTATTTTAAGCAATATATATGATTAAACCTTTATTTCAACTCAACTATGCATGTTATTTCATACCAGCACATAAGTTGTACTTGCAGAGTATTAAAGTGCGGCCTAATGTGACCCTGGGGACCCTTGTGACAGGGTCTCTAAGAAGGCTTCTATCCTGCACGGCTGGCCAAGAACGCACAAGGATACTTGCTTGTCGATGCCGAGGAAGGCCATGAGCGTGAAGTCGGGTTGCTTGTTCCACTTGAGCAGGCGCTTCCAGTACAAGTCGTCTTCCTGCTTGTTGTGCAGAGCGTACAGCACGAAGAGTGCAGAGTGTACCCTCGGCAGCAGTATTGGGTGCAGCAACGTCGTTGCACTTACCACTTCGCTGCAAGCATCACCGCGCTGTTCACACATGCTCATCCTGCACTTTGCACCTTAAAGCTCCATCGTGTGTCTCTATTTGTACGGGTCTGTGAGCATTCAAAAATATTACATATTTCAAATAAAATGATATTAGAATCAACTTTCAAACTGAATAGTTTTTTTTAAATATTTGTTACCAACACATACAGCAAGTGGGACTCATTAACAAAAAATCCAAACGAAAGAGTGTAAAATGTATGAAGTCAAGAAGGTTTATTGAGAAATTTGGTTTTGTTTTCTACAACATTGTAAGTAAATATATGATTTTTATATGTAACAAATAATTTGTGATTATGATAAAAAAATTAGTCAAACTACTCTATTTTAACATGTACACCAATCCCTTACTTAGCACGTCTTCAAATTGCACGAATTCATTTGGCGTGATGTTAATTTTACTGCCCCAGTCTTGAATAGCACGTCTGTAAATTTCAGTTAGCCCAAAATTGCCACAGGCAAAAAAAAATGTTGGGTGTGATGCCACGAAGTCTGCTTCAACTCAGTAA